>NC_139722.1:103232175-103976195 GCF_964211835.1 Anser anser
CCGCTCTATCAGCCACTACACACACACTTACTAAGCGGATGGCCTCTTACTTCAGATAATTTACAGTCCAGGTTACAACCAGATGCAACAGGGGCAATGTAAACGTGTGGGGAAGAGGAAAGCCGAGAGAGAATGAGGCGACAATAAAAGGCAAACAAACAAAATAAACCCAAAATATATATCAACTGGCATGGTCTTGTAGGCATTGCAGCGGGAGAGGGTTTATTCATGACGCTATACCCAGCAGCACTGTATAATAAAATTATATTTTGTACATTTACCAGTACATAAAATTAATGCAGCTGTGTAATTCCTATTATAATTCCTTGTATAATTCATATCACTTCTACCTCCTTTCTGTTTAAATCAATAGAAATTTAATTTTACTTAAATGCTTACTGATCACCAGTAAAACATTAGCTTTTTTTTTTTTAAACCTGATTATTTGTTTTATCAGAACTAATACAATGATGTACTCATGCTGTTTCACAGTGCAAGTAACTGGCAGTCACACCTACTTTTAAATCACATTCACTGATCTAGACAATATTCTTGGACACTTCTAACCAAAACATAGATTACAGAAGTTTTACAGAGCACTGTTCTGCTGCTCAAAGATCACCCAGAACAGGAGTAAAGGAGCCTTCGTGTTGCTGTACTGTGGAACCTGACCACATAGTCACCTTCCCTATGCTAAATGAGGTAAAAAATTAATTTAACAATTGACAAACATAGACAGAAATATAAGTCCATTATTGTTAATAAGTGGGCTTATACCTATGGTGCAAGTGGTTTCAGCTAGGAAACAAAGACTTTCGAATCCTTGGAATGCAGATCTCACTCTTCCAAGTGCAAAAAAAAAGTCACGATTAACAGCTGTTTCAAATTATACTGCTATTCCTACGAACATCTTAATGCAAATAGAAAAAGTATGTATGTTTTGGTACAAAAGCATCACAAAACAAAAATAAATATATATTTAAATGTTAGCCTTGTTTAAATTTAGGATTTGTTAAATTTCAGAATTTTATTCCACACCCTTTTTACATTATATTAATCTGTTAGTATTTACTGTAACCTGTCAATATTTATAGTGCATACACATACTGGTGTTTTTCTGCTTTACTGTAAAAAGGCTTAGGGAGCTGCTACTTAATCCTCCTGGAATAGAATTTTCTTTTCTCCAGTTTGGGTGCCTTGAAGCTGTTTGGCACTAAAGCAGGTCAGCTCTTTAATAGTTCTTTTTAAAAAGTTCTGTTCTTTCAGACAATGCGTATGTCATAAAACAAAATAAAAAAATTGAAAGATATAATGAAGAAGGAAATTTTGCTTCTGACAATAATTGTACGTGAAAACATTGTGTAAATCAGACATTGGTAGGACTTGATAAAGTTCATAGCTTTTCACATTAGTGGTGTTATCACTTATTTTCATCTCCTCCATACCATCTGAATCCCTATTATTTCCCATTTTGAATCCGAAAGCCATCATTAAACTGGAGCACATCTTACAGCACAATATGCAATATTTTCCAGTGACAGAGAAACCACTTCAGCCCTTAAGTTGTTCCAACAGTTAATTATCCTCCCTGATAAAAATGTGCCTTATATCTAGTCTAAATTAGTCAAGCTTCACCTTCCAGCTCTGGACTCATATATCTTCCACCAATGTTACCGCTTGTATTTTCCCCCTGTAGATATTTTTATCACACTTTAACCTTCTCTTTGATGAACAATGCGTATTAAGAGCCTTGACCCTCACATTCCAAAAGAGGTTTCCATTCAGGTAATTGTTTCTGTCTCTCTTCTCTGAACTCCAACCTTTTTAACTTCATGTTGAAGTGTGGCCCCTCAGAGTGGACACGGTAGCAGCCGCTCCCAGTAAAGCCTTTCCCTCTCTCCAAGTCCAGGGATTTATTCCTCTGGCCACAGTCAGCTCCTTGTTCACCTGTAGTCTACAATTTCTTTGCCAGGGCTTCAGCACATTCCCAGTATCTTGTAACATGATTTCAGCTGCTAGAAGAGCCAGGTAGAAAGAAATAGAAAGAAAGTTGGAAAAAACCACAAGTCTGCGTGCTTGGTTTGATTCTGCTGCCACCTGGAACTCAGCTGTGCTTAGGTGCACCTTGTAAGCAGCTTTCTGCAGCTTTGAGGCTTATTTCATTTGTATCACTATTGTGACAACAGAGCCACTACAGACCTGCAAATACCAAAATCTGAGCAGATACAGCATCTCCTTAGGTAGGCCAGCATCTTAATCGATCCTCACAAAATATTTTAGATAAAGTGTCCAAAAAGACAAGCAAAATCTGCAGGAAAGCATTAGGTATAGATAGTGTATGGGTCCTCTAATGAGAGCACTAAGTTTGGGAAAACCTGTCATCTATCAAAACCTCCAGAGGAAAGTGCTTATCAGAGCTAGTTGCAGCTCAAAAGCTTCAAAGAACATTAAGGGGGAAAATGACAATGAAAACAGTTCCCTCTGCAACATTACTTACTCTCAACAGAGCTAATATCCTCTGTAGTTTTGCAAATAAATAAATAAATAATAAAATAAATAAAGTCCAAGAGCAAGTAAAGAGCCCTCAGGGTCTGGGCCAGAAATCCATACTGCAACAGCATTAGTAGTGACTATAAGTCACTCTACAGAAGCTTTCAGAAAGCAGGGAGGTATTCAAGTTGCTTACAGTTTTTAATGGATTGTTTGTCTTTTCTCAGAAATAACTTGCAGGGATGAAAGCGAGCCCTGCCAAAGCTCCTTCCACAGGTCTCGCTGACTGGCTGCTCTGTGCATAGTCCCCACAGACTCTCATTAGCTCTCTCGTAAACTCAAAGCCTTCGCGTGGTGCCAGGGGATGCTGCAACAAAATCTTCTGGAGGGTTTTTAAAAATCTGCATTCCTTCCAAACCATTCCTGTGTATTGAAGAATCAGTGAGTCTTTCTTACATAAATGCCCTTGTATAGATCAATGCTGTCATTCACGAATTTTTCAGATATCTTTAAGTTCTCCAAAATGATCAGACTGCCTTAAAAAGCTTTTACACTTCACATACTTGAAGCTGAAGTAATGTATTTGATGACATTTTATTTAGATGATAAATTCTGAGGTGCCGTATGGCATCTTTATTAAAGCATAACATGTAGGCCTGAACTATTCTGGGTCACACCACATATAAAGGAGTGGGGTCTCCTTTACTCTGTGTGGAGAAGATGGTGGTGGACTGTGAGGATGGGTGTTTGAGACATTAGGGAAGACAGAATCTAGGTAATTAATAAAATCGTACTGTTTGTATTGCCTTAAGAGCAGGTTAGAAATTTTCCTTGTTCGCTGGAATTTACAGTCCATCCAAAGGACAACACTTCTGAAAGCACAAAGTTTAACACGGTAATAAAAACACATCTTAAAAGCCCAAAGCCCTGAGCTTCACTGCTTAAAAAAGGTGGCAGCTTGACAGACCTGGAGACTGACAGCAGCAGTGTCAGCTTTCCTCACACTTCTCTGCCAAAGCACCTCAACCTTGACCTGAGGAGAAAACCACGGAGGGTTTGAGCAGGATTTCATGCCCATTCACTCTGGCATCTCTGCTGAGATTGCCAACAAGGGGGCCAATTAGTGCCTGCTTCAGAGGATTGTTTTTTTTGCATTGTGTGGAAATGACACCTGTCCACTGAAACCGGGCCGAGACCCACGGGTTCCCTGGATGCTGGTGGTGGCACAGCCACTGCACAGGTTACCACTCTCGGTTGTTCCACTTGCACCAGACACACAGCGACTCTGAGTCATTGCCCAAGTGGGACCAAATGCATTTTCGTTTCCCAGTGAGTAATCCTTTCTGTTTGGAGATAGCATCCTGCTGTTGAAAATTGAGCTTAAAAAGTGATTCTTAATATGCAAGGTCCTAGGGTCTCACTGAAGATGAAAAGGTTGGTTTTGCTGTGCAATCAAGTAAAATCTCATCAAGATATTGCACTAGGGCTGAAGGAGATGAAGAGAGAAGGTTCAGCCCTTTTTATTAAACAGAGAGAAAATCCCACTTTCCTACTGGGCTCTTTGTGTCCTATTTACTCTCAGGCTCACAAGACCTAACTGGCAAACACTTTGGGTGTTTCATTGCCCTTCAGTACAACAGCAGCTGCCTTATCTGCTCAAAGAGAAAGCATTACAGGAAGGCTTCCCCCTTGCCAGGGGGTAGGCTGGCCTTGAGCATGCTGGTGCAAAACATGTGAGGTTGTATCATAAAACAATCAGGTGGTCTAGTAGCCAAGAGGGGAGTAGTTGCTACTGTAATATGTATAGACATAGGTCTCTTGAACTTAGACACTATAAAAGTCATCACACTTTAATTAATGACCTAGTGGTGCAGTTTGAATAGGAGAGCCCATTTGTAGTGTAAGCTGTTGAAATATTACTTAATGGAACGGGTAACTTCATTACTAATTAAAATAATTCAGTTCTAAAAATATTTGTCGTAAATTCCAGTTCATTCAACTTCATTTTGTCAGACAAAAAAATCTAAGAGCCATTCTCTTTGAAATCAGACATCACCCTTCAGTTCACCTGTCACCAAGTCAGGCTTGCTAACCTCTCTAAGGATGTCATCTGCCTAGAGTTTTCTATCACTCTTTGTCACTCCAGGTGCACTTCTTGACAATTTTTTTAGATCCCTGTCCAGAGTCTCCTCCAGAAATCTAGAAGGACCATGAAGATTGCATCAAGGACTTGATTAAACAACAGATAACATGCGTACCCAGCACACTAACCTCATTTGCAAGCTCTCACAGTAAATGATTGACAGCTGATGCCCTAAGCAAAACTGCTGTTTATAAAGTCCTTTTCAGTCCAGCTACATTAGTCTCTCCACATAGCAGAAGTCAGTACACTGCTATCAAAACCAAGTCTGTGACTGATAATATTGAACTCTTCATTACCCCAAGTGTTGCTGCAAGTAATACCATGGGTTTGGACACCATCGTTCAATAAGGGCTCATTATTCTAAATATTCAGCTTATGTCATGATGAGAACAAACAGCTTTGCAGCCAAGGTGAAAGGGGTGAATTGCAAATAGGCCAAGGTTATGATAGAGACAGTGCCCTATTTTTATGATGTGACCTTGTAGCCTGGCACTGGAACACAAGTTCAGTGGAACACACCGGATCCTGTGTATTCAAACAAAACTGGGTGGTTGTTAGCAGCTCTTAAAAAAAAAAACTAAATCATGGAAGGAAGTGTTGTCAAATGATGCAGAGGAGGGTTATTTTGTTGCTTAAGTCTGATATTTCTAACACTTTTAGTAAGGTTCAAATCTCAGCAAAGATTTTTTTCAATCCTGTAATAGTTTCTTGAATTAGATAAGACACCACAGATAAATTGTGTCTGGTATTACAGTTCATGTGACTCATAAGAATAGAGATTTGTCCTGGCCTCCTCTCCTAAATTCACTTTCCCTCCACTCCAGAGGTGGCTGCATGTGGTACGGGCTGTTCAGAGCTGGCTACGCACCAAAATCTCTCAGCAAGAGAGCTGCTAATCTCTCCCTGGGAACAGCACCCAGATTGCTCTGCCTAAAGTCACAACACACCCTTCTGCTTCCCTTGCCTACTTGGTATATCAGCCTAATTAACCAAGAGTTTCTGATGTTAAAAATAATAAAAGAAAGCAATGAATTCCCATCGTTGAGTACGTTGATTCACATCACCTGGGCAGTTGCCCTGCCAGCGCTTTTGCAAGAGGAATAATGAAAGACTTTTATTTGACCAAGTTCCTTATTGCACTTGTGTGCTGTGGGGGTCTCACTAATGAAGAACAACCACTGGATCTGCTCATGGTTTGTTCCCTGAAAATTCGGGGCCAATAAGGATGTTCAGTCATCTAAGCTGATCTGTGCAATGGTCCATATTTGCAAAATGTACTGCAATCTTGCAGAACAGAGCAGAGATGAGGGACTCCATGAATCTACACACCATAACACCATACCCTGTCCCTTTCAGATTATGCCCTTAACATTAATTACCTCTCAAGAGAGCCCATTTACACCAGTCCCAGGCATTTAGGACCCCTCTCACCTCAGCATCTGAAAAGCTCACAACTTTATGAATCATGTACCGTCCCAAAAAAGTAGAAAAGTTCTATTAAGTTGCACAAAGAGTCAAGTGCAGAGCCCAAGACAACACCAAAACACTGTGGTCAAACAGAGAATTGAACCATACCATCAAGTTTGAGGAGCCCTAAGGAACAGGTCAGACATACCTGAAATACTGATGGTCAACAGGGAACAGAACTAATATGGAACTCAGTGCCAGAAAAGAAGAGGATGAGCCTCTGCATTGCCTTGCTAAGAAACAATTATAAAAGCCAGACCATTCTTCATTCATTCATAGGAAAAATAATAATAATAATATCCTGAAGGCAGGAAAGAATGAGGAAAAAAAAAATTTAAGGAATGGTAAATTCTTGAATGGGACTGCAATGAAGATCCTCTAATACTCAGACAGAGTGGAAGGGCTCAATCCTACTCTAGGAAGAAAGTCCCACCGATAGCAGACATATTTCTGAGAAAATAAAACTGAAATCTTAACTGCTTAGAAAACTTTTCTAAAAATCTCAGAGCACCTTCCTCCTTATGAAGGAAGAAATGTGTTGCTGAGCTTCTTTCAGTAAACTTTTTAAGAATTAATTCCCTAGAATATTTTCCTATTTCATCAACCATTCTGCCCTTACAAAACTGCAGTAAAGTTTCTTTAGTAGTGAGGTCATTTTTTGTAGTGTGCACTGTTGGAATAGCACTGCCTTCATCATTTACAGGTTGCCTTGCACATGGTTCGCTAAGTCAAGCCAGTTGTGTGAACTGTCATTCTGGTCTGAAATCAGGCTCATTTTCCTTTAGCTTTTAGATTACTTCAAACAAGCATGTGACAAACAGAAGTGGCTTCTGGAAGATCCATGTGGTTTAGGCAAGAGCTGGGATTGGTTTCATTAAACTGTTCTATGTCTACATAAATCTGAATGAAGAGAGTTGCTGAAATTCACCAGCAAGCTGTGGTTAGATCAGCAGCAAGGGTTTAAAAGATGTCATTGTCCCCTCTTCTCCCCAGCTGACTCCCCCCACCAAAGTTACTGATCTCAGATGAAGCATCAGAACAAGCTGCTGAAATTTAGTGTGGTACCTCTGGTGGAAGCCCATGTGGCAGATGACAGATGGATATATGCTTCAGGTGAATTATGAGACAGGTCAGGGGCTGAAGAATGAAAGCTGTAACTTTTTAACTAAGTGCAACTTAATCAACCTGAGCTCAGTCAGAACCCAAAGTCAGCAGTCATTTAAAAATAATTAACGGTTTTCCTTTTTATGTAGTCTGGAGAACATAGAACTACCAGCCAAGTGCAGAGCCTTGTCTCGCAAGACTTTTCTTGCAATATATCCTCTAAGCCAGAAGGGAACTGAAGAGGGAGAGGAGCATTCCCATCAGGTTCTCAGCATAAACCATGACCTCAAGAGCTGTTTTCCCCAACCCGCTTAGCGCAGCTTTTGAAGTCTTTTATAACCGCTAGCATGCTTTGACAGCCTTACATTTCCCTGTTCAGAACCCTCTGGTCTGACGGACAGCATGAAAAGACATGGCATGTCCACTCCTGAAACGTCACCTCCTCACTCATGTACCACGTTTACTTCACCTTCTGCACAGAGGGTACAAGGTAGAGCATTTGCTCAGCAATGAAACGGACCATTCCTGTAGTTCAAGCCACCTGAAACATTTCCCTTCATCAGCTTTCCCACTGAATTAGTGCCAATTAGTGCATGTATGTATGAAAAGGAGAGTCCTATTCAGCAGCAACATCCCTAAAATGACTCAGAAACAAATGTTATTGGTCCAGCAGTGTGGTTTTGTCATCTATGGTGTCATTCTCAATTTGCTCTTTGGCCTTTCCATACAAAAGGCCCATGCATGGCCAGCACAGATCCCTGCTGTCGCTGGCAGGGGCTTAGCACAGCCCTGCAGCAACAAACAGAGCAAGACTTGGACTGCACTTGCTGACACCATCAGCTGAGACAGTGCAGTGATTCCTGCCCTAGGACACCTGCCTGCCCCTTGCCCCAGGATAATCCAGTCTGTGACTGGGAATAATAACCTCAAAGCAGAAAAGGAGCAGCCCTTGAACTGCTGCGATTTACAGGCCAATATACAAAAGAAAAACAGAGCCAATGTCAGTTTACTGTAATATGCCGGGCTATAAATGGTAACAGTTCAAGAGCTGCTGGGCCATCCCTGCTCTGGAGCCAGCAGTCTCGGGAGAAGGAAGCGTAGTGGAGGGCGGGTGGCTGGGAGCAGTGACACTTCAGCCATACCAGTTTAATCTGAGGCCGTAAGTGAGTCAACACCTCTGCTGAAGTGATGTGTCTGCCCAAAGATTGCAAAGCCTTTCCCCCAAAGAGGTCACCAGAGAGAAGGTGAAGATAAAACATGCAGAACGCAGGCATGCAAAATAACAGCCTCACAATCCTTATTCATGCAAGCCGTCCCCTGAAGAGCAGAATGCCACTTGAGTGAGGACAGCATGCCTAAGTAAGAGAGCCTGAGTTATTTAAGGCCCTGTGCTTGTTTTGATAAACAGGTAAACAGTCAGGCAGCTGACAGAGCTGCATTACTACACAGCATTGCCTAAAGCCTTGCCTCAGTTTTGCAATCAATAAAATGGGGATGCTGTTTCAGAGATGCAGCTGAGAATCCCTCAATGGTATTTTGGTGAAGGATTTGGAGAAGCTAGGTGCCATTCAGTTGCAGAATGTTATTTAATAACACAATGAGAAAGCAGTAAAAAATACGACACCTAGCAAAATTACCAGGGCTGTTTCTGTGCAAAGGCAACACAGTCATTTGTCTGTGGCAACAGACTACCAGGGTCGGCAAAACTGGTAAAAAAGGGTAGCATAGCCATGGCTACACCAGATCTCCAGAAAGCCAGACCAGTGGTTTCTGTCTCCAGGAGAAATTATCTCAGTGTCCAGGGCATTTGCTGCTGAGGGGAGGAAGAGGGTTCCCCCAGGAACAGCCTCCGCTCCTCCCAACCCCGCAGCGCAGAGCCCCGCGGCTGCAACCTCGCTGCCTCCTGCAGCGTGGCCTCTCCTGGCTGCTCGCACCACGGGCATCAGCATTCAGCGTGCCCTGTGCTGCTGAGAAACCTCCACCCCAGCCTGCATGTAATCGTTGCCTATGTGAACAACGGGGACAACGTGACTCCCACCAGCCACCCATGAAAGCAACCAGCGATTCACGTGACGAAGAGCTCCTACCTTGGGTAAGCCGTAGAGGACCAGGTTCACACATCATCCTAAGCAGTTCGCATTTATGTGGTATGAGAATTGGGCATGAGAAGAATTTGCAGTTTAGGGCCTCTGTCCAGCAATCCATGCTGGCAGTCCTGTAAAAGGGTTTGGCCATAGCACAGTGAGCGATAACAGTAAACAATGGGAGAGAAGAGAGTGAGGGTCATAACTGCAAGACCATCTGGTTGCTTCCATTTGCTGTGTACACATCTCGCTAGTCCTGCAGCTAGACAGACAGAGAGGGCTGCTGGAGTACCGAGTTACTAATGAATAGTTGTATTTGTGCCCTCTATACCAATATTGACATCAATAGTTGTGGCAGCACTTGAGATACTGGTTTCTGAGGAAGGCCAAGGTGTGAACATTTCTGACTGGAAATACATCACTATGCAGAATAATTGGTTCATGTGACAGTTTTGTTATAAGAATTTTTAAGCGTTATTTCATGGCAGGTGTTTTTCCTCGTCCTCTAACCTTTTCTTTAAGAGTTCTTAATTCCTTTGCTGGGATCATTAGCACCTGGATGGTCAAGCCCGTAACCAGTATTCTAGGTACTGTGACAAAAGAATAAATTACAATAAAATGAAGAATTAGCGTACAGTCTTTGGTAGGACACACAAAGGAAACTAGATTATTTGCAATTAGTCAATATAGATCAATATTAGATTTATCTTTAATGAATCTCCACTAAGCTTCCAAATCAATGAAAAGAAAACAGATTAGGCAGATGCATCTTGCTCTGCGCTCTACTTGCAACCAGATGTGGGCTTTACTAAACCACATGTGGGAGTGAAAACAGAGCCAAGGGCCCTTCTCGGAGAATCACCTGCCACTTGACCATATGGTTTCAACCTTGGAGTCAGGTAGCAAGGGCATTCCAGCCTTCTGCAGTCTGCGAGCTGACCGAGTGGGAGACATGCTCAGAGATGCCGTGAACTACCCAGGATGGGGAGAACGAGGGGTGGAAGTAGAGAATGGCACCTCTCACTGTTGAAGAGGAAATCTTAGATTTAAGCATCTCCTCACTTAAACTACTGCAGTTTGGCAATAGCCCCATAAAGGTCGTGAGCATAAAACAGCAGGAAATATAGTTTCAAGCCTGGGTTTTGCATCAAACTTCCTCCATCTGAATTCTGACAAGGCTGCTCCTCAGCCTAGGTACCCAGAAAACTTTTACTGAACTGGAAATAGAAGGGGAAACTTTGAGCTGCTCAGGAGATAAATCCCACTTTCCACACCACTATGTTATCCGACAGGAGGATGTAAAACAGACTGCCAGGGGGCTCGAGGGGCTTTCTTTCCTGCCGCTCATTTTTCATCACCAATCCTGAACAGACCCCAAAACTCAGACTAATTAAAGACAAATAATTAAGCACATTCAGACTGGGAAGGTTGGCAGACTCCCACTGTATTGTGAGACCACCTTGGCACTTAAATGGTTAGGGACTATATCCCACAACATCATGCTCATCTCATTGTGGTAGAGAGCTCTTGAGAATGTTATTAGCTGGGTGTTCGCCTTGCCGTTTTTCCACATGAGGCAGATGGGTAATTACGAAGCTAATAGTCTGATTGAGAGAAATCAGATGCAGTGGTTTGCCCAATTAGATGATACATTAGCTTCCTTCTTTGTAAGCAGCTAATGTGTGAAGCAAAGTGGTATTTTTGAGGGTCAGAATCCTTAAACAAGTGCCGAGTTGCAGATTATTGTGTCTCTCTTTTTTTTTCTAATGGAGGAAAAGTGCTAAGTCTTCATTACTAAAAGCATAGAAAATGCAAATCAGGCTCTGAAACAAAAGAGTGAAGGGACAGGCGAGAATATTTGGTGTCCAATGTGTCAACCTACAACATCAATTACATTGAAATGCAATGCATGGGAGCCTAATCAAGGATAGTATAATTGTAATAATTGCATGCTTTTGTTGGAGAGCTGTTGCCATTGTTATTGCCAACCATTTGTTTTTCTCTATTGTTTAAGGGGAGAGTATTTAAAAAATATATATGTGTGCATATATAACTGTGTACAAATGACTGAAGAACATGATAGGTAGAAGGTTGTGTTACTGCACACAGAATGCACGAAGTCTTTTTCATCCCTGTTCTTCAGAAGGTGGAAAACCAAAAGGCTGAGCTCCGTGAAGGCAGGTAATGCCCAAAACTGAGGAATGGATGTTGACTTACAATCTGTGCCAAACAATGAGAGTTACTTTTCCTTTTGCTGACGCATCCCCCTGGTCCAGGGAGGTGAGTTACTCCCAGTGACTGGCAAGTCACAAAGTGAGACAGTAGTAAATCATCCAAACAATCCCCAAGACACCTCCAGTCTGCCTTCTTACTTCAGGAAAAAAGGGAAGAGGTCAAAATAAACAGTTTCTGTCTTTTTATATTTCCTCCAGAGCTGCAATCTGTTTCTGCCATTTGAAAGGATTTTTTAAAAACTACAATCTCGATGTAAACGTTCAAGATAAGTGAACACAAAGGGGAATACTGCATGGAAAAAAGAACTGACAGCATGAGTTTACTCAAGATCTTATTAAGGGAGAAAAAGGGAATAAGAGCCTCCTGTAAATAGAGCAGTGATATTTTTTGTATCCTGAAGGTGGGCTGGAAATCCTTCTTATGGCAAAGTGCTCACCATTCACATCAAATGAGAGGTTTATTTTCTCGCATCAGTTGGGCTTGCCAATAGGTTGAAATGGAGGCACAATAGAAACGGGCTAAAACATTTAACATAGCTGTTAAATCTCATTCTACGCAGCTAAAAAAGAACAATGCTGTACCGTCTTTACTGAGAATACACTCTCCTGCCATAGGAGGCTTTTCATGTATCTCTAACAATCCTGTACATACTCCAAAACTCACACTAATTAAAAGCAAATAATCAAATACATTCAATTTGAAAAGTTGGCAAACTCGCTTGTATTATTGTGTTAGCACCTTGGCACCAAAATGATCACATCGTGCTAATCTCATTGTGCAGGAGAGCTCTTGAGCATGTTATTCAGAAGGTCTGCTCCCCACCCCCCACCTCCCAGACCCATCCTATCCTCCTCCACCACCAGCCCTCGCTTTCTTTAACTAGATAAAGAAATGAAAACATAAGCAGAGACAAGCAAACCCAGGACTGTATTTTCGTTGTATTTCACTCAGGCAGCCAGAACTTGTGCTACCTTTTACAGAGATTTCCTTTCATCCTGGTTTCAGTTCATCTCCACAGATAGAGTAAACCTGATAGGGTTGGTAAACCTGAAAGCTGCTTTAAAATAAACTAAGCAGTCTGCATTTGTTTCTCATTAGCTCTCACTTATAATATTATTATAATGTGGTACAGAGTGCTCAGCTACCACAGCAATGTGCAGAGTATAAGTGAAATAGGTAAGAGGCTATAGGAGTTGGTAGCATATGACTGACCAGATGAAGAAACCCAGAAGGAAGTATCTTGGGATTTCTTCTCTTTGGAAGTTTTATCTTACAGGTAAGATTTCATTTGCTATGGAATAACAAAAAAGCTGTCTTCACTAACAACATTGTAATACAGATTAAAAAACAATGTGTTTTGCTCTATACGCTGTGCAGAAGAAAACTTCCTTTTTCTTAACAAGCCTAATTTATACAGAGAAAAACTCTGTAGTAAGGCTTGTAAAAACATGCCTGAGCTCTTGTTAAGAGGCCACCACTTTCTGAAGGACACGGAATATTGTAAGTGTAGAATGGATGATGTTATAAAAAGACAGGGTGAGGCTGGCAGGGACCTCTGGAGGCTGACACAGGAACACCCAGAGCAGGCTGCCCAGGGCCATGTCCAGTTGGATGCTGAACATCTCCGAGGAGGAGGCTCCACAGCCTCTGGGCAGCCTGTGCCAGTGCTTCCATCACCGCACAGCACAGAAGGGCTGCCTGGTGCTGAGGGCACCTCCTGTGCTCCGCTTTGTGCCCATGGCCTCTTGTCCTGGCGCTGGGCACCACTGAGAACAGCCTGGCATTAGTGAAGTACTAGGTCTCTTTGAGACTGTGAAGTTTTGTGTATACAGGCTCTACTGTGTATCCATCTGAAGCTAGAAAGGGTAGCTCTCAGCTTTTAGCACAAAGACACCCACATGACAAGATGTGGCCTTCCAGTACCTAAAGGGTTCCTAGAGGAATGCTGAGGAGGGACTCTTTGTCAGGGAGTGGAGTGATAGGACAAGGGGGAATGGCTTTAAATGAAAAGAGGGGAGATTTAGATTAGGTATAAGGAAGAAATTCTTTACTGTGAGGGTGGTGAGGCACTGGACCAGGTTGCTCAGAGAAGCTGTGGATGCCCCATCCCTGGAGTTGTTCAAGGCTGGGTTGGATGGGGCTTTGGGCAGCCTGGTCTGGTGGGAGGTCGGAACTAGATGATCTTTAAGGCTCCTTCAAAACCAAACCAGCCTATAATTCTATGGATATTGTCATAACTGGGGAAGGGACTACATAAAAGAGTCCAATTACTTTGTTACCTCCAAGTCAGTCACCTCCTAGCTGCACATTTGCACTTCTTGACTTAATAATAGAGGGAGGCAACATCGTTGAGCCTCTTAGAAAAAAAAAAAATACAAAACAAAAACTGTTGGAGTCAGTCTCACTGAACAGACCCTGAACTTCATCAAGGTGACTTTGCTGAGCACTGCACCACCTTGTATGCTCCATCCCTGCTCGCAGGGACTGAGGACTGCCCAAGAGCCTCCAGACTGACCCATGTCTAGTGGGCCCATGGAGGTAAAGCCAGGCTCATTTTGGAGTGAAGTAGCACAGGGTGCTCAAATTGTACCAGTAGTACAAATTGTAGTGTGGTGAAGAAACACAACTTCCATATATCCTGCTCCTCCAGCTACAGGTTTTAGGTAACAATAAGCCCAAAATCTTAAAATGCACATGAATCTTTCTGTTGACTTCATCATGCTTAAATCAGGCACCATATACGGACAGGCGAAAAGATACATATTGGTGTTAATTACATCAACTGATATTACATATTCATAGAGAAATGTTTTGTTCATAAAGTTCTCAGTTAAAGCTTGCTTAAAGGAAAAACATGATTCTCAACAAATACATAGTTATTGGACTAAGCAAGTTTTAGTTCGAGTTGTTCCTGAATAGAAATCTGTCAGGAAGAAAAGCTGATCAGCCAACACAGTAAGTACCAACAGTGCTGCCCAAGCTTGGAAAGTCCTCAGTCTCCATGGGGAGTGCTCCCATTGATACTACCAGGAGAAATGCTTGTAGACATCAGGATAGCATATGGCCTCTGAAATCAATATTGGTTTGCAGCTTGACATATGGATGGATAGATACCACAGAGAGATTGAAATAAATATGACAAACGAAGTCATACAAAGAAAAACATGTATACACAATCACACTTGAACAGATGCTTTGGCTGAAATAGGTGATTTAGAGGAACACATTGTAGATCTGAGAAATAGAAAAATTCATCTAAAACGTTCAGTAGCATAATGCACTTTTGCAAGCAAAACTGAAGGATTCAGAGAAATTCCTCAGGGACAATGCTAAGAGAAGATACTTGTGAAGAAGTTGTTGATGATAATGCTGTAGATTTAACAGCAAATCTGACAGAATATTTCCCTCCCCCAGTTTCCACAGCAGTTGGAACAGAGAGGTTTTAAAAAACAGCTCCATAGCATGAAAGAGAAGGAGAAGATGGATTTCTCCTAGGCATTAAAACAGGCTGATGCAAACACTTCAGTCTTGTTTGTGGTTTAACGCATTACCCCAGAGATCTGAATGTGAAATCTGGACTTCAGGAAGAAAATCCTCATTTAGCAATGACAGCACTGCAATAGCTATGTGTGAAAGCTCTTCCAGCACTGTTTTCTGCTTGCCATATGGCCAACTTCACCCACATTAATAGCAACTACTGAGCAAAGTCTCAGCATTTTGAAAGAGAAACAGAGAGAAATGCAGAAGTCTCATCAGCAAGTATGGCCTAAGGAACATCCGGTTGCCTACTTATCCTGATAATTTAACTTTGTCTGATACTATTAAGGTATAGATTTACTGCATTCATTTTCTCTCTCCAAATAAAAACACCAGTAAGTATCATTCCCAAATAGTTTGGGACTTATGTACTTTAGAGGTTTTAAAGCCCTGTTCCTGTTTTCCGACCATTTAAACCATTCCAGCATCTGATGTTCCAGCTTTAGTGAACGTTAGAAGTTCCAAGGTCTTTCTATAGACTCATAAGGTTCAGGAGCTAGCAGAAATACCCTCTTTCTGTTACATACATGCGCAAACACCATAGAGAAGAGTATACCCACCCCAGCCTTCCAGCCCAACAAAAACCACTCCTTGCCTGTGCTTGGCCCTGAAATGCAACACAAGAGAACCGAGTTTCTGGTTTTCAGGGAAAATAGATAAGCACCATTCACAAAGACTCGGAACGTGATGAATTTACTCCAGTGGAAAGCAGTGGACTCCCTGATTTATTTATTTATTTTAAATTCACTTATTTCCAGTGATTCAGGAACCTGTTTGCTATGAGCTGAACCAAAGAACATGTTACTGTATCCCTCTAAAATCCAAATGTCTGAATTTGCAACAGGTTACACCATTTACCTGAAAGGGCTGCCTCACACTCTTCCCCACAGACATCAGTAGTGCAGTGACTGGAAACCAGCCCTAAGCACAACCCTGTGCAACACAGAGAGCAGCACGACCAGTGCCAGCAGCAGGAGGGACAAGGAGCTTCCCTGCTGCAGATGGAAGTCCCAAATGAATTGACAAATGTGTAGGAAGAGGGGGCCTGCATCGGTTAATAGACAACTTTATACTCTTTATAAATGGATGCTGTACTCATAGATGGAGTCAGACCAAAGAAAATCCAAATGTGATTTATCCAAAGGGTAGGTACTACAGAAACAAGGCAATCGTGTCTGAAATTGCCCTGCAAAAACACACTTCAATCCTGAGCTACAGGAACCAACTTTAATGCTTCCATATCATTGAGATTTTCCTAAAACCCTCCCATTGCTGTTACTGCTGATGGGAGCTCTTGTGTAGACAAGATGTTCATCACTGCCAGCATTTTTATGATTATGTCTTCTCATCTTTCTGGTTTCCAGGTTGATGACATTGCTTTGCTTATTCATCACTTTTACTTCTGGGAGCTGTGCTTGGACCTATTTAGTAACAGTAGGAAATCTTAATGTAGAAAGAGGCTGTTTCTGCTGCAATATCTGCTTAGCCCTTCATCTCTCTGTTGAGAGCACCAAAGATGGCAGCTAAAGTAATGTGCAGATTAAAAATTGAGCAGAGACCACCCATTCATTCACCTGCCTCAATGAATAACCTTCACACAGCGTAACAAATGTCAGGCACACAAGAAGGGTAAACCAGCTATGGTTCCATAATCCATTCCCTAACTATCCAGGTCCCGAGAAAAGTAAACAAATTCTTTGCATAAGTGTGAATATTCCCTTTTGAGTATTAAGCAAAAATGGTAAGCTTGTTTATGAAAATAAACAGAAAACAGCACTGGTGCCATTCAAATCTACACTGTAGTTATATTTTGTATAGTATTTGCAGAATTTTTCAGTTTTAAGCCTAGAAAAAGAGAAAAAAAAAAAAGAAAAAAATAAAGTTACCAAGGTAAAGAACAGCTATGTTCAGTGAGCACTGAAGCCTGGTAAATATTCAGTTTTTAATGGCATCCACTTCTATTTTGTTCACTGAATTATTGGACTGACCTTAAATTAGAGATCTGGATGGAGCTGAATTGAATATTGTGAAGATGAGTGTAATTACCTTGCTTCCCTTTATTCTAATTCATTTTTATTTTTTTTTAATTCTTCATCTGTGTGACAAACTGAATGTCAGAGTGCTTGTGGATTTATACTCACAGCAACAGAGAGCAGAACTGATAGGCCAGATAGTGGCACAAGGAAAGATATATCTGCATTGCGGTCAGGGGCGTGACTGCCGAGCCTTCTCGCCTTCCTCCCAGTGAAATAACTGTAGCTCTACATACTGTCCAGACTTCAGCGTACACCAAATAATGTTGCCAGGGTTCTGGCACCTGCAGACAAAGCCCAGGACTTCCCAGCCCTTTCATCCGAGCCAGCTAGACCAAAGGCGATCTTGAGTGTATCAGCTCACCTCAACCCACAGCACAGGCCTGGCCCTAAGACCCATAGAACAGGCCTGGCCCTAAAAAACACAGCACAGGCATGGCCCTAAAGCTGCTTTTGGTCCAGGATCCCTCAGTGGCAGTGGAAGGAACCTGTACAAGCAGACAAATAGACTGCCATCCTCTGCTCCACAGAGCCAATCTGGCCTACAGTGATGATAAGGAAGCCACCCATGCCCAGCATCACAGGAGTCATACCAGAGGCCACCTTTACTCTGCTACCAGTATGGTAGACTTCCCTTATAACTAATGAATTTGGAGATTTGGACAAATAAATCCAAATCAGACCTCAGTGTGCTTATCAACCCTGTCCTTGAGCCTCTGTTTCACTATTTAGTGTCAGTATTTCTTTACACCTTCTAATTTACTTCAAAAACATTCCACAGTACATTTCAGGTATATATTACTCAACATCCACTGGTAAGTCATGAAGTAACAACAGTCTTCTCCGGTTAATTGAGGAAGCTGAGATTTACCAGTAGGTACATAGATGCCTAGCAGAAGGATGAGTAGAAACAGTGAGACTCCAACTGGTTAATGAAAATCTATACAGCAGGCCAAGGGGAAGAAGGCCAGCATGAGCTCTCGATAGCCCTAAGAATATGTGCAATGGCCCTAGCTGTGCTTGATGGTAAATGTCACATCTCATGTCAGACATTTATCCATGCCTGGGTGAATTACCCCTGAAGACCATATTGCCTCAGAAGCTAAGTATTAGCAGCTGCATGCATGCCATTAACCCCTCACCTGCCACACAACTTCGTACTCGCCCAGGGCCAAATACTTTAAAGAAGGGTTGACTGACTTCAGAGCGTGGGGGTAAAAAAGCTGAAGGACATATAACGTACAGCAAAGAGTGCCCATGTACATGTGCCCTTTAGTAGGACATTTGTGATGAGGGCACTGAGTATTCCAGCAGTTTTAGCTGATTTGAAAGACAATACTCCTATTCGTCTGCTCAGCTGAGTAACAGACTAAATTCCATGTTCTCCCAACTATTTTGCAATTATATCTAAGTAAATTGCGTTATCATAACACTAAAGTTAATGGAATATTTGTCTAAACTCTCCAAATTTTTTCTTGGATGTGTGTTAAATAAACTTGAAAAGCATATCTTGACCCATAGCGATTGAGGTAAGTATACAGAGATAGTGCCATCAGAGGGCTTAGTTGCAATACAAAGGGCAAATCTGCAAGCTCTGTTCTGCCATCCACAAAGAGCATCATCATCCTAACCCTTAGCATGAACCAAGATTTAGTGCATAGACAGCAAATTCAGTGGTAAAAGCAGCCTAGAGAAGGGCATCATAATGACTAATGAAAAGATGTGGAAATATCCATATCAACTCTAACCTGAGAAAATGTTCTTATAATTTCATGCTGGCATAATAGACTGTGTCCAGGATTTTCTATTTTAGTTTTCCCATGATGTCTGAGACTTCACAATCATATTTTTAAAAGCACAATATCCTCTCTTTTACCTGCTATTCTATAGAAACTTTTTTAAAGTTTGCTAGCTAAGGGGCTTGGCCATAAACTTTGATCCACAAATGAATTCACCGTAAATGTGAAACAGTATGGGAAGGATTTACACTGTTTAACTTAAAAATCTAGCTTCATGTGCCCACACCAAGACCATATATAATCAAGAGAGGTGAAACAGGCTCTTCCAGAAGGCCATTCAAAGCAGTGAACTCCAATGTTCCACAACTTCCTGCAAATTTTAAAAGTCTTGGTTCCATTTTTTCTTTTGCTATTTGAAACATTTCAAAAACTGAGAAATTTAGAAATGTGGAAAAAACAGATCAAATGATCCCTGGCACTTCTCACTTAACTACATTTGAAAATCAAAAAATCTCAAACAGGAGGGAAGAAATAAAGAAAATGGTAAACTATGAAAATGTAACTTTAAATTGAAATGAAAATTTCAGATCTAACAAAATCATAGGAAAATGACAATTAATACTAATTTATAATTCCTTAAAAACATATTCTTACAAGAAACGTCAGTCTTCAGTAAATATATATGTGTATATACACAGCTGGGATTTATTACAGCTTCAAGTAACACAGAAGACCTTTCAGGAATTGACTGAAGCACTAAAAGTCCTATCACATGAAACAATCGGGACAACTGATCTCATACCCCAAAACATAGACATGTCAATAAGAATAAGACAGATTTTTCAGCTGCTTAAACAGAAGAATAATGGAAAACCACAAATCATGTGGTTATGGAACATTAAGAGAGACAGAAAAGCAAAATGCCAAAAGACATTACAACTACACGACAAAGCAGGAGTCATATCTGCCAACACTAATGCTATTGGTACCTGATTTCTGAAGTGCTACGAAAGCTACTCCTTCCACAAATCCTACTAAGCTGCCTAGACCTGAAAGCATTATCACCAATACGCACTCTCCAATATGTAACATCTAACAACTCTTGATTCATATGGGTAATTACAAAGATTTGGGCTGATACTTCAGAGTTCATGTTTGCAGAATGACAATCTCCAGCTCCCGAGTTCACACACATACTTTCTTCTCAAACTACCTCATACAAAGTCCATATTTCTTTCAAGTTAAACAACCTAGCATGGAACTATTTTGGCACAGTGCATCCGCACCATTAGATAAGAATGAGTTCAATGTGTTAATTTGTTTCATCTCTTCCTAATACTCTGTTTAAATAAAACCACAGCCTGATATGAACAAGGGAAGATAAGTCACTAGAGACAGAATAAATTCTACTGTCAGAGAAGAAAGAGAAAATAAGTGGACCTTTATTGACCTCAGAATACTCAAGACAACAGCGAGCTTCAGGACAGTGCTGCAGACAGGAGGTGGAGGAAGTCTGCATAAACTCTAAGCCTAGAGTTGGGCCCCACTGTTACAATGGAAAACTAATCACTGAAACACTCTGTCATTGCCCAAGATAGAAATACACCTGCTAGCATAATGTCTGGAGAGCACACTGTGCAAGACAATACAGACAGCACAGACTGAGCTACAGAGGGAAGGGAAAGAGCAGAGAAGAAAGGAAAGAACAGAGGAAGTAGTATTTTAGCTAAGCCAATCTATTTTTGAAAGCCCTTTATATGCACAGCCCACAGAGGCACTTTATTACCAAAACCAGAGAGCTGTATTCACGCATGGAGCAGATACTGCCTCTCTTCAGGGGTACAATGTTATGTATCTGCTGAGGCATGATACCAGTGAGTTTCGGTCCCAGTGAGGTTGGTGGGAGGGTTAGAGGTGCACACCCACATAAGCTATGCCCACTGCTTCTCTTCGCATGGAAACCAGGGCACTTCGGAAGATGCAATGCACTGAAGTCTCTCCCCACGGTGGAGTCAGCTTGTGGTCAAAACCTCAGCTCCTGTGGGGAGCAGCCCCACGTCCAGCAGGAGAAAGCTTGCCTACAGTACTGTATCCTACAATACAGTATCACACAATATTCCTTATGAAGCAGCTTCCTGCTTAATTTCAGTGTGGCCAGCTTTGGAAAAAATCACATCAGCACCATCATCCTTTTTGCGCTTGTGGTTTATCCAGGTACAGCATGGCAAAAAGACCCTGACTAAAATATTGTGACCTATATTTTCTATATTCTTCCACTCCTTAGGCTAGCACAGAAAGGGGCACGAAGATGCTACCTTACTCTGTTCTGTTTCGGAAACAGCTGGGACCTGAAAAGTCTTCTTGAACTGCCCTAATTAAAGCTCTTCTGCATGAATCTTGCAGAGGGCTCACGGAAAAGAAGAATCAAATCAGACCCGACCAATAGAGCAGTAAATGCTCAAAACCCGTGTCAGAATGTCAGAGGTAAATACAACCCAAAGAACATGCACGAAAATTATGCATAAAGCCTTGTCATTTTGCACCATTATTTCCCTCAAAATCTACCACAAGCTTTTGAAACATAAGATTACTCCATTTAACATAAAACTGCTCCATACTCAACGCTATTATTATTAATGGATCTGAACATGCTCAGCTATGTCAGATCTCTAAGCACTCTGTGGAGAAATACTCATTTCCAGCAAGCCACACAAACAAGAAAATAGTGTCAGATCTAATCCCTCCAACTCAAAGAAGCAATTGCAGTTTATCATCTTTTCTAATTCCCATTTAGAAGTTAATGGAGAGGCTTTTAATAGATTCTTTTTTGCTTTTTCTAGAGCAAAACAGGAAATGACTAATAAACTGGGATTTATTAACAAAAAATAAAGGAAAATGTTAGAAAAGCTGTATTTCATGTTCTTTATCCTTCTTAAATGGTGGGTATTATCCACAAAGCAACTTATTTTCAAACGAACAGTTCACCAAACCAGAAATTTTCTGCTTGTGGGGTTGCCCACAAGATGACCTGTAAGTTTGCAGTCTTGGCGTGTTCTGTATCCAAACTCAGGGAACTACCTCAAGTACCTGAACCAAAATGTGCATTCCATAATGCCAGATCCTACTTGAACACAGGATCCAGGTTTTACAGCAAAAATTCACTGGCTGACATTTGTGCAGGGCTGAAGATGCAACCCTGGCTGAAAAGTCTTCCTTCTGAATCCAAGGCATAGCAGCTCTCTCCAAGATAGTGTGTTGCTCGTCTGAGCCCTTCCTGCCTAGACAGTATGTCTGGCCCATCAGTAGCTTCATCTAAAGATTCCTGGGAGCAGCTTTCTGTAGATATGGGCTTAAACTGCAAAGTCTGGATTCTCAGTCAACAGGTCAGGTTCATGAGGAAATGTAAGGACCAAATTGTAATGACATTTGCTCTGTAAGTCCCTATGAAAATTCAGTCACAAATAAGTTACCCTCACAATTCTCCTTTGTGTTGCAAGTAAACTCAGAAAGTGAAGAGATGATTCTTCAGAAGAGCTGGCTCATTAGTACAGTGCCAAAGCATCAGTTTGTCTCACTAACTTCAGGATTTCCCTCCTAGGATCAGTAAGACTTTATTACCAAGCAGCAGGGTTGCTTTTTTTTTCTTTTTTCTTTTTTCTTTGTAGTTGTTTGGTTGGTTTTTGTTTGTTTGCTTGTTTTTTTAAAGAGGTAATAACTACTACTTCGCAAACAGATTCTAATTGCAATGGCTAAAAGGTGTTTGACTGCTAAACAAACAGGGCAATCTAGAACGTGTTTCTAACACTCTAGTACATGTCCCCATTCACACTTCTGTCATGCAGCTGCAGCCTGGGTTGCAACCACCCAAACTGTCTATCCTGTGGCCCCTGGAACACCCCAAGAGCAGTTCCTCCATAAGACCAGACTGGTACTTTGCAGTATGAAATACGCACATTTGTAAATCTGGCTACAGCCTTTATTTCCCCTCTCTTCCTTTCCAAGCTATGCTGAACATACAGGAACACGAGTTGAGGGTTTGTAGGTGAAACTCAAATTTGTCAATAGGACAGCTTTCTGTCCCAGCTACAGATTAAGGGGCATTTTTCTGACTTTTTAAAATACACCATGATAAATTGAAATGCCTGTAAAGAACCTGCTATGGTCTGGTAGATTCACACAGTGACCTGAATTATTTTCAGCATTAACCTGTGTTATCACAGTGGAATTATTGGGGTGAGAGTGAGTTCACACTTCTGGTTGTCTTTGTTTCCAATGGTCATTGATATCAAAAGCCATCCTGCACCTGCTGTGAAAATAAATAGTGTCATCATTGTATTAGACATTTTAAAGATATCTAAATGTCTATTTTCCCTAATAGACTGAATCAAAGCCCAAGTTCTAAAGAGTGCTTTTCACTGATTTGGTCAAATAGCAAGTTCGATGTGCCTGAAACCTTGCCTGTTATTTTCTATTATACCGGCTTATCTAATAAAGGAAAGACCTCTCCCTACCAATCTCTCAGTCCTCTCTAATATTCTTAGATTATCACAGCTTTAATAGTATACTTCACATCTTTTCAACTAATATACTCCTCCCACTTCAAATAACATCTAAAGAAACAACAGAAAATAAGTATGCATGTAGTGCTAATAGACCACACTCTGAACTTGTTAACAGTTTGCTATAAAGTGAATTCTAAAAAAGTGGAATCAAAGTAAAAGAGAGGGGAATCCAGTGTTCTCAGCCAAACTTGAACCATCAAAACCAAAAAATGCTTAAAATCTTATAAACAGTAAGTGTAGATAAAAGAGAGTGTTTTAACTTTCTGATGAGAATAGGGAGATCTCTTTCATATCCAGTGATGGTAACTCAGACCATTGAAGCAGTGGGAAGAGGTGCAATGCATTAGAGATGCCTCACCAGAATCCATTACATTATAGGGTAGAAAGCTAAGATTGACAAGCAACGCATGTTATGCAAAAGCCAGGTATTTCTATTAATGGGTTTGCACCACCTTAGACTTTGAGTCTGGGAGTCATTTTGCTTGTAATTATTCAATGGGAATTAAATTTAGCCAGACATATTCTGCTTCTCTGGTTTCCTAATATGCAGCCAATCATAAGACCTTCACCCAAACATGACTTTTATAAAGATATTAATGAAGTCATTGAATCTCTACCTCTGTGTAAAAAACTTTACTGTGTCTTAAGACATTTGTTTCTGCAGAGAGGGGACAGGGCTGCATAACGCTGAACTCCAGGTTCTCTCAGTCACGTCTATCTCCTTGTACATCAGATTATTTCTGCCAAGCTGGTTATATTTTTTCCAAGCAAACCCTAACTATCAGGGAGGTCTAACACATTGTTCCTTCACCATCAGCTTTGTTTTCAAACACACAATGGTTTGGCATGACTCCAGTCACCACCAGGTGATTTTTGGCCCTTGCCCTTTTTATTATCTGGTATCTCTTAGGGAACCACAGATGAAACCAATAGAAAAGGAGAGAAAAAGAAAAAGCAGGGAAAAAAAAGCTTCTTCTTTGCTTTCCTGGTAACGTGACATCTTGCCCTCTTTGCATTATATATTTTTGTCCAGCTGATGCTTTGTCCTAGTGGAATCGTGGTTCTAGTATTAGCTCCAAATGGTAGGCAGGCATTTTCATTAAAAACAATTACTATTTCCAAACAGGAGCTGGTTCCTCAGTTCCAGCCATTCTTGCTGTAAAACGTTCAGCTGAGAGGAGCAGATTGTTCCTGCTGAAAATGAATGGAATCTGGCAGGAAAACCTCATGTTTTTCCAATCCTAGTTTTTTTTTTTACAAAGAAAACACTGGGATCTTGTTGAAAAATTACAATTGTTTTGGTGGGCACATTATTTTTCTCAGTTGAACTGTTTCCAGCTACAGGAGACAAGTTTTGTGCATATATATGAGTCTGTGTGAATATATATGTATATATCTACACATGCACTCAAGTTTTTATATATAATTGCTATGTAGAAAATGATTAATCAGTCAAGGAAGAGTAAACACATTTTTGTTATTAAAAAGCATTTATGCAAATTGATTTTTTTTTAAAAACAGCTTCCACATTATGAACCTTCAAAAGAAAGTCAATGAGTAAAATACTATATCATAATAACAACTAGCTTCACTTTTAATACTAGGAAAAGAAAGAGGCCAAGGTGACTGAACTATTTATCCCTTGGTTGTTCTCACTAACTTAAAAACATTGTCAGAATGAATTATTCTGATAAAGATATCAAAGGAGAGAAAAGAGAAGACACTATTACAGCCATCAAAGGAACAAGCCGCAGAGGTCCCCCTATTGATTACCCATATGGATGCTGCCATTCGGTAAGAAGTGATTTTGTTTACCTCAGACAGAAATAGACAATGGATCAGGCTGACCTTGCATTCACATGGGGGTGGAACCACCTCCTACTATTAGTTGTTTTTCCCCTCCATATGAAGCATTCACCCCCAGGGCCAGCAGTCAGTGAGTTGGGTGAGATGCTAGTGGGTCTTGTGCCAGCTGTACCTTGAGAGTTTCAGAGCGCACCCCAGGCAAAGTTCGGCCCCACATCAGCAACAATGCTTTGCAGTCTTCAAGTCCATCTCCTCTGTGCCAACAGACAGGCAGGATCCAGACACAAGGCATCTCTACCCAACACCTTCAACACCTTAACCAGCACCTGACAGCCAAAGCCAGAACAGGGCAGGAAATGAACAGGAATAAAACTCTCTGCCAGAAGCATGCAGCAAGCTAATACAGTACCAACCACATATCAGCTCAAAAGTTGATCACCTCAAGAATGTGCTGCCCAACCCTCCGATGCACTTCGATCACAGTTAGTTGCACAAGCATAACAAGCAACCCAATAGCCCCTTGAATTTCCTGAGGCTGAGAAGTTGACTCCTCAGTGAAGCCAGCTGTAACTTACAAATTTGCAAGAGTCTTTTGGGGTCATCTTTTGACCCAACATCCATACATGACAAAGGAAACCTTAATAGAAAGGATGACAAGTATTAGGAAAACTGTCCTTTTAAAGAGTGATCACCTAATAGGAGAAGAAAAAATGAGAAGCATTTCCCTTTTCTGTTGTTGCCCAGCTAATACAACTTCTTGTCTCCCTTTCAGTTATTCTTGCCCAGAATTTCATCATTATAATAATAAAATTATGGAAGTTTATAGCCAAAAAGAACCTTGAGAGATCTGCTGGCCCAGCTCCTTGCTGCCAAGCAGGATCAACTACACCTAGACCTCCTCTGATGGATAGCTGTTCAACTTGGACTTAAAAACCCCCACAGAAGAGTCCCAAACACCCCTTGTGAATTTGCTGTTCGGACTGTTTGTGCTGGAGATTAGCCTGCAGATCTATACGTGCTCAGCACAAAAGCCATAAGAAAAACAAACATACCATCACTTCTGCCCTCTCTGCAGTCTTCTGGCCTCAGCACCCTGCTCCACCCAAGCCCTACAACCTCCCCAGGTACACAGGGGTCAGAAACCTCATGTGCTTTGGCACTGGAGGGCTACAGCACACGTACTACCATCCCGTCCCTAAGATCACAGCCACTTTGCATTAACCAAGGACCACATTTTTATTGCTCTAAAAGAATATAGGACTTCACAGTCAAAATTTGAATGGCACAAAGTACTTCAAAAAAGTTCACTCTTCTTCTCATTTCTTAACATAATTTAAAGTCAGACACTAAATAAGGTGTCAGCAGGCTTCCCACAAGGATCCAGCTGTTGAATATTGTTGTGTTTGCTTTGAAGTTGAGAGGGAAAAAAATATTGTTTGCCAACTTATTATTCAAAAAATGCCACAAGAACCTTCTTGCAAACAAATAAACAAGATGCAAAAGAAATGCTGGCACCTAAGTAGCACAGTCTGAATTATGAAGTTCTGGAATAATTTTGAAAGTTAAACTGTAAGATATGTAAGTGTTTACTGAATTCTCTCTGTAAATAAGATTAGATTTATTAGGGTTTGTCAGCCCTTTGCACATATAGGAAACTGAGAGTATACTGCTCAAATGAGAAAGTCATTTTCTTGTGAAATAAATTAAGGCTCTGATCACTGTTGAAGGAGCACTTTTGTTTTGTTCCGGCAACTTGCATTTACTGTTTGTTTCAGTTTGGTCGGATTTGTACCATTCTCCAATGATTTAGCCCAGCAGCGTCCATTTTACAGAAAACCAAAATATGGCAGGGACACTAAAATGGCAGACACCAGACACCAACCCAACAGTTCAGTTACATGCACCACAGCATCCAGCAGCACCCGAACCCAGCTATGCCCTCAGGGGCCATGCACTCACATGTGGAAAACGCCTCATTTTAAGTGCTGTTTCTGTTTCCATTGCGTGCATGTAAGCACACCCGTTTTTCTGTGAGCACCTACTAGGTCTGAGGGTGGCTCTTAAGTGTAAATGGAGAAAGCCTCCTCTCAGGTTGCTGTTTGAAGTGTCCTTCTGGAGCAGTACTGAAGACAAGCAGAAAACAGAAGCTACATTTAAGCTGGTCTCATGTGGCTGTTGCAACACAGCTTTTGTGTTGCACAGGCCATGGTGCGAGAAGATATCACTGGGTGACCAATGAGAAAGGAACATAAGGAAAAGGTTTTCCATCATGAATATAAGACCTGGAGATCAAAGTTCACCACATGCAGGAGCAATGAAGTGGTGGCACTCTTCTGATTACCTAAACCATGGGCATATATATATATATATATATATATATATATATATATTCTTTTCCTGACCAAGAGTTTAACACAGCAACCCTGCACCTCCTTCCTGGTTTTCACTTTACCTTGTTCTGCAGGCTATGCAGCTTGTGTGAGCACTCCCTAATTCACTCCAGGTCAAATATCCCAGCTGAAACCACAGTTTCCAGTTGTATAAACTAAGCTGGCTAATTTACCCTTAAAACAACTTAAGGAGTCAGAAGCAGTAACCTCTGAGAAGGAGGGCAGTAATTTCTTATATAGGGACATCTGAGTCCAGAAGAGGGTAAGCCCTCTTTGGGCACAAAGGTGAAAGATTTGCAAATCCGTTGAGCGATTCATCCCGAGTGAAAGTCAGAATCATTTTCCTGCAAGATATCTCCAACCCCAAGCTCAAATGGAAGTCAGACTTTACTAGTCCTGACCCCACTGAAGTCAAAGACAGTTTTGTCATTGACTTCAACAAAACTAGGATTCACCCTAGGGTAAGGGGCATTGTGTTTTTCAGCAGCCACCCATGTGGAAATTTTGCTTAGATGACTGACTGCCTGGAAGGTAGTAGTGCTAGGCCACAACATACCAGAAATGTTTGTGTTAACCCACATACACCAGCATTTGAAACTGCAGAGATCTGAGTACACCCTTGTCCTCTAGAAAGAGCATGTTCCTATACCCTTGGCTTCTTTACTCCACCTGAAGCTGGTTATGCACCTGATGTACCTAGCCTGTTGTTCAGCTGTGCTACTGGGTCTGACTGTTTATCAGGAAACATCAGAGAGGTTTTATGTTCACACATTGTAAATAATATGACAGACCTTGAAAATATAATGTCTTTTTATAGCTACTGTATGCATTGTGAACTCGAAAGAAAACAACTCCTGAAAATAGAGTTGAAAATAGGTTACTACATTCATGTTTCATGTTCACTCACATTCTGATAAAAAAAATCCACTCAATGTATGTTCAGAGCAGAGGGAAATGGATAAAAATATAGGAAGCAGGAAGCTAAAGAATTCAAAACATGCCTAAGAAATTCCTCAACTCATCTCAGGGATTCATCTGGTACTTAGAACCCAGGCTGAACACTCTTGTGAGCTCAAATGCACTAAAATACATATGAAGAGGTATTCCAAAAGTGCATCTCTGAACTGTGACTCTGAACCACAGTTTTTGTTATTACAGAAATGCAACAAAACTCCTTGGCAATATTGCTTGCTTGTGCATTGGCTTTTCAGTATAAGGAGGCGCACACTTTGCAACAGACGCATATAAATTTATACATATGCAGATTTGGCATGCTATTAAAACTGCCAGGCAAAGCATACTGCGTAAAGTTAAAAACTACACTGTGATACAGTTAAGCTTGTGCTCAGCCGAGCTGTTTTTACGTGTTCTAATTAGAGAAGGCCTCGCACAAACCCATCAAATCAGATATAGAAGCAAAGCATCAGAAAACGTGGAAAGGATGTACATAGGAGGAAAAGCATAGGGAGATAAAATTTCAGCCTTTGCATTTTTGACTTCTTTCCAGTTCAGAAGCCTCCACAGAAGCTCTCACAAGGTGGGTTGCTTCTTGCTGTTTCTTCAGTCTAGAAATTAAAGCAGGTAGCTATTGACAGGTGGAAGGGTGCCTGACAAGATTTTCACCATTCCTGTTCTCCCATCTGCAATGGGCTGCTTAACAGTACTTCTGTGCTTTCGCTCACGGGCCAAGCTGCAGCAAAGTAGTTCAGCCATCTAAAAAATTAAATTTATTGTAGCAGCTAGAAGTGAAGAGCCCTCTCCTTATAAGATGTAGTAGGTGCTAAATTTTATGGTTCTGAAGTGAGCCGAAAAATAATTTGGGAATAGAAAATAAGTCAGCCTCCTTTGCTGCATCTGCCTGCAGACACCAATCTGAAAGGCAGGATTTATGACCGTGACTGCCCCTGTGCAATCTGCACAAGAAGGAGGACAAACTTTCCACAGCTACGCACGGTCCAGTCACAGTCTTGCCCAGTGTCATTGGCACCAACTATACCAACACCTTACACTCCTCCAGCATCATCCATCAACGGGTCTCAGAGAGCATTAGAGTTTCCAGAGGATGAAGGGATGGAGAATGACTTAATGCCTTTCCAAATGGCAAAGTGTTATTTTCATTTTACAGATGGGAGGCTGAGGGTAAAGGAACCTGAGTGACTTTGGCCCACACAACAAGGCTAGAAGCAAACTCAGATTTCCTGAATACCATTCCTGGAGCACAGGAAGGGCCACTTGGCTCCTTCCCTTTCCTTACCCCCACTAAGAGTTTTTCTACCACTACACAAATCAAGGAAGATACTCTCACATGTCCCTATCCCCACTTAGAAATTGCTTCTTCTTGAGGTATATTTTATTTCCATCCTCCCTCTTTCACTGCCAAAGAGCTTTCTACCTCAGTACTAGAGCCTTGCAGAGCAACTGCAAAATCCTGCAGTACAGCAGAGCAGAGGTTATATGGCCAAGACAACTGCTATTTTCATCAATTCTTCAGCAAACCAGCTGATCGTAAAAGCTATTCTTGACTAGCCTGCCTTTGTAACACCAGTCGCCAGGAGAACACAGCACATACTATTGGCTGTGGCCCTCACTAAAAATACACTGCATTCTTGCACAACAACAAAAGCTCCCAGTAGGGCCAATGGACAGCAGACTAAAAACAGTAACCAAAGGCTTTAAATTGCACAAATTACAAAGGTAGAAGAACTGAAAGCAGCATGCCACTAAAAGCCATCTGCCATCTTGGCCCGCCCATGTGTCCCTTCTCCCCAGCAGTGTTTTATATTAGTAATGATGTCTCTGTATTATGTATGACAGAGTCTCTGCTGCTTTGAGCAAGCAATAATATAGATGCTTCTTCAGTCCAGTACTTTGCATATACACACTAGCTGGGGGAGCAGAAGATCTGCTTCCCAGTCTCTCTCTCTGGACGTAGCTCAATTGGAAGGCAATATTCACATGCATTTATTCTCCAATACATGTACATGTTGTATTACCAGGACTCCCATGCATATTAATAATACACAAAAATACATAGATATAAGCATGGATTCAGTCATGATGTGGATTAGATGATACAAGAATGGACAATGTAGAATTACAAGAAGAAAATCAGCAAATGGTTATTCTGATTCAGGGCCTGTTCCCAGCATATAAAAAAATGTTTTTGTGTTGTTTTATTGTGTTTCTAAGTTACTTTGTCAGTAGATTAATGATTTTACCTGTCACTGATGCCGTCACTTACATGGGTCTTTGAAGTGAAGTATCAGAGGATTTTTGAAGGAAGAGGAAGCCAGACGTTGGGATATCCTGAACGATGCCACACAGATGGGTATGAAGTCAAGACTGGGGTACAGCAGTTCTGCACAGAGAAACAGCCGAGATATCTCTTAGCAATCAGGCTAAGACACTAAAAAAAATAAAAATAAAAAATAAAAATAAAATTAAAAAAAAAAAAAAAAAAAAGAGAATTTCTTATTCCAGGAAAGGCAACATAGTGCTTTCACTACTTGAGCTAACAGGCTAACTCAGGTGTCTTCACTCAGCCCTGCCAGTAACACCCAAGCAAATAGCCTGTATTGAAAAAAAGAGAATAGCAGAGACCAGTCAGAAGATGAAGGAAAAGGTGAAAACAAATCATGTGAGTTTGTATCAGCAGACCTTATTATGGGTCAGAGAAAAGAGCTTAACAGGAGCTGGTTCAAGTGAAACGACTACTTTCGCAACTGACCTCAGAAAACACTGCAGGGAAATGAAGTGGGTTATTGGAAAGTTGGTGGAAAAGTTTATTTGCTAATTATACAAGCACGTTTATTGAAAGCATTTTGCAAACTACTCTATGCAACCCACTTTCAGCAGATGCACACTGAAAGTATGTGAACACAAAACAGTTCAGTGAGGGTTCAGTGGGCGTTCTCCCAGTTTACAGCATTTGCATCACTCGGTTACTACACGAGTGCTGACCTCTGCCTATCTGCTCATAGAGATCTCCCCCTGCTCCAGGTACATCCTCAGCTCTCCCAGGGGGACACACACGGAGACCCTGGCAGGCATCTGAGTAACTGGGAGGTTGCGTAAGGGAAGCCCCCTCACCACAGTTCAGCCCACCTCAGCAGACAACTCGAAGGCACAGGATATAAGGGGAGATACCCAGGGTGAAGGCAGGGAGGATTGAAGAGGTCCATAGCACAAAGAAGGGGTGAAAAGATATAAAACCAAGGGAAGGAGGAGACAAGGAAATTGTACAGAGAGAAAGACAGAGGGTGAAGAACCGGGAGGGAAGGAAAAGAGAAAACAAAAACCTGACAGGTAAGTCAGAGGTAATTGTGGATAGCCAGCAGGGTAGGGAAGAACAAAGTCTGCAAATAACAGGGAAGAGATGGCAGCTTGAGGCAGTTGAGCCTACGAGGAACAGGAAAGTGGGATCTGCCATCCAGGTTCAGAAAGGCAAAGAATACGCAGTAAATGTATTTTTCTTTCTCCCTGTTAGAGCATTTATCACTGTTAGAGCAGACAGATGATAGCACATGTGAATCATTCCACAGCTGAGGTGGGGATCCCAGGCCAGCACAATCTGTATCTCAGCACAGGATGTTATATCAGTAGAGGCTCTGATTTCCAGAGGTCCTGAGCTCCTAATCTGAAGTCTCACAGCTATCAAAGGCAGCTGCTTTCCCCCAAAAAGCTGTTCTGCAACACTGCACCTGAAAGTTATTTTGCTGGACTTTCCCTCCTGGTACTGACAAATCAGGCCACAGCTCAGAGCACTTCAGGACAAGACCAGCCACTTGGCCAGAACAGTGTGGGAATAAGGAGAGGTGGATCTGTTCTTGGAGGGAACACATTTCAGGTATGCTCCCAGGCAAGCTGCTCAACTGCGCGATGCTTCATACATAAGAGATGAGAACATCTAATTCTGTAATTCCCAGGAATATTGGCTTGGGTGTGTAACGTTCACTGAGATGCTCTGAGGAAAGGTCTAATTTTAAGTCCAGAGAGTTGACATTTACTTGATTTTTCCCAATCTGCTGTTTCTTAGAACTCCAAATCTAAAGGGATGGGATGGTTTAGGCAACTGGCGATATCACTGTCATAATAGCTACATCATGGCACAGGCAGCCCCAGCTCATAAGGCAGTAGGAAGCACACGAGTTGGTAATATAAAAAAGGACTGGCAGCATAATGCAGCGCGTGGATGCCAGATTCATTGCCCACTGAAAGCTGCATTTTCTAATCCAGCATTTGCCTCATGTCTGCGTTTAAGCTGTTAAAGGAAAAAAAAATATACTAGAAAAGAATTGTAGCTCTGAGACTTTGTGTTGCTCTTGATTCTTTCAACACGAGGAAGAAAGTGGGGGTTCTGCACTGAAATACCAGGGAAGTCTGACTGAACTGAGCTTTCTATTGGCATTCTGGCTGCTCCCGTCTTTGTGAAAACTATCAGGCAAGGTTTTTTTCTTTTCTTTGAGAGAGATTTAATGAAGCTGCAGACATCCATTTTAGCCAAAGTGACTTCATCTCTTTTTCCTCAAAGGCTGCCCAGTCGAAGAGTTATCAGACTTTTTCTCCTTCTCATTGCAATCACTAATGTCACTGGTTTGTACCAACCTTCTGTTCACTTCTTCCAGCCCTTCCCCAGACCTGCAATCATCAAACAGTTCAGATGTTGACCAGAAAAAAAAAAATAGAAGAACGAAAAAATACTAGAGAAAATGAAAACTCAAGCTGCTCTTCAGGGATCAGTACATAATCTGCATTACATTGAAGATGTTTAAGAGAGAACCTACAAGCTACTTCCCCGTGTCTGGGGACACGGATTCAGACTCGTGTCTTGGCCTCATTTTGAACCAGGATAGCACAACTACGGGACAGAAAAAGAATTGCAAACAGGTCTGATTACAGCACTAAGAGCCAGGAAACCATGAGCATCAACATTGTCACCAGATTTTCCTGTGTAAATCCACTAATTTAAATGTCCCTTCATTCCTTGTCTGTATGAAGACAGGCAGAGTTGCCTACTCTTAAATAAGTCTCAGAGTTACTGGCAGAGAGATCCTAAGGCCAACAAAGTGCAAATGGGATGCTTGAGCACTTGTCAGAAGCTCCATACATAAGTACCGAGATTAGAAAAAGGACTTGCAGGATAAAGGGGGCCTGTCCTCAGTCTCTGAAGATGTTTCATGGAAGCCTGAGCAAGTTCAAACTTGATCTCGTAGGCAGGGAAGTCCTCCTACCAGCTGGAGATTTATTTTCTTACTTGTATCACTGCACCAAAGCCAGAAGCATTTCCTCTCTGCCACTTGGGTTTGCAAAAACATTCACAGACAACTCAACAACCAAAACTTTTTTTTTTCTGGCCTTGAGACATATAAGAAATGTTGAGTGAAAAAGTCCTAGAGAAACAGAAATATTTTACTTCTTTATGTAGAGCTTTATTAGTTACCAGAAAAGCTAAGTGAGGCTTAATTGCCTGTTGGACAAGATACTCTTATTCTGTAAGTTTCATGGGCTGTGACATTACAGGCTGTGAAAACTTAATTTGAGATTGAAAATTTCCAGAACAAAATGAAACAAAAAAGAAGCTTCTGCAAAGCTTGTCATCCACCTTATTCATTCTGTCCAAGACAGGACTATCTTTTCTGTTGGTCCAAGACTGTCCCAACAGATGTCAATTTTACCTGATTTTTTACTCAGTGAAGAATGTCTCAGTTAGTAGTCAAATTAAGTAAAAATTAGGGGGAATCTACAGAAATTAATCCTAGCATAAAATATTCAGCAGGATTCATCACTTTTTTTAAGGATATGTTACAAAGTAACTTTGCCTGGTGTAAGGTACAGCTGTAAGAAGATATTTAAACAATTTAAAAACATGGATCATGAATCCACCAGGATCAGAAACACAGTTTATTTAAATCAGCTGCACTGCCAAAAGATGCACCTTCAAGATTCAGAATGACCAGGTCCTGCCCATGTGCAAGAGGATCACCCAGCTGCAATTTCCTTAAGATCCCTAAACGAAGAGGAAAGATAAAGATGATGATGCTTGAAACTGTGCACAGCTGACTTAAATCCTACTAGCATTTGCTTAGAAGTGAAAATAACTGTAGAAGCCAATTTGAAATGAACGGAGAGTTTGTTTCAAAAATTTATTTTTCATCATGTGATGTTAAATTTGCAAAGTGCAAAATACTAGTGGGGAGGAAAAATACCCTTTGCACATCTGGAGAGGGATCCATCTTACATCAGTGCAATGTAAACAAATACAGAAAACGTAACAGTGCAGATCTCTTGTTTATTTAAATGAGCTGTATTCCAAGCCACAGTAATTTATCTGAGAGGTAGTTCATAATTCCGTAAAGACAGCCTACAGAAGCAACAGAATTAAACTCCAAAACAAGATATAGTCATCAGTTAATGGAGATACGTTTGCTAAAAGCAAAAGACTGTTTTCTCCAGCAGTGTTGGAAAAAGACACAAACATTAAAATACAGAACAATATTCAACATGATGGAAAACGTAAGCCAAAAAAAAAAAAATCAAGAGACTATGTTCTAGCCTGAGATGAAGTGTTTAGATAACAGACAAAACAGCACTTTGTGATACATGTAATTGCTCCTGAAAAGCACAAGCAGAATGTGAGGTTACAAAATTCCCCCAGAAATATAGAAAGGCTAGCAGGAGACTTTGCTGAGCATAATAAAGTACTTGCAGTAATCGCTACTCTTAAAGCATAGATGTCCAGAAACATTCTAAAACATTCTCAGTTTATTTGGGAAAATCTCCCTTGTTTTCCAGGCCTTCGGAGGACCCACTATAGCTGCTGCATCAGCCAAGCTCATGTAAAATAATTAAAGGAACTTGAGAAGTGAAAGGTGAGTCGAAGAGGATTTAGAACAAATCAATAAATGAATAGTAACCTGCCACTGGGATTAGAAGTTACATATCCAAGGGCTCTAAAGTAAAGATGTTACTGAGTTATTGATGGAGGCCTGTAACCAAGTCCCAAGTTCTACCTCAGTATCTTGAGGAAGAAAAGGTAAAAAAAAGAGACCTTTTTCTCCCCCTCCAAGAGCTCCGTAAAAAACTCAGGGAACTACAGATCAGTAAACCTGACCTCTGCAGTATATAAATTGCTAGAAACAGCAATAATGAATAAAATTGGTAGAAACATATAAATAAGATATGCTGGGGAAGGATCTAACAGTTTCTGTTAAAGAAGTCACGTCCCACAGATTTAATGAAATCTTCAATGAGCATGACCAATGAGGGAAAGCAGGACAAGTGACATGACGAAGCTTTCTGATGATACAGCACTGCTCAGAACAGTCAAAACTGGAGATAGCTGTGAGGAGCTGAAGAAAAATGTCATGAACTCAGGTAAAATTCTGTAGTGGTAAATGCCAACTATTGCATGTGGGGAAGAAAAAAAAAATAGTTATAGGTACACAGTGTTCAGCACCACTCAGGAGAGAAATCTTAGAGTCACTTGGAATAATTAGAAAAGGTCACCTCAGTGTTCAACCACTGTCAGAAATGCCCAGATGGGTTTTTGGAAACTGCTAGGAAAGAAGTTGAGAGAATGACAGAATGAAAAAACAACCACACACAGCTACGTTGCTAGATAAATCCACAATGCACCAGCACCTTGAATACTCCTAGTCTCTCTTTTAGAGCACAGAATGCCTAGAAATGTTATAAGGAAGCGTGGAAAACCTGACCACAGGCACAGAAGTGTTTTTTTTGTTTTGTTTTTTCCAGTGAGGCACCAAACAGACTGTAACTCATCATATTGGGGGAAGGAAAAAAAAAAAAAGGATTTGATGGAAGCTTACAAAAGCATGAATGGTATTAAGAAGGTGAACAGGGAATTAATGCATTATACCATTATACACAGAGTTGGAGGCACTCAGTGAAATTATCAGGTAGCAAAATTTAGAGGAAAAAAAATTCTTCACATAACACAAATTGTGATATTTGCTGTCACAGGATGTTGTGAAATCCAGAACTGTAAATGGGTTTGAAAAGGGATTAGAGAAATTAACCGAGAGAGAAGTCTGCCAGGTACTAAATACAAAGCAGCCTCTGGTTTAAGACATTGCTAAAGTCCTGATCGCTGAAAGCTTAGAGGGGAAATCTTCAGGGTGTTTCTCTGGGATTTCAGAAGGTAATGCTGTTATTGCCTTGTACTGTGGTTGTTCCTCAAAGGTCACAAGTAGATGCTGGATATCTGTTATGCTGAGCATGTACTCACATAGGAAACGGATGTTCTCTGCCCTCAAGAATATATACTTTGCCTGATAATGGCTGGGACCAAAGCTCTAAAAGCCAGGAAACTCAGCCCTGACTTGCTGCTGAATGGGGGTAAAGCCCAACTCTGGATTTATGTGTAATTTGTACCCCAAATTTCTCCATTTACACTGAGGGAGTTACAATAGTTGAACACAAACTCCAAATTACTTGGAAGGTTAAAATGAGCAGAGACCGAAAAGGGGGAAGTGGCTTATATTTTGACAATATGTTTTAAGGTCTGCCTTTGAAATAAAGAACGTCTCATCAGAAACTCCCCGTGCCTACTAAAACAGCCTAACATCATTAGCCTTAAAACAAAATGACAACTTTAGTCATACTATTATAAACATTCTCCTCTGTGGGCCAGAGACAGGTTAAACTGTACTGCTGCATTACGCATGGCAATAATTTTCAGAGTGATCACTCGTTGTAGGTAACCAGAAATGGTGAGATTGGGTAAAGAACATCAATATCTCGCGAAGGGAACACTTCCCCTGAGTGTCAAAAGATTTATTTAACTTGGACTTACTTTAACAAATAAAAGAAAAGAAGGTCAATTCTTAGTTGATCTTTGCTAGTTGCAATAAAATCTGAAGCAGCAAGTTTGCCGTTCAACAGCGTGAATGAAGAAACGGGTTCAGGTCAGAACTGGTTGATGCTGAGTGACCTGTGCTTTATAGTTATCACAGGGTGGGGTTAAGGCTGGCAGGGACCTCTGCAGGCTGACACAGGGACACCCAGAGCAGGCTGCCCAGGGCCGTGTCCAGTTGGATGTTGAACATCTCCAAGAAGGAGGCTCCACAGCCTCTGGGCAGCCTGTGCCAGTGCTTCCATCACCGCACAGCACACAGAAGGGCTGCCTGGTGCTGAGGGCACCTCCTGTGCTCCGCTTTGTGCCTGTGGCCTCTTGTCCTGGCGCTGGGCACCAGTGAAAAGAACCTGCCTGCATCCTCTTTGCACCCTCCCTTCAGGTAGATGTAGACAGAAATATATATACTTTAAGATCCACCCCCAGGCCTTCTCTTCTCTAGGCTGAACAGTCTCAACTCTCAGCTTCTCTTCATAGGAGAGGTGCTCCAGTCCCTTGATCATCCTGATGGCTCTCCATTGGACTTTTTCCAGTATGTCCATGTCACTCTTGTACTGGGGAGCCCAGAACTGGACACAGTACTCCAGGTGCAGCCTCACCAACGCTGAGTAGAGAGGAAGGGTCACCTCTCTTGACCTGCTGGCAATACCTTGCCTAATGTAGCCAAGAATGTCATCAGCCTTCTTAGCAGCAATGGTACACTGCTGGCTCGTGTTCAATTTGGCATTCACCAGGACCTCCGGGTCCTTTTCAGACAAGCTGTTTTCCAGCTGGGTGGCCCTCAGCACGTCCCATTGTCCAGGGTTGTTCCTCCCCAGGTGCAGGACTTTGCATTTCTGTTTTTTGAACTTCATGAGACTTCTGTCAGCCCACCTCTCCAGCCTGTTGAGGTCCCTCTGGATGTCGGCACGGCCCCCGGTGAGTCAGCCACTCCCCCCAGTTTCATGTCATCTGCAAACTTACCTCAAAGTTACTGAGGGTGCACTCTACCTCTACCACATCATCCAGATTGTTAATGAAGATGTTGAACAGGACTGGACCCAGCATTGACTCCTGAGGTACTTCACTCATTACTTGCCTCCAACTAGACTTTGCACTGCTGACCACTACCCCCTGGGCCTAGTCATTCAGCCAGGTCTTGATCCACCTCACTATCTGCTCATCCAGCCCTCACTTCAACAGCTTTTCTATGAGGATCTTACAGGGGACAGTGTAAAGGCCTTACTGAAGGCAAGGAAGACAATATCCACTGCTCCCTGTTCATCCCTCAGGCTGAGGATTTCATTATACAAGCTTATCAGGTTGGTCAAGCATGACTTCCTCTTGTTGAATCCATACTACCTACTCCTGATTATTTTCTTCTACTTCCCAGGGACTGAGGTGAGGTTGACTAGCCTGTACTTTCCCAGGTCCTCTTCGGTCCTTCTTGCCCTTTTTGAAGTTAGGGGGTGACATTTGCTTTCCTCTTCATTATTGTGAGCGACTTTGCAATCACATCCGCCAGCTCCCTCAGCAGTTGTGGGTGCATCCCATCACGACCCATGAACTTATGAACATCCAGTTCTCTCAGGTATTCCCTGACCCAGTCCTCTTCTACCAAGGGTACAAAGTGAACTGAACTGTGGTATTACATTATGGTGGACACTATGAAACACTTCTGCTATGCATAGGGAAGTCATGTGAAGCAAAAAGCCATCCATTCAGAGAGCAGGATCTGAGCAAGTTCCAACAGGGACACTTCTACCCACCAGCAGCTAAAATTGGACAGGCTTCGTTCTGCACAGGGATTTTTATTTCCCCCTCACCGACTACATCTGAGTGAAGACAGTGCTGCTAGGGGTAGGAGCAGACACTTTTCTCAGAGAGGTATTGGAGCCAAGCCTAAACGTACCCCCAGGCTGTAGGGCCACAGACATGATTTGACACAGAGGGACTTGAGGAAGCATCCTGCTATTGGGACCACTCTTACTGGCACCTTGCCATGGGAGGCAGGGAACCCGCAGTAGTTAAGGTCACCACAAGTGCCTGTTCCACTTCTCATTCACAGGGACACTTGGTGCACGTCCAGAAGGTTTTTGCTCATATTTTTAAGGTTTTGTAGCCAGAACATCAGCATGTTTCAAACAGAGCACAGGTGATACAAGGAGAAATAAGCAACTTAGGAACTGATCTGAAATGAATCTAAACAGTGTGAGCTACCTAGCGGCAGACGGGGACATAAAAGAAGGACCCTCCTGCTTTATGTCACATCCTCCATCACCTGTTGCCCTCCCCTATTTATCGTTTCCCACACACACCATCCTCTTACTTCCTTGCTCAGTATTTGATATCACTTCTCCCTTACTGACAGGTAAATACTCACCACCTTAGATTCCCCAGGGTGGATTCCAACTAATGACCTACAGAAAAAAGATTTCTAAGCCTGTTAGAAATGCCCTAATCTACTTTGCCCTTCCTCTATTTGATTGGTTTGCACTGCAGGGCAGTACTTGTTCTGTTCTCAAACATAAAGAGCATTAAAAGGCAGCAAACATAAATCATGATAAAAGACTACAGAAAAAAAAAATCAAAATCTTTCCTCTTTCTCTGGATCATTTCCTTTTTCAAGAGAAACTTGAGTTCATTGTAGATAAAGCAATGCACTGAGCTAAAATATCTGAAACAGAGCATGAGGAATGAGCAGGAGGACTTGCATTGCCATGGCACCTTTAATCCCCTGTTAGGGCACACTGTCTCAGAAGAAAGAAATAAAATTTAAGAAAAGAAACAACACTATTTCCCTTCGGCTGATGTGCCACTGCTTCTGGAGTGGACAGTACACGGGCCTCCCTGTTGTTTGCCACAGCACCACAGAATGGTTTGGGTACAGAATATGAGGAGCACCCATTCAGCTGAAATTGCTCTTAGCTACAGTGACTGAGCCCAGAACATACCTAACATCTGTCAAAAATGCCACTGGGTTTGTACAGCTACAGACAGCACCTTGCTGCGAGAAGAGTCCAAGGCGTGCTGACTTGAGGAAGCTGTGTCCTGCAGTCCTGTTCCATGCACTTCATGCTTCAGCCCACACCCCTAAAAGCCTCTGTAGCTGCACTCCCATCACCCCTCTTTCACTCTGTTTCCTCACTTACCCCAAGCCCCACATATCAGAGACCCCTTTGCAGCTCTCTCCAAGAAGGCTGACTGTGAGGTACCCATATGTCTTGCTCATGCAAAAACAGGGCATTTCAAAAATATTCGTACAGAAGCAATCTGGGACTATTCACAATATAGGTTTGAAGTACAGGCATAGGTATTGTCACATTTTTAAAACATATTTATCTGGAAAATCATTGTAAGTACCTGAAGGTTTTGGTTGGCAGTAGCATTTGGGAGGTGTACATTAGCATTGTGGGAGCGTTCAGCCAAATCACAGAGACTGCAGATACATCACAGGAGAGAACAGGCTTGAATCTCAGCTGCAGGAAGAGAGCTACTAGGGGTGGATGAGAGAATGTTTCCTACTGCAAGCAGCAGTGGAGTTCCCAAATGTATAGGGAGGAGCTGCCTGAAGTATTTCTACCATAAGACTTCAAGTCTAGTATTTTTGGCACCCTCCAGGGGCAGGATCCCCACTAAACTTTTTTTTTTTTTTAAATAAATAATTTAAAAAAAAGATAGTTTGGCAAAGAACATAAGGAAGATTTAGCGTTTATATGTCAAAATCGTATTTCATGTCAGAGCAGGTCTGCTATCATTAAAGAAAAGGAACTCATTTTACAGAGGACAGTTCACAAGCCATGCCAGTGTGTGTGGTAGAGAAAAAACACAAAAACAACAAAAAAAAGGCCTATTTTCAAGTTCAAAACATCATACAAAAGCAAGGTCATGTTTCCAGCAGTTTTGTTGGCATTGGGTTACATCCAGTCCCGACAATGGCATACAAGGCTTATCAGACATTAGAACGATACCTCACTTGATCTTGCGTGATAGAAAAGGCAAACCACATAAAGCAGGTGCTAGACAGCAGTGCAGCTTCCTCGCAGTTATCTGGTTCACAAACAGCAAACTCTTTAGCCCTATTATTGTTTCTCTCATTCGCCACATTCTAGCTCCAAAAGCCACTCTAGCTCTCTAAATTGTTAGCAGCTTTTATAGCCAAAGATAAGTATCCATCACTTTTAATTTTCATCGTTGCATCTGTTTTGTCATTTAGCTGCAGCAGGTTGTATTACAATGAGACGATTAATGAGGAAACGGATACAAACATTTTTATTTCAAATAGCAGCTCACGGACAAGATCTGGAGAACAGAACCAAGCCATATGATTAAGGAAAAAAAAAACTCCACACATATATACACACACACAAACCTAAAATGGGCACTGTGCCACTATCTGTGAACACCCTGGAAATACAGATATCTGTAGCAAGGAAGAAAGAGGTACGTTTTTCACATTTGCCTGGTTGTTGGTGGGTTTTTTTGTTTGTTTGTTTTCACAATTAATTTGGCCCTTTTTATTTCACATAAATGTCCAGCTCAAGTGTGGCACATCAACAAATAGGGCCATTTATCTTTCAGGGAAAAGCCAAACGCTGCATTTCCATTCAGAAAAGGCAGCATATATAAAATGTACTGCTAATAACAAAGGCTTTTAGAATGAAAAATAGTAATTTCTATTGCTCTCTCTAGGAGATTTGCTCTAAACACGGCTCATCTGTAATTATATTAGAACAGAAGTATTTTTTAGTATTATCATTACCTACAAACCTAAAAGCCCCCCAGAATATTTTACAGTTTCTGCTGGATGGGAGAGACCATGAGCACTACCCGCAGAAAGCAGAAGAGCCTTTCAGATGGCACCCCCCTCCCTGGCCCCTGCTTCAAAACAATACTTCAGTTTGGAAGAATTACTTTAACTTCATTAATATTAGTATTATATTCACTTAGTTGTAAAGATTTTTCTAGGAAAACAAGAATATTCATAGAAATAGTCACATGTCACAACCATTCATCTAACAAACAAAACACAAAAAAAAAAAAACACAGATGAAGACTGTAATATTAGACTGAGATAAATAATCTAGCTGGAGACCTATTGGATTCTACACTTTCATGTCAATGAAACATTTGGCCTACCGATGTATTTTTGCCTACTCTGCCAGGCAGGGCTCAGGCTCTGCAGGAGAATACAGCCGTGGATCTCTGCAGGAAGAGAAGACCTTTTTTTTCCAAGTAAAATGTTCCCTAACTCTGCAAGGGAGGTTGGCAGTAGATCTCAAACTCTGGCCTGTCTTTTTAATACCCCTACAATAGCTCAGTTGGATTGAGACCAGCTGTTGGTGCATTACCATTTGTAAATGCTTAAAGCAACTACTCCTTGTTTTCTTGGCAACATGTACTGTGGAAGAAAAAAAAAAAGAGAGAAAAAAAAAAGCACTTTCATTCAGACATTAAGAATTGCTGGATGCCAGCTTTGGCTTACACAAGCTATTGTTTGCACAGCTCTCTTCAACAAGTTTTCACCAAAAAAAAAAAAATCTTGTAGGGATAAATTGTGCCCCTAAAATTCTGCTTTGCACCATCCATTCAGCCTTCATTGGAAACAAGATTCCTTTTTTAACCCAACCATTTCAGGCCACAGGTCCTTCTGAGTTTCAATTTCTGCAACACCCCCACAAAATCACCCAGATTGTCTTAGGAATTATAATTATAACATCCTTACTCACTGTTTTAAAATAACAGTGATTTTTTGCCTGCTAATATAAGCATAAGAAAGAGATCTGAGCTGTCATTACCCATGTTCTAAAATCAGAGTTTCAGTATTGAAAGCTTAGGGGGAAAAAAAAAGAAAGAAAACAAAATGACATTAGGACTATACTTTAGCATTTGAGAAATACTGCAAGAGTCAAAATACCAGACAGAGCCCCGATTTGGTTGCCACGGCAAAAAGAGCCCAGTCATAGTAGAGAACATACACCAACATTTTAATTATTACTATTCGGATGAAACAGCTCCAGTGACCTTTCGTTGCCTCATCCTTTCCAACCACCCCTACTAGAGCTTGGTGTACTGGAAGTGTCTAAGCACGAATGCTAGCATCTCGGTGGTTGCAGCTGCTAGTACAATAGGATTAATTTGCCATCTACCAACTCTAATGCCCTTCTGTTTCATCTTCTTTCCCCACCAGGGGCAGTGGTGACAGCATCTGTTCCACTGTTATTTTAGTGGCGCCTTTCGTGCTGTTATAGTTAAGGGTCTGTCAGCATTTCCATTACACACACGCACGCACGCATGCACGCATTTCTTGAGGGAAGGGGCAGCTCAAATCACTCTCTGGAAAAAAAAAAAAAAAAGAATATAAGAATACTTCGGGGGCAGAAAATGATATGAGAGTCTTAGAAGCAAGCATTTATATATTTTATTTTGTTATTTGAGAGAATAAATGAAGATACAAGAGGTTCCGAGTAAGCTGTTTTGCATTTATTAATAGAAAATAATGGTGAAAAATTTATATGGATTGTTGCATGGATTGACCTTACAGAAAGCAACCCTGCTGAAAAGAAAACAGGAAGAAAAAAGAAAAAGAGGTAATTACTCCCTACCAAACACCCCCTTTAGTCAGTTTTTAGGTGACTAATATAGATGATAGGATATTACTTTAAAACTAATATAGATGATAGGATATTACTTTAAAACCATTCCAGATGAGATTCAATTAATGGGCCACTGATTGTGGCCGACCAACTCTAAATGCATCACAGGTGCCCCAGATCTCTAAGTTGGGATGGATAACGGGGAGAGGAACATTGTTTTCTGCAGGCAGCCAAATACACCCAGAGGTCAGTAATGTCTCTGCTAGCTGAAGCGGTCTGGGAGCCCACAGGCGGGCACTTCCAGCCCTGCTGGCAGGTGGAGGATATGAGGAGTGATGCTCATTGCAGCCTGCGGGACGGGCTCGTTCCCCTCTCGCTTTGCAGCCTCTGTTGTCCGTGAGCGTGTCTGACTCATGAGCATCACTTTCTACCCAGTAGAGCGGATAGAAATAAGGCAAGTGCTGGGGCAATTAGAGAACAGGTTGGCTTATCTCAGCAATGAAAATCCTCTGGAAGAGCAACAGGTAGCGGGTTAACCAGCACAGGGCAGCTTGGCAGCCCCCACAGGTGTTTTGTCCCATCAAGCTATGCCGGCCTTTCCACGTGAAGTTGCTGTGTGCGTGCAGGTTTCCACCTGGTGCAAGAGAACTTTGAACCAGCGCAATTCACCTAAAATCTCAAAACAAAACCCCTCTCCCTTGGTTTTCTTCAATACCGCAGAAAGGTATGGCTTCTACCACAAGTGGAGGGAATTCCAGCTTTCCAGAAATCTCTCCTTACAGAAGGAAATTCATTGGCACTTGAGAGGGCCGGCACAGGCCTCTCTTAGCACCATGGTTCTCACCATAGGACTGACATAATCTGTACTGCCAGATGTGAGCTTTCTATGGGTAAATTCAAATTTGCCTCCAGTCTGACCAGCACACTGCCATTCACAATGCTTTCCGTAAATCTTATCCTCTTAAGCACTCTGAAATAATAGTGAGGCACTTGTCTTCTTGAAAAATGCACAAAGTAAACAAAGTAATTGGGGTTTTTAAACTCATAACACGATAGGAAAAAAAAAAATAGTTAAGCAATAAATTTGGAGACAAGGCTCCAAAGCCATACAAATTTCTTTAGCCACGTTGATGGTAAGCACAGTCCACGCACTGTGGTGGGAAACATTAATAACATGCTGTTTCTTTTTCAAGTTACATTATCAAATACCTAGGTGTCCTTTGTCACATCACTTAACTGCTCTGCATTTCAGTATCCTCATCTGTGAAATGGAATAGGTAATTAAACACTCATGAATGCTTTGGGACTCTTTGGTGGAAAGAATTATTATGGTGTCTTATTACTGTGAGACAACATGCAATTGTCTCAGGTCTCTGTAACAGCTGAGCCTAAACGGTAAAGGAAAAAAAATCCAAAAGCTCAACTGAGATCTTCTGCCCTATGCTCCGCAAGATGCAGCTACTACTTCAGTCTGTTTTCCATGCTGGGGAAACCTGAGGCTGATCACACTACAAAAATATTACCATGTTACAGTACTTTCAAAATTAGGTTGGGTCAGAAATGAGGAAGAGAAAGAAGAAATGAAGAAACATACCTCCCAGAAATATGACATTAATGAACTGTCAAAATTCTTTAAAAGATGACTGAAAAGAGGAAACAGAAAAAAAAATACAGCCTTCTCCTCGCAAAAAAAAAAAAAAAGAAAGAAAAAAAAAAAGCCTAAAACCAGCAGAAATCCACTCCCGTGGTGCAGACAATTTCCCCAAAGCCCATGGCAATGAAAAACATTTTATATTGCCCCAAAACATGCCAGCAGAGAGATCTGGGTGGCTACTGCCCACCTCGCAGCACTGCAAAAGCGAGTGCCCAATGGGTATCATTCTCCATTATCTCTCAAACCTTTGCCACCAGTGTACAGATAGAAGCGGCGGAAAAATGAAAAGTGTGTATATTGTAAGCGTTGGTTAAACAACCCCACAGTAATTCTTATTTGCTGGAGGTTTTAGAGAGCAGATGTAGGATTGGCAGGGGCTGGGAGCTGGCTATATTGTTCTAGCACATTTAGAGCCAACACGGAAAGAACACGGAAAGCTGCATTTTGGGGTGTGTGTGTGTGTGTGCATGCAGCGTGTGTGTACGTGCGTGTGTGTGTGTTTGCCTTTTGCCATCGACTCATCTAAGGTTTCTTGGATTCACACTGACACATACACACACAAAAAAACAACACTGGGTTGGTTCTCTTCCAAAAGAAATATGACTTATATCAGCTGCTGCATGAGAGTCTCTCAATTGCCACTACTAAGCTGCCTATTTTGCAGTAGCAAGTGGCCATGTGCTGTAACACACTGATTGCCTGCTTTGGTGGTATCGGTTGCTAGAATAAGGGCAAACAAATGGGGAACCAAATATAAAAAGCAGCCAGCAGCACTGAAGAAGCATTACAGCTGCCAGGCAATAACTTAGATAGTTACAGCTGCCATCACCTAGTTCACGCAAGCTTTTTAATATCTTTTGGCAGCGCTTGGTGTCACAGCACAAAAGGAAAGTTGGCACTTCCTAGCATACTTTGTTTGACATAACTGTAGGCAGAACCCAGCTGATACCTTCATCAATGTGTATGTGTTTGCTCTTAAGGTACGTTTTAGCAGATCAAACATTGTTTTTCTCTTTCTGTTGCACACACCACTGCTAAATCATAGGTTGGGAACCACACCAGATAAATGGGAAAGAGCTCAGTAAGCTGGAGCACACGGCCAGTCCCAGCAGCACCTCAGATAAGGAACACAAAAAAAAAATCCTTAAAAAAAAAAAGAAAAATATAGTACGGCAGGAGGGGCTGGGGAGGGAGGTTTAAAAAAATAAACATACTGCTTTGCCAAAATGTTCTCCTGCCTCGCCAGTAGCAGCAGCAGCCTCAGAGCCAGGCCAGATTCTCTCCTCCATTTACCGTACTTATAAAAAGCCCACAAGCACAAACACATAGACCATCACATACACATAATTAAAGCATCGACATCCCTTACTGTGATTTACAATCCACACCACCAGAAGTACACAGGCGCTCCCAGGATTTCATCAATGTCTCATCTGGTGCTCTTGGCAAACCCAACCTCTTCCTTAGACACAGCGCATGCTGCACCTCATTCTCTCAGAAATGGGGATGCAGAGCTCTTCCCCTTATGTGAACCAGGGAAGACGAGCACTAAATGTGTCAGCGCCGTGTGATTTGCTGCTGTGGGACCTCATTTTGCAGGAGATTAATAAAAGACTAGCCTGCAGCATTGACTCTTGAGACTGCCTTCTATCATCATGAGCCTTCTATGCAGCCCACAGATTTGGGTTGTAATATTGTACAAGGAACTGGACAGCCCCTGCATAATGATACCATTTCGCAGCACTTACAAGCACATATACAGAGAGAGAAGACTCTGCCCCCAGGAGCTTCCACTGGCTTCAAACAAAGCAAGCCAGTAAACCTCGACTTGAGATCATCCTGGGGTTCTAATAATGTATTGAGATAGTTTGTTTGTAATTCATCCCATAAAACAAATGCATCCGTCTCTTAGGCTTCTGGCACTTTCACAGGCATTAAAAAGCTTCAATATTGAGATGAACAGCTTTACAGGGTTTTTCAGGTGTAACACCACCAGGAAGGTCAGCAACTGAAGTGGCAGGAGGAAAAAAGGAGACAGCAAACATCACGATCTTCATTTTAAAACCGGGAAACTGAGGCACGTGAAAGTGATGAGATCGCTCCAAGGCAGATCCGGGGCCAAGAAGTGAATGCAGATCTTCCTGGGTTCACGTTCAGTGCCTCAGCCCAGAGGCCAAATTGCACCACTGAGCCCTGGGGTGAAGCAGGGCTCCCTGCAGGGAGCAGAAATGGATTCCTGGCCTGGGTGCCTAGGGCAGTGTGGGAGCTCGAGCTGAATGTGGGCAGCAGAATCCAACCCCAGGAGCACCACAGGGAGGTGCTTGCATGTCTCCCTCACACACGGTGCCTATAATTGACGTTCTTGAGGTAGGTCAGATATTGACAAATAAATGTAAAGTCATGTCAAGGTTCACATCAATCAGTCTGAATGATTTATTTGAAGCTGATCTAGGAGCAAACCGTTCTTAATGGCAGCACTCGGTACAAGGGGACTTAGTGTGGCCACAAATGGGTAAATTCCACGTGTTGGGCCTAGGTAGAAAAGGTGCCCCATGGGAAGGACAAGAAGATTTTGCTTTGGGACCCCAGGCAACACTTCTGCAGTAGCAGAAGAGGAAAGCTGATCCACAAAATGGCCATGTGTCTCCCCAGGATGGTTCAAGCTATGAATACATTTTGGAAGCTCCTAATATGCTGTATAAAGAAACAATCATTCATGTACACAACGCAAAAGGACAGCCCCAGATTTACAGCCACCCACCAAGGTAGAACAGGTGGCTGTAATGCAGTAAAAATGTATTGCAAGGAACTTGTCATGAATTTTAAAAACAAAGACGCCTACAGACATAATAAAATTGATGTGACATTCAGTTAAAGCTAAAGCTTTCACCTATCTTAAAATGACAATGCAGGGGAATTCAAGGAAAGGGACTGTTCCCATCATCACTCATACAAGGGTGTTTCACTCGGTCTGGGCGAGCAATCTCATGGATCTCAACAGGCCAACACAAAATGGCATGCCTTACACCTGCCACACAGGTAGGAAACCAGGACCAAAGACATCCAACAAAGTCAACCCCAGACAATCGCTGTCAAAAAGAAATGTTTCAAAGTCCTGGTAAAGAAATTCAAGTCCTTTCCTTCTTCTGCCACAGGATATGACGCCGTCTTTTCCTTAAGTATTTTAAACATTTCAGGGGAGCTGATTCCATCAAGAATTCCATCCAAGAATTGCTTCCTCTTTCCTTCATTACATTTTTAGTGGCAGCATACAAATTCACAAATACTATAAATTCAAGTCACTTTTCAATAGTATGGGAGCAATAAAATAAACTGTCAGACTCCTCTGATAGTTCCAAAAGCTAAAGACAGAGAAGAAGGAAAATCTACAATTAAGCTTTGCAGGCAAGATAGATCCATCTCTATTAAAATGCAGATTAACAAGCTAGCCAGCCCGACAGCATTTTACCGTACCTTTTAACTGGAAATAATTAAATAAATAAGCAAGCTCAGGTGCAGTGGGACACTGAACAGAAAGAAACAGTGATAAAGAATGAAACAAGGATAAATCGTCAATTATGATAAACTGGTTTCCTTGGTAACTATATTTATAACTGTAATGACGTTGCTATTCTTTTAGTGATGAACAGAAAGGTTCGCTACAAAGTTATATAATTCGGGCATACAACCAGCATCTGTTCCATTGGTAAAGCTGAATCCATGTCCTAATGGAAGATGGCAAACCTCAAAAGATTTGTAAATGCTTTTGAACTGCATCTAAATGTTTGTAAACTTCCTCCGAAGGCGAGGTGCACTCACAGTGCTGAATTTGTACCCCCACATCTGTGCTTGGCTGTATGTAAGTACCTCACAATCTTTGTGCCTGGGATGATGCTCCAGCTCGGAGAGATGGTGGGTGTAGGCATGGAGGAGAGAAGGAGAAAAAAAAGAAAAAAAAAAAAAGAGAAAACTTTGGGGGTGATATCTGAGTTGTTGAGCACATAAACACATGCTCTTTACCAAATGTACATTCACGGTTGCCATAAGTGTACATTGCATTCTCTCTGCTTCCAAAAATGATTTTGTCGGTAAGCAGCCCCTTGTTTTTGACAATGTGCTTGAATTTCCGTGATTGACATCTGAAAATCAGGTTTACCGATACCCGTCTCTGCCATTTTAACTGTTTGGGGGAGTGCATTGAAACCCAGGTATAAATTGTACTCCATCCTACAAAGGATCTCCCCGGGGACTCCCTTTAAAGAAGCAGCACTTAACTGAAAGGCAGGCACACCCCATCACCATGGGTCTCTGATCCTCAGAGCAGACCATGGGCTGGAGCCGCATCATGCTTCCTCCCAGATTTTCCCCCAGTGAATGCCAAGATTTGGGGATGAGAGGGGGATTAAGCCCTCTGGGTTTCATCCAGACCTGCCATCAGGATGCAGCTGGATGGCACACGTGGGTCCCACAGTAAGACACATTTGTTAGTGGCAGGATTGGGCCCCATCACTGACTATCCCCACAGGAGCTCAGGAGGGTGACAGAGCTGCTTCAGCATCACCTCTCCACACCCCTGTGCTCTGACATCCCCTGAGAGCAGGAGCTTATCACATACCCAGTTGTTCCCAGTCTGCCCATTTCTGCAATACCCTTAATCAGGTTCTTGGGCAAGCGGTGTTGTTACTGCCCCCCATTCACAAGGAACAGGGAAATGGAAACAGCAAAGCAAACCAAATCCTCTGGCAAAACAAAGTCAATGTTCAGTTTGCATTTGAAGCAAAGAATCCTCCTGATGAACTACACTATGGGCCGGGGGCTGCCTATGTGTCTGATTGTGTGAAATACCAGCTTTCCCTGCCTGACTAGGCAGGCTTTTCAGTTACATGCTCAGTACTGATTAATGGGAGTACTACAGCTAGAGCACTATAATGTTCACAGATTTTACCCTCTGCTGTGTCTTTAGGCCATTGCCCCAAAGGCTTTCATGTTCCTAAAGCTGTCATTTAAAACATTTGTGAATCAGGATGTGTGGACAATGGAAGAAGCTGGTAGAGCCAGGGAGTGCAGATGTGAAATAATTTAATCAACAGCAATTTTTCCATTTACTTCAATGGGCTTTGGATCACCCGCCTCATGAGTGGAACATGTATTGAGGAGGAAGCAACCCGAGCCAGATGAAGAGCCAAGATACCAAAGTAACAGAGTTCCACCAAACAAGAGGATCCACAGCAGCTGCAGCTTGAGATGTATGATCCAAACGCGGACCTAGACTCAGCTAGCATATTGGGAAAAGATTGTAAGAGAAAACTGAAAATAATCAAGGATTTAGATATTCAGAATACCCAGAGGACAGGGTCACATGAGTTACTACAAAGAAAATTTTTGTAGGAGGAAATGTTACATAAAGAAATAGTACTCAAAGAGCTTTGCAGAATATTCCCAAGGACAAAACGAAGGCACAAAAAAAAAAAAAAAAGGTGAAAATCTCAGAACACAGAATTTATGACAAAAAAAAAGCCTGAAAGCTTTTTATTCCCTATATGGCATAAGTATCAGGCTATGATGCTCACTGTAATAGTTATATCACACTGTGGTGCTGAGATCATTGTGTGTAAGATGACAATGCTTGCCCTAATTGATGCCATTAAGTAATAAACTAATAATTGTACCTCAGATCATTGGCACTTCAGAAATGACCATTTCCAAGCACAAGCAGTGGTGCGTCCCTGGCACATAGCTTGGCGCTGAAATGGTTAACACCATATATCGTATGTCAGTAATGAAAACTAGCACTCAAGCAACGAAATTCAAAGCTCAGGCTGACACACCATCGTTAACGCAGCCCTTTGTGCTCAGCTACCACGGGAGTCTTGGAGCAGCACATGGTGTTGTACCCCACACAATATGTGCTACTACAATACCGCATTCACAACACAATGAATTGAGGTCAAGTGAGTGACCTTAAAAAGAGCTTTCTTTTAATTCTTTAAAGAAACACCCCATGATATGTTGGAGCCCATTAAACAAAGCTGCAAGAAGATACAGTAAACTTTAATTAGCAGTGAAGGCAATAACCTCACTTTATACTTCATAATTTCTCCCACCATGTTTTATTACATGGAACAGTCATTTTAGTACCTTTGTACCTAAGGCAGCATCCGTGTGGTGTGGAAAGGGATGTGTTGTTGGATATTTATTGTAATGGGGCTTCATGTGGTTGGAGGTCAAAGTGTAGGACTTTCATTTGTACATCACTGCTCTACTATCTGCTCATGTCTCTGGGTAACCTGATGTTCAAACCTTTTGTAAGGCAATTGCTGAGGAGGTTGTTCTTATTGTTACAAGAACTTGGAGAAAGGATGCTGGGCCCTGGCTTCGGCACAAGCCTACTGCGTGACATAGGGTAGTCCGCCAAAATTTTTCTCGCAGTAATCCCAGATGCTTCCATTTCTAGGGGACTCAAGCGCTGCTCCTACGGGCTGGTCTCAGAAAGCCTGAGAATCAGCAGCTCCTACTGGCTTCTCAGGAGCACCCAGAACCAACTTTGGAAAATCACAGATTTTCCTCCCCACGAATTACCAGCAATTTTGAAATACTGGCCTCTTACCTCTCTGCCTCTCAAAACATCCCATATTAAGTTGGGACCTACCTCTCAGAGCAGCTTGCAGGCTGCAAGGGACACCGTTAACTTTTCTTTGTCCTTTTCATGCTAGATATTTACCCAATAATGGGGCAGAATATCTGAACTCCTTGGACAGACAAGGACACCATCTGCATTTTACTGGTGGAAGACTCCAGTGCAAAGAGGTTCTGGACCAGATCCACAGCAGGGCTTGGACAGCTATACCCAGCCTGTGTGGAAAAGATATAATCCTCAGAACACCCAGGAGTCTTTTGGCACATCAGTCAGATGCATTACATATTCCCCAGTTTGTACAATTTTGCTTCCATGCATGCTTGGAAAATGCTGTCTTTAAAAGGCTCAATCACTCAGTGGTGATCAAGTATTTACACCCCAGCACGCATCTATCCCACCCAGCACCCCAGCACTCCATCTATCTCAGAAGAACAGCCTGGTCTTGCAGGTACTCTTGGAATGCACCTACTGAAAGAGGCTCCATACAAAAACACCGTTGCTCTCTGTTTCCCATGAACCATGGCTAGAGGAGGAAGGCATGCCTAGCAGTAATGGCAGCACTTGATTCCCATCACATGCTTCACGGTCTTTGCCACAAAACCTCCCTTTCCCAAATGAGCACAGCTAACCACTGTGCTACAGAGTTGGACTATTCTTACATCCTTTTTCTGTCCCCGTTAATCTTGAACGTTATGACGAGAATTGCTTCAGGAAGAAGCATGAAGAATGTCCTCTTCCATCACCCTGACCAAGACTAGCTGATAGCTTGATGTGCAATCCTGTCAGAAAAGAGATGCAGGAATTAAGGTAGAAGAAAAGGAAAGTGAACTCGGATATCTTGGATGAATGTGCTAACCAGTAAAGTACCAGATAAAAGCACTGCTGCCTTCTTCTCAGTTGGTTCTTGAGAGAGAAGGCAGACACCAAGCTTCAGGAGAGATTTTGAGGCTGAAAATCCCAAGAAGAGAGAGGCAGCAAATAATGCTGACTAAAGAGTCTATGCCTGCAGGGAAACACCATGCAATGGTCTTCCACCAGTCAGCTTCCAAAGTCCACATGGATTTCATAACAAATCTATGTACCTAATTCCATGCTGCTAGTTTCACTGTGGGCATGAGGCCACTGATGGTAGGTGCTGTGACACCTGGTTTTGCAGCAGTCCACATTGTCATATCTCTACAGTGGGACCAAAAGAACGTGCTGAAACTAGTACAGAAAATGTGCTCGAGGGATGAGGGATCTGAACCCAGACTTCCCAGCACCATGGCTGAGACATAACTACTGGATCAATCTTTCCTTCCTTGAGCTTATTCCTATTTCCTGAACAAGTGGTTGAAAATAACAATTTTGCTCATGAGAGTGGGAAGTAACTAACTTGTTCTTCTCTAAATAAGTGTTTTCTTTCTGCATTTGATGGACTAGTTCCTGGTCCACTTAACACTCTCACTACATAACTATCTTTTTCAGGTGCTTTTCACACAAAAAGGAAAAGAAAACTACTTAAAGGCAAGAGGAGTTGGCAACCATAATATCCAAAGACACTGGAAGGCCTCTGAGGCAGGTCTAGGAACTGAACTTTTTTTAAATTCACATACTTATACTGACCAGATTTCAGGCTGATCATGCCACTTGACATTCATTTGTATTTTTAAATACATAAAGACTCCATTGAATCACAAAATGTTAGTATTACTTCTACTTCTTCAAAACATACACATTTGATGTATCCTGAAGTAAAAGTGTTCCCCATTCCCTTATGTCTGTCTGAACACTGCAACATATGCAGTATCAATGTCAAATAACATATCAACATTTCCACAGCTTTACCCATGCAGTTTAACACCTTATTCCAGGTGAGACTATTTGCTGAGAGGGTCAAAGAACCTCCACGCTGCACAGATACTCACCACACCTCATGTGAGTTTACTGATGTCTTGACCCTTGTGGAAGTGAAGAACTAGTCCTCTCCAGGTTAACATCAAACGTGTACAACACCTCTTGTGGATCTGAGCCTACAGTCACAGCCCCTTACGAGGTTAGCAGAACACAATCCTTATGAAATAACAACAGGAGGTGGATATACCTGTGCACTCCATACCATCCAACATCAACTTCATCAATAGCTGTGTCTAAACTGTCTGAAGGCCAGACTTTTCAGAATTCAAATACAGACACAGGAACACATCGGGAGCATCAGCCCACTGGTAGGCGTGCACACCCCGCTTGCAAAATATCCAGAGACATGATGCAGGTGGTTGGGAGCGGGACACAGAGGTTGCTGGACCTTTAGACCTTCTACAGGCTGTTTGCTCTTAGCAGAGCTAACATATCACTGAATCCACTCACAGGTCCACCCTGGTACAGAAGCTTGGTAATTTGCAGCCTTAGGTATCTGCTCGGGCCAAAAATAACATGTTTAGGACAGTATTGCAATGTATAAGAAAAGCAGAAAGAAGTTTTAAAAAATGTGCTGTCATCACTCCAGCTGGTGTTACTTAGCAGAAATACAATAACATACCACAAACTGTAATACATTCCCACCAGTCCTGCACTGAAAAGCAGAATGCCTCCCAGAGCACTATGCTTAATTAAAAGAAAGGCACAGTCAGCATTATAAGGGGGAGAGACCTTGAGGTTAGAGATGAAAATAAGAAATGTAACCTGTAGATGCTAATTGTTTCTATGTCTTACTTTGCTTTCAAACACTTCATTTTTAGAATTCCTCCAATTCTGCTGCAAGTCATGTAATTTAGACGGCTGCAAGTCATGCAAAGATTATAAACAGTAAGGGAGGAGAAAATATGGAAATGCGTTTGACGTTCCTTTGCCTTTTTTTTTTTTAATTCCTCCTGACAAAATATAATAGAAACCCTCAGAAACAAGATTGGTGAAATATTAATACTATTTTTATTTCAGTTCAGACCCAGCCCGGGCTGCAGTGTTGTTTGACTCCACCTGACAGAAACATTGCAAGCAGCGCTTCAAACAAAACTGGAAGATTTATATAATTTCTCTCCACCCAGTCCTTCAAGAGGAGGCATCCTCACCTTCCTTTCCTTAGAAAAAGCACAAGTCCTGAGCTTCTGGAAGGCTACACACCACAACGAGCACATCAACAGCATGTGGACCTACATTTAAAGCTAGTGCAGAACACAGGTGCTACCTGCTCTTAGCAGCATGCCCTCAGCGAACGCCGGGCAGGATGCTCTGCTCCAATAAAGGCTGCTGAATTGCCTGGAGAAGTAGCTCTCGTTAGAGCACACCGCGGCAGTCTCACTTCATAGTGACAAATGCACAAAGAGTTGTCACCAGGTTTATATCAGAGAAAAGGGTACGATATAGACAACCCAACACAGACAGAACAGGAATGTTAACACGGAAGCAAACGAGAAAATTCAAGAGAATTGACAAAAGATGCATTAGTACTCCTTATTTTGAAGGTCTGGCAAGTAGGGGAGTAATGATTAATGGTAGTTTTACTTAACTGTTTTATTTTTCTCATTTTATGAAAGGCACCACAATTACTCACTACATACCAAGCAGGGATCATACTTCAAAGCCTGTGTTGTGTGCCTCAATCTTTGTTGGAACCCCAACAGGCCAAGTACCTGCTCAGTACCATTATCTCACTGTCTGAAAAGTATCTGTACAACTATGCAAGAATTCCAAAAATACCAAACAAACTCCACTAGAAAAGGAGACCATCAATAATCCCCTTTCACACAACACCTTTATTCCTAGAAGTTATTAAAATATACTCATTTCAATTCACCCCTGATTCAATGCTGCCAAATTTAGTTGTGGCAAATTTACATCAGGTGTGATTTTTGTCCCCAGGACGTCATTCAAGAAAATGTCAATGCATCGAGGCTTACACACACCAAGAACAGAAACAACCAATCAGCTTCAGAAGTTCCAGGGATGCCTTAATCTCTGTGTTTTCCCTGTGTTTTTATAGTATATTGTTGCGTATGAGTTACAAATGCGTGAAAACATTAAAGTTGAGCCAACTACAAAATAAGCTAATATCTTGTGTTTTCTGAAAAATGCAAGCCTAATTAGAGTTTAGGTAATTAAAGCTTTCACAGTTATAAAAAATACAATACATTCATTTATGCAAATCTGCCACTGAGTGTGATTTCAGTAAAATACCATGTAATGCGCGTAACGTCAGAATTTTGCTTACAATTGAAATGTCTGCAAAGCAAGTTCTCTTCCTAAATTTCAGGCACATGCACTGTAATTCTCTTGCATTATGGATTTAAAACTCAGATTGCTTTGTCTTCATTTAAAAATGATTAGCAGTTTACATCGGATTTATATGCTGGCATAGCTTTTGTATCACTGAACAACTACAAGCTGATTTACAAAAGCCCGGCTACACTATGTGTATAGCTATGTAACTACAAAGTAATATGTGATGGCAGGCATAACCAGCACACATAATTTATAATTATGTGATTAGCAATATAAGCCACTATTATTAATTAACGTTTAATGCTGACATTGTGCTTGGGGCTGTATAAACTACAAGCGCAGGGCAATTTCTGCCTTGGAGTGGCAAGGGGCTAAAATGACAGGCACCGTCTCCCAGTCCCACGGCTCCTGGGGAGCCGGGAGGAGAAAGCGCCCAGCGGGAGTCCTGCAGCCGGCCAGGCACAGGCTGCTGCAGCTGCCCACCCCTCCGAGATAGGGAAAAGCTAAGGACCCTTTCCTTTATCAGAGACAACAAAGCAGGCCCAAGTCTTACCAAATAAAGGGTCTTCAGCCTCTGTAGCCCTGGGGCAAAGCACAAGCAAATCCACTTAATACAAAGCGAGGTAGACCCATGACTTTCTCCTCAGCTCGCTGCATCTTTGGAGGCTTCACAGATGACTTTTGCTCCACTCTGTCACCCTGCAGAGTCAAGAACTGCTTTCCAGCATCTTTAGGGAGCCCTGACACAAAGCCTGACTGATCCTCCCAAGTCTTTAGAATACAAGGTCCCCCAACACCTTATCAGCAAGCTCTTGTGAAACAGCACCCAAGGCATGTCTGGGCAGAAAAACAGGAGTGAGAAAGGTGATTCAGAAGCATTCCCCTGAAAGTGAGGGGCCAAAACCAAAGAGTTAAATAATCAGGATACACAGAACCACAAGAGCAGACGCTAAGTGTTTGAGGGAGAGGAGACTTTCCAGATAGTGTGCATGTTTGAGTTTGATCATTTCTTTCTAATGCAACTTGAGAGGCTAACAGAAGCTGCATATAAAAGAGCTAGTGCTGGTTCACAGCACTCACATGGTTGCTCTCTCAGTAGCCACATTTCCTTGAATATGCAGAAGGACTAGAGGTATGAAACTTCTTGCCCTGAAACCAGTATATCTCCAGGATTCCCTAACCAGGGAATAATTTATCCACTATCCACTTCCATATAAAGGGGAGCAGGGAGAATTTTTAACACCTGCCCTACGAATTAGCCAGGGGAAGTCTGCAGTAACTAAAATCGGTCTTAAAACTTTTTTTTTTTTTTTTTGATAATTAGGCTTTGAAAAACACCTCTAACAGATACTGTCATTAGTTTTGAAAATCCTCTCCTTCTTTCATGCTCAGCAGTGTGAATGGGAAAAAATCCAACCTGGAAGTGTCCTTCATTATTATTTACATAGAGCCTTACCTGCTCTTTTGTTGATAAATCGAAAAGCTGTATTTGCAGCAAAATAATGATAATATACAGCTGCATGGACAGATTACGAAAAGCAAAGCAACCAGACAATTATTTACGGTGCTACTATAAGACAGGTACAAACTTTCTTTACATCAACAAGTTTTAAAACTGTCACACAGCTTTTAATTGCCATTAATAAGGTAGAGATAAAACCCTCTGGGTCCTAATCCCATCATCATGGTGTTGCAAGTTAATGATATGTTAGCCAGTGCTGTATATCACTAGCTTACAGAAGGGTCAGAAGGAACATTTCATCCTAGGCCATCAAGGCTGTATTCCATGGGTAACCTCTAACCTGCTGGGGCTGTCAATCAACAAGCTGTACGCATGAATACCATGCTTCTGGTCAGTCATCACCCATTATTAACAGTTCTTTCGGTTGTTACAACTAGACTGAGTTGTCAGATCTTTTCAGGATAGTGAAGGGTGATTTGCTATTGATCTTGGCTCTGAGAATTAGCGATCTACTGCATGGCTTTGGCTAGCTGGTGGCACTGCAAGTGGTAGAAGATTGTTTGGCTTGCTGTGAAGGACCTCAGAAGATTACAAGAATACAGGAACTGTAAGAAACCTATAAAATATTAAAGGGGCTATCAAGGAAACACAGCTTCAGATGGATTTAGCTGAGAGATGAACTGGGATCACAAAAGTCAGGTCGTAGAAAGTAGCTGGGCCCCAGTAACGAGCAGGACCTCTGAGAAGTATTGTCATACGGATAATAGAGATCTGCATCCAACCTACCACAAGATTCATTGGCACTTTGATCGGATCTATGTCTCCCGTATAGACAAGGGCAAACAAAGAATCCAAAGCAAAGGCCATTTTCCCCTGCTCGCTATTGAAGTCTTTTTATAGAAAAATACTCTGGAGGCCAGGAGCTCTATTGAATAGTTTTACATAGGAAATACGACTAGAAGAGTCCTCCCAGGTCATCCCCTGCTATGTCTGACACATCATATCTCATTGATATCACAACATCACAATCTCATTGATAAATTTCTCAAGTTTCTTCTTGAAACCAGGTAGTTTTCTTGCCCCCGTGACTCCTATTGGAAAGCTGCTTCCAAACTTCAGGTTATTAGAAATCTTTATCTAATTTCCAAAGAACATTTGTTCAGAATTGGTTCCTATCAACTGTTCCTATGGCATTCAGTATACTTCTGCTTTAATCAGTTCTCTCTCACCATTTACCCTGATGATATATTTACAGGGATCAATATACCCCTATTCAGTTTTAGTTTTGCTAAACTAAATACACAGTCCTTTATTTCCTGTTCCCTATCTCAATTCAGTAACACTTTTTCTGGATGCTGCCTCTTTCAGGATTTCACAGCATTGCAGACGGGGTGAGGCTGGCAGGGACATCTGGAGGCTGACGCAGGGACACCCAGAGCAGGCTGCCCAGGGCCGTGTCCAGTTGGATGTTGAACATCTCCAAGAAGGAGGCTCCACAGCCTCTGGGCAGTCTGTGCCAGTGCTTCCATCACCGCACAGCACGGAAGGGCTGCCTGGTGCTGAGGGCACCTCCTGTGCTCCGCTTTGTGCCCCTGGCCTCTTGTCCTGGCACTGGGCACCACTGAAAAGAACCTGCCTGCATCCTCTTTGCACCCTTCCTTCAGGTAGATATACATATATTTTGTTAAGATCCCCCCAAAGCCTTCTTTTCTCTAGGCTGAACAGTCCTACCTATCTCAGCCTGCCCACATAGGAGAGGTGCTCCAGTCCCTGACTCCTTTGTTGGACTCTCCAGTAGCACCACGTCTCTCTTGTGCTGGGAGGCACACAACTGGATGCAATGCTCCAGCTGTGGTCTCACCAGTGCTGAGCAGAGAATAAGGATCACCTCCCTCGGCCTGCTAGCAATGCTTTGCTTAATGCAGTCTGGATACTATCAGCATTTTTTTATATTTTTTTTTTTTGGCAGCAAGGGCACATTGCTGGCTTGCGTTCAACTCCGTGTCCACCAAGACCTCCAGGTCCTTTTCTGTCAAGCTACTTTCCAGCTGGGTGGCTCTCAGCATGTACTGGTGCCTGGGGTTGTTCCTCCCCAGGTGCAGCGCTCTGCACTTCTCCTTGTTGAACTTCATGAGGATCTCCCCAGTGCCTTGTACAAAAGTAGTCAGGAATCCCACATGTTTCCTGGATATGCTTCCCCTGATGCAACATCCAGGGGAACATCTCAGAGAATATTTCCCTTCCCTGCTGTTGCAGAGCTCCAGCAGTTGTCAGTCATTGTGAGATTCAGCAAAACACTTCTCTTTCACTTCCAGCTGATAAACCTCCTGCTCAGAGCAAAAAAAAACATCTGCATGACCTTGTGCTTTATTAGTACTTAATTTTATCCGTTTTCCACTTCTCCTGCTGTCAGGGTCAGTCCTCCTCTGAATTGCCAAGGCCTCTCAGCTTTCTGTCACTTACAAACTTTTTATTTGCACACTTCTGCTGTGGCCACAAATAAAAATGTTAAGATAGGTCATAAGACTGATCATTAATAAACTCTGCTAGTTACTGTTCTTGTACCTTAACAGTTCTTTCAACTCAGTTCTCAGAAATCCTCCTTTAACCTTTTCTTTACATTTCTTTTTAAAAATCATGCTCTCCCGACCAAATTATTTTCTTCCATGTAGCACTGCATTAAGTGTCTTACAGAAGTGTTGACAAATTAGAGCTACCACATTTCTCTTGGTCACAAACTCAGAGAAAGATATCATAAGAATCTGACATAATTTATCCTTGGTAACCTATCTACTACAATATTTGCTAATTAATCGTTCTTCCAACAGATCTATGCAAAGTTCAGTGTCTGTGTGTTATAATGACAACAAAGGTCACCTCCACCCAGTCTCACTCCACTACAAATGAAAAGTTTAGAAAGTTACTGGAATTACTACAGTACAAAACACAAACAAGAAGATTTGAGACCTCATCTGCCTGGCGACATGAGCCACAGTGTAAACCCATAAGAGTAGGATTATTTATAACTATGTAAAGGATTAGCCACCTCAAAATTATGCCATTATCTACCTAGAATAAAAATAATTTGAAAGGTCCCACCAGCCTCTAACTGGTTTACAGTTTATGACAGGCAGCTTCATTGGTCCCTGTTGTTGGGCTGAGAAAATATGGAACAGTTGTACAGAGCTACTTGCTCTGGAGTCTGCAAAGAGAATATAGCAAACTTTGATATGTTGTCCTATATTATCCTTGGCTTTGCCCCAGAATTATATTTTAGCATAGGTATCTTCATGGAAACGGAATTTTTGGAAGGAGATAGAATTGCCTTCATTGTTTCCTTAGCAAGCTTGCAGAACTCCCAGGTGCCAGCCCAGCTCTAATTACGACCTTGTTCTACAGAATAGTGACTTCAATATTACAGACATGCACAGAGCACATGCTGCTGTGGGCCCTTTCAGACAGCTACTTGTGATGTCTGATGGAAACATAATAATATGGACAAATTGCTGAAAATAACGTTCCTTTCTGAACTCCACTGCCTCACCAGGTCAATTTAATTACTCAGAGAAGATTAACAAAGTGAGAAAAGAGTAACATTGCTAGACCCCAAACCATGTGCCAGGTCCCTCTTGCAGAAGAAAGGATGATTTTGTGACTAAAACACAGCTGAGAGACTTATAGCGGGACTCTTGATGTTCTTTATGACATTGGACAAGTCACTTACCACTTCATGATTCGGCTTCCCCACCTATAAAGTCTCCATCAAGAGAGTTCACAAAAACTATCATTTTGAGACCTATTAGAGACATACTGAGCTCTGTTAGAGCTTTTGAGGCACTTTTAGATCCTTAGTTGCTAGAAACTATCAATTCAATAAGCATATTTGAATTCAACAATTCTTTATTTCATCTGAGTCAGTAGGGCTGCTTCTCATACAAAGCTTTTAGTTTAGAAGTTGTTCTTATGGGTTTAGAGAGCCTGAATTTCAATCTTGTGGTAGCAGAAGGTAAGGATAGCAATGTGCATGGCACATGAAATATTGCCATATCCACTCGTCGTTGGAAGCTGGTTGGTTTAGAAGATGAAGGTGAAAGCAGATATCCCAACCCCTGACAGAAGTAAATCGAAAGAAGTATTTGATAAGGATCAGGCATTTGTTCATAGGTCTAACATGATGAAATGCAGAGCCCAATTTTTACAAGAGCCAGTCACCTAACCCTCAGTACTGAGTCGCTCAAAGCTGCCTAAACAGTCTAAATCATCATCTTTACAGTTATACCATTTACTAAGCTTGTCAGACCTGGGCTTGCATGAGATCCAAGGGCAGCCACCAAAAATGCCATATGTAGCTTGCAGACACCTGCAGTATTCTTGACTGTCTTCCTGCTAGGTGTGCATAACTCCAGTTGTCTGGCCTTCTCTAGAGAAAGAGAACAAGAGGAAAGTTCATTGTCTCCCCGACAATTTGCAAGAATATCTGAATTAAAAATGGAAGTTTTGTCATTTGCATGGCAAAGAGAGCAGGGAAAGAGAGGAAGTATTGTTAGGTATTGGTAATGTAAAAACATAAGTATGCTGTTATTTATGTAATTAGTTATTGCTTTCATTATGGGTGCAGTCTTAATGGTTATAGTATTTATGTATAATTACCTTAATATTCACTGAAATTTCCAAGTAGCTCCCTAATTAACTGTCTCAAATATATAATTACATTGCATCTTTACGCAAGACTTGCCTAATTAATGTAGTTACACCACTTCTTTGTGAATGTGCATTATTAAATGCTCTTCGCATCATTCTTCTGACTTCTTGTAATTCACGCTTTACAAAAATTAAGACCCTGAATTAGAAACCTTCATGAGCAACCAGCTCCAAAAGCAAGCGCCAGATGATCTTTTCTTAACAAAAAAACAAATCTTACTAAGCCTCATTACCACTCCCTTTAACAAAAGCTTTCCATCTGGATCTGAAAGAAATCCCAGGTACCATTGTCTTTTAAGAGGGCATAGAAAACAAGTTATAGATGCGAAGAAGATTTTACTGCCATCAAGGGTCCAAACTCCCGGACTCCCTAACTCATCTGCTGACAAGCCCATCTGGCAAGGGAACCAGGTGACTGCGTGATAGCACCCCAACCACTTGGCAATATCAGGTGGCATTTTCAAAATACAAAAGTAACATGAGGCTTAAGAAGACTGTCGGCAGTGAGACTATCCTCCAAAACCACATCAGCTGTGGTTTTAAATCAAGAGACACCCTTTCTGCCAATCCCCTCACTGACTTCTACACTTGCCACACTACCTGCTGCTCTGTAGTGTCCCACATGCCACAAGTTAGCAGCGTGTCACAACTTGGAGGTCTCGCTCTAGCCCGCAGCTCCTGGTCCATGGGGTTATCCATTAGCTCCGTGGGGAAAGGGCCTTATGCTACCATTGGTCAGCAGCACATGTGAAGTTGCACGTACAGGTCTGTTACGGCTCTGAAGAATTGAATTGCATTTATAGACTGAATTCGTCTGATCCCCAGCATCCTGGAGTGCTCAGGTAGGAACCTGAGAAGAAAGGGAATAGGAAGAAATTCTGGGATCCTGCCTTGTGCAAAGACTTTTTCAGGGGTCCCTTATGCCAGTCTTCATCTGCCAAGAAGGGCATTATAAAGCTGCTGAAGGAACAGAAAGCTTAGGCCAGAGGCAGTTTCTCAGAACAGGAGGAGGTACACTGAAAAGTAGCAGAGCTAAAGAAACCTCATCAGAGCTCTTACTTAACAGAACAAATCTGAATTCACCAAAAGGCAAGGACAGGATTTCTCAGACTGTAGGCAGGCCGGATGCCAACGAGGAATTTGATTCTGCCATTTTGATAGGGCAGACGTCCCCACTACTGGACTCGGCAAATGCTGTGCCCGTACAGGCATGAGAAGCCTAACGGCGCACTCCAGCAGCACGCAACTCACTGCCCACATCTTCTTGATTTGCTCAAAGGTAGCATGTTTTTCACACCCCAGATTTTTTTGAAACAGTTGGGTATGCACCACAGACGTTTTCCAGAGATTAATCCACTGGTTAAATGGTTGCACCAAGAATTAGGATCTGGAGAAAATCTTGCCAAGTGTACGTGTAGACTCCAGAACGGTTTTAGCTGGTGACACCCATCCATGCGGCAAGTGAAGTAGGGGAAGAAACATTTCAAGGACATTCACTTAGCACACATTCACATGGAAAACTAAGGTGAAGATTCCTGACGGAGCTGTAATGAAGACAGTCACTGTCTGTTCCAAACGGCCTGCTTTTTTACATTACTTATCCATTTCCAGTGTGAAATTTTGCTTGACACTTTAAACCTTTGGAGCCTGGGACCCAGGTTTATTTGTATTTACTATTGCAAAGTTTTCATCAACCAGCTGTCACAGATAAGCAATACAGACACGCAGAACTAAGGAGATCATCTCATTTCAGCTCCCATAGGAATCACTATATACTAGCACAAGGGTATATTGCATATAAACTATACCATATAAGAAAAGAACCTACCCCTGATAACTCTGCGTGGATACAGACAGAATTGCTTTGGTAGGCAAAGTAATTTGGCTTTGCTGAGCTTTACAATGCAAGCTGGCATCTTTAAGTGTAGAACTGTGCAGTTTGGCACCTAAATAAATAGCCTAACTTTCAGATGTGCCAAACATCAGAAAACCAGAACAAGGGCTACTGGGTACATCTTCAAATATCCTGCCCCACATCCATATTTTTGGGCCGTTTAATAACTGGATCGTGTTTTTCCACAGAAGGCCATAGCCCTAACCTGCCTATATCAAACAAATCTGTGCTCTAACAGGTTCAAGCACTGAACAAATATCAAATTCTTCATTGCTAGAAAATCACTGCTATTTTAAAAGAACCTCTTGCTTTTTTGAAACAAAAGATACCAACTCATATACTGGACGGATCCACTAATTAAGCACTTTGTACTGCAGTATTTCAGATAGATTTTTAACCTATCAGATGAACATGTTTCAACCAATGTGTGACATGTGCATGGAAAATACAGTATCATTCCAGCATGGGTTTTTTCCACTTCCATTTTTTTTCAAGTTTGTAGTACGCAAAGAGTTACTGAAATAGCCAGCCATACAACATCTGGGAGACAAAAAACACTCACAGGAAAATAGGGGAAAATTCATGAAAGGGGAAGGAAAAAGGGGAAGATTCATGAAAACAGGAAACATTAAGAGGAGAGTGAAAATATGTCAAAACAAAGGAGGTAATAGACCATCAGGACGAATGAGTTCACCAATCGGCAGAAGTTCCTCAAGAGCCTTTGGAGACCAGCAAGGTGACGTATGCCCCTCCTGCCACAAAGGGACAGCAACCCTTTTATCCTCCATTTTGCACACACATGAAGTATGGTGGTCTGCCCACAGACGGGCTTGTTCCACACAGAAACATTAGCTCCATTTTCCAAGTCCCCTGCCTTACTCTGATAGGAATCATCAGCATTTAAAGAACACTGCTCATAGCAAATACAGATGCTTACAGCCACAGGTGCCAAGGGTGGGTGCTTAGACCTACTTAAAGCATCACTTGCAAATACGCACACTGCAGAGGACTTTTTGCTCCAGCTGTGACCATAGCCTTTTCACTAACACTTCCACAAAAAGCCTTTTACTTGCCTAAAGCTTTGCCAGTGCTCCTGTACTTCCAGGCATACTAGAGGATTCCTTTGCATCACTCACCTTCCCTCATATTTCTGCTCAAGAACAGTTTAGTCACCCAGGAATATCAGTAATATTCTGAGATAGCTTCACAACAGAATAAAAACCGGCAAATACCTGAAGTGAGCAGCCCTCAGACGGAGCGCTGTTCACCCAGGCTGCTCAGGCAATGTTTCAGTGACATACCCAAGTGTAGAAATCAGGACATGGTGCAACATGAGGAGCTGTGAAAGCAAAGGCCATTCTGCAAGAGATTACACAGACTTCAAAGCCTGTCAAAGCAAAGGTCCTCCCTGCCTTTCTGAGGGGACCCTGAGATAGAGGGAGCCTTTGTAAAGACACCATCAGCTCTTGAGCCTCTATAACTTTAGAGAGAAAAGCAGCCAAGTATCGCCTGCACAAAGAGAAGTTCCTTGCGTGGATTTTCTCAGTCTTCTTATCACGAAACAATCTCGGAGGATTTTGACTGAGGAGATGAGGTATCACAATGCTTTGTAACAGACCATGCCCTGGCCTGTGACAAATGAAGGATCTGAGGACAATAAAAAAAAAAAAAAACAGACTTCAGTGCAGCCTCACCCATTGGCTTTCCTTATCACTTGCACCAGACACATGGGATCTCCCCATTTCACGGTGAATATTTTCCTCTGACACAAAGGCCCTTTAGATACACGACTCCTGCTGACTTTCAAAGGACAGGTAAGCACTTAAACGCACTTGTGCCTTCAAAATCTCCCCCTAGTGACACAGCAGTAAAATTAAGTCTCCAAGACTTGCAATAAAATGCATTCACTGGTGCCCTATGAAACACCCTGAATAAAATCAGGCTTTTGGGAACAAAAAGAGCACACGGGGCTGGGGCGCAATGCGCTTTTCCTACCACCTGGAGAGAGGAGTGGGGAAACCTCAGGGCCAAGGCCAAAGGGGGGCTTGTGCCCCACAGAGGGTCTGAGGGGAAGGCTGAGGAGGAAGAGGCAGCCACAGGAGGCTGTGCATGGAGGTTGTAGCCAAAATTTTCCATCAGGTTCAATCCCAAAAGTAAAGTTGCCTTCTGAAGGATACACTGTCTCCACAAATCCATATCAACACGTGGCCTCTGGAAAAACTCTGCTGGAGGCAAGTGAAACTGAATCCTTGGGATGGCTGCCCCAAAGAGGAGAATGTGCATGGTTGTTAGATGCCGGCCTTGGCAAGAGGCGGGTAGCAGCACGTCTCCTCATCTCACGTGTCTCTGAAAGATGGGGTGGTCGGGGCATTGCAGCTCTGATGGTGGAAAACAAGAGCTTGAGCTCTCCCTCTGGGGTTGTGAATGTGCTGCCATACCCATGAGTGTTTCGTTGTACTTTGAAAAAAACGTTAACACCTTTTACAAATTCCAATTTAAGCCTCAGAGGTGCCCGAAAAGTCTGCGTTGTACACTCTAGACCTAAACACCATCACAAAGTAAAGCAGCATAGCTGTGCATCTGTCAGGCTACAGAAGACATTGGCCCAGAACAGAAACAAATACAGACCCTAAAAGTTCATTGCAATCCAGCACCACATCGCATTACATACAGACCTGCCCACCGCTGAACCCAGACCCCACCATCACCAGGCAAGCAAGGAATAGCCCGTCTCTCCCAGCTGAAAGACCTAGAGCAGCTGCCCAGGCTCTCCTATAAATGCGCGCACAGCAACACGCACATCAGACCCAGCGATCAGAAAATACGAGTGACTGCTCCGACCCCGGCGAGTGCACGGTACTGTGGAGCAGCACTGTGCTCAGTGGGACACCCGCAAAGTGAATCCCTATCTCCACATCTCATTTTTAATAAGTTGATTTTAACCGTTACCTGAAAGGCAGCTCTTCCACAAAGTGTTGATCATTCACAACAACGAAACTGGGAAAGATAGAGGGGTTTGGGGAAACAAACAAACAAAAAAAAAAAAGCCACTTAATTACATACAGTGCTGCATGACTTCACAGAGCAAAGCTTTTCTTTAAGATCTTAAGACCACCCACAAGCATAACACATGGCCTGGAACCTGAAGAGAATATCTGAACAGGGGTCTCAGCATAAGGATGGGAGGCGGGCAGTTTTGCTTGGGCATATGCAAATGTTTGTTTCTACAGGATCAAATAAAAATTAACTATTTGTTGTGTCTGGTTATCAGTTGTCTGAGCTGGGGGCTGCTTGGTAAAGCAGGGAGAAATAAACCTTTAAAACCTGTGACACGGGAGCATTATTTGCCTGTGCGAGGCTTTAGTCACGGTTCCTGGTGTTTTATGTATAGATGTTGTGCAAGAATAGGACAACAAGGGCTTTGTTCAACTTGATCATCTCATCAAACAGGGCTAAAAGAATAAAAGTTGGGATGCAAGACTAAATGGATATGATCTGAATGCATATTTGTGTTACATCTAATACAACCAGCATCATAGATGAACAAGATCAAATAAATGGTAAAACCTGACAAAGAGAAGAATAGATGGTGTGTGGAGCCATCTGTTTTGGAGGACACCCAAATCTGTCTGAATCAGGAAGGCCAAACTACCAGCTATTCTAAGATCCTCCATTCCAAGAGTGGCCTAATACGCAACTACACAATCAGCTTCTCTCACCATCACTTTGGCTGCAACTTTTTTGTGCAATTAAGTAATTTATTCCTTTCTTCATCCTCCTGATTCTAATGAATCCAAGCCACAAACAAGCCCCAGTTGCTCCTATTCAAGGAGTCTGATTGCATCTGGCAGTAATTGCTGAAAATCCTGAAGAGGAAACAGGGAAGGAAAGCATATTGTTTGTGGGGGTAATAGGTGAAGACCTGCCTCTCTTGACCTATAATACATTAGTGTCAGTGAACATTTGGCAGCCTTCAGATGATTAGCAATGAAGATGAATCAAGCAAAAAAAGAGGTAGAAATCTGCCTCATCTGAATCGCCAGAACTGCATAAATTTGCATGTTGATTAGCTGTTCTTTTGTCTGTGTTCCTAATTATTATGACACATTATGTCTTCATCATGCAAGATTCTGATCTGTCTTGTTCAAAATGCATGTAGAAAAAAGTGCTGTTTATTGATTCAACATGTAACTTTAATTTTTATGTTTGCTTTAATTAAATACATATTTGATTGCCTTTGACTGGTGTCTCAGATTTTTTTAACTCTTATTTACTTCATCCTGTTGACAAACAAACAGGTAACCTTTCTTTATTCTCAGATCACTTGCTGATTAAAATCCTCCCTACCCCCATCCTCTTCTTCACACACAACAACCTTCGCTTCCTCGTTAGAGCAAAGATTACCAAAAAAACAAGTCCTTCGGTAACAGATGAGTGGTGAAGCATGATATCTACAGGACTGAGCAGGATTGCAAGGACCTTAACGATGTTAACGGTAGCAAAGAAGTGCGTGTACTACAGGGTCAAGGTAATTTTCTTACACCATAAATTCATTAGCAATAAGACCAGTAAAGTGCCTGGAAATGCAGACTTCTGATTCGCAGGATTAGTTACAACAGGCTAGATCCTACCCAGGAATTCTTCCATTGACTTTCACAGCAGCAGGATTAAACTGCAGAGTTCCTGGCCCCCGAGGCAGTGAAGTCCCCACTGTCCCACTAACTCATACGTGATTCCGACAGTCAGAGCACTTTACCTGCTTCTAGTAACTGGACAACTTGAAGTTGACTTTTCTTCCTACAAGGCTTGCTTGAGTGGCTACAGGCAGCCAAAAGAATCAAAACTAAATAAAAGAAAAATAGGATGTAATTATTCATCACTGTGACCTAAAAGAAGTTTCCAGAAGTTTATTTGTAAAGAAAAATAAATAAATAAATAAAATTACATTTCATTGAAACATTTCATTCACTCCATAACAATATACTTTAATTTATATTTTATCTCTAGCATATTTTTTTTATTTTAAATAAAATTGAAGTCATTTTGAAAATTAAACAATTCCTTAAGATGGAAAATCAATGCATTTCACTGTAGAGCATCTTGGAATGTTTAGAAATGTTGAAATGAAACATGAGGCTTTTTTGGCATTTTTCTACCTTTTTCCACAAATTGAACAATTCACTAAAAGCAGCACAAATTCATGATTCATTTTGTTTGACAGAAAACTGCATATTTAAACCAAGAACTCAGTTTCAGATTAAACATTTGACCCTCTCCTCTGCCTACTAATATTAGTTTACCTTCATTACATGGGGGCTTATTATGAAATCTGACCTCTTTGTAGTGGGGCAAACAATATTTCCCTGGAATTTTTGTTTCAGTAAAATAAACATAATCACTGCTGTAATTGGGAAAACTAAGTAGCTCACTGAACTTTGCAAATAATTTCTCAGATTGTGGGTCAAATATTAGTGTCTCAACTTTGACTGACTTCCTTTAAATATAAAAATTATGTGTTTGTGTGTGTTATTTTTTTTTCTAAAATCCACCCCTTCAAGGAAAGCAGTGAATAGCCTATTAAATTTTCTCAAACGGCAAAAGGAATATGCTAGTCAGTGTACAGAGATTAAGCAAAACTGTATTGAGAAAGATGCCTGAGGATGAAAAAAAAAAACACTGTATATTCAAGCAATTGATTTAGCTGTTATTTTTTACTATTGTACCCCTGCCAAACCAAAAGAGATTTGAAACAACAACGCCTGCCATTTTTCACTGTTAATGGCACATGATTGGCTGCAAGTGTAATCAGTTGCTTGGTACCCAATAATCATCTTGAAACACAGGTAAATGCAAATCCGTATTTGTAAGAATATAAACATGTAGCTACAGAATAACTACTGGAACATAACCACTTAAAGGCTTTGACACCAACCCACAAGGCAGGGAGGAAAAAGTTGTCGCATATTGAGGTTATTCATGGTCATTTTCCTTTAGTGCCAAGTGTGTCTGTCCCAGTCTAGTGGTACATGGTAACCTCCACCCTGCACATCCATTGTAGTATCAACAGCCAGAAATAACCAAGGAGCCAAAAGGAAGCGCACGCGTGGACAATAAATAATAACAGGGAGATAAATGGAGGCAGCTAACAGACTCCCTCTTTTCTGAAATTCCCTTCCCAAAGCAGTTAGCACACGCTGGCCCATAGAGGCACAGAGTGGCTCTGGGCTCCCCAAGCCTCCACAGCACCAAGCACAGCTGGAGACAGCCAAGCGAGCTGCCAGCTGGGGCCAAGTGTGACAGAGAAGTAGGTCTCACTGGTGTTGGTGATGTGGTGCTAGCCACCACGGCTCGCCTCTGCCCTGGCAGCACTGGCTGAGGACAGGACAGCCACGCAGTTAGTTACCAGCATCACCCTAGGGCCAGGACCACTGCCATGCGCTGCCACCACCAGCATCAATACATACATGCACTGCAAGCATCAGAGCAGACACCTGGTTTACATTCAGTGCAGAAGAGATCTGGCTGATGAACAGATGCAACGCCCTCTTCGTGCTCCACAGCACCTCAGGAAGCACGGAAAAAGAACAAGAACAGCAAGGTTTGCCAGGGGTCCTCCGTCTCTCCCTTCCCAGGAGCAGAGGAGAGGGGAGGCTAGCAGCAAGGAGCCTGGTGAGCAGAACAGCATGTTTCCCCAGTACAGTCTCATTTCCTCCAGCAAAGGTGCCTACCCTTTCTGATGATTGCCATCCCCTCCCATAGTCCTTTCCTACAACTTAACCAAGAGGAGGGACCCAGCCCTTCCTCACACCTGGAAGTCAACCCAGCTGCACTACGTTATCCAAAGAGCAAGTTCTATCTTCTGTAAAGGCTTCCCATTCCCTTCTCCTTATCCCACGAAAAAAGCAAGGGCTGTCTTTTACATCTGGCCAAACTTATCTTCATGTTGATTGCTCCAGAGTCCAACCCAGAAGGCTGAAGTCTTGCAAGAAGGGAGCTGGGGACACCAACTGAGATTTATCAACACATTGGGAATTGATCGTCACCCAGCCTTGAGGAAATCCACACTAAAGACATGAGTTCTTCCCAACTAACACCCAACAGGCTTTCCAGCTCCTAAGAAAGCTCCTACAGCTCCTAGCCAAAGGGCAGCTTGGGCTAAATCTGCTAGAATTGAATCTTCTAGATCCAGCGCGGTCTGGACTCAAGCCAAGATGTGGAAGTGGAGCTATTCGAGTGGCATTGATGGATGAGGCCCTCCTGTCAGCAGGGAGAGGGCATCCATCCATCCTCATCCTCCTTGACTTCAGCACTAACCATGAGATATTGCTGTCTTGTCTGACGGGTGGCAGAAGTCCAGGGTAATGTACTAAAATTATTTTGAGTCCTTCCTGCTGAGACACACCCCGTAACTACTGAAAAAGCATTATCTTCAGCACTACACTCCTCTCTCCTGTGGTCTTCTCATCTGCATTCTTTACAGCTCTTCCCTGTGTCTGCACAGAGCTGCTAGGTGACTTGACATGGATTGAATTGCCAGAAGCAGGCAGGTGAAATATGGCTGTATCTGTGTCTCAGCGTATATAAACACACTGCTACCACCAACATGGCAGTGGAAGAAAAGCAGCTAGTTAAATCCAAGCAAGACAGAGGTAAGACAGATGGGAGACAGGACAGCATTTTTAAGAGCTTGTCACTTGAGTGCAGTATGCCTGGCATGAGGTCGCATTTCCACAATTGGGGTGTTTGTTTCATAATTTAGGAGTGCTCTTGGATTTGCTACTGATGCTAAGTTTTCCTACAGAAACCTCTGCAAGCAACACTTCTATTCTCTTCCATTGGCTAGGAGACTCTCTCCCATCCTGGCAGGTGATGACCTTGTCTCGGTTATTCATGGCCGTGTCACTTCTCAGCTGGACTATAGTCATTTGAAATATGCAAGCATGCAGCATTCATGCTTAGAAAACTTCATTTACTGCTGCAATGCATCTCTTCAGTGACAAAGGCATATCAAACCTGGCATTGGGCCTGGCACCAGCTTCCCATGGAATTCCTAATTGAGTTCATGGTCTTCATTCTTATCATCCTCGTCACATCTAACAAGCTGTGTAAAGCTGCAGCGAAGGGGCCGTTTGACAGATTCGCTCCACTAGTCCTATGATGTCTCTGCAGAAAGAATCGAACACATCTGTCCAAAGCCTTCAGCCTGTGGATTGAACATCTTCAGGGAACGCAAACCTTCACCAAATTTCCCCTCTATCTTAAGGCATATTTCTCCGACTTGCATAAATAATAACACCAGAAACACAAAAACAAGGTGCTCCATTGCATCTACTTCTCCCTTGGGAGGAAGGTGAGAGAGGGAATCCCATCTGAAAGCCCTAACAAATTGTACAGGCTCCCTTCTTGTACAACTTTTCCACAATGCTTGTTCCCCTTGACAGATCCTCACTCCGCAGGTAGCACCAGTCTCACCAGCAGAGCCAAAACCTTGCCAGCATGGTATGATTGACTTGGCATGGCCCTGGCACAAGTTGCTCCCTCCTGGGGCAAGGTGGCTGCCCACGGGGAGCTGACATGCAGGGCATACACTAGGGGCAGGGGTCCACACTGTCATGCCTGGGAGTTAACTTGAATCTGTCCGGAAAGAAACCAAATGTGTTGCACCCAATTACTAAAGTGAGCTCATTGTATCTATTTTTATTGTATATGTTGTTCCTTTTCGAATAAGGAATTTGCAGGAATTCTATACCTTGCCAGCTCCTCAGCATGAATATTATTATAATTGTTTAAACTGTGAGTTTATACATTTTTCTCAGCATAGTAAACACAGTTTTAGAGGATGTTTGCAGGTCATATGGCCTTTAAAACCACATATTCTCTGGATTATGAACCTTAATCCAAATAAGACTTTTTTTTAATTGATTTTTTCAAGTGCTGCAGTATTTTTAAAGAAGCATTGTTCTAAATCTCATCTTCTGAGTCCTGCAATCACATCTCTGAGTCCTGCAATTTGAAAAGATCACAGCCGACGATGGTAAGATGGGAGGTCATGATACCAGGAAGAACATGGAAATTATTTACCATATAAAGACTATGAAATGTAATGAAGATCTGCATAAAGGATGAAAACACTTTACCCAAGAGCAGTGTTTGCTGAAATTCATACTGATTAAACTATTGTGGCAAGAGTCACTTGCTAGAGGCTTTCTTTCCCATAGCTAACTTAGAAGTCACTGATAATGGAGCTATTACTAAATATGTCTGTATCTATGGACTTGAGTGCTGTATTTCATCTTTATGTTGTTATTGTTTTGCTATAATTATTGTTTATCCTCAGGAAAGACTGAAGATTAGTTTATGCTCAGATTTCTGCTAATATAAAGATCAGTTAGAGGTATTTCTTTTCCCAGTATATTCAGACTAGTACAACTCCTTAATGTACATCAGAATACAAGTACTTACACTGTACAGCTCTATTTGCCTTGATTCTGTATTTGCAATAAGAAATTACTAAAATAAAGCATCATTATATCAGCAGAATTGCACCCATGCAGTGGGGATTTTGTTAATTTAACCAACCCTGCGTGGTCTAAGACAGATTAAGTAAAGCTTGCTTAAACTGACTAGAGGTATCTGTTTGTGACCTTCCTTGGGGAGAGGGATCACCAAAGCCACCACCATCTCCAGTGGTACAGGTCAATGCTGTGAACACTGAAGCAGCAACAGATACTCTTCAAACAGACCAAGCAAAAGAAGCTGGCGGAGAAGCTGGGAGGCACAACAGGTTTGGTCCAACCATGTATATTTTTCAACCCTAACAGCCTTACTAATGTTTAGTTGAGGGTTTTGATTTGGTTGGTTGGTTGGTTGGTTGGTTTTTTTTGAGCTCAGGTTAGTTGAAGCATTTTCAACTATTTTTATTAGTGTGACTCGCTGAAATTTCAAAATCGAATGAGGGGAGAAAACCTTTCTGCACAAAGGTGATGAGGCTGATGTTGAAACTTAAAAGCAGCAGTTGGCCATAAAATTTGCAAGACATGATCTACCCACTCACAAGAAAAAAACAGTGGGTTTTGGGGAACTGGCATTTCCTGACCTTACCATATTCCTGCATAAGGACCTCGCCCAGCTTTATCCTCTGCCAGCCTGCCGTAAACACTCCACCTCACACTTGCCTCATTTTTCAAAGCCTGGAAAAGATCTGAGAACACGTGGCTGCTTCATTCTCACTATAATCAATACTATTTTGTCCATGAGGCAAGGACAGCCCCCCAGAAGCACCTTGCACAGCCCGTGCCATGCCACCCCTGGCCCTGAGGTAAATGGTGGGGCCCTCACCTCCACCAGCGCCATGGCACAGCCTGGGGCTACCACCACACCATGGCTGTGTCCCCCGGCTTGTGGGTGCAAGCTGGCAGGTTCAGCCATGCCCTCACTCCTTTTCTCAAGTTTTGTGAGGAAAAGGAAAAGCGCATACATGAAATTACCTCAGGAGCTGATGAACATAAATAGCGTGGGGAGCTGTGTGGAAGTTGGCCGTTATGGCTTAAAATGTGGCCTCTGGCAGGGGCGGTTAAATTGCTCTGGGGGACAGATCACAGACAGCAGTATATACTGACATGTGCCTGTCAAATTCCTTGAAAATGGAGGATTTGGGGGCGCTTCAGCTTCCCTCCCATGCTGGACACGGTATCCCTGACAGGAGGGTTACCTCAGCGGCTGCTGGGTGGGCAGGAGAAGTGCGGCGACAGCACTGCTGCTGCCATCGGCGGCTGGGCTGCCTCTGAGAGCAACGCCGCTTTTCGGCACAGATTATTGTTCCTCATATTCCTTTGTTTGCCGTTGTAATCTCCGTAGTCATTCTCGTTGATAAACAAACAAGTGAAAAGATGCAATGAGGTGTAAGAATAGATTTGCACAGGGCAGACAACTGAACATTTAATTTATTTACCTCTCCTAACAGATACCTGGGGTGACATTTATTAATAAACGGCATTATCAGGTGTCTGATATGTAGCTCACAGAAATTAATTACCCAGCCCATGGTAAAACCATAACAAGCCTGCAGTGCTGTAACATTTGTGCTAATTGAAAATGAGATAAGTGCTGTGGGTGCAATTTGCATTCAATGCAGTGTATTAATTATCTTCAGTTCTCTTCATGATAAATATACCTGACTGAACCACTCTGCTAATTTACTGGGTAATAGAGTCATAAGTGGATTCCCTTAGGTGACCAACTACCGGCACTGGGCTCTCCGCAACATCAAGGCCTTCATCTTTTCCAAGTGCTTACACTGGTTAGCAAGCACTATATGATTTTCTTGCAGACTGAGTTGAAAGTACACAGCAGCAAACTCTTTTTTGTGACCTCTCTGCTGCTAAATACGAAATTAGAAAACACCCCCACACACACACCAGACTTTGTACTTCATAAAGCAAAACAGGACACATTTCATTTCCATTAACGACACGCCGCGAAGTTTGATGGCAGCTCCACGAGGAAAAGCCTTTCCCTCCATGCTCCTCGTCCCCCCCCATCCGCTTCACAGCTATGTTGTCGTGGGATTTAATTACATTTCTGTGTGAAATATAAATTAATTGACTCTTGTAATACCCATAATGATCAGGAAAATTCAGATTTAAAGATACTGTGCAGTTCCAGTAGATTAAGGCACTAATTGTTCCGCTCTCACCGACTACGATTTATATGGGGATCAGGTTACAAAACCAATATGTGCTCGAATTAAGGCTCTGTGGTACCGTACAATTAGGACTAACGTTTTTTGTAAATGGGCCCAATAACGCAAAAAGCACTTTGCTAATCCCAGTCTTTCTAATTCAGAGGTCATGCATTGTCTAAGGCAACAACTCGTACTGTAGGCAGCCACCGTCCTTTATTCACCCTCCTCCTCCGTGGCTTGGGTTTCTGAATTCGCCGCTAACCTTGGATGCGCTGTTACTAATTTCAGGGTAGGTGATGGCAACGCAAGGAGATCAGGGCCAGCGCTTTGCTGCGCTGCCCCTGGAGCAGCCCGGGCACGTTGTGACTGAGAGGTGATATCTGCCTCCGCCAGCTCCCCTTTGGTTTGCAGGCTGTGGATGGGGTCAGCTTTTGGGCTCGGCTGTCAAGTAAGCAGACATCCGGGGCAGCAGACGGATGGAGGTGACAGTCATGCTCGCAGTGAAGGGGACGGGAGGTGCTGAGCAAAAAACTCAGCCCTAGGAACAGTCATGGCCTGACTGCCTGCAGGCAGCTCTGCAAGCAGGGAAATGGGACGGCAGCAGAGCTCTGCTCCCCTTCATCACGCTACCCCACAGCTCCCCAGCTACTGAAGAGTGAGAAATACCAGTTCAATGCCAGAAGGATGAACTGGCTTTCTCAAAAGAGCATTTAAGTGCAAAAGAGCTGGAGAGAAGGTGCACTTCTGCCAGAGACCTGTTCACAAGTTCCCTTTTAAAACAGCAAAGGCTCTGCAAGCTCTTACCATGTCTGTTTCTAAACACATCAACTGCAAATAAAGGTTGGTTTCCCGAAATATTTTGCGTGGCTGCCCAAATACTCTTTTGCATCTGAAGTTTGCATGGCTCATTAAAAAAATAAAAAAATAAAAATAAAAATCAGTTTAATACAAAAGGAGAACTGTAACATTTTAGAGTGATTTTTAATGTGCTGATATGATCTGTGCTGGAGATCTGATCAGTGACATCTACAAAGGCATCAATTATATTTCCCCAGCAATTTTCTTGCTCTCTGGTGAGGAATTCTTTGGAAAGATAAAACCAAAGAAATCTTATGTCTTAGAAAACTATAGGGGGAAGGGGGCAGCTTAGCAGCATCTTCTGGTTCGGATGATAGCCAAAATCAGAACTCTTGTTTTCCTATTCCATGGGTGGAGGGAATGAAACCCTGGCTGTGCAGCAGCATTCCAGTTCTCCCAACCCGAAGCTCTCCTGAAAAATAGTTACTTCCCTACATGGACAGCGGGACTTACCTGATGTAGAGGGATATGGAGGTGTTCTGGGGTGGCTCCTCAGCCCATAGCAAGGGCAGGGTTATCCCACCCAAACCAGAGCCAAGTGTCCCCATTTACATCGGGAAACAGGCAAGCCTGGGACTTTATGCATTGCAGCCAACTTTACATTACTCTCCACCCCGTATATCCCCCGGCCCAGGTTGTGCTCCTCTCAGCTGTAATCCCCTGTGTAGGCTATAAATCTTTTTCCCAAAGAGGGAAAGAGACCAGTGTGGCAGGGGATACATGGAGCACATCCACGGTGCCTGAGGACCCCCAGTGCGGAGGACCAAGCCGCATCCCTAGGGAAAGGTGCTTCAGCCTACACCTCTTGCCACCACACAGCCCACCAGCTGGGCAGCTGCCACGGGGTGCTGCAGGCATGTCAGCCTCCCCATTTCATGGGCAAGCAGGACAAAACAGAACATAGACATGCGGCTTCCCTGGGGTGCCCAGCAGGCTGCAGCAAGGCAAAGCCTTGCTCTCCTGCACCCTGTTTTTCGCATCAATGTGCTAGGCCCCACTGCTTCTGCACACACATGGTGGCCAAAACACTCCCCTGCTCTTGCAGGAAAACCAGCGCTGCATAGACTGGGACGTGAGGTGCAAAGGAAAGAGGTGGGGTGAAAAACATGAACAAAAAAGTCTTAACTTTTTACATGAAGCACACATTTGCTAAATAGAATCCTAATGGCATTATTGTAGCTAAAAACAGAGACTTGAAAATGCTGTATACATTATTACACTCATTATCTACCAACTGCAAGAATGCTGTGCTAAAACTAACTCAAAACACCTCAGGTAAGGTAATTGCTACTAATGGATTTGAAGTGTGCAAAATTGAGCGTTATTACACAGACATCGCATTCTCGACTTGGTGAAGCTGTTGGATATTGTAGTTACCAGCTCACTCATCTCTCGATCAGGGAGAGATTTGAGGAAAAGGGCAAGCTCTCTTTCATTCCGCATTGGAAGAAAAATTCAACAACATGGTATTACAACAGCCTGTTTGCACCTCTGTGGCTAAGATGGGGTCAGTGCTTGCTTTATAAACCACTGCCTCAGAAAAACACCTACAAAAGTTTTCTACAGAAATAAATCTCTCAGGGAAAATCTGAGAGTAAACTTTGCATTTTGTTTATACTTGCAGGCCTGAAGGAAATAATGGGACAGGAGACTGCAAAATTAGATTTAAATAAGTAGCTGTGGGTCCACATGACATATTCTGATGCAAATTGAAGGCTGGACCTTCAAGATATCTGAAGCCACTATAAAGCTCTGCTGTCTAAAAGCATAAAACCATCCTTTTAAACCCCTTCCTATATAAGAGAATGTCTGCAGGTCAAAGACCATGAACCTGAACTTTGCCAAAGCCCAGGTGTGTTTGAAACGTTTGATTCACCTGTTTGTAAATCCCACAAACAAGTAGTATCTTTGCTTTCAGGGATAGTAGAATTTATTTTTTTAAATGAATTACTCTGGATGAAGATCCAAGATTCCAAACACCAATTTAATTCTTTGTAGCTCCATCACTAGCCTCCAGATTAACCTCAAAACAACTGATTCCCAGGATTGTTTCCCTCTTTCGTGAATGTTAAAAATACACTATACCAAAGCAAATGTTTTTTTAATCTTTGAGAAGTTAGAATAAGTTTGTTTCTTATTTTAGTTATAACACCAAAGCTATGAATTGGTATTTGGATAAAATTATGTAAAGTATTGTCATTTCAGTTAACATGTAGAAAGAGTATTTGGCCAGTACCTAATAAGTTTCAGTTCTTTCTGATTATCGTGGAGGAAAGAAATTTAAAAGGCCGTGTATGAACGGGATTAAAGCAGTCTCTATCCCACTAAAGAAAGCACAAAGAAATTTGAACTCACAGCTGCAGCTGACAGCAATGGGAGCTGTGCTTTGAACAGATAACAAGCTAAAGTCCTCTGAAAAATCAGAGCGTGCATCTCAGATTGGGAACTTAAAATTAGTGAATACTTTTGTACTTAATCTCTTTCTGCCTCAGTTCTTCATCATGAAATGGGGATAATACCACCACCCAATGCCTCACTGCAGTGCAGTGAAAATAAGTTCATTAATGTTTATGAAACATTCAGTTACCATAGCAATGAGTTCTATAGAAAAGCCCATGTGGAAATTAATATTTCTGTCTTCAGAGCAGGGTTTGAATAGAACACATTTAATAAGGCCCAGGGCCACACAATGAGGAGAAAAGAAAACAGTAAATAACTTGCCATTGAAAAATAAAAACAATAATCAAATCAAAATAGCTTGTTAAACAAAATCAATTTTTATAGAAAAATTTCATTTTGGTAAAAGTTATTTGGTAAAAAATCCAACATTTTTTTGCTGCTGACTTTCTCTTCTCTAATTTTCCACTTTTCCTAGCATGGGGATGAGGATTTTTTAAGGAGAGTTTGTTATGGAAAAAAAAAAAGGAAAAAAAATAGTGACATTTTTAGCTGTGTGCAAAATGTTTTGATTTGCTAATACATTTTCTGACAAAAAGTGTACAACATCCCCTTTGCCAAACTCCAGAGCGTCAAGATTACTGATACATTGTGATACTGATGCATACTGATACTGTTCCACATTTGTCCATAGGCAACCACTAAAACCAAATACAGATATTTTAAGGGAATTAATATCAGGAAGGTACTGAGGGAGGGCAAAGTCTTTAAGATATAGATCATGAAAAATCCTTTAGTCCATGCTCTCTGGAAGCAAGAAATACAAGACAGATCCTCAAAATGGACACCACGTGTGTTGTTTTATGACATTTGCACTTTCAGAATTGATGTTTTGAAAACAGCAAAGTAAGCTTCTATGTATATTGAAAGCTGAAATTTTCAAACTGAAAAATAACCATTGCATAGCAAAAAAATTAATACATCCAAAAATTATTGAAGCGCCAAGATATGATTTGGGTGTCCAATTAGAAAGAAGACACTTAACAAATAAAAATATTTTACATATCAAGCAACAAAATAAAACAATGTGATAGACAAATTTAGCAGAGCAAGAAGTTGTTTACGGAAATCTTCAAGGTATTTTCATAAACTGCATCTTTAAATCCCAGTGCTTGAATTCCACAGTCAGAAACTGACTGGAAACCTTTTGAAGTCTGGAAAAAAAGAAGCTCCCAAAGATTTCCAGGTCAGCTTCCTAAACAGTTCTGACCTGTTCCATCCAGCAGCTCTACTCATCATCCACTCATGAGTCAGTTTGCAGAGGGAGGGTGGTAGGGGTTTCAAATTTTGAACTGCAAAACCTGGTGTTTGGGCTGCTTTCCTATCAGCTGCTAGCTGGGGCTGTGATAGCACCGTGGCAGTCAACGTGACTTATCTCTGAAGTCGAGTCACCGACATCTTGGTAACAAGCAAACCACAGGCAAAACCAAATGAGATGTTTTTCAGTCAAAAATGTGGCCTTTCCTTTAGGAGAGAACTTCTGCCAAAAAGCAAGAACTGAAAAGCAAAATCTGAATTCCGCATCAGAATACACCCACCTTTTGCTGAAAGTCATTCTTCAGGTCTTCCTCCCGCTCCTTTGCTTTAGTCCTTGCTCTTCTACACATTTCCACCATGGAGTATCTTATAGAAAAATAGAAGTAGCATCTTTTGTACAAGCTTTATTTTCATTTGGCAACCATGCAGCTTTCTGAAAAAAAAAAATTAAATTCTGAGATGGTACAGAATGACAGAGCTCAGGTGGGGGAGAAAAAAACTGCTGCTTTATATCCATATACATATATATGTGCATATATCTGTATTTCTTGTGTTCATTTATTGAATCAGGACTCCTTACCTGCTTTTTGTTTGTGATGGGTAATATTGTCCTGTTAATGTAGCAGATGTTTGCATAGAATCTCTCAATAGTTTTTATGGAATATATGTATATATCTCTACAGATATATCTCTATATACAGATATATCTCTATATACAGATATATCTCTAACGTTATATAGACATATATATATTGATATATAATACATATATATATGTGTATTATATGATATATGTCTAATGTCCTTACAACAGGTAGCAGAGGAACATGTTCGCTCCCATGGAACAGAAACCCCAAGGTGTGTGGCCACTATTGCCATTGACCCCGGGAGGTGGTTACCTCTACCCCCTCCGTTAGCACAGGCTGGTTCTCCTAAGCCTCTCCCAGCCTCTGCCACAGCAGACACAAGCCTCCGTGGAGCTTAGTCTGGGAGCCAGCACTCCGGGCAAAAGATAATATTTCTAGTTAAGCATGGTGTTAAATGGGCTTGTGCAAGCCACAGCCAAAAATCCTGTTAAAACTAAGACACTAACAGGATTTTAAAAACAGTAATTCAAGTAGATCTGCTGAAAGCAGTTCAACTAAACAAAGGTAAAACAGGCATAATCTTTACATTTCAAAGCAGAGACTGAAACTAATTGGACTTTGCAGGAAACTCTACCTTCAAGAAAATTATTTCACAGCTTTTTATTATACAGATGTGATTCTCAGACAGGCCTGGTACTGAAAAGGGATGAAGGACAGCTACTCGATCCAGTGAATACTCGTTTTATTTCAGAATTCCTATTTTTCCATATGGCACCACAAACTAAAGAAATGGTAGCACTGCTAGCGCTGTGTGCTTGTTGGGATGTGCTGAGAGAGGAAGGGCAGCCGTGCCTCGAGCCGTCAGCATCCCAGTGCAGGGAACTACTGCAAGGACCAAGCCAGCCCACGGCTATAAACTGACCCTTTTGCAACAGCAAATAGTGCTGGCCTTTTTCACAAACTTCCAGGAAACTTCATCAGGTCTTCAGAAGCTTTTATGTTTTCATTTAAGAAAAGCTCTTCTAAACGAGGGAAGCCTAATTACGAGACCTGCAGTCTGCTACACAGAGCTCTTGTACCCAGAAATGATGTGAGGGCCAATTGCCAGGACTGAACATTTAACGCATCAACAGGTGTTACATGTTATGCATCAATGAGGTGTACATCACTGAAACATAAAGACCCAGCAAGCCGGCAGCACAACTATCAACCAGAACAACACAGCCATAAAATCCTAATTAGCCTCATACACTTGTTATGGACATTTTTATTTATTGACATGGTCAAATTAACAGGCAGCAGCATTTTATTTTAATGATAGCCTTGAAATCAGCCCAGGAAGAAAGTTAGCATTAATGTTCAGATACTGCATGCCATCCACATTTAACCAGATGAAGAGAGATTTTAAGATACTTAAATATTGTCACCCTGATGGACTTACCTTGAGCTGGTGAGAGAAACCAGGCTCTTAATGGCTGCATTTCTTGCTTATCCTCCTCCTGAGCTGCAGAAAAGAACTACCCAGCAGCCGAGGCACAGCAAGCTTCATAGCTCCCAGTCCGTGCAGCCACAGGCCTGATCCCTGCCTGATGGACGGAGCAAATTCGGGCAAGATGGGAGTGAGAGTATGAGGAATGAATAGTCTTGATCCGAACACAGCCAGCCAGGGTGCTATGTGAAAAGTTGGTGGACAAGACTGGTTGTCCCCAAAGGAATACTGCGCTGAGTCACATACCTCCAAGAAGCAGCTGCTTCGCTGAACGCTAAGCTGCGGCTATAAAGATTGATGTCCGTCGGCACAGAGTGGCAGGTCCCTGTAAAGCAGACAAGGTGCAGTAGGCACTAAGTACCAGCATTAGCTCTGTCACACAGCAGTTTACAAAGCAGGAGGGAATATCTCAGCTTATTACTGTTGCAGTGGAGAATTCAGATGGTCAGCCTGATCATGTAAAGAGAAAAGAACTGAACCGCATTAGGGTTATCGACTGGGTTGGAGAAAGTGCACAGCGTAAAGGACAATTAAGATTATTTTACAGGGTACTTCTAAACAAGTTTCCATTTCACTGGATAGTAGAAGTTGTTTAGGGCTCAGCACTTCTGGAAATTGAATAGTTTCATGCAGTTCAAATGTACACAGTACAGGTGCCTTCCCAAGCCAGCTTCCCCCTTTTCAAACTTCTGATTTACCCACCTTATGTAAGAACATACCAGAAATTGCAGAGGAAACCCAGGAAATGATCTGTGTGCAACAGCTGAACCAAGCAAACTGCGTGTTTTGCATGAATCCCTGTATTGTGCTATGCTTGTTTGAAAATTCTGTTGTATACGAAGGATCAGTGCTTCAGAAAGTACCAACATCCCACACCCAAACATGATTTGGGAGTCTAATTTCATAGCCCAAAATGCTGATATACTTAAAAAACACAGCCTGCATTCATAACTCGCTTCAGCGCACTACCAGGTTTATGCTGAGTCCTGGTCTGTGGCTGAGATGTGGGCTGAAAACTGGAGAAAGGGGAAAACATTTTTAGCTGTTCCTTGGTTCATTTAACTTGGCACTTCCACACGTGCATGTGGACAAACCCATCTGAATTATTTTTTTTTAAAGAACCAGAAAATCCATTTCCACAGAGACATTTTGTTGCTTCGGGGAAGAGCAAGCCTGCGAGCTTACCTGAGAAAAAGTTTCACGCTGCAATTTTATTAAAGGTGATGATGACAGCACGCAGAGAAGGTGCAGGAGAAGGAACCCTGCTTCTGCTCGGGTGCAAGGGCAGCCACAAGGCTCCAGCTGCCAGCGTGGGACAGGAGCTCCCAGGGGGGCTGCATTATTGTCCCCACTCCTCCTGGACCCAGCCAAGTCAGGGCACATTTTATGGCTTTTCTTCAAGTGATGGCAACATCAGGGGGAGGTCCAAAAATGGGGGGAAAAAAAGGAAAAAGAAAAAAAAAAAGAAAAAAAAAAGAAAAAAAAAAGCAGTTTCCAGTATTTGTCATTATTATAGGTTATATATACAGAAAGAAAGTTAATTAAGCTTTAAAAAATCTATCACACATCAATGGCTGCATTTTAATGAATACAAAAAGTTGAGGTGTTTACTGCCAATTAAAGTGGTTTTTAAATAAGCATTAATTAACACAGAAATTCAGAAGAAAGTTATACCTTGTCAAAGAAAGGCCAGAGCAGGCTATGCCCACTTCTGCTCCCATTCATACTCAGATAGTAATTACCACCAACCCTATATTTTCCATAATAATGAGGAGAGGCTGTCATGGCTGTCAAACAAAAACAAAACAAAAAAAAAGTAGTGCTCAAAAATACCCTCAAACTGAAGTAAACTTTTTTTTTTTTTTTTGAGACGAAGCAGCAGGAGCCGGCAGTCTGGACCAGGGCAGCAAGCAGGGCACCCGGCCCACCACCACAGGAGATGCCCAAGGCAGAGCCATCGCCTCCCTGGGGGCAGCCTCCACTTCCCAAGCCCAAACTGGAGTTTTGGGCTCCGTCCTGCTGAGAAGAGACCAAAGGAAGGCCAAAGGACAAGAAGTTTCGCCCCTAAAGCCTCATGTCACCAAGGAGCTGGTTCTATGTGCTTTAAGGCCTTCCGAACTCTCGGCAGGAGCTGTGGTTCTGCTTCAACTAGTCTCTCAGCAAGAAGCAAGGGAAACAAATTCTTCCATTTTAGCCAAGTAGATATTTCAATGTTTTATGAAAACCTTCCCTACCCCAAAGCGCGTCTTAGGCACCAGTGCCAAGTAAGGTTTTTAAGCTGCTTTACTGAAAATGGTTTCTCTTCTCAGCTCCTCAGCTGGGGCAATGCTAGAGCTTCACTGCCTTTCCAGCTGACAGGAGATACAGGTCCAATTTCCAGCACTGTAATATATTTTTGGACAAATCTTCAATGTAGTGTTTTTAAAGTTAATTAAAAAAAAAAAAGTAGAAAGATATAGATATGCACAGCTCCTATTCCCTGTGTTTCTCTCCTTTGGCAGGTCGCTCATATGCCCTAACGTCGTTCAGATGTGTAGCCTTGCTATAAAGTGCATTGCTTGCTTCTATCAGGCGGTATCTGGATGTCTTTTTCCTATACTATGTCCTCAGGCAGTATCTGCAGTAAAATAAAAGGAGTACATTAAAGCCCATGGAAGTTTTGTTTAACTTAGCTGAACTAGGCCTTCAGATCTTCCACTAATCTTTCTAACATATCTGATGGGGCTGGAGAGGAATATTTTATTGCTAGGAATAGTTGGGCGATTACTTCAGAGAAAGGACGGACGTAACACAAAAGAGTTTCCAAGTACCGACAGGAAGGAGTGTTGCTCATGCTAAATTCCACATTAGGCACTACAACAATAATAAAAAAAACCACCGGCCCTTGTGATGTCTGAACTCCCCGACACTGATGTATGGAGAGGGGAACAGAGGAGGAAAACGACAGACAGAGCAAAGCAAATATGCCGAGATGCTTATGAGCTGAATACAGAAGCCAAGTGCCACAAGTTGACCCTTTGTGTTTGCACTGAAATTTGACCACTCCAAGCAAAATTCCTTTAGTGGTTTTATACCTGTTTTGATTTTTGTTGATAATGGATACTTCACACAGCGTTGTGACATTTAATGCTGTTTAATCAAGACTTCAGAGAACGAGTTACAAATTTAATTACTAAAAAATCCATTGTTACACATTATGTTTTCCTTAGGTGTATTTGCTCCAGCCCTGATTAAGGGCCGTAACAAATAAGCGTTGTGCAAACAGGCACGCAGTAGGAGTACATCTTGCTTCATGTGAAAGGGGAAAACGCTCGCTCCCTGATGACGGTCCCCTGCTGGAGAACCTCACAGGCCTCCCAGTGAGGAGGGAGTGGTGGTGGGCCTGGTGGCCTCCCCGGGGTGTCCTTGGCATGCAGGTGCCATGGGGTATGTGGCATCTGGTATGTGGCTGTGGTCGCCCACTGCTCAGGGCAGATCTTCTGCACGGCGCCCCCCGAGACTCCCACCACACAGACACCTGAACACCAGCACTTTGGGGTTTTTCATCCCTCGTTGTTCCTCACTGGGGAACAAGATGAACAAGTGAGAAAGCCATGGTGGGTATAAATCACGTACACCTCACCTAGCACGGTGAGCACGGCAGCGGGCTGGGAAGCACATGCTACATACCAAGTGACTAAACAAGAGACTGAAATGCCCAATCCCAGCATGAGCAACACCACCAAATGCTGTGGCTTCAGCCCCGTTTCTTCAGGCCCTCTGGCATGCGGCTGTTTGAACAGTATCTCTGAGGCTGGGGATGCTCCTTCTTTCAGGTTTGTACGTGGCTCGTACAAGACCACAGCATAACAACAAAACACAGCTCTCTGAACACAGAGCAGGCTCCTTTCTCTGCTCCACCAGCCCTGAGGCCTGGTGCCCCTCTCCAGGAGTTACACTTCATTCACTCTTGGTTGGGATAGGGACCTTTCTTTTTTACACCAGAAGAAGGGTTAGCCTAGTCTGCAGCCCAAAGTCCTGTTTAAAAGAACAGTGGTGACACCAGATACATTAGAAACAGCAGGGCTGGAAGGTGGAAAGGTGGAAACCAGAAGAAACCTGACCTGCTCCCAGCCCCCTTCTGGAAGCTGTGCTGCCTCTGCTCTGGAGGAGGGCTCCAAATGCGGCCCACTGCGTCAGATCTCTGCCGTTACCTTTCTTCAGTCCCCCCCGAAAGGCTAACTTGTCTGTTGGTCCTTGTGGCAGTCATCCACTCAGAAATTGTTTAATTGGCCGAGTTAATTAAGCTATTTTATTAATTGTATGTAAAGATGGGCTGCTACTCCCATTATAGGGATGAACGATAAAGGACAGAAGTTTCCACCTAAAAAGGCCACTAGCTGAAGACTGCCTTGTGCCCCAAGCCAAGAGAATTTGTGTTACTTGCAAAGTTCCTCATTATGCTGAAGTGATTTTTAAAAGTATTTCTTATATGTCTGGAAATATTTTCATTAGACTTACAAACTTGTGCAGCTCTTGGGCCTCAACATACAAGATATGGGGTTGTACTAAAAAGAAAGGTACAAGCTTTTAAAACATTTGAATCGAATGAAAGCCACAATTTCTACAGCCAACCATCCTTTTGGTGGCCAGAAGGCAAGTCAGAACCAAATCCCCTTGGAAAAAAAGAGTGAAAAATAACTGAGTCATATCAATTAAGTTAAAAAGCAACATTAAATGAATTACTTAGTTAATAAATGGGAAAAAAAAATCACACGAAGCATACACATAGTGAGAGAGGATGAGGCCATTCATTTGGAAGTACCACAGAAGCAGTCTGGTCTCCAAAAGCTTCAGATGAGTCTGCCTGGCTGTCCTGGGCAATAGACAAAGCTGGAGCACACTCATAGGGGTACATATTTATACTGTCTGCTGTCCCTACAGCAGGTACACAGGATTTTTCACAAGTGTGCACCACACAAGTCTCTCTCTAAATACTGACTTGACATTTCAGTTTTAAGTTTTTGTCTGACTAAACAACAGGCTCGCATTTCAGTGGGGTGTTCTCTTTTGATCAGCCCTCAACAATGAACCTTTTGATTAAAAAATTATCCACACACCAGAAGCATTTTGAAAGGGCCACAAAGCTACTACAGCGTAAAGAGGGTCTGCAGAAAGTCTCCAAAGGCATCTCCATTTCGTTTCCAATTAACACTGTGAAAGGAGCCCTGACTTGCGCCACTCTCTCCCTGTTTAAGTGACAAAGATCACTTCAAAAATTCCAAAACGGAAGAAAATCTTTAATTTTAGGTACTATTTTTCCAGAGATGAGGCCAACAATGTGACAAGATAGTATGCTGGTATGAAGGCGGATATTGTTGTGGAAGGGGAGGGAGGTCAAAAAGCCACATCGAGCTATGGACAGGAGGCGATCAGTAGCACGGGTTCCACATCCCTGTGCCAGAAAGGCCATCCCAAAACACACATCCTCACGTGCCTCCGTGCACGTGCTGTGGGACAAGGTGTGGGACCGCTAAAGGGACCGTGCCAGCACTGGTGGCCTATCTCCACATTGTAAAGCAGGTTTCCAGGTCTTTTATTTCAAAAACAATAAATGATACCTTTTCTAGGGAAAAAGGAAGAAAGAAAGGAAGAAGGGAAGAAGGAAAGGGGAGAGAGAGAGAGAAAGGAAGAAAGAGAGGGAGAAAGAGAAAGAAAGAGAAGAGAAAAGAGAAGAGAAAAGAGAAGAGAAGAGGAGAGGAGAGGCGAGGCGAGGAGAGGGGAGGGGAGGGGAGGGGAGGGGAGGGGAGGGGAGGGGAGGGGAGGGGAGGGGAGGGGAGGGGAGGGGAGGGGAGGGGAGGGGAGGGGAGGGGAGGGGAGAGGAGAGGAGAGGAGAGGAGAGGAGAGGAGAGGAGAGGAGAGGAGAGGAGAGGAGAGGAGAGGAGAGGAGAGGAGAGGAGAGGAGAGGAGAGGAGAGGAGAGGAGAGGAGAGGAGAGGAGAGGAGAGGAGAGGAGAGGAGAGGAGAGGAGAGGAGAGGAGAGGAGAGGAGAGGAGAGGAGAGGAGAGGAGAGGAGAGGAGAGGAGAGGAGAGGAGAGGAGAAGAGAAAAAGAAAGAAAAAAGAAAGAAAAAAGAAAGAAAGAAAGAAAGAAAGAAAGAAAGAAAGAAAGAAAGAAAGAAAGAAAGAAAGAAAGAAAGAAAGAGAAAGAAAAAGAAAGAAAGAACCATAATAAAAGATAGGGTACTATATTTCTAAGAGGCTCTGAATAAAAAGGACATCCTGAACATCCCACGTGAAGCAGCTCTGAGCATTTGCAGCCTTTGTATGCACCGTATTCTGAAGCAGCAGCTTACTTGTTTGAAAGCCCCAGCCGTAACAGCGCACAAATGATTAAACAAGCAGGTTTAACTATCTTGCACTGACGAGGCATTTGTCAACACAGTCTCGGCATTTACGCCTGTCTGCGGCAAATACTGCGTGGTGTCAGGAGCCGAGTAGCTGCCTGCCAGTGAAGCCGTTCCCCTCATGAGAACACCACAGCACAGGCTCAGCACCACCCTCGGAGGGCTCTGTAAGCTGCCTCCTCCCTCCCCATCCCTCCGGAGTCCTTCACCAGCAAGTTCTGAATTAAAAGTAGAAAATAAAGAAAGCGTTTCCGAATCTTTTCTATCCATCTTCATATTAAAAGAGACTTAACCCTAGGCAAGTCTGTCTAGGTGTGTGAGCCGGAGCTAAAACAAAGTTGGGGAAAAGCAGCTTTGATTCACGGCTCGCAAGCGGCTACCAACGATCCCTTTAATAGAGCTTGCCACATTAATGCAGCCCGAGCCACGTGTGACACCCATTAGGACTGGGGAGAGCTCCCACGCATGTGTTTCAAGGAAGCAGCAGATTCCCCGCTCCCAGAAGCTGTCTTCATCGCAAAAGTCTAATATATCAGAAGACGGGAAAGCTCGGCTTTTAGAATGCATTTTTTATTATTCAGCCTTCAGTGGAAATGTCACCTTTCTAAAGCAAGCTGTTATCACGCGTTTCCCATGCCAAACACATGGCCTCCAAGGAGAGGGTTTTATCTCTACATTTCTAGTGATTTGTATTTCTCTTTCAAGGAGCTCCATGCCTTAAGGCACGTGGAATGCTCTCAGCACAAGGAGGTAAGGTTACACGAGACGCCGCCAAACAGGACAAAAAAACGGGGTCGGGAGACGGCGCCGCTTCCGACGGCGGCTGCGGTGCCCGATAATCCCCGTCCCTTCACGGGTGTCACCCTTACCCATCTTCCTCGGTGGGGCCCGTGTGCCCAGAGAAGCAGCACCGTGGCTGGCACGGCACGGCACGGCACGGCACGGCACAGCACGGTACAGCACAGCTGCCCCGCGCCTGCCAAGCGGCCAGATGCTGCCACGCGTTGGCATCTGGGGCCTGGAAAAGCAGCCGCCGTCTGCGTTTGGCGGCGGATCCCGACCCCGGTGACTGAAGGAGACAAAAGGAGGAGAGCGGGAGGGGGGAGAGGGGGGCCTCTCCTGACAGTCTCACTGGTGATGATTTAGACAAAAACCTATTGTTTAGGGGCTCATCAAAGCAATACATTTTGGGGAATGGGGGGAAACCAAACCTGCATATTCCCAACGCTGTCGGAGCCCAGGGTGCAAGAACAAGGAGTTATGTATGAAAAGAAGTAAGGAGGAAACCAGAAGCCTGCTTTTCTCTGCCCTCAGCTCTCCGGTCAGACCAACGAGGAAGGCGCAGCGCTGCTTATCGCAGGCTTCTCGGCCTCAAGGCATGGGGCACACGCTGCCTGACCCCACACCTCCAGCACCCCACAGAGCACCCCCCTCTCTTATGGGGCGGGCGACTTGTCGAGGCTCCCACAGCAACCCGGGGCCCCACCAGGGCTGAGGGAGAAGAGCTCCAGAGCTCAGCCTGGCTTGGGGCAGCTGTGAGGTGGCCACATCAGCCACAACCTCGGACCTTCATATAAAGCACTAGCTTATTTCTTTAGCACTGAGTCCGAAACAAGGTGTGTATGCCTGAAGTAAGAAACCAAATATGCTCTTTATACCTGTTTTCATGGAATTGGCCTCTCTGTAATTCAAGGGTAAACTCCTGACCACTGCAAAGTCTCCCAGCCATGTGAAGGGGGCTGGGATTTCACACTGTGCAACACATTACCCTGTACGGCCGATCCTCTCAGGACTCTCCTCGGTGCCACAGAGCACCTGTGAGGAGCCAGAGCCACCCAGGCCACGCTCACAGAGCTCACCTCTCACTTCACTCGGCTTGCAGGACACCATGAGGAAACAGGGCCTGGGCTTGGAGGACTTCCCTGAGGTCTGAGTTCCCCTCAGGGCTGAGGCTGGAAAGGAAGGAGGCAGAGCAGCAGGGAGGGAGGTTAAAAAAAGTCCGGAGAAAGGATATATGCCACTTGGCTCATGGTCCACAACGCTGAAGTAGCTCTTCTCCATGCCTGGTTCGTAAAGGAAGATTATGAGCTGGCAAATGCCAGAGCACAGTGCTCAGGCAGGACCGTGCATGGAGCACCGCCAGCCAGCAGCGAGCCCTAAATCACCGTGCAGCACCATCCCCTCTCATGGAGGTTTCTTCTCCGCTGTCCCACCACCACGCCGGGCACCATAAAACTCATTACTCACACGCTGCTGCAGTAAGCAATTTCCTAACCCTTTTACAACCACGGCATTTTCATACTGTGGGAGCAATCCTCTCTTTGGTTTCATCGTTACGTGGGGATAACAGCTGCATCTGATAATCCACTTCCAGGTCCCGGCATTTTGGGATGGCATTTCAGAAGCAGAGGCACAGGAAGGGTGAGAAAACCTGCGGCCAGGGCTGAGGGATGCAACACAGGACACGGACTGAGGGAGCTGGGCAAATCTAGAAAATACCTCAGGGAGAAATGGCTCAGCTGAGGGACGGGGGTGTGAGAAACTGGTAGAACAGGGCGCAGAGGAGTTCAGCGGTGGAGGAGATAAAACCGAGCAGGTGATAGAAGAAAACCAGAGTTTCTTTGCTTGGGATATTTCTTCGCTGGTAGGGCACGGCAGCAAACAGGCAGGACCCAGCTCCACACCAGTGAGGCCCCCGGGCACCTCGCCTGCTGCCTCCAGCCCCCGCTTCAGCCACGCTCCCTGCGGCACAGGAGGAGCTGTCGGCATCGCAGCCAGCAGATCCGCTCTCCTTTTGTCCGGCCACACTGCACCTATTTTGATTCACAGCTCTGTCCTTCATCACCACCCGGCTCCTGTGGTGAGATCATGCCGTGGCAAAACGGCTCTGTCTCCCGGGCACAGAAAAAGGCTAGCAAGGCTTTGCTGAGGACTGCTGACCCCTGCAACATCTGCTCCTTCCCTAGCTGGCCCATCTTTATCCCGCTCCACCGCTTGCCAGTTGGCTTGTCTAGTTTATTGCCCCCAGAAGGACTTTTCCCAGACTTGCCAAACTTAGGATCTTGGCAGCGAAGCATCAAGGCGACCGCCTACAGCCTTCCCAAGAGGATGCTAGCGCCCTGCTGCCCAGCGGTGCGCACATCCCTGGCCCTCCTGCCCATCCTGGTGCCACCGTAGCCCTCCGGCGGCAGCTCTAATCCCTCCTGCTGGGTCCCCGGGCCAAGAAGATGGGGACAGGGCTGCCTTTGGAGAAGGAGAGCCTCTGGTCGGCCAAGAGGCAGCGAGGTCCTGTTGAGGCAGTGCATTAAGCTGTCACCTGCTGCCGGGAGACTGGAGCATCCTCTCTGCTTAGCCTGGATTAGCCCCCTCTGCTCTGCATGCAGCAGTACAGGGGATGTCACTGCATCCACCGCTTCCCCCCAAGAATTTTGGGGTTCCTTGGGGATACCTCATAGTTTGGGTTAGGGCTGCCACAGGAGATGGCTCCGCACCACCAGCAGCAGCCGCACAGCACCTTTTAGCAAGCCCCATTCCCCCCTCCCGGGAGCTGGCTGTGCTGCCCCTTGCCAAACCTCTCCTCTGCAGCCAGGCCCCACAAGGCCCCTGTGTGTATCTGACAGACGTTACAGGCCTCGGGGAGCTCGGTGGTGGCTGAGGGCAGCGCTGGGGCCGCTCACCGACACCCGCTGGGGCCTGGCCCGGAGGCCTCCTCACACACAGCAGCGGCCTAGGAGCGGCTGCATTCAGCCCCCCACAACAAAGCGCGCGCAGAAAGCACAGACACGAAGAAATCAACAAGTGCGCTTTTTCATTTTTATTGCTTAAATCACTGCCATAAATCTCGCCAGAGAGGAAGTTTCTGTTTCTCTGGCTTCCTACTTCGTGTCCTTGAGAAAACAAATGACAGCGCGCTCAAAAAAAGCCCGCAGAGGTTTACTTCGCACTTCCCCGTGTGTTGTTATGCTGAGCGCTTCATTTAGAGAAGGCTGACCTCCCCAGCCTTCTTCATCCCAGTGCCCTTCGCTGTGGGGACGCACCAACGAGCAGGTTTAGAAACGGAGAAGAGCGCCGAGGAGATGTTCCAGAGCAGATAACCCTGCCAACTCAGCATCCCAAGGGGTGCAGGGAGTCAGCATGACAATAACTGCTGTCTGGGAGGTGATTTTCACAGGAGATATAGGAGCTGGGCAACGAGCACAGAAGCTGTGAATACAGCCATTAAAAGCAAACAAAGTTATGCCCCTTGTATTTCATGAGAGGCAATTCCTTCCTGAGGTTGCCTCACAGCAACTCTACTCAATACAAATGAGGTCAGAGAAGATCGGGAGGAGCTCAAAGAATGTTGAAGAAGCTCAAAGGTGGAAAGAAGGTAAAGAGGGTCAGAGAGAGGGTCGTGAGCACTCAGAGGATGTCAGAAGAGGCCAGAGACTCTTCTCAAAGAAGAGAAAACAAGGGAAGAACAGAGTTGAGCAGAGCAGAGAGAGAGAGAGATGATTTTTTTTTTAAGAAAATGGGAGCAGAGGAGAAGAGGTCAAAGAAAAAATGGTTGTGGGTGTCAAAGGTCAGTGAAGAGAAGGTCACACAACACAGGGAAAAAGAGCAGAGCAGAGAGGAGACGACCAGTGAAGGACAAAGAGGAGAAGAGAAGGTTAGAATGAAGAAATCCATGAAGACAAAAGAAGAGAAGGTCAGAGAAGAGCCAAGAAAAGCAGAGAAGGTCAAGGAGGGTCAGAGAAGATCACAGCAGGCCAGAGATTGTTGAAGAGCATGGACAAGGTTTCAAAATGAAGACAGGAGTGGAGGGGAGAGGAAAAGGTCGGAGAAATGATGGTCATGGGAGGTCAAAGAAGGTCAGCGAATAGGAGGCTGGAGATAGAGAGGACAAGATCAGAAAAAAAGAAGTGGTCAGAGAAGAAGAAAGAAGAGAAGGTCAGAGAGCCTTCATATATTTTTTTCTCTGCATTTTAGAGGACAACAAAAACATTAAGAGTGGTTCAACAGTGTGCAATGAATTATCACTTTGAGACGTCCCAAGTGTGTTACCTACTTTACCTAAACACTCAGAGGAGATTAGGAAAATCTATAAGCTTATTTGGCTGCGTTTTACATAGACTCAATAACTCCTGTGAACAAAATGGCAGGTTTGTTTTGCTATCAGCCATTAGGTGTCACGGAAGGTGCAATGGACATTGCACTACTTAACGGTCAGCAAAACAGAAAAGTGCACCACAGGGCTTCATAGGAGGCACCAGAAAGAAGATAATCCTGAATATTTTCCAAGTCAAAAAGCATTGTACAAAGGAAGAAGTACAGAGGAAATAGAGGAATATGTGTAAATGTCAATATAACATATAATGCAGGTTAAAGAAAAAACAAAGAAAAAAGGTGAGAAACAAGATTTTCTTATGTGCAGTTAACACCAGAATGCTTTCTTTAGCAAATCCATTATTTGAGGCAATGGTAGGGTTATGAAAAAACAGTGGTATAGCAAAGGTGTATTTATGGCAAGATGTCTTGCCAAATGTCCTGTTTCTTCTGATCTCTGTGATCTAAGATTTCCTCTCTACTTAGTGTTGCACTTGAAAAAGAAATATTTCTGTGTTATTAACTAAATCAAAGCAGTTAGAGTCACTGGTCATTTGGTTTCTGCTGGTATATAGCGTTCTCCTGCTGCTGCTTGTCCTTCTGTCCTAGATTGTACTGCCTTTACTCAAAACCAACATGTTGGCTCAACCTGAACAAGAAAACGTTTTGAGGTAACACGAAAAATTTTATTTTTACAGTTACTGCCAGGCAAATGCAGTGGGACAGATGAACACAAGCGACAACACTATCAGGTGATGCTAGCAGCTAGAGAGCCCCAGGGATGGAGTCAGGTGGCAGAGGGAAGGGAGGTGTCCCTTGAGCAACGAGCCCTCTCCAGAGTCACAGCCGGGGCAGTGCTGGAAGGAAGCTCTGTATCAGCTTGGTGTCCGCAGTAGAGATTTCCTACCCGCTCGGCGCAGGAAGTTGTTCCTGTGGCTCACCTGAGGGAGTTCCTGTTATGAAGCCAGAGGGTGGTAGGTTGAAACACAGTTTCTGAGAGTGAGGTAATCTTGGACAGCACTCCGTAGGCAGTGATACTAGTGACCTGGTTACAACCTGCGGTGTTGTTACAGCCCCTCTGCTGGCCTGGTGATCACAAGAAAGGGAAGAAACAAAAAAAAACAAAAGAGGGGAGTGGAATAATTTTAAAAGGAAAAAAAAAAAGTTTCCAGATTTCCTTTGTTTAAGTGAAGCATTTTCCTTTTCCACTTTATTTGAATACACCGACCTGGTGTCTAACAGATGGAGACTGTGCAGATGCACTTTGGGGAGTGCCCATAAAATACACTGCTAAAATACAAATGGAAGAATACTTTTTTTTTTTTTCTTTTTGGAATTCTAAGTTCAATAATCATTGCTGTCACCTCATTTTCCCAAAGGAGTTTGGCCTTTGTTCTCCGGATAAAGCTGGAAAGAAGAAGTTAGAGAGAGAGCGCAAAAAAAAAAAAAAAAAAAAGACAGCAAAGAGAGCATTTAGGAAAGAGCACAGATTCATAATCCATACAAGCATCACAGTGCACAGTGTTTGTACATCAGGAACCCGCACAAGCGTGGCTGCTTAGCAGCAACAGCAGCGTACAGCAAAATATTCTGCGTGTCTTGTCTTCTTTTCCCATTCTCCAGACCTTCCTAACAAACAAACAGGTCAGCTCATTGGCTCGCTCCCAAGTCTTACCCACTAGGGTTTGCTAAGAGATGTCACTTAGTCATTTGGCATGAGCAAATCCCAGGCTTCTTCCTGTTCAAGCAGTAGAGTGGGTGAAGGCTCTCTTTGATTTATTAAGACTATTAACAAACAAACAGAAGAGTTCGGAAGCTTCCTCAAGCAGAAGAGCATGAGCAGAAAGGCTTTTTCCTGAAGAAACAGTTAAAAATAGGACACTTAGAGGAAGTGAAGTTCATTAAGTGATGAGTGGTGGCTGCAATGACGAGAGAAGATTTTCTCCTTTTTTAATCCATATATTTATTTAGCATTATGTTTTCTTGCTCCTTATTAGATTGCAAAAGCAGCAGTTATCTGACTGAGGAAAAGATCTCCCTTTCTGTAGTGACTTTAACATGTAGCTCGTCAAATATAACGGAGTCAAGAGTTTTAAACAGACATTGCCAGCCAACAAAGTACAACATTTGACAGGATTATTTGCCTTTTATATGCTCTTTCCACGGTTTGAAGTGATATGCCATTTTCAAGACACATTCCACAGTATTATGCAACAGCTTTCTTAATTTTTAACGGATATATTATTTTTAAAGTGTCAGGTTTTGCATAAAGCATTTTAGTATTTTATTCAGCATATACCATTAATAAATTATTTGTTCCTTCCTCCCCCTGCCCCGCCACAGCTGCACTTAGCATAGCGAAATGGTCTACTGACAGTATAAAAGATGTTTTCAACTGGCACACTCTATAGACACTTCCGTCACCAGACAAAGCACCAGGAGGGCATTCCTGTTTCTACTTAGTTGACAAGCTGGCAGTGCTAAACATGCTACCCAGCAGTTTCATCACAAATCACCCTTTGGTGAAAAGATTTACACACACATAGCAGCCAGTTGCCATAAAAATAAGCTAGCACCCTGTACAATCAGTGATTCCTGTTAAAAAGTGTTCGCTTTTGGCATGATTGGTCCGGCATCCTTTAGTCATAATGTCCAAATGAGCTGGGACATCCGAAGGAAGCAAGTCAGGGTACTTCTGTGCCAGAGAAACCTGTCCACTTGACCTGAGTTTGTTCAGAGGGCGCACGCATCTCTCATCTCACCAGGTCTGCCCATTCTATGAGGGCAAAAAATGGATGAGATTTGATGTCTTCAACACCAGCAACGCCAGCACCAAGACGCTCCGCAGGATTAAACTGCAAAAGCTTGATATAAAAAGAAATATATATATATGTTTCAGTGAGTAAGAACAAAAACAACTGCTTAAAAGTTCCATAAAGGTCTAAGGTAAGGGACATCCTACCGTTTTCCTGCTCTGAGAGTTACTTTTAAGAGTGTGAAGCATACTTGAAATTCCTAAAATCCAGTAAATGGAAGACTCTCCTTTCCTTGAGTCTCAGTGACACAGTCTTCAGAGACTACTGATCACAGCAGGCAATACCCTGAAGCACTGCACATTGGGACTTCGTTTTAAGCACAACCTCGTTTTTAAAAAGACAACAGCAGCCAGAGACTACATCTGTAGAACTCTGGACACTGCATTTGCTTCATGTTAACTTTTGCTCACACCACTGCATTCAGGCTACATCAGGGACATTGGTCTGTAACTTTCCATTTCATAAGTTGTGAGTTGGTCCTAAAATACCAGGATATTACAGCCCGTTCTCTATTTCCTAAAAAAGTTTTTAAAGAGTTCTACAAATGGATTAAAACTGAGAAATCAAAACTCCAGTGGGGGGAAAAAAAAGTGTAATAGCTTCATGGAAATTTCCTAAGATTCAGCACCTCTCTTGCTTTTTATTTGTACATCACATGCTGAATTCATGTGAAAAGGAAATCACAATATTTACATCTGTTTAAAGATACCAATCCATATAAAAGGGAATGCAGAGGTAATACTCCAAAGAGACTAATAAAGACACACAAAAATATTTTGCAGTTTTAGAGAATTGTTTATACTCTATTCAATTACACCCAGTACAAAGGCAGGGTTTCTTTCTTGCTCTTTCTGCAACAGCTAATGGGATAACTTCTCCCAGTTGTCACTTGGAACAACGTGTATTCATATCTTGATGCGCTCAACATCTAAGTGAGTCTACATCCATAAACATATGAATTTACACATTCTAAGATAGCTCTGCTATTTGCAATCATAATGCCACATAATAAAGGTAGCTCAGTGACAGGGAATAGTGCTGCTCTGAGATCTTCCACAAGGCAGCAGAAACAGATGCAGCCAGTGTCCCTCTGCCTTTGCTATAAAAAGCACCAGCAGGGGGAAAGTAAGCGCAGACACTTTCTGCAGTCTGTCTTTTCAGGAGAACTTTAATCTTAGAAAGCAGATGCATCACAAACTGCAAGAGATACCTATTTAAAAGTCACACTGCATATTTTCTTGGTAGTAAAGCCTGGATGTGCCTGAAAAAAAAATAAATCTTGGGTGCAAAATGCCAAACCAACATAAAAAAATAACAACCCTACTTTTCAGAAGAGCGCCAGAAATACAAAGATCTCTGTTTTCTTAGAAAAATGGCTAAATGAAGGAGGTGTTAACAATGAAGTCACCTGCACTGGAAGCCACAGCAGGAGATGTCTGACAGTTTTCTGTGTAGCTGAACACTGAACCCAGAGTTATTCTGTGATGCTTTGACCTGTTTACCCTTGGCAGTGGGGGGAAGGAAAGTCGCAATGACAAATTGCTATCCATGCCAAGAGAGCTTTCTTCCTTTTCCTGACAAGGCTTCCTCAACAATGAATGGCAGCTTCCTTGGATAGTCACACAACAAAAATGTGATTTACTAGCTCATATAGCTGAACCTCCACCTGACAAGTCACCAGCCTGTACTAGAAGGCTTAACTGAACGGGCACTGGGGTGCCTGTTCTCTGAACAGATACGGCCTTGTAATACATCTACAAGTAGCAGAGATATATTTGCCACTTAGGTTGCAAGTGGCAAAAGAGACGCTCTTTGGCATATTTGAAAACAGGCAATATGTTAGTCCACAACAAAGAACAATCCTGCAGTGGCAGGGAAAAGTGGACTGAATGACTTAGTTTGTCTTCACTTCTGCTCTTCTAGATGGGAAGAATTCCCTTCATCAAGTGTAGATTTGCTTTTCCTTATCCATTTAAGTCATGTAGCACCTGTGAGTGAGGGCAACAATTTGCTACCATCTAAAAATATAAATGCAGATTATACAAAAATGGGATTTTTCTGTAGTCACTTCCCTCCCTGCCCTTGCCAGAAACATACAGATGCATGTGAAAGTGCTTTCACTGCATGCCACCTAGTCAAAATTGGAGGTCCAAACTTCTGCTTGCACTTCCATTAATCGCTTCACAGTAATGGCAAAGAAATCAATCTGTCACTGGGTCTTTTGACTTGCTGCATTTCCAAAACGTCCTTCCTTAATTTTCTTGAAAAACTACTTTTTCCATTCTGCTCTGTTCAGGCCTATATCTAAAGTGATGTCGTTACTGATGTATTCACTAGCCGGATACTCTTCATTCAAAGCTGAACTCCATAGTTCATACACATTACTTATTCTGCTCAAGTGGAGTAGGTCAGATCCAGGCTTCACTTCCACAGTTAGGTCAAAATTAACTAGCGGAAGAGAGAGAGTGTTCTCATATTCAAGACCTTGTACCTACAAGTTTATTTTCTCAGCCATTACTACCTAACAGTAAACTAAAAGTAGCACTCAATACTATTCCCATTAGTTTGAAATTACACAGTAAATCACTCTGGAAGGTTGTCTGTATTTTGAAAAGTATCCCACTTGGCCTTTTGTCAAACCTACCAGATATCTTCTTATAAAATTCATACTATTCACATTTGGAAGTACTTTTCTCAAAAAATATCACCCAGAAGGTTTCCTGGAGAACAGCAACAGATTTTCAACCACAACAAGGTCATCATTTCTAATTAGCGTGTTACAGGTTTCGTGGTACTTAGAGCTATCTTGCTGAATTGGCTTCAATATTTTTTAGTTTAATTTAGTTCATCACAAATGTTTCCATTAACAGTTAGGACAGGATTCCAAAAATGGTCAAGTATCACTGACAGGTGTTTCCAAAGCACTCAGCACTGACCAAACACGTTCTTCAGAGAAATGGCAAAGCACTCTGGTTTTCTACAGAGACAGAAGTCAAAGTTTCCAGAAGCAACAAGACAGCGGGACAAAAATCATCAGTGCTGACAAAAGACTCATCCACATTCCTTTCAGCAGCCTTCTGTTCTTACATTTACTTCACCAGAACAGCTCAAGTATGCAAGTATTTGTCCAGATTGCATGTGTACCCATTGAAAATGAATTTCCCCCTCAATTACCTGCTGAATCAGTGATCTGGCCTCCTTTGATACATGGTCTGGTATACTCAAAGAAGTGTGTGTGTTTATTCCTGACGGATGGCACTCAACCAGAGTCTGGGGAAAAAAAGAAAAAAATGTCAGATACATTTATTGATTCAGAAAATGTAGTACTGGATTATCTTCTAGTATACGTGTAAATTAACACAAGTAGCCAAAAGTTCAGTGCTTCCTAGTCTGAAGTATTGATTCTGGAAGGAGTGTCTATAGGTACTACATCCCCCTGGAGACATGCTTATAGAACATTTACACCACAGTGCTCTTGCTCCACTGCTCAAACTTAAAAAGTTTTGGGGTTTGGTGAACCTCACTTTTCCTCATGTGGAACTGCACGAGGAATCAATCACTGGCTTGATTTGGCCAATCTTGGAGTACTGAAAACGGCATTCCCAAGGGGTGGTGACATCTTCCAGCTTCCATACTAGATCATGTTGCATCATCACATCAGCCTGATATCTCATAATGAAAGCAATTCACCAAGAGAGTCTGCTCAAGCTTGACTTCGTGTGTCACTGTGACACATGGCTTCTATACCGTACCAAAGAATACCTCTGAAACTAACAGGAAAGGGAAAAAAGTTAGGGAAAAAAAAATAGTGTTCAGAAGGAATGTTAAGACAATTTTGATTTTCCTGTGGTTCAGAGGGCAGCATGGCTTTTGGTTATTCTTTACAGCCCTGAGCTCAATACAGCTTTATTGAGTTACTCTGCTGAAGCTTGAGCACGTTTACTATCTCTGGTCCCGTGAAGACCTAGCAGAACTAGGCGACTCACATCTGCAAAGCACATCTAGGTTCAACAAGCAAGGAAATCACAATTGGGCACACCACTTGTGAGAAACTACTGGTCATCACATCAGTTTTATAAAGTAACTTGACCCCAGCCCTACCTTCCCAGTGAGGAGTTCAAAAAGAATGGCACCCAGGCTCCACCAGTCACAGGCTTCTGTCTCTTCTAGGATAGCTCCAACCTCTAAACACGAGACATTTCAATTAATATTAAAAAGGTCAGTTACACCTTCAAAATTAACATATATTTACAAGGTGACTGTTTAATGCTGACAGAACATATACTAAATACCACAGAGCTTTCATTACGCCTGCAATTTAGTTAGCCCTTTAGCCACCTACAGATTGCATTGTTCAAACACAGCAGCACTATACGTTTCATGCATAATTTGCTTTTTCCTTGCACACACAGGCATTTTCAAGACTTGTAGGAACTATAGTGAGGATTCTGCTACACTGGACTAAAACGGGACAGTGACAGATGGCAAAGCAAAACATATTCAGAGAATTTACCCTGGTAAGAAGAGCTGGACTGGCAAGTTTGACCTGAGGCATCCACAAAAGCAGCACAAGAGACGTTATAATAGCCCAGTGCATGCTTTAATTTTGTCTTGGAGAGCAGGATTCATCTCAAGGATAACCGGCACTCTTTGCTGAGATCATCATGGTAGGCTTTTCACAATAGCCTCTCATCCCTTGGGAACTAGTTGGAGATGCTAAATCTGCTTCATAAAACCTAGTTACAGCTAGCAACTGTGCTGCTCCAGCTCAGCCTAAACTCACTTTAGCTACCTAGGAGCAAAAATTTGTTTTCCCTAGCACCCAGCAAGAATCCAGTGCCATCTTACTGCTGTCAATGCACAAGAGACAGCGGAGAGGTGAGGACTTGTAAAAGCCATTGCCATCCACATTCGTGTGTTCAACAGCACGATGCATGCAGCAAACTTGGCCTTCACTGACTCAGGCTTTAAACTACAAAAATTATTGAATACAAACACATTGCACAGTCTGCTCTAAATCAGGCAGAAAAACAGATTGCAATGAAGATGAAGTCTTCATTTTGACTGTCAAAAATGCAGAAGCTGCACTAAAATAGCTTTGGTGGCAAAAGACACACCAGATTCCCAGCAGAGGACAACAATTAGCATATAGTCACATAGCTGTTGCTGTGAAAAGCATTGTGGCACGTTAGAAAAATCTTGCTCATCATTTTATGGAGCCTAGTGTGCGCATGGCCAAGGAGAAGCACAGATGAGTCAGACTCTAGTGTCAGGGAAAGGAACACACCAGCTCCAGACCTTCCCCAGAGAGCACAGGGGCTTGCAGAGGGCTGCCCCCTCGGGGAAGACGCTCAGCACCTTAAAGGACTAGGCAGGGTTTGCTGCTGCAAGAGCATAGGAGGATGGCTCTGACATTGTTTCTTTAGGTAAAATATTCGTATCACATTCAGTGTATGTGATATACATAGAAAAATTATTTTTCTTTTTTTTTTTTTTTCTCTTCAGTTAATGGCATTTGAATGCCCAATAGATTAACTGTAAGGGTGGCACACGTTAGAATTCATTCCACTCCTTATAGACTACTATTTCTATCAGTACAGAGAAACTTTTACAAATATCTAACAGCACCAACATGAGGAACTGTACTGGTATAATTACTTGCATTTTTAAATCGTTTTAAGATCACAGGGACCTAGATCATCTCAAGGTAAATTGAGACAACTTGTGTAAAAATCAAAATCTAGTCTTACAATTTAATTTTGTTTTATTTTAGAAAGAGAGACCTTCTTGATAAACATCCTCTAAAAAAACTCAGGCCTTTCCACATGAAACAGCTGGCAAAAAGTTTCCACAGCATCTCTCAGTAAAACCTATTGAACAGAAATGTCTTTCCAGTCTGACTGCAACATATAGTGCTAGGAAATCACAATGATATACATTCAGACACAGGATAATATGAAAAAAAATAAAATCTAAAGACAAAAACTTTAGGCATCTTTAGAGGGTAGCTTTCCTTCCTGGGTGTCTTTAATCCTAGACTAAGACTTAGTAATGTAAGAGCACTTGCAGTATACAACAAGCCAAAACAAACGTCACTGCAGAACTCTTACAAGGAGAGCACTGAACTCTTCCACCACTGTTGTCCATGAGTGAAACAACACAGATGGGATAAAACGAGAAGAGTCAAGCCGTGCAGAGTCCTCTCCGTATGGAAAGGCTCTGACTGGGTTCTCATGCACAGAGCAGAAATCGTCTGATAAGTCACCTAAACCAACACAGAGGAGAAAATGGAGAATTCAGCTGAGGGGAAGATCTAAATATCCTTTTTTACAAAAACGAAATATAAGCTCCACTTTTCTTCCCATTGTCCACTGCCTGCTGTCCTGCTGCTTTCCCTAGGTCCCGCAGTTTCCTTACTTTGGACTAATACTAATGCTTTCCTTAAAACATAAAAATAAAAAAAAAATCCATGTGTATACTACAGATAAACATGTGTTGTTTACATTCCCTTACTTCGAACAGGTCACATTACTTCTGATGCAGTACGCCGATCGTAATAAGTTCAGGATATCACATCAATATTACTGCATTTTATCTTGACTACACATCATGGGAAAATTTAGAAACTATAGATTATGAAGTGCTTTCAAGTGATACAGAGTAGCTAGCTAATGTAATATACCACGCAGGGCATATGCTTTTTTTAAAGCTTTAATATTGCCATAAATCTGAACTACAATATCTGCCTTCACTAAGAAAACATTTTCATCTCAATCCATCAGCAAAGTAATTTAGACAATAAATGGTAGCGACCCATAAGCCTAAGTGAATAACATGGGGATATTTGTGCCAGTTCTTTACTTCATGAACCTTGAAATCAAGGACCTTATCCACATTTGTACAAACATAAACACGTGCGCACACGTGCATAGTGTTGAGGTTTCCAGGACTGGCAATATAAAATTTGCAGAAAAAAATATTCATATTTACAAATACAAAAAAAAGAATCCTTTGAAATTGGAGAAAGAAAAAGTAGGGTGAAAAAAAATCAGTAGCTCTTCCAACTTTATTGTAACTTCATTACAAGGAAAAGCTTCTTTCTTTTCCTTTCCCAGTGCATGCCCACACGATAGCTAGCACCAACTGGCGCATGTGAATCACAAAACTAAATTCCAGCACAGAAACACTATCAACAGCAGCAGTTGGGGTAACTGAAGGGAAGGAAATTTGTAAAATGCTATCAGATTCAGAGAGAGACAGATGGCACAGGTAAACAGCTTCTCTTCCCAGCACTGTCCTTCTGAGCAGCTGGTCTCAACCGAAAGGCCATTTCTTTATGGTTTCCATACTTATCTCAATATTTGCATTATACACAGCAACACCTTACTTCCTGATACGGGATCTGTAGCTGACAACGTGCTGTATTTTTAAACAGAAGTGCCAGTCCTAAAGAAGAAAAGCAGAACTTCACCTCTTTTGAGCACACATCCTTGATGATGTTATTAATACCAAGACTGATTTACTCATTCTTCCTACAGGACCTTAAGCTGAAATACACCCTTTCATACTAAAGGACTTCAAAGGCTTTTACTACCACACCTCAAGCATTTTCTCCCAGGTATGGTTTCTTCCAGGGCTCCTGATGACCCCATACTAGTTAAAATAAAAGAAGCCAGGCTTAAAGCTAGTCAGGTGGACTTGGAAATTCACTGTGCCACTGAGACCAGGTCACTTGCAAATGATCAGAAAGAAAAAGTCAATCAAACTTTGTAGGATAAATTGTAGCATCCAAAAAATACATCTGAATTAGGAAAAATACATCTGAATTAGGAAAAACAGCTGAATGCAGCTCACAAGAAAAAAGGGTCAGTGTGGAAGTACTGCTTCTGAACACGTGAGAATCAGGGTGGGCTTTGCATTGAGATGGCTTTCCTGGAATTCAGAAGGGAGCATTTGACTCTTAGTGGATTGATAAGAATTTCAAAACCGGAGGCATCCCTCTCCCTCACTCTGCCTTTCTAGCAGAAACAGCAGAGCTTCAAGCATCGTCTCTGCACTGATCTGAAAACAAGGACACCCATCTGAACTGCCATCAGGTGTCTGAAACCATTAAGGAGGAAATGGACTTGTCTAACATCCTGAAAGCATCAGACACGTTTTCCCCTTCTGCTGCCATTAAGATAAACAGCATTGCACAAAAAAACATTAGAGTCCCTTCGGAAATTCTATTTACCTTACACTCATTTAATTTTAAAAGCTTACTATTTTATCTTATTTTAATATCTGTAAATGTAAAGAAGCATTTGCAGAGAACCAAGTAAAATGAGTCCAAGCTAATTTACTCTATGCAGATTCAGTCAGCCAAGATATGAGGTACAGTCACTACATAATACATCACACAAGCAATCCACTCATAATGCTTTGCCTAAAATGCTTTAGCAATTTATAAAACACAGTATTGAACCATCTACAGTTAAGTATAAAAAGTTTATCATGGTCTTTAAACAATAAAGTAGTGAGGCAAGTCCAATGAACATCTGCTAAGATCAAATGAAGTATGAAAATAGGAAGTTTCATCTTAAAGGTACTCAATAACATACGAGCTTCTCTGTTCCTCTTTGGAAGAAATTTCCTCATGTCACTAACAGAAAAAAAAAATCAGAGGCAACTATATTTTTTCTTCCTTTTAGCAACGCAAGATGGAATTAAAACTTCCTCTAAAATAATCAGGTGACGATAGAGACAAAGAAACCTTTTACTGCTCTGTTATCAAAAGAAAGCAAACACCATTTAACCCTTCAGCTATCTCTGTTGATTTTCAAAAGGCATCTCCTATACTATCTACAAGTTTCAGCTGCATTATTTAAAAGAAAAATGGAAAAAGAAAAGAAACCACGAACAGGTGAATTAGTTTCTTGCAGAGTTATTAACTGCCTTTTACACCAGCCAGACTGAATTACCAGATTCTTCTACAGCTTCACTACATCTCGCTGCTTACTCTAGTTAGAGAGTCTGCAAAAACCACAAGATCAGGTACTTCGCCTAAAACACGCAGTGTACTCACAACATGCCCGAGTGCCCAGGCACACCATATTATTTTCAGAAAATACCTGCTACTCCCTCCAAACCTCTGCTTTTAATTACCTACTCCAGGCTTATGCCATCCTGCTATTTCGGGAGCAGTCAGCTGTTAGTGTTTTCTGCGGGACACTCAGGTGCCTTTGGAGAGCTGTACACCTCCAAACGGTTGTACAGTTGTTACTCCCAGCTTCACAATAATCACTACTTTTTCCGCAGCTTCAGACCTTTTCTCGTTATTCACACCAGCCGTGTAGTTTCATGTTAATGTTCAGTCCCCTTTCTTATTGCCAGTGCTTTTAAAATCAAGCTAGCCTGTCCTTCTACACTTCTGGCCATTCAAAAGCCCTGTTTTTCCTTTCTTTTTTAGGATCGTCCTGAAACATTAATGTCACACAAAAAGCTATGACAGTCAGAAACAAAATTGAGGAAGTCCAGTCTTACACTATAGCCATGAGACCAACCCACCCCTCGACACCTCTCAGGGTCAATGGCACTTTAATCCGCCACCGTTATTTTGCTTCTTAAACAATCTACTCCAAATTAAATGACTATAATAGAAAATAGCAGAATTTAATGAGTGCCTGCAAATTTCTACTGAAAAACACACGCACATAATATGCAGGTTTTCCAGCATCAAATATCTATTTGGTAAATAGAGGCAGACCATTTTTGTCTTGTGCAGAAAATAAAAATTATAGCACACAGGCTAATAATAGCATCCAGCAATTTTTATTTTAATGCCATATGCTTTAGGTTATCAGCTGCACTTCACATCTGTATTTTCAATTGTCTACAAGTAGAAGTTACATCTTCATTTGGGAGCATGAAAATCAGGCTGCACACTGAAACATTTTGGTCTGTTTTGGGGCAAAATCGTTTACCTAGAAAGCCTTCTTTTTAGTTACATTTTGCATTGTGTACAATTAGTATCAGGTTAGATAAAACCAAATATAACATATATTTATATGCAGGCTTCTGTGAAGGCTAGTTTTTGTCAGTAAGGCTTGATTATAGCGCACAGCTTCTGAAAGCATGAGAGTAATACGATGCATTACTGATGGCCAGTTTCCTACTTTTATTTCCTACAAAGCTAAGCTTCCCGATCTCAACAAGCAAGTCTCCAGTTTTTAGTAAATGCAGCGTGGAGAAAACTCACGGTGTGGACAAGAAAGAAAAAAAGACTCCGACGAGAGCACAGTTCTGAAATCTCATCCTCTGATAACTCCACAGGGATACGACAGAACTTATCCCCGGTGCTGGAAAGAGAGCTTAGAGAGTGTAAATAAAAACACTTCATTCACACACCGTATTTACATGTTACCTTAGACCAGCAAGCCACTTCTCCGACATCCTGCTTTACAGGTTAGCTGGAAAAAGTACCTAAAAGATTTCTCTTTACATGTAAATCCTCGACTTAATCTGTTTTAGCTGGAAACAGAGCCGACTAGCCTGTGGCTTTAGACAATCTTGTCGTTCTCATAAGTATTAAGCACACTATGGAGGGGCTTTCTAAAAAGAAAAGTTACCCATTTTATTTTAAAACTCACACTATCAAGAATGGAAAATAATTGTTACTCTGCTTAAAAGGTAACAACATTTTGTATTTAGGATCACAAAGATTGCAAAACCGATACTTAAATAACAGAAGGTGATCATTTGCATTTCAAAATTCATCTATCTTGCTTTTCCCTCAATTAGACCAAAACATGTTGATTCACAGGTTTGTGTGTGCGTTTGTTTCTTTTTTAAACTTATTTATAGTGCAGAATAATGGCCCCCCTGCTAGGTTGGCATTTGCTCAAGTTTCTGTCCGTGTAAATTGAATCTGTTACTGGAATTTTCCCCCCTTCAGAATACCAAGGCACATTAACCAAGAGATAAAGAGATACACTGCTGATACTATCAGCCACCGGGCAGGTGGATAACGTGAGGGATTTTTTTTGTTAGTTTTTGTGGGGTTTTTTGGACAAATATGTGATAAGAGTTCTCAGGGGGCACCGAGAGCAAAGGGCTATTTAAACAGAAGTGAATCATTCTCGTCTGATCTGCTAATAACTTTGTATTCAGACATCAGCTGCTTAGCACACTTTAAAACACCCAGAAAACAAAATTACTGTAGAGAAAAGTGAAAACCAAAGAAAGCACAACAAAACATGTGAGCCTCACATTAGTCACCTTAACCGTATTAACACGGCAAAAAATCTCAGTGACAAGTGCTTAATTTCTTCTTTAAAAGGAAATAGGTTATTCTTGGCCAAAACCCCCACAGTTTTACTTCAAGTGGTGTTGAGTTTATAAGGGATGATTTATAATCCGCCATTTCCCTGGTGGTTTAGAGAAACAACATTTGACTTATCATAGGTGAACAGCAAAGATTTAGTTTGGCCATTAATCAAAGTATAGCACGGGCTCTACTTTCAAGCATCTGCAGCTTTGTTGTTCCAGTAGTTGCTTCAGCATCAACTTGTTTTTTAAGTAGAAATATGCGGGAGTAAAACGACTTAGCCCGTTTTACCAAGATTCAACGGCACTACAACACTCTACAACTCCGAGCTTGTAAGTACAACCCTTGTATGCAAATCCTTGCAAATAAACCTCGTCTTCAGCCTCCAGCCCTTCTGCAAAGTGAGGCAAATTAGAGGCAGCAAGAGCCACAGCAACATCCATTAATGGTACAATGCCACCTGCCGTCACCAGTGCACAAGTGCAGCTTCTTGCCGAAGATTTATTCCTGCTTTTAATTTACGCACGATATAAAACGACAATTGCTATTTCAAACAGAATGAAGTATACTGTCAGCAGGAAACGGCACGCAGCTATTTAAACTATTCCGTCCCCCATCTTTCTGACACTTCTCCATTTATAATGGTTGGATTTATTCTGTTACTTTATACATATATTGCATAATCCCTTTTATATGCATGCAGTCAACAACTCTCCGTTTTTCATAGGATAACAGGAGCTGAGCAAGCCCTCGCTATCCACCGCGGAAAGGATCTGATCGCTGCTTCTGTACCGACACCACCTTCCTTTGCTTTAATACACAGTTACACGCTTGGGTATGAAAACCTCAAACACAAACTCCTAGGGTCCTGTAAGCAAACCCCAGCACACAGCTGGGCTTCTACCCTCCCCTGAGTCTGAAGAGCTTCAACATCAATACATTACTACCCCTAGCCCCTCCAGAAATTAGATTCTGATATATGTATATGTATTGTAGAATTTAGATCCCATATTTTCCTCCAACCAATAAAGCAACTTAAAATTCAAATACACCCTCAGACACTTCACCGCTAAGCACATTATATAACTTGTCATGTAAAAGAGTAACACCTAAAACCTTACCAATTAAAAAGATAAAATGGTTTCAAGTACATTTTTATATCTTTCACATAACTCTGCAATACAATTTCCTACCTATTTTAAATTGAATATATCCTGCAGTCTATTTAACTTTCACATTCATTCTCTCCTTTTTCTACCTATGAAATTTGCTCCTCAAAAACCAATGCAGACCTGTTCTCAGACTGTAACACCAGACCCTAACAGACAGTGCTTTGGCAAAGACATCTTCCCTTTCTTGCATACTTTTAACGAGAGCATTAAAATAACAAAAAATTGAAAGTATGTTACATATAAACTTACCATATCCAAAACCTACTCTGTCCTGAGCTCAGATGAAAACACACACCAGGCTAAACACACGCAGACAAAATTTGCCAAGCCAAGTTTCACTGCATCTTCCAGTTAGAAGTGAAAAGGAGAGGTCAAGTACCCAGACGTATGGCAACACAGCCCACAACACCGGACACGCCAGGAACATTCAAAACAAGGTAAAGACTCACTTTGAGTCACTTTATTTAGTCGCTGTGTTGTATTATGATGAAATAAATAAATAAATCATAAGACCTGATTAAATTTCATGAAGATCACTAGTTCATCTCTACAAAATTGCAGCCTTTTCTTCAGCAGGAAAAAAAGCAAGCTGTGAGAAACATTTCTGATCAATTCCAAAGAGCAATTGAAAAAGAATTAAAAAAAAAAAAAAACCACAAACTCGCCAATTTACCTTAGCATCCTGAATTGAAACAACTACCATTTCAAAATGGTTAACCAGGAAGCTGCTTGAGGAGCAATTGTCATGATAAAGGAGAGAAAGAGACGGGCTCCGGGGACACCACACACTTCTCAAAGGGAAAAACGATCATCCAGGTAAGGCCTGTTTTCCTGTAATGTTGGAGTGTTCCTGAAGAAAGCCCACTAATGGGATTATTTTTATTAATACTGATCAAATGTTTCAGGGCAAGACTTTGCAGCAGCAGTAACCCTAAGAAAGTTACTTTGGCCTCAGCTATACGCATAAGTTAAGGTATGCGTAGTAAACCTTTACACAGAACAAAAATGGCTCCAAAATATATTTTGCACTGCTAAGTTATTGCAAGTACTACTCTACTATGCAAAAATTATCATGAAATAGCTACACTAAAATCTGAGTACACTCTGAACAAATAATGCTAAGATCAAGAAATACGAAAGGTAAGACTCATAGAGCAGTATCAGTTCAGCTGTCTTGCGTCTACCTAATATTTGCACTTGCAAATCACCCTGCAGCTCACCAGTTACAGACACGCAAAGCGAACTCCAGTTTGGGGTAGGGCAGAGAGGAGAGGGCAACTTAACCAAGGAAAACCCAGATGGATACCACACCTGCGCTGTGAGGTGGAAATAATGATGGTGCAGAAAACTTTATTCTTGCATATGGGGAGTTCTAAATATTATTTCAACTGCTCCCTAAACACTTAATTACTGCAGGAGTTGGCTGGTTGGGGCTTAGGGGGCAAAAAAAAGAAAAAAGCTTCTCTTTGGATCCTCATTAAAACACAGAAAAATTAAGCTTTGACTTTCACAGCTCATTAATGGTGACAGGGTGGGAAAAGGCTGCGCTTCCATCCTTACTACTGCTCAACTGGGGAGAGCTCTGAACGAGGCTGGGGTAGGGAGGCAGGAAAATGCCTCCTTCTATCACAACAGAGCACACGTTGGCAACCAGGGCACGCTTCTATTCCACAACCACAAGAAGTGCTGTGAGGCTCAAAAAGCAGGGATTCCCCAGTTTTCCTGTTCTTGAATTAAAGTGGGGTGACAGTAGAACAAAGGTGCTGGTTTTGCTTTGATAATAAAGCATTTGTTTTCTGTTTCTCTGTAATACCTGCCATTTCCCTTTTAACTCGCACCTGGATAGCAAAGATTTTATTTACTATTAATCTCAAGAGGCTGGAATTCGATTTTTTGTTGATTTTGTTGAGATCCTGCCACCTGTATTCACAGAAAGCAGTTCCTTACTGTATTTCAGTCGGGGGGAACCAAGTCACAGAATAAACACCTGATGCCAAACTAAGTTCAGAAGTTTTGTCTTTTATTGTTGATAACTCTTATCTTCAGCTATTTTTTTTCAAGCATATTCGCAGACTTTGAGCTTGAGAACTACCTGCATGCCAACTTGCAAAGCCGAACCAGACCGTGCACTCAGCAGAAAGAGTACATTGGCATTTCAAATTTAGAATCAAAAAGACAATCTAAAAATCCGAATAGCCTCCCTGTAGTTATTTCAACTCTAAAAGTAGTTTCTTTAACCCAGCTACGAAACTTTTAAAATACAAAGTTACAAGTAAAATATCCGATTTTTGGCTGTCACAACCATTAGATGACTATAATAGCAGAAAATAAATTGGAAAGAGGAAAAAAGGGAGGTCTCAGTTTCAAGTGCCATCCTCACTATAAAAACCCAAGAGATATTGATTTTATCACCCTCATGATTGATGAAAGCAGTTCTAAGAAAAGAGCTCTCTAAACTATTTCAAAGCCCTCTGCAGCTCATCAAAAATGTCAGAGGCATCTCTGAGCCTATTAGGGTTGTATATTTCAAACTGCTATGTGTTTTTCTCCCATACTCTTTGCATGAATAAACTTTTGTATTTTTAAAGTTCATAGTGTTGCCTTTTCAGTCCACCCTTTTCCTTATTTGCTCTTTTCAGTTATCAGGATGTACTCACACATAACAAACAACTGAAAGAAAACAGAACATTCCTTAAATGTGCTTAAACAAGTCATTCAATGCAATTACACTTTACGGAAATGCTCTAGCAAACAACAACACAGTTAGCAATAAAGCAGTTACAAACCCTCTTGGCTTTTTAAGACATTCGGTAAAAAGAAAAGAAATTCTAGCAGATATTGCATGATCTTGAGCTCTGTGTTATAGAGGCTCCGTGAGAAAACGAAAGCTGCTTATCTACTTTCCAAGTGAAACATTGTAGGTGATTGCTCTAACCTGGGGCACAGTACATTCTCTCTATGGCATCGTTGTCACAGGAATCTTCAACCTCCCTCCACCTGCTAAAATACGTTAGCTGAATGTGTCCTAAAAACAAAACGACAGGAGAAATCAAAACATTTTTCCCTTCCATTTTCTGCAGAAGTGAACTGTAATTACTCCTTTTGTAGCTAAAAACAGTATCATTAAGAATAATGGCATCATTAAGTACTAGAAGCTATTACTGGGGGTGAATTTGCTGCACTGATAATGAAGCTCTAGACAGGAAATGAAGATACTAATTACAAGATAAAACGCCTACTCAGTTAATTGGAAGCAACAGCGAATAAAAAGAAATGCATTTGCAAAAGTTCCTGACCTCTATCATTCAATAAGATGTTGTTTGGGTTCAAATCGCGGCACACAATTCCTTCTCTATGTAAAGCATCAAGGGCTACAACCATTTCAGCTGCCCATCTTTGAATGCAGTCCTCTGGGATGTAAAACCTGGAGGTTATCGCTAATCTTTCGTCGAGGTCCTGAAAAATTTGATGTATTTCCTTCTCCCCTGCTACTGCTATTTCGTCTTCCCCCTTTGGTGCTGTCTTTTCGCTTTCAGCTGCTGGTAACAAAGCCAGGTTTGCTTCCTCTTTCCCAAAGTCTTCAGTTTGATCAGAAAACAGCAACACTGCTTCATTTCTTATCGTATCTCCATCCGAGCTAACACCTTGAGCACCTGAGAGCAGGTTGGAAACAAACAAACTTTCTTCTCTGCTTGCCACTTTTAAGGAGCAGGCTCCAGGCCCTTGCAATAGAGCCCCATCTTCTGAACTACCTACCTCTTGGTCAGAAGTACAGAGGGTCCCAAGAGCTCCCTGCGTGACACCGCTTTGTCCATTCACTTCCCCGTGGGAAGGATCACCCAGTTCTGGTGCCACATGATCTGGCTCTTGATCAAATGCTTTGCATTGCTCTGCGGAATTATTTAATTGTAAGACATCGGGCGTTTCTAATAATTTTACTTCCAAGATGTCCATATCGGTTTTTGTAAACTTTGCTGGCCTTGACACTGCCGCCTCCTCTGTTTCATCAGACATGCCAGGTAAGTTTATTAGAAGATCAGGCCTTCCTTCATCAACACTACTTACATCATCAGAAGCAGCATCCTTAAAGGAGATAACTGGCACAGAGTCGTTTGAACCCCTGCTTATGGTGTCATGAGCTTTCACAGCCATTTTGCTCTCCAGGGCATCCAAGCTTCTGTCATGACCTGAGACAGAAAACAATGGCTTCAAAGGTTCTGATTTCAGGTTATACAATTTTTCTCCAAAATCAAGCCCCAGAAGTTCACTAGCGCTATCTTTGCTGTCTATTCTGAAGAGTTCCATGGGGCTGTTCTTCGATTTAGTTAGCGAGTCCAATATCCTAGTAGGACTGGGTATTTCTGATTCAGCATCATCAATGAAAAGCTTTAGTTCCTGAGATGGAATCTGAGAGCTGAAGCTATCACCGCCAACAACAGTGCGTTTCTGCGAGGAACTTCTCTCTTTGGTATTCAGACCTTCATTCTCCAGTTTAACCACAGGTTCCTCATTTAAAGAGCCAGAATCAATTTTTTCTTGCCCATATTCGTTGCATAACGTTAAATAACTAGTAGTGCACTCTTCTTCTGAGCTGGATGCTGAGTCCATCCACTTGGAACTCTCCTGGCCATCTTCCTGGTTGCTGCTGTCGTCCTGAGAGCTCGGCGTCAGGCTGCTCTTCAGCGGGATCACCTTCAGCATGTGCTCCCCGTAGCTTTCTCTGGAATCAGTGCTGCTACTGATTTCTTTAGGACTAGGCGTTGGCCGCTCCAGGTGAATTTTAGTTGAACTGCATGTTTGGGGTTCAGGGATTTCAAAGCTCTCTTCAGGGCTTCTGTTTAAGAACTTACTGACATAAGACCACAGTTTTCCTCCTGCAAGAAAAGAGAAGGGGGAAATCTCTTAATATCACTCAAAACATAATCAGTTTCATTATGATACAGGAAAATAACCCACACTGACAGAATATACCACCCCCTTAAGCCCATAGAGCAAGTTCAATCTGCTACCTCAGTAGAAAATAATTACAGGGACCACGACTTGCTTCTCAAGCAGATTTGTATTAATACATAAATATTTAAATAGCTGCATCTGAGATTAAGCTTTTTTTTAAAAAAACAAAAAAAAGAAAAACCTTCAGTAAAATCTCATTTCAGAGTCTGTCTCAAGTTGCATGGTGGTGACTACTCTCCATCTGCTGTCTCAAAAGAAAGCAACAACTAGGAAAGATCAAATGGTTTAGTGCCCATAACCAGCTCTGCCTGTGCTGAATCTCAGTTCCCAGCTCATGAGCAATGTTAGGGAAGACAGACTAAAAACTACAGATCAGCGAGTTTGGTAAGGGGAAGAAAATCACCACATATTAGTAGGATATTCTACGGAACTGTTTCTCTTTGAAAAGAGAAAAAAATTATTATTTTTATTATTTTTTAGTTAAATACGGATGATTTTCTCCCTTTAACTTCAGGCCTCAAGAAAGGTCTTTATGCATTACGCAATGATTTATGAATATTTTAAGTTACAGTGGCAAACCAGTTCCTTCATATCAAAAATTCTAAAAAAATGACAGTTCCAAAAGTAATCATTAAATATTTAAAAATACAGAATAGGACTCTGTTTCCAATACCACACATTTTTAAGAAAGATTACAATACATACACTGCTAAAAATACAGAATAGGACTCTGTTTCCAATAACACACATTTTTAAGAAAGATTACAATACATACGCTGCACAAAACAAATCAAGAAGTTACTGTATCTCTTGCACGTGCCAAAGAATTTGACTTTAAGAAGCTAGAAAGCCACCTTCAATAACTTAAGGAAAAATGCAAAGTCAAGACATTTTAATTTAAAAGATTGTAGAGAAACGCTGGGAAGTACAGCTCAAACAAAACCTTTGTAGAAGAAAAGAATAAGTATCCAGCCCACTGGGCATCTTTTTTTCTTCCTTTTTTTTCTTTTTTTTTTTTTTTTTTAACTTCTTTGGGTAAAACAGAGTTTTATATTATAGTTTTTTCCAAAATAGAGTCTTTAGTAGTTATTTTTAAGCACTCTCCTTATCGGGCAAAATTCCTTCAAAAAGTACAACAAAAGAAGAAAGTATTTTTCATTGCCTAGAAACAGGTTTTATATATTTCCAGGTATTTCAAAAAATAAGTTATCAAAGGCAGAAAAACCTTGATACTTTAAAAATGAATTTGAATAATACAATGTGGAGTTTTCTTGCTCTCCATCCCCCTGGCTAAGACAAGACTTGTTTTTGAAATGAAAAAAAAAACCTCACTGAAAGTAGGCATATTAAAAATATCAAGAGGGAACTCTAACAGCTTGAGTCCGGTGGTAAAGATGACAGTTTAAGATCTACTGGTTCACCCGCTTTCTGCCTGCAAGCTACAAACGGACCTCGTGGGTCAAGATGACCCTTGCCACCTTCCAGAAGAAGGCAAGAAAGGATGCCAGGAAGATGAACAGGAACAAACTGAAGCGGTGCTCCCAGAGAAGTGATCGGGGCTGCTGTACTGCACACACACTTCAGCTACTTACCTGAAGACACCTACAAACACAAAAACCAGGAGCAAGGCACGGCTCAGGGGAAGCTCCCTGCAGAGCCCTTGGCTGCTGCCAGTGCCGCGAGCAGGCAGCCTCCTGGGGCACCGACGCACTCCCAGCTTGCTCGGCCGCCCTGCATCGGTGAGAGCCAAGGGCCCTGGTCCTGACGAGCAGGACCTTGCTGCTGTGAGAGGCAGGGCACCCGTACTCACACCACTTGCCTTCAATACGAGACGTTACATGGCTGGTCAGCAGGGCAGGGGCAGAGGCAGGGCGCTGCCGTGCCTTCTGAACCCTGCAGCCTCTGAGTTACTGTTCTTAAATTCGTTTGGTAAAAATATAAGTTGTTCATCCCATAGTCAGCAATTCTTTTTCTAAGCTTATGTTTTCACCTGTATCCACGCTTTTGCTGAGGAATGGCAGGAAACAAAATACCACAAAGGAGAAAAAAGAGAAAGACACAGAAAACACACGTTTTTATATACGTGTGAAAGACGTTCTCTTTTCCACACTTCCATCCATCATAAAAGAAGCAACACAACAGTTTAACTTTACCCCAAGATTCTGATGGAATAGTATGTTTATGACAATTAATTTTCTCTAAAATTTCAATTAAATTATTTTGAGAAAACAATGCTTGCAAAATGACTTTGCCCAGTTTATTAATTAGGCAAGGAATAACTCAGGGTCTTTTCACACTGAACAATAAAATCTCATTTGACAACCACCCCCCTGCTGCATTTAATATGGCACATTACATCTCCCCATCCCACCTGCATTATACTTACTAGTACAAGCAAATACTAAACATTTCCACCTTCGTATTACTAGTATTTATTATCACAGCACCGCTTCACAAATTTCTTCTGAAAACACAAATCTCAGCTTTCAAAGGGTGCTCCCAGAACATGACCCACGAAGATCCACGTTACATTTCTGCAGCATCGTTCACTGCCTGGCACAACAGCATCTCAACTTCCAAGCATGGCTTTAAATGCTAATATTACCATGGTATTTCTTCCTCAGTAGTAAGGAAATTATTTTTTTATGGAGGCCTGGGTTGGGCTTAGACCCAAGGATCCAGAAAGCTCAGTACCTTGTTTCTGCGGTCTACCATCACTACTGGATACCAGGTAGGATTCTTCATGTCACATCTGAAGGACTCTCACCAACCTAAATGTTTCCCACCCTTTATTAAGGTAGGATGGGTGTGGACTGTCTGACGGTATGAAAAGTGTAAGAATTCTCCTCAGCACAACTTTGTTTTTCACCTGTAGACAGGTCAAGCTGCTCTTGGGACAGCTCTGGTTTTCTGCTTCCTTCACCTGACTTCATGCAAGATTTCATGCAGTCTCCTCCAGATCTTGGCCTCTACTCAAAGTCTTAGTGTAGCTTAAGAAAGGAATAGACTCAAGAAGGACTACGGAAGGAAAACAGACACATGGAGATCAGTCCTTCAAAACCCTGCAGAAAACTCAATGGAAAAGTCAAGAGGTTCAGACTGTGTTTTTAAAAATGTTCGATTTCAAATGCTTTCAGCAAACCTAGGATTTACACAAGACAAAAAATATCTCTTTATCCCTGCAGGATTCAGAAATTCACAACTGTCTACCTGTGAAAACAGAACTGCAACAATGACTCATTTTCCTATTAGTAAGCCTGTTATTATCTTACCTTTTTAAGAAAGAAGTTGCTCATTAATAGTCACTTGGACTGAGAAATCACAGTGAAAATAACTACTTGCTGCAACTCTAATTTGGAGTTAAATGCAAGTAAATACAAAAAAAATTGATTATGTCCAAATATGTTTACACACACATTTCAAGACTGGCCTCCTGGTCAAGTGGAGCTACATAAATAAATGCTATTCAATAATTGTGTTTTATAGTGAAAAACAACAATTTTATTCCTTTTTGAAAATGTCCAATTCAGGGTCAAACAAGAGTGATATTCGTATCTGGGTATATAATTATGCCTTTATGAATGACATACTAATAATCTTTCCCCCTCTCCCCATGTGTTGTGTAAGATCAAGAAAACCCATTAGCAAGCCATGCTAATATAGTATCAGGAATCTATAAAAACTAAAATTACAGAAATCAATCTAAACAAGTAAGCTTCGGTCACTGTCAAATAGTCTAGCACACTAAACAACCATAAAAGCTATGATTTTAAGCTAAAGTTTATTAGTATTTAGTACAATTTCAGAAGCACAGTATTAACATAATTAATTATTTAAAAAATTTTTCTTTAACCACGAATTGGCTCTGCAACCAGTCTAGCTTATTCCTTCTGGTTTTATTATCACAAAAAAAAAAAAAAGGCAAAAAATCAAAGCTCCACATTCTTCTTCAGTTATTTAATGTAAAATTACCTATTAGAAGTGCCTTACTGCATCGTATTTCCAATACTCTGGACGTTATACCTGTCCTTCAAGAGGCAGAATCTAAAATATTAGTGTTCCAAAAAGAAAAATCAAGAGGACATTTCAAAATAAAGTGGCCAAGTTAGGAAGCTGGATAGGAATTTTGTAAGGTTGTTTTTTTTTTTTTTAATATTCTTTCAAACACCTCTACGTTTTTGTTGCTAATAATAGGACTTAGAAGGAGGCACATCTAAGAGAAGGAGATACAGAGACTATACTGTACACATCATAAGATAAAAGGAAACCTAACAGATCAGCAAATTCAGTCTCCTAACCATGCTTTTGTTCTAGCTCACATGAAAAAAAAGTCATAACCTGTTGGATGTTTTCTCGCTCAGTACTCAGTCACTTACCATTTCAGCTCCACATCCTAAAGACTGGCTAAATGGCCATATTCCAAAACAAATCATTGGCTTTTGCTAGCTTGGCCCATGAGGTTGCTCTGAAGGACTATATATTCCAATTCCCGCAGAAGTGGAATGCAGCTAAAAATGTGGTAATCACTGTATTAAGGAAAGCCCAAACTAAGTCAAAGTGAACAACCTGGGATTCCAGATCATTGTGATAGGATAAAGAAGGAAAAACAGATTACCGAAAGACATCTGCTTGAATTATTCTCCAAAACCTGGCCAAACTCTCTACATCACCGCATAAAAATTTGTTTATGGCCAGGAGTACCAATCATAAGTTATGCGCTTCATGTGAATTAATATTCCTGCTGGAAAAAGAACAGCTTTATGGTTTTCTTAGAATCACTGTCCTTCTTTTCAATAAAGACAGCTACTGCTAAACTTCATCATATTAATATACAATGACAACATATAATTATGTTTGCACAGTTTCTAGGCCAAAAGGGAACCAGACATGCAGGAATTATCATGATACAATAATAATATTTCACAGCATCCCAATGGCAGCCACAGAGGGGTTGCAGCATATATAGGAACTGGAATCTCACCTCAATCTAATCTCTAACATGACAATAGCTACAAACACCAGTTTTATCTATAGGGCTGCTTCCACTGCTGCTGGTGAATCTCTGCTATGAAGTTTGATAGTTTAGGCAAAGCTCCCACTTCACAACGTACTTCAAGCAAAAGCTTTTATTTCAAAGCAGCCTCCTGAAAAAGCCCCTTGCCAAGGACCAGATCACCTTTCCTACCTTTTCTGATCTCCCTCTCTCTTGTCTTTATAGCGAGTACTACCTTCTTTCCTAACAACAAATCTGCAGCTTTGCAAGCCAGAACACTACCACGTTGTTTTCTTTCAATTCCTGCGTGCTGCAAGCCTCTTCAGCATGAAGTTTCTTGAGTGCTCTCCAGATTGATAGGAACTTCAGCTTATTTATGCTTAAAGAGATTTGACAGCTTCTAACAGCCACTTAAACTTTGATGTCCCATGGAAGCCCCCCAGCCTATTTTTGAAGCATCTGTTTCTAAAATTTCTGGAGTTGTTAGTGCCAAGAAGAAGCGAGGCCTTATTAACATCAGATTGGCTCTCTACCACACTAGAATTTGGCAAGTGCTTTGCAACAAAGCTACAAGATAACTTTATGGACTTTCATGCTTCTAAGACACCCTCGAAGCCTCCAACTGCAGCCAGGACAGAAGCCTGTTAGAGGACCCAAGACCTCGCTCACCGATCTGAGCATGTAACTGCAATATGACTTACTGGAAAAAAAAAAGTTTTCATTTTGAGCAAAAGTTTGGAGTCAAACTTTCAGAATTCCACGCAAAACCCAATGGTTTAGGCTGAAATTAATAATGCGGTTAAGATTTACTATAAACAGGAAATAGGCTCCTTAGTAAATACATAGTATCTGTAACAAAACATTAAAAGGCCCTCTGAAAACGAGGGGAAACTCTTTGCAGTTTATAACTTACACCCGTAAGTGTCCAAGTCAAGAGAACCCATGCATCACGTACCATCAGCAACAGCCCTCACACACATCGAAATCCCTTCTGGTCCCTACAGCTCCTCCCCAGCATCCTCCCTGTTTCTTCCCACATTCGCTACCCTCAGCTCCCCTTTCAGCAAGTACTCATATCCCATACGTGCCCCCTCCCCCAGCTCCACCTCAAAATAACCCACCTCCCTCCCACATCTCCTGCTTGCATGCGTTTGTCCCACAGCTGGGAGAAATGCAACACGAGCTGTGGCTGCCTCCAAGGGTGTGTTTGCTGACTGGCCAGCCGACATGAGAATGCTTCACAGACACCACCTCTGCTGCTGGCAGATCAAACAAACGTCACTGGGTTTTGCACAAGGCTCTAAGTTACACAAACCTGATTTACCAGGCTCTTGGTAAATTTAAGATCCTTCCCGACAGAACTCAAAACGTCTGTTACAGCCAGGGTTGGTAGGAGCAGGAGATTTAAGCCAAGCACTTCTCACTGGATCTGTGACCATGTCAAAGATGACTAGAAGAGAGTCATTCCTTCTTAAAGAAAACACCCCATCCATGCCAAATGTTAAGCTGAGGTTTCTGTTCTTAAATGGAAGGGCTCTGACCAGGCAATGTCTCCATTTTTATCACTGTCATCACAATAAAACTATCACTTTCAGGAGACTACCTTTGTTAACCAGTCAAATTAAATTAAGCCTTTCTTAAAATTTCTATTCTCTCCATCTGACCACTACATCACCACATTTCACTACTACTATACCCAGTTTTCTATCTGTCTTGAGAAGGGACATTCTTCCCAAAGAGAAGAGGAAAACTCCAGGTCTTCAGACATTGCAGAAACATCAGGAACAGTATTTTCTAATTTTTATTGTATCTGGTCTCCAATTCTTTGATTATGCTAGCCTGATTATAGCTGATCTGTTGGTATCAGACAAGGGTCTGTTTTTTGTTTAACTATTACTTCTCAAAACAAACCATACCAGTTTAAGTGGAGATTGCATTTCAGGTGATAGCTTCTAAATTTTTTGCCTGAATTATACACACCTCAAGAAAAGTAGCATTGTACGGAGCTGCACCGTAACCCTTCGAGATCACCATCAGACAGTACTGTAATGTGAGGCCTTTCTTCATGCCTCACTGCCCATGGCAAAACCATGTCACACATAGCAGAAAAAAAATCATTCGTGTTGTATAGGTAAAGTTAACTGGCCTCATGTGACATAAATTGTTCATGAAAAAGGCAAAATCTAAGTTATTAGGAATAAAAGAAATAATATTCAATGTAATAAAATTATCTTCTCTATCGGTTAGCTTAGTTCCTTCCAATAATCCATTCCGACTGGATTATTAACATTTCCTAAAAAGAGAACTATTAGCAAACCCCAAATTTATATTCTGCACTCACTCTAAATAAATATGGGTAATTACATTTGGGGAATATTTAAATCCAGGTGTTAGAGGAAAAAATCAAGACATAATTATTTTTTGCCACCTGTTCCCTGTTTTTAACATTTAACAGGAATTTCATAAATAGTTTGAAGGCACAACTCTGTGGTTCTGCTTTGAACTCCCACGTGATGCCACTAGCTATTTTCTTAAAAACCCAGATCAGAATAACTACGTGATATTAACCAACAGGCAAATGCTCCTTTTTTTTTTTTTTAAGCAGAGCTATTAAACTCTTGTGGGAATACTTGTCATTTTAACTATAAGATACTAAACGCTTTACTAGCCAAAGTTCACAAAAGACTTAGCCAAAGACTTTGTTTCTCAGAGATGACTGTAAACACTACAGATATTTGTTGCAGTCAAAGCACTCACTCTCCTGTAGAAAATAAACAGTTGGAAGCTTTCATTATCACTACAATTTAAGTAACCCATCAAGATTTGAGGCTATTTGAAACAGGAATCAAATCCACCACAAAATGAGGGGAAAAAGGAGGAGGGAGGGTGTGGGGTGTCTTACATGACATCTCTTAGGCATAGTAAAAATATTTTAATTAGAGATATAAAAGATTAATTTGACACTGAAATGTACCATTGATTAAAAGCCTAAACCTTTGACTCTTCAGCAATATACTTAAACAAGAGACAAACCTTCTGCATGCTGTAACACGAGAAAGACAGACTCCTCGGAGATGATGTACTTGTGCAGACACACCATGTTGGGCACACAGCGGGGGATGATGGTCGTTCTGCTCCTGCTGTACTCACTACTTTTCCTTAGACCCTGACAGAGAACAAAAAGGTCAGTTGTACCCTCAGTTGCCTTTGGAGCCTGCTGTGCTCTGTGTTTATCAACCAAACTAATCTATCCGAGTTACTCTGGGCTTCAGAGAAACCACTCATCTGCTGCTCTATGCCCCTCGGTCCCCCGAGGCTGTGCTGATGGCATCTGGCGCATTTCCAGAGAACAGAAGATGGCACAAAGCTGCCATTAAAATCAATTACATGGGTCAATGTTTTTATTAGAATCTCTCTCAAACTAAGTCATCAGGATGACACTCAGTTATTTCCCTGTGACCTTTTTTAAAAAATTTATTTTTGTGTGTGACCAAAAGACACTATTAAAAAATTCAATTCAAGTTCTAAAGACAAAAGAATGCCCTAGACTTACAGGTAATCCTCACATTTCCATTGTACTTTAGTAAAGACAGCAACAACAACCACAACAAAAAGGAAAGGAAGGGATTAGTCTCCTTGAGAGGTAATGATTTTTGGGAGGTAGCACAGAGATGAAGTTGCCAGAAGTGAAAAAATTGATGTGGGAGGGAGAAAGGGAGGCGAGAAAGAAAGGAAAAAAAAATTATGTCAATAGTGTGACCTATTACAATATTGATAAACATAAGCAGTTAAATGGGAAATTCAATGTTACCCTATCTGCCAGCAGATAAAGTGAGGTTCCAAGATACAATATTCACAAATAATCCTCTCTGAGGAACAAACAGGTTTTCTGTACCCTACATATACTTAAGACAAATCATTTCAGAGGCCAAATGCACAAAGTTAAGGCAGGGTTGTAAGCCAGACCTGAAGCAAAGTTACAAAATATTAACAAATAATTATAGCTCTGTGTCTGGGACATCGTTTTCTTAGCCCTTCCTCCTATCAGCAGAGTCATTCATTTCAATAGCCCCAATAACAAGACTCAGACTAAACTAATTCTCAGCATCACAGATGCTCCAAGCATGTTGGGATCTTGATCTGAGCATTTTCTGAAACAAGAAAGAGTAATGTGAAAAAAATTATTACAAACAATTAACGATTCATTAGTTTAATAGTTTAGTAGCATTACAGGCATTTTTCAGAGCCTATTGATGTAAACCATAGAAAAGCAATTTTGGATAAGAACAGTCATCCATTTCATCTGGAATCTCCTTTGGTCGATGTCATATTCTTCAGCTAAGGGAAGCCCAGACATGATGAAGATGTGGATGTACTGGGCCTAAGAAGAATTTTTATTTTAACTTCCTTAATCAGCGGCATGTATATGCTCTGAGTCAGCAGGGTTTTAGAGATCTTTTAAGGAACACATTGAAACTGTGATTCTTCAAAGCCTGCTGAGGTATTACCCTCAATTACCAGCAGCAACTCAAGTGAGTAAACCAGCACATACGAGCACTAGAGAAGTTACACAAAGAACGGAATGGAAAGCAACTGAATACTGAGAAAAAGAATTACAGTGCCCTTAAGAGGGATCTATGTATTAACATAGTAATATACTACAGAGATAACTCCGCACATCAGATGCAGTGATCTTTGTGTGGTGGTATAAATTAGGAGGCCAGACTGTTAAGAGAAGTAATAAGACTTTACTCACCTTCAGTATAAAAGTCTCCTGTGTTCTCGTGTCCATTACAAGCAAAACCTAAGGAAAAAGCATTCAGAGAAATATTTAAGATTCATGAGTAAGATAACAATATGAGATTCTTAAACTTAATGTTGAATAGTCTTGCAAAGGATTTGATGTAAGTTGTGATTTAAAAAAAAGTTAAAGCCCTGCAGCATACATTTGTTAACCAGTCTTTTTCTTTTAAAGGAAAATTGAGGATATAGATCTCTAGAGAACTACCAGATTGTCACCTGATTCCCAATCAGCTAACTTAAAGAATGAATCCTAAACTGATAAAAGTACTTTATAACCAGAATCCGAATTACAGAAATGCAACAGCAGCAACAAAATAAAACACAAAAAGTAACCTTCACATAGCATTAGTTTCCTATGTTCCTTCCTTTAAATCCCAATTTATTTACTTTTTTTCCAACTCACTGTACCTACCTTCCATATTTTTCCCCCATTAGGCTTTCTATCCACCAAAGGTTTTTCTTTCTACCAGGTTACCAAATGGTTTTTGGTTTTCTTTGCCTTTTTTAATTTTTTTTTTTTTTTTTTTTTTGAGAGAGAGAGAGAGGAGCTACATACCTTCTTTCCAGGAAGCTAACCTAAAAGCTGGCCAGGCACACACCCAAGCCACAAGAAAATGTTTTACCAACAATATACAGCCACTGCTGTCTCATTCCTCAACTGCCCTTTTTGTTTTGCAACATTCATAAGCCACAACAGAAACAGTTGCAAAGAAGTTCCTTTCCTGTCTGTAAACCAGTATTAAGGTAACAGCAAAAACAAGTCTTCATTTAGGGAGAAAAGAGTGGACAGGTTCGCTGCAGAAAGGAAAACACCTACAGCTGCAGAGAACATCTCTGCCAAGAGCGTATTACCTCTGCTGAAAGCACTTTAAGCACAGCACAGTGACGACAGGAGCACTAAGCTATGTCTTGCCTCTTAGCAAGCTCTGTTTGTTTATGTGCTGAAAACAAAACAAACAAAAATTATATAAGTATATATATTTGGGAAACTACATCTTCAGGGAGCTGGAACTCTCTGCATCTCTGTTTTCAAATGACTGTGCTTAGGATTGTTTGTAAACTCCAAGAACACAGATGTACTTGAAAAGCACCAGCTGCAAGCCAGCCACAAAAACAAGCTCAAGCACAAGACCAATCCTCCTCGAGGAACAAGAACAAGATAGGCACCCACTGTTTATTTACAATAGACATCGTAAGCTCTGAGTACAAATAGTCAGATTCAGTTATAACAAAATATTTAGGCTGCAAAATTAAACACCTAAAGGATTGAAAATGCAGCACTGGGGTTACTACACTTGGAGGTCCATAGACAAGACGCAGCAACTCCGCTGAAGAGGTACAAGTCGGCTCACAGCCAAAAAGACATCTTGCAGGGGAGTGATGCGTCAGGGCAACACGGTGCTGGGTTCGTCAGCTGCAGGACAGCACAGCACTCACTCTCCCTGATCTCCACTACGTGGGGCAATGAGGGAGCTGTGCCCACTGTCTCTTGAAGGCTGATGCCTACCAAGTTCACCTGCTGACCTTCTCTACACCAAGGGGAACCACCAGAAGAGCTGGCACACGCCGTGCCCACGGCAAGGTGAGGTAAAGATGTGCATAAGGCCAAGGAGGGGAGGTTGCAGGCAGCACCGTGCAGGCTTTCCCAAAGCAGTGGCTGCAGCAGGGCAAGCGCCGCTCTTTGGGATGGCCACATTCAAAATGCTGTCCTTGTTCTCTCCCCGTTGGACTCCTGAGCACCTCAAGCAAGAGGAAGCGAGTTGGAGTTTTTTCTCATCGTTGCTTTTGCCAGGTTTCACCAAAAGAAATAAAGCAAGAGCTATTTCTCCATCTTAAAGACTTCCTCTTCTACTAGGGTTGCACCCAGTATAAAAAGCCATCCTCTACCTTCTAGTGAAAAAATATCATCAGAAGTTGCAATTGCTGACAGTTTTTGAGAAAGGAATGACAAGAAGTTTCCATGTCAATGGCGTAAGCCCCTAGGCCACTGAGTTTCTCCAAACAATTCTTCAGGTCTCTTACTTGGGTCTTCCAGAAACAGTAGAAACCAGCTGAATAAACGATAACCACAAAACTGTTTTTTGTTATCCTTGCTTAACCAAAAAGGCATGACAATAAAAAGATATACAAACAATAAAGAAAACCAGAAGAGAAAAATAAAAGCCACTTTGCAAGAGGTGCCAAAAGACAGATAAAAACGGTTCAAAACAATTACATGTTTACAGTCACTTTCTTCTTATCCCAAGTTTGTTTGTAACTAGACACTGTTCACATTGAGGCAATAAATACAAGAACATATGTGATATTTTTTTAAATGTGCCCTTTGACTGTCAATATCTCCCAAACAGGTGTTGGCTAAATGATTATAAATTGGCCTCTGGATACACCTCTTCAACTGAGCCGTACCAGGACTGGCGATAATATAATTAGACCTAAAAACATCAGGCTGGTGAATGCTTTCCATCTGTTTGGCAATAATGTTTAGTTAACAATAGTCTTTAAAAGAAGCACCTTCAACTTCAGTTCTTAAAGTTATTTATAGGGCCATTCTTAACACACCAGCACTCTTGCTAACAAGAACTTTAGCCACTTGGAAATTATTAGCCATACGGCTCTATAGAAAAAGGAATGACAGCATTTAACATCTGTATCTCTCCAGATTTACAAGCATCAACCTCGTTTAAAGTCATTTCTTAATGAACAGTTCTGTGGTCTGTATTAATATTATAGTTGCATGCACAAAGATCATAAGGAGCCAAACATTTTTTTAATACCAACAGTAGGCCAATCAGTAATGAAGCTGTCAGCATAAAGGACAGAATAATAGCTTCTTTAACCCTCAAACAGGATTTGTTCATTTGTAGAGTAGAAGACACCAATTTAAAAACTGCTCATGGGTTTGCTCACCTTTATAAAGACAAAAATCTAATTTGGTACTAATTTGATACAATTGTCTTTCCAATAAAAGGCTCCTAAAGCCATCTTTTATTTCATGATAAAACAACTGCTATAACTAAAACTGTCATGCAATAATTACCTTTGATAGCATACCTTATTGCACAAATACAATTAATGTATTCCTCCCTTTCATTTTTCACACTTGCTTATCAGCACTGTATTAGCATATGGTGTAACAGAACAGATTACCGAGCCCAAGCCCTATACGATGACATATAGAACGACTACCACTAACGGGAATAAAGCAGATAACGGGTCCCTTTAGGGCTGCCTTCATCTGTTGTTGCATTACTGCATCAAAATGAAAGTAGCAGCTACCGTTTTATAACAGCTGTAATAACAAATAATATTTGGGTGCCTTTGAGGTTAACTACCTAGGTGGACTAACCAGTCCTACCAACCAGCTTCCCCATCGAGCATCTTAAGTTTCCCCCAGTGATGAAAAGCCACAGCTCCAGTTCATTCAATGGAAAATTATTTCTTTGCTGATTCAATACCTACTTTTCCACGAGACTGTTTCCTTCACAAGGGATTTCAAGCAGGCCAGGAAGAACCACAAAAGGAACTTTTCGCTGCTATTTGACCCTGGCAGACTGTGGACTTTGCAAGGGCCCACTAAAACCAAAATCTGTTTGTAGGAGAGGCAGCCAGCATGCACATTACAAAAAGGTGGTCTAACAAGACTCACGCATATAATTAAAGGAATACACAACTGAATAAATCCCTGATCAGAACACTGACATTTCAGGAAGGGGTAAGACCAGGAAAGAAACTAAGAGACTTTCACAAATATATTTGCTTGACTTTTTGTCATACAAACAGAGCAAAGAAAGGTGAGCAGCTCTTGGACACGTTACCCAGGTTGTGCAGAAGTGCACAACAGTAACTCTGCTAGTGACCCAAATGCCAATTCATTCTCCTCACCTCATATTTTCCAGCCAAGTTCTGAACAGCCAGGCTACCCGAACAAGTCATTTCTGTCTATGCACCTTCACACCTCTCTCTCACTGCAAAAGGGAGTACTTGCAAGTTTTTCAATTCTTTTCCTAAGGTTCCTTTTTAAAATGCAAAGTGACAAACCTCTACCAGAACGACACACCGGGACAAAACAGAATGCCACATAACGTTCCCCGCTGCGTAAGTCTATCCCTCCCCAGAGCAAATCAGACAGAGATGCTTGTATTAGAGCGGGCTGCTCCTGGCTTGCAATAAGCTGACGGAGGCTGTTTTGCTGGTGACAACTACTGTGTAACTTGTAATATTTAATACCTCAAAACAATAAGCTGTCAACTGCAACATTCAGCATCCTCTCTCAGAGGGGAGGTAGAAAAATGCACAGCAGGGCATTCCTGGGCACTGAGCAACTAGGCAGTGACACAAAAGGAGACGAAACAAAATCCTATTTGTAGTACTAATGTACAAACACGGTAACGGTCTACGTATCACACTGGCTTTTGCAGCACCACTGTTGCTTATTCATTTTTCCCTATTGTTGTGTGTTGATGACAAGATCAAAGTCACCAAAAATACTGACAGGCAGTTAACGCTTGTCACAAATATATAGTGCAAATAAGTGTCTTCACCACTTATCCCTATTTCATACAAGCAGTCAAGCTCTCAGGCACAACCTAAAATACAGGTGAACACAACAATGTTGCATGGCAGCATCTCAGTCAACTGGCAGATAGCAACATCCCTATGTGATGCCAAATGCAATTTTCTACTTGGGGTTTGGGGTTTTTTGTTTTTTGTTTGTTTGCTTGTTTTGTTTTTGTTTTTGTTTTTATTTGGGGGGGTGTTTTTTAAAGTCAAGGGTTAATTCTGATGCTGACAGCAGCTACTTAAAAAAATTAGCTTCTTAGATTTGATTTACAGTGTATCCAACAGCTTAGTGGAAAATAAATTAAATTCAATTCAATACAGTAGGTACAATTAATTGGAGAAAAATAAAATAAAACCTGCCTGGTAAATAATGACAGACTAGCTTTAAGAAAACAGTTCATTTTAGGATCCTTTAAATGCACAGAAATTAGCAAATGTTTCAGTATGCTAATTTTTTTTAATTAAAAGATATTTCTGCAGTAAAAGCTCTTTCATATGCACTACTGATTCTTCATCAAACGTTAAGTTTCCAACTTAACACCAGTATAGCCGGTGGCAGCCTGAAGGTTTACCATCTGCTGCCACCCAAAGTCACGGTGGCCACCTTCAGAACATATGCATCAAAGCCCTGAGATAAGAGACTGAAGGAATACTGCAGAAGTCAGCATAAGGGGAATCACAAACCCAGAGGCAGGCAACAGGCAAGTCACCACGAAAAAAGAGCGTGGTGAACCATCAGTCACCCTACCGAGCACCCAACCAAGGTCGCAGGGGACACTACCGCAAGAACTAAGGACGGCTCTAAATGTGCCGCTCTCCTGCAGGTGGCTTTCATATAAATGCAGTGCTCTAACACACCGCAGTCATTTGCTTTCCCAGTCCCCCTTTCTTTTCTGTTTTTTCCCCTTCTGCCCCAGCCAGTATCTAATATTGATGTTTTTACAGGCTCCACACTTCCAGGACACGGCACAGAACATGGCTGTGCTGCTCTATTTATTTGAGCAACATTTAACACTGATCAAAATAAACACCTCAAAACATAATCGCTTACAATAATGTGGCTTTAGGTTCACTAACAGGTTGAAAAATAGCTCATGCCTGATCAAATAAAATAGAACTTATTGCAGTAAGTTACTATCCCTTACTACAGTACCAGATACCTGAAGGGTTTGAAGATACACCACAGCTGAGAAATTATTTTGAAAGAATAGCTCTATTTTGTTATTGAATTGCTATTCTCTGCTGAAGACTCATCATGTAATGTCAGTGGGTCATCTATTGATTCTGGTCCTTACTTCTTAAACAAATTCAATCTCATCATAGGGTAGATTCTCTAGCAAAAGTCCTAAAACTCAAAGAGGGATCAGATGACCACCCACCATATTGTCCTTGCACCAGTTGGAAGGAAAATCCCTATTGCAGGTAATGATAGGCAACCAGGAATGAGACAAGTCGGTGACCTGATCCTAGAACGAGTACTTAGGACTTCACAAAAACCTTAGCTGGGGCAGGCATACAGCTGACTGCCATGCTCAGGGTGCAGTTGTGGTGATGAGACAGAAGCAGGCGTGCAATTCCCCCTGCTCTCTTCAGCTGAGTCGCTGGCTGTCAAGGTTACCAGGATTAAAAGATCTACTTAACACAGATTTATTCTCGTCAGTTTTCAGATTACACCACTCGGACTCTAGCTCGTCTCCCTCTGTCGTTATAAAAAGAGATTACATTTGGCTAATATGTATGAAAAATGTGATTATTGCTTATCCTTGTACCTGTGCAATATGAATTATCTTCAGTTTGCAATTATTCCTCCTTTCAAACCATTATTCTAAGGAACTTACGGTTTGTATATTCTACGACTTGCAACAATAGTGTACTTAAAAGACAAATGGTGCAGCTTTAAATAATGCAAATACTCTGGAAGCAGCATACATTCAAATTCAAGTTTTTAAATACTTTCAGTTGGTTGTAACCGAAAGGAAAGCTCACTATCTTATGGCAAACTAAAACCTGGTCAAGAAATGACAAACAGTGAAATATTAAGCTAGAGAACATATCTGGCACATTACAGCAGAGAATACAGTTTACAATATGAAATGCCCCTCAGCATCAGAGTAATGCCTGGCACCTATTATGAACCAAGCAAACTTGGTAATATTTAGGAAGACAAAGTTATTTAATTTTAGAAGAAAATATCTCTATAAATGATTTGTTTCTGGAAACAAAACAGAAGATACATATAGTTCAGACTGCAATTATTTATTTATTTGTTCATTCATTCAGTTTTAGAGTTGAGCAAGCCTATTTACTTGGGGTTTGAGCCTTGCTGTAGCTTAGGAGTAATCCTCCAGCAATAGGAAAAGGGCGGTGAGAAATCAAGAAATCATTTTTGATGACAATTCTGTAGTTGATTTGGTTTTGTAGGATTTAGCAAATTACTTAGGAAATTAAAGGGTTAACACAACCTAAAACAAGCCCCTGAAAATGTCTTTATTTGTATTAATAGTTACTATTATTACTAGTTTCAAATTTTTAACCATTTTTGCCACTGCTATTTTCCATTATGTGGTGTTTGGATGAAGAAAACTTGTTAGTCAGTTGAATTCATTATAACGTTTTTCAGCCAGTTTCTCTTTTTCTAAGCATAATAATGAAACAAGAATGAATATCTGTACTTGATCGTGCTGTTTATTACAGCTCCTTCCCCCCCCACCTCTTATGTACGCACAGCCTCTCATTCAAATCCCTAAGATGATCTAAAGAAGCTTGGCAATGTGCACTTGAGAGCCAGGTGAGAGAAACCATCTGCTATGGTCAACTCCATTTCACAACTGCAACATTCTTTAAACTCACCACAAAATAAAATGCTGAATATTTATGTTTTTAAACACTAAAAGGACACAGCTACCGCAATCTAAAATATTAATGCACAGCACACACTGCCATAAAAAGAGTCCATTTCTCCTACTCTCTGATTAAACTCTATTACAACTAACCATAAACTGTTTGATTCAACCATGGGTCTGCAGATCATGCATGTGAACTCCACAGATTTTTTTATACTTTTGTTTTTCGCATGTTCACTGGTCAAGTAGACACGCAGTAACCACACTTTCTAAATCATTAATAACACTGATTTGGTTGTTCTGCATATTTCTAAGGTCAGTTCATCTTAGTGTATTAACATCAGTTATGACTTCTCAGGATAGCATGACAGCCACAAGAAAAAAGAAAAAAAAAACTATACGGAAGACTACCAGAAATGCTTCCAGTTCTTCAGAAAAAAAAAAAGTTATTTACTTATAGAATCCCCCTCAGAAACTCCCAAAATAATGTCAGCCAAGGCCCCGATGAGAGTATTTTATCTTTACCAGGTTTCGGCTTGTATAATGAAGCTTAACAAACAGTGTATTGAACAACAAGCTCAAATGTGCAGACATCTGTGGAAGACTGATCACAGCCACATCGGTGCCAATACAGACAATGTGGCTTGATGGGGGTCCAGGGGAGGAGACAGAAAAGACATAAAAGACAGTCATTGGTTACAGAGGCATAGTTATTACTTAATGTACTCAGCTTTCAAGATGAATCTTTAAATTGAATGAATCTAAATAACAGAAGGTTCTAAAGAATAAGAAATTGGGCTTGAAACAGCATTGTTAAGGTATCCAGCAGCACCATAACAAAGTAGTTTCTTCGGGGGCCAGTTGTAGCTTCAAAGGAAAGATTTGCCTAGGGCAGAAACTCAGCACAGAATCTGCAACCTGGCTTTTTAATTAGACAAACTTTGAAAGCAAAAATCTTTGGTATTCCAAAAAAAGGAAGCTTTCTACTTTAAGGCACATGAACTGATAAAATAATTGATCATTCTTGGTTGCTGGTAACAATAGCTAAAATATTTAGATATCAGCCTGTTTTCAGCATGATACCTCTGCTAATATTAACAACAGCTATGCTTGCCAATCAGCAACGGAGCTTAAAGCCCACAACTTTGCAGGACAAAAGCCACATTCGGAACTAATTAAGCCTCTAACTTTAAGAAACCTATCCACAGGTAGACCCTTCCCACAATAAACACATAAAATACCTGCAAACACCATCTAGTTAACCGTTGACACCATGAAGTGAGCAAACACAGCAGCATTTAAGAAACCTGGTTTCCTCAAGCACCGGTGTACGGCCTCTTGGTTCTATTAAAGCAGTCGAATTTGTACCACAGCCTTTGTACAAGAGCAGAAGCAAAGGGTGAGAGGCAAAGCACTGATATGGGAGCTCTACTATGAATTTTCACAACACTTTTCAGAGTTTAATAATGCTAAGATCTCTAATCCTCTCAGCTTCAGCAGGAAAAGGGTCAACCCAGGAAAAAAAATATTCAGGTGACAAGGAAGGTAGAAAGACAGATTGAGAGATAAAGATGGTCCATCAGCAATAAACCAGACTAAAATTAAATGTCTAATAATTTTGCCTAGTCTAAAAGAGTTTGGAAAATCCAACCTTTCAGGTAGCAACAAGCATTTTATCTGTGAACAGGAAGCCAATTCAAAATACTTCAAGTGGCTTCAAAAGAAGAACAAAGACTGACATTACTCTGAGGCAAGGCACTGAACCTTTCAGCATTTGATGGAGTGAAGGTTAACAGCTGGTTTTCTCGAGTCAGCACTGCCACAGGCAGACACCAGCCTGGGCCTCAAGCGGCAGTGAGAGAACGACTGCGAACCAGCCGCCACCACTCACAATTCCCTGTGTTTAGGCCAGTCTTGCACAGGACTAGGCAAGACAGCAGTAAAATGTTAGTGGCTCCTTACTACGCACACACTCACTTTCTGCTGAAACCAACAAAGACGCCTCAGGGTTAGGACAGGAGAAGACTATTTTCAAGCAAAACTCTGCTTGATGCTGAGTCAGTTATGCTCTTGGGCCGAAAAGCAGGAAGCGTGGCATCTTCAACTCTGGCTCTGAAAATCAGAATCCATTTTCAAGAATAAACACTCTAGGCCACACACTTGGGCCCAGCAGGGATACCTGCATCAGAAACTTACCCACCAGTTTGGATTTCTCCATGACATGAGCTTTACAGAGTATATACAAGCAGAGATGGAGGCAAAAAAAAGCAATGGTGAGGAATAAAGCAAGATGGTGTTCTAAACCAAAGGAAGGGACATCGTCTCTGTCACATGGATACGTGTGCACCTGTGCTTCATGTTCATAGACACCGAACATTTGTACTTACAGCACCTTTTCATTTGCGTCACTGCTTGATGAATACTTAGAAACAAGTAAGATAAAAGACAAGACTAAGTGTGTAATAAGGATAATCTGGAAGCAGGTATGCAGAGTACAAAGACACCTGAAGGAATACTGCTGCTTTTTCCACACGGCAATTACACATTAACTCGGACCCCTATAATACTGTTTACGCACAAGCATACCAGCTGTATACACAGGCCTGTTCTCTCAGACCACTCCTCGCACACATCTCCAACACGAAGATCTTGTATTTCTGTCATCGCCAAAACCCCAATTCTTCCCAGCACCGCCTCAAAGATCTGGGTACATTCAGCTCACACTTGAGACACTTAATAGAACAGTGCTGAGAGGGATGTAGGAGATCTGATAATGCCAGGGACTCCAAAACCTTGACTCTAATCAAGAGACTTCTCCAGTTGCTGCTCCTTGTATCTATATCAGAATGAAGGTACTGAAAAGGTCTTTCTCAGTTCATTTCCAACACTTTCTGCAGCCTCGCCTTGTCAGACTAATTCACAAAGTCCATACCTACCGTGACCAATTAGTTGGTGGCTACTAATCAAACAGATCGGAGTTCTTTTCCAATCTGTCTCTTTGACACATTTATAGAGCAAAACAGGCTAAAGTCTGTACTCAAAACAGAGGAAAGATACAACGAATATGAAGTCAAGGCTGAGAAATCCTTGGGTGCTACAAAAACAACCATAATGCCTACTGCACACAGCTCTCTGAAGAGAAGTTATCAACTTATCCACATAATTACAACAAAACAGGCAAAGAAAAACAAAAAACAGTCCCAATAGCTAGGTTCAGTCTAATGAGGAGAAATACAGACCTTAAGAGATCATCTAATTTTTCTGATGCAAGTTACAAAATGCATAAATTGACCAAGCATCAGTACACCATGCACAAACCAGAGACTACATGAGGAACTATCAAAAGGCACAAGGGAATTGGCACAGGAAGAAGAAACTGAGCCTTTACAGTCTACATTAGCCACTGCCACACTGCTGAATAATGCATCACCTCAGAAGAATTTGGTAAGGTGATAACTAATCAGCATTATCAAAACAATGCAGCAATTCTTCTGGTCTCTTAATTAGGCTTGCAAAAAATCTGTATGGTTCTTTACTGTTTACAGAGGGCTATTACCCTGGGATCTTGGGAGATTATTTGCATGAGTCAGAAAGAATCATGGCTTCATTGCTGAATCTGTGTCTTGGCTAGGGATTTCAATTCCACATTCTCAGAGAAGGAGAACAAACAGTTGTCATCGTTCCAGCCCCATTTCAAGTGATAGTTCAAAAGTGAGAATTCTTACCTTTCCGTATTTCAAATATCCACCAGTTTATTCAACTGAAAACACATCAACTCATCCTTACCCCAGCATTATAACCATGACTTCATCCTATCGAATGCCACCAAACATGTACCTTATCCTTTAGCTCAAATATATTTTGCATGACCTTACATGAATTGCTTAGATAAAAGCCTTTTTTCTTCTACTTTTGTTATTTTAAAGTGCAGATGCATTTGAGTCATTTTCCCCTTTTGTTTCATATCCTTAAGATCCACAGCTTCAAAGACAAAATGTCAGCATGCAGTCGATTTATGACTGAACTCTTGAAGAGACACTGAAGAATTACCTTGTCAATCACCCCAAGGACTCTGAAGGCCTTCAGTTCCTCGGCAGGGCTCCTTAGGTTCCAAGAGGGCCTTGAACTTAGTGATCCTGGAGGCTAATGGAAGATATCAAAGATTATACATCAATCAGGGTGGTACTTGAAGGAAGACTGCCTGCTGAAGCAAATGCCAGGCCGAAGGAAACTAAATTTATCATAAATCAGAGAGAGTGAAGATTAAAGGAGAAGTTTTCTGTTTGTCCTTACTGTGGAAAAAACAACTTGCAAGTAAATAAAACTGAGATAACATTGAAAACGAAATTTTTAAAAAGAAAAAATAATGAGTTTTTATACTTCCTATGCTTAATGGAACCTGGCAATCGATTGCTGAATTCTTACCCCATCCCAATAAATCAATCAAAGCCTCATAGGTATTCTGGATACAAAATAATTCAGAGATCACTGAAGAGGAGAAAGCAAATTAGAGGCTTTTTAAGTTTGAAGAACATAAAATACAGAATTATAAACAGGATTCTCTTGTTCTCTGGTGAGCTTTATAAAATCCTCTTAATAGCAAGGTGCACAACAGAAATGATTCCTAAAACTGCCTTAGAAAAAGGTAGCTAGCTACATACTATTTAGTCTAGAAATTAACACGATAGCAAGAGAATTGGCAGGTGCTAACTGTTGAAGTAGTTAATATGCATAAATTTTTGTCCATGCTATGTTTTCTAATTTCTCAGGGCGGATTCAGTTTGCATGTCAGAGAGAACAGTGGTTCAGCTGGATGTCTTCTGGGACAACAATCAACTTTCTAAGCATCACATTTACCTCTGGCATGTTAACAAACATTTTCAGAAGTTCCTAGGTGCAAACTGAGAGAATTCATTAGATCCTCCTCCAAAAATTCATCACGCAGCTTCTACCAGAACGACAGACCAGAATCCCTTCCTCACAAATAAGATAACTTCATCTGCAACACTGTTGATCACCAAACTCTTTTTAAGCATAACCTGGCCTCCTCAAGTCCCCTTCTAATGAACAAAGGTAAAGGAAGAGGAAGTAGAAACTTTTTTTTTTTCCTAAAAATCAAATGCTGCTTATCTCATTTTCTTTTTTTTATCTCATTTGTCAGCAGCCTGAGACCTCATTAACAAACATACCATAAAGGGAAACTGCTGGTAAGCAACTACATTGTGGATAAAATGGGAGCTTAATCATAGGGGAAAAGAAAAAAAAAAAAAGAAATCTCCCCAGAATGATCCGAAACTTGCAGAAAAACTGAAGATCCTAAAGCCAGGTAATTCCATTCCCTCCAATTACGTTTTCCCTCCAATATCTCCACTGCACTATCTTCGGAGTCCAGAGCACCTCCCTAAAGTTCTTCGTAAAACCAGACCCCTTCAAGTTGTCAGTCAGCTATCTTCTCTCCTTCCAAATTCTTTCCCTAAATCAGCTCTTATTTTAGCACTGCCTGTGAAATTCAACGGAAAGGGTGAAAAAAAACATGTTCAAAAAGTATGGAGAAAAGTGCGTTTTTCTTTTTGTTCACCTGCTGGGCTCTATGTTTAAAAGAGTTTAGTATTAATCTTAATCTATCTGACCAGGTCTTATATTTTTTTTTTTTTGTCATGTAGACACTGCTGAATAAGAGTACCAACATCAGTTAAGAGAAAACAGCCCAGTTTCTACAAATCACTAAAGCTTTTAGTATGAAGAGGAAAATAATTCTACGTGAAGTGTTTTCTCCAGACTTAATTTAGGTCCCACATACCAGTGAGCTACTAGACAATGGGGTGGGGGGGGGTGTTCTTTTGTTGGACTGTATTTTAAGTATGCAATTTTTCTGCATTAGCGAAATATTTGCTTTGAAACAAAGAATTGTGCTAACTCAGAGTTTATTCATGACAAGATTTCAAAAGCATTCTAAGGAACATGTTTAATGAAAGAGAATATTCTCAAATCCTCTAGACTACTATAAAAGACTTTCCCTTCTATCTGCATGCTCTTACTTTTTTTAACAGTCCTCAATAATCATGCTTCTGAAGTTTTCTCTTAAGCATAACGTTTTAACCATGAATTAAGTTCACACATCTTTACAGAAGTTAATCCTTGTCTAATTATGCTATAGAATCAGACTTCCGCATCCATCATGTCTGTAGACCCTGAATTAAAACACTACATATTTTGGGTCTTTGTCTAAAATATCACCGATGATGGTCAGTAAATACTGCATCCACGTGCTTTTCTTCGTATATGCACTCTAGAGTTGCTTCTCACCTTGTGAGAAGTCACATCCACGTCTCCACAGTTCCCAGTAGCTTCTCCATGAAGTAGACAGTGATAAGAAAAATAACTAAAGGACAGCTTATTTGTCAAAACCAGAGGAATAAAGAAAGCATACAGGAAGGAGGCTAACAAAAGTCAAAGGCTTAATTTGCCTTTAGAAATAAGGCACTTATGTTCTAAAGAAAGTGTCAGACTACCACCTATACCTGCAGAAGGACAGGAAGCCCACCTTCAGCAACCTGCCCAAATTCTCAGCATACGGCTCAGGTATTCCAGGATCCTCTCTCCTGCTGCAAAGCCCTGTGTGTTTTGAACCTATTTCCAGACTACGCTCTGAGCTGCACAGTAGAAGCTTTTGATGCTGGCCATTGCAAAGGCACAGCAATTTGTGGCCATCACTTGCCTCCAAAAGGCTCTGTTTTTGGAAGCTACTCAATGAAGCATGGCAATAGCTCTTGCCTCAACTTTGGCCTCACTGCGGGCAGATACAAGAGCAGGGGGAGAAAGGAGTGCACCGCCAGCCAGGCAAACAAGAAGAAGAGCCTCTCACATCAACCTCAGAGAAGGCAAGAGCACTATCCCTAGCCTAGTGCCAGAAACACCATTTGATGGGATTTGATTCTACTGCTGATTCCTCCACCTTTGACAGCAGTCAGCACAGAATTTCAGGATAAAAAAAGAGCACTTTCATGAACACCCGTATAAAGCCCAGCTCTGAGCTGCGCATCAGAATGAGATCTCCTCTCACCCACAGAGGTCAGCGTCTGATGACTTCGGTAACTATCCCCTGTGGCATGGCCAGGGCCCTGACTTCAGCAAGGAGGTTCTTTGTTTTGAAGTAGATACTGCTGGCCTGAGGTGCGAGGCTCCACGTGATGAGTGTGTAAGAGCTTCCAGCTCTCCTGGGCTGGCAAAACATCCCGACTCCACCAGGTGAAAAACAGGTTGCATTTCTGCATGCATCTGAACAGAGACTGGATTATGGCGTGCTTCAGAAGGTCCCCAGTGACCACGGATCTGGGACTGTACCTTCCATGAAGCTGAGACACAGCTGGGGTCATACACATCTGGAATCAGCAGCTGATAGAAACGCAGCATGATCCTCGAGACTGAATTTCTATTTTACGTTAAACTTGCATCTCGCAGAACTACAGCAGTGTATTTTCTTTACACTTTATGCAATTTTCATGCACATTTAATGAGAATTTTAGGAAGTACAATATCTTATGAAAACTGTGAAGGATGAAGACTGCTTTTCCTGTTTAGGCATCAGGCTTGCATGTTACTCTCTTAGCTAAACCACTTTGAAAAATGAAAATATTTGACATTTTAAAAAACAACTTTGGTAACAGTGCAAAAAGAGACAATTCCAAATACAAAAAGTTGGGCATAAGTAGAACTAGAAATAGCTTCAAAGAGTGAGGAAGATACGCATTATAAAAACACCAATAAGGTTAAAACAGACCCATAGGCTATGCATAGCCGTGCTGGGCCTTGCAGCTGACAGCTACACTAGGCTGAAGCTTTCTGGTCAGCCAACCCAATGTGACCCAAAGGCTGTTGCAGCAAGCTCTCTGTCACTTGGGCTTGGAGGTGGCTCCCCCCAGAGCTGCTAATCATCAGGAAGCAGAGGAGAAAAATACAGCTTGAGAATCTGCAAAATGGCCTGCTGTAGCCATCATGCAACATTCTTGAGTATTTGTCATCAAGAAGGCCCTTGAGGCCGCTGTGCTGTGCCAGAGGAGGAAGAGCCTTTGCATCAGCTTGTTTTTCTGTAAGGTCCGCATGCCTGTTTACAATCTCCAGAAACTGCCTCCACATCTCCCACTCCTACAGGTCACAGCAAGGCTTTTTCTCAATGTTTACAAAACCTTGTCAAGTGAGTTCCCAGTTCATGGTCAGGCACGGTTGCGTCAGTTTCCTGTACTGCTTCTCAGCCTTAAGAAATCTTCCATCCATCCTTATGCCCTCTGCCCATAACCTTTTTTTAACAGTGCCAAGAGTTCTACAAACACGTCCTCTTACGTTTCTCTCTTCACCACTCAGACTTGACAGCAGCAGGGTGGTTGCTAAGGATGCTATCCTTGAGGGCTACACTGTTGGCTTTTTGCTGAGGCAAGAAAAGTAGCAAACTATTATTGTTCTTTGTTTGGTTTCCATGGCATCAAAGTTAATTTTTTCTTTGCAGTTCTGAAATGCTGGGCCTTTGCCTCTAGTGAAATCTCATCTTCAAAGAGGCAAGAGCCTGGTATTTCAGGCCACGGCAGAATACCTTGCTTCCTTCTGCATGAGGCCTGGACAGAAGCGCCTTTTGCTTCACTGCGCCACTTGGTGTTCACATGGTAAATAGTAAATAGGTGGCGTGGGGTATGTTTTTCGTACATAGTCTTTTGAGACTGCTTCATATGGTAAAGCGCATGACTAGCAGACAGCTTTTGGGAGTTATGAGAGGCTGAGAGGTGCAGGACAATAAATAAACTACACTTCTGAGCTTACCTCTTTCCTTGCTGGACATTTCTCTGGTCTGGCTGATGAAAGAAGTAAAACGTCATGTCTAAGAAGGCAAGGTGAGCCCAGGTGATGCCAATCACTGTGATTGTTCCTTGTAAGGGCACAATAGGAAACACAAAGCTTTCTACACCAGCCATGGGTGACAAAGTGGTTCTGCGTTGTAACATCAGGTCATAGAATCATAGAACAGCTTGGGTTGGAAAGGACCTTAAGGATCATCTAGTTCCAAATCATGAATATGAATAGTCATGAATAAGAACACTGGCTTAAAGGTTCACTCTTGTTTACTAGCCAGACCTCTTCCTCCAAAGTGCAGACAGTTTCAGCACCCTCACATCCCATGAAGTTAGCAGCGCAGAACCGTGCTTCCCATAACAAAATCACACTCTGCCCATCATAACACAGGCACAAGCACTGCCAGGATACAGTATTTGTCCGTCGTTTTCTTACGAACCACTTTCAGTGGTACAGTTCAAACCGGTCATACTTCTAATAAAGGCTTCGTATATGTACTAATGCAGTTGTTCTTCTCAAAGACTTCAGTATCGCTCCAACAAGGACGAAGTGATGAGAGACCTCTTTTCAGGTCCAAGTGGGCAAAGAAGGCTTTGTACATCTGCACAGGTACCCTGCCCAAGCACCAGCATTTGAACAAGAGGTTGTGCCCGTCAACATGACTTAGAACAGCAAGAGGTGCTACCAGTAACAGAGCAGCCTTGCCCCAGCATGACCAAAGGCATGCAAATGGCAGTTAGAAAAACACCAAGCTGGCGTGGAGGTGCAAGGAGCACATGCACTAGTCTTCTACACTATAGACTTAATTTTTTAGGAGATGTACAGCAAATATCTGCTTTTTTCTACTAGCGAGTATCTTCCAAGAATCACACTGCACGTAGATGCAGGTCATATCAGTGCACTCATCACTGTCTGCAAGGGATGGAATAATTCACATAAAAACCAAAACAAACTATCTTGGGGGGTATAAAGGATAAGCAGCAAATAAGGTGCAAGAATTCCAGTTTGATCTGTAAACACCTTGCAGGAAGAGTCACATTCCTCACTTTCCTTAAGACACTTTCCTTTCCTGAAAGCCAAAGCATAAAACATGCCAGTTCTCAGTGGCTCCTATGATGACCCTTACAGTAACTTTGGGAGATAAGTCCTTCTTCCAATTAATTTTCAGCTATAAACTCAGAGACAAGCTGTCCTCCACCACCAGAATTCAAGTTTCTGTGTTATGAAGAGCAGCAAATAAATGGAACTAAAATACATCTACAGCCACAGGGAAAACAAAGCCATGTGACAGAAGCATGGTTTTTACTGTAAAAAGGAGAGTAAGACGGTTGTTACATTTTGCATGTGCAAAGTCAGATTTGCCCTAACTTGTCAATTTGGAGTTTCAACATGGAAGAAAAAGCCTCATCACTTTTTTTTTCTTTTGTCTTATCCCAATTAATTCTGCTTTCCTTTGGATCTGCAAAGAAGGCATTTAGCTTATTCAGTACAGCATAAGAAAAGAAATACCTCTCAAGCCCACACACAGAAATGCAACCTATTTCTTCCTCCTTTCCAACTGCAATTAGTTTTTAAACTTATGAAAAGGTAAAAAATAGGTTGTGCTTTGGATTTTTTTTTTCCTTGTTCTACAGTTTCCAAACATACTGAGGTTTTCATACAGTATAGATTCTTCCCCACTTTCAGGAGTGTTTGACCCAAAGAAAGACTACCTAGTAGGAGTTCATATCAGTCCAAAATACTAAATTGTTCAAAGTACAATTCACAGCAGCAGCAAGACTCCAAATCTCACAAAATATATCTCATTTGGAACATCCTCAAAAAAAACGTACTTGTGGGCTCTCAATACAGAGAAAGCTACCCTTCAAAATCAGTGATTTTGCTTTTTTAACTTATTTATCAAGCAGTTGGATTTTATAAGGCTTCACACTTGAGTAGCTGTTGTCTCCTTAAAGCCTTTTTGGATCTGCACAGCCTAAGGAGCAATGATTTTCTGGGCCTTTTGTCCCTAATTGATACAAATATAGAGAGATGGGAAGTTGGTAACTTTTATATTTACTACAATAAGGCAGTCAACTAACAATGGCACACAGTTTAGCATGACTGCAGTAAAGATCTAAAGTAAGAAAGATAAGTCCTGATGGAACTGGTTGGGGAAGGGCAAAGTAGAAATTTATTGAGGGTGTCTTGAAACAAGCTTTGTTTATCTTTAGTATGAGTACAGATAAGGGCGTTTCTGCTTAAGACGGTAGGAATTACTCCTGAAACTCCACACAAATAAAGAAGCTACTAATCACTGAAGCACAACCAGGAGACATTTGAGGGAATCAGGAAGAACCTTTGCCCAATTAAGTATTTATTTCTCATCCCTGCCCTCACAACCTCCATGAACTTAAACTCAGTTCTGATACACCCTTATGTGTTAGGCTAAAGAAACCTACAGCCTTTCTGCTCCCTCCAGGAGTGAGCAATATTACCACGAGAAAGTAAAAATAAATGTTATATTCTAGAAATGGTTTAGGGTTGATGGTTTGTTTGTTGTTTTTTTTTAAAACCTTCAAATTCTTTAGCATAGTTAAAATATTCACATCATCAACTATGGAGTAGAAGGAAAGTGTGCTAAAAGAAACAGGTCTGGATTAAGTCAAGAACTCTCTATAATGCTGTGAAATGAAACCAACAAGAACCAGAAAATAATGGCAACTTAACAGAAGCGTAACATCAAAATACTCCTCAGGCCTCCTGAAACAGAGATATTCCGAATAGTTTTTGAACCTCCAGCTTGAATATGCTTTGCTAAAAGACAGAACAATTTAATTATATCAAATTCTGGTTCCGAAAACAAGAAATTAAAGCCTACCATAGAAACAGATGCATCTTCAGAGGATTTATGGTAGAGACTGGAAATTTTTTCAGCACGCATAAGGTATTCTGCTGTCTTCCTTTTCACTGCTTCGCGACGAGTTGGACTTGATTCACCTCAATGGAAAAAAAAAAGAAAGTTATTTTTTCTAAAGAGAGAGGTACTAAGTAATCAAAGCACATGACTGCTTTGATTCTACCTTTTTGATTTACTTTGGGTTATTCATAAGCAAAACTACGAATATGCATCTCACAGAACACAAGTAATATGATCTGAGAGTTCTACAAAAATAACAATTTAAACCTTGTAAAAGACTAAGTTAAATTTAAAAAATTACCTCATTTTCATGTGATCTAGTAATATGTTCCTATTGTAACGTAAGAGTGAACTGAAACAAACCACTGATCTCCATGTTGTACCCCAAAAAAACTCAATTACAGAAAACATGATAAGGAGTTTACGAAGGAACAACAAAGAAACTTGTTGGGCTGGGGGTTTTTGTCCAATGTTTCTAATATGGGATTCGTTAAGTATAAAGGGAGGACAGAAATGCTATAATAGCCAGAAGGCAACATGAGAGACATCAAGAACTCTGGCTCACAACTTTCTGATGCTAGCTGCTCCTTTGCTGTTGGCTTGGGGTGACACAGGAAGAAAGGAAGAACAACTTACAACAACTACTTCACTTCCCAGGTAGACAACCCAACGGATGTTCAGCTAAACTACTCAAACTTTTGCAAGAGGGGAAAATCCCGTGGTACTGCACAAAACCTATGTTCACTCTAAATCTTACAGTTTATCTTCAGACATTCTCATCATGAGCAGTATATTGTTATAAGAGACTCAATTTTTGATGGGAAAAAAAAAGTCAATTCCCAAGCAAAAAGGAAAGAACTGAGGCTGTCCAAGACCTACAGAAACACGGCCTTGGCTCTGACAGGCTTCTGAACCCCAAGGTGCAAATCAGCACCTTTCACCAACTGACCCTCAAACAGGGCAAGGAACTGCAAGGATATCTGACTAACAGCTACTCAACATAAAAGACAAGGCAAGAAACAGGAGAGGTAATAAATGAAACATGCAAACACACAAACCCTAACAGCAGATAACAGAGACCGTAACAAAGACCAGAACTCACAAGACACCGATCAATGGGCCATTGCAGAACCACCGAGTGTAACCTTGAAGAAGTTCAACCACAAACTTGGTGACTGATAAGAAAGGAACTGGATTATTGTGGGCTATTAAGAACTAGTCTTATAAAAAAGAGTGAACTTATTATGGGATGTCTGAGCGGGACTGAAGAAGAACTTCCTATGTAAAGACTTGTACACAGAACTTAACTTGGGACGTTTTATGGGGGGCATTTTGGGAATGTGTAAGACTCGTTGTGGGATGTTATGGGTCAGGACTAAAGGCGAGGGACAAGGTAGGGGTGGAAGGGACAAGCATGACAAAGCAGAGATGGGAATTACATTGGCTGCCTGTGTAAGCAGGCTGCTGGTTAGCAAGCTCGTTTGGCTGAGGCCTTGTACCTGACCATCACTGTCTGCCCTACCTTCTTACTAAACTCTCTTTCTCCCCATTTTCTGCATGTGTGCTTGTTACTCTCTGCACATCCATTGTACAACCAATCTTCAGGCTAGACTAGCAGGCAAGCTGGAAAAAATGTCAGAGAGATGGACCATGGGCCTGGGACCAGCTACCAGCAAGACCCACCCAGTGGGTCTTTTCCTGAACAGCAATAGCTGAAAAGAAAGCCGTCTGGTCACGTCGTCTGTGGTTATGCAGGTGTCTGCAATGGCAACATCCTCTGCCTGTGCCCATCTGTTTGTGGTCAGCCACATCCTTACGGAGGATGCATGTGCATGCACGAGCCTCTCGGAAACTAGCACGCAGCCTCACTGCTGGTAGGACCCAAAGAAGAGGTGAGCTGCTGCCACTGATCTCCAGCAGGCCATGGCAGGAGGAATCTCTGATCCTTCATAATACAGAATTTCTTCCAAACATCTAATATAAACCTACCTTATTTTTTAGTTTAAAACCATTACCCCTTGCCCTATCACTCCACTCCCTGACAAAGACCCTCCCCAGCTTTCCTGTAGGCCTCCTTTAGGCACTGGAAGGCCACTACGAGTTCTCCCTGAAGCCTGCTCTTCTCTAGACTAAATAATCCCAACTCGCTCAGCCTGTCTTCATAGGAGAGGTGCTCCAGCCCCCTGATCATCTTCATGGCCCTCCTCTGGACAAGGTCAATCTCTTTCTTACACTGCAGAGATGAACATGGTACTCCGAGTGGAATCATTGCTCTTGCTTTAAACAATCCTTACAATCAGAGTGTGAACAAGGCAGAGGCTCTTTTCCACACTGCTCTTGCTTTATCAGTCATTTTGACCCTGTTAAAATAAAGACTCCCCCTCGTTTTCTTGCCATGATCACCGACTACCTAAACGCACAGAACTGCCACACAGATTATCAATAACAGAGTAGAAGGGACTTCTGATCTACTCCGAGTTCTGCTGAAAGCGATCTTATTAAAAGTAAATCTTATTATCCATCTCCCAGCAGGACAGAAAAGTGATTATTTCCTCCTTGGATAGAGATACAGAGCCTTTCTCCATAAATACTTGAGACTACACTTGGTTTGGGAGAAAGCTGGACAGTCACAAATTCAGTGCACTTTCAGCTTACAAGGTTACAGACATGCACCAATTTCTGAGACATTTCTCTCATTGTAAAGAGAGAGCAGACTATTTTTTATTTTTTTTAATTGGGTCCAGCACCTCTTACATCAGCCTCCACAGTTGGTAGGACACATCTGGTGAAATTCCCCTAGATCAGACTACCAGTATTATTCCTATTGAGAAAAAAAAATAAAACTCAATTGTTAGAACTTGGGTTTGGCTTTAGCAAGAGGGAAATAGATGCACAGAGCTTTGTTTGTTTGTTTTTTAAATAACGTGTGTTGCAATTTCTTGAAATATGACTAACACTCTTGCTTTCATCGTTACATTTAATCTCACGGCACCATAAAACTTTCTTGCGATCACTGGTAATCGCCCACATTCTCTAAGACACACAGTGTGGTAGTTGCTCAGGGAAAAATCATCTGCACAGCAACATTAAGTTCTTCAGCCAGCATTTTCTTCAAGCAGCCTGGTAGAAAACTGCTAGGCTAATGTCTAAGGCTATCATAAAAGTCAAGCTTACTGCTTAATTGTTAGTTATGTGTATTTAGTTTGGATGTTTATTGCCTTTTTTCAATGCTTCAGTAATTTTACAGTAATTAACGCAAACAAGATAGGATGTCCCCTTAGAGCTGTCTTTGTTCTCCCTACTTTCACAAGACATTAATTTCAGTTTTCCTTCTAGTTTTCCTTCCTGAATAATTTGTTAAAAAACATTTACAAACTGTTCGGTCATTAAAATCTTCAGCCATAAAAGAGGGTGCGGATTTGCAAAACAACAATTACTCAACAAGTTCTTGTATCTCATTCAGGAATAAGATCATTACCAGTTCCACCTCTGCATACTGTAACAAGGTGGATGTTTGAGTGGAAGTAGGTGAACTGGATTTACAGAATTAGGATTTTTATTTAATATTAGTTTAACCAATAAAATGTTAAAAAAAAAAGATAGATTCCAGTACAGTTTCCCATTTAAACAGCTAATACCTCACAAAAATCTGTAAAGAAATACAGGATATAAATCTAAAATATATATATATATATATATATAATGAATATGTTACTTTAGAAGTCTTAAACACAAGGTGATTAATAATAATAAAAATCTCATTAAACTAAAAATAATCTTTAGCATTTATGCCAAATTTCAAGCCATATAACTCTTTGCTTAAAATCAAATCATTGCTGGAACAAATCCTTATGTTTGGTAGATGTTAAAGCTGTGGTGCAGACTATGCCTATTTTTTTCATAAATGCAATATTGCATTTCGTTATGAGATAGTATTTTTAAAGTTACACAGAATGCGTATTCTTAAAAGGATGAGCAAATTTATTTCTAGTGAAGACCTTTTGATTTCAACATTGCGTGAGCAGACTGAGTTCCTATATTCATTCTGCGGTTAGCCCACAATAACATAAAGAGGTATCTCTCTTTAATTACAATTTATAACTTGAAAGGCATTTTTCTTTAAATGGCAGCAAACAGGAAATGTTTAAACTGTGTCAAAGCCTTTGATGAATCTTTACAACTGCTCATAAAAGATCATCCTGCTTAAAATAATATTGATTTTTCATTTATTTTCCTAGATACTAGAAGATTTATGTTTCATCTGATCAGGATCAAAGCTTTTACCCCCTCCTGATCACTGGGATTAAATCAGCAATGTCATTTTACATGTTTAAAAACTACGCTGCTAAAGCACGATATGAAAGTGCAGCAACGCTGATCATAGAGACCTTAGAATAAAAACCCCTCAAGATTCCTCATCGCTCCCCCTCTCTCTCCCTCTGCATTTGCTACGGAGCAGCTGTGCCTCACACAGATTCACATGAATGAAAATATTAAGGCGAGAAACCACCCACTTAGTTTATTTTCCATATGACTTTCCTGTAATTATTTTGTAAACTGTTCACACAACAATATATAAAAACATCTGCAAAAACAGGTAATTAATGTGTCAAGCCAAACTAATGCATTTTTTATGGTGTCCATGCTTCGTCAACTGTAATTATAACTCTTTTTAAGCAAATGATGATGTGTTTGTTGCAATGTGCAAGTGGTTATTTTAGATGCTCTGTTTACTATTACTGCAAACAGAATATAAAAACTCTACAGCTACTTTGTCGCACATATAAGCCTTCATCTACACAAGCACAAGCAGCCTGCTCCCTCATTTTCCAAAGGCTTTGCCTATTTCAAAGAAATAAAAATATCTTAAAATGAAAATTGGCTTTGGAAAGGCTGACCAGGCCACCCGCTGACCAAACTAACAGTAGCCAGGACATTAGGACAGCAGCCAATGATTTAAAATTTGTTCTTTAATTTTTATTTCTAAGGACAGCTCAGCTACAATATATTTACAAAAACAGACGCTCCTAACAACATTCAAATGATCTTGAGGGTTTGATAGAGGAAAACCACAGATATCAGAATAATTGTGCCACTGAGTTCAGCTGCGACTTGCAGGCTTATTTTCCCCGTAGCCCGTTGATTTGAATGCAAAATACAGAGAAGCACCATTTCCACAGAATATGTGCAGAGCAGCAGCAGCAGCTGGGAAACCAGCAACGTTGCAGGCAGTTTTCTTGCCCGTACCTCATGGCTCCTCAGAAGAATATATACCTTTGAAAGACTGGTTAATGTTGAAGTGTTGGTTAAGCGTTCAGCTCAGCTCACTGTTTACTCAGGTATCAGATCTTCTGTGATTCTGTCATATAGGTAAGTGACTTATGTTCAGGTGTTAATAGCAAAAAGCTATGGAAAGGGGTTTATAACCTACAAACTCAAAGTTTAAAAAAAAAATCTGGGAGATAAGGAACACGGAGAAACCTGTCCTTTTCCCCCAAATAATCTAGGGTACTAACACAGCACATGGCAGATGCATAGAAGTGCTCTCAGGCTTGCTCTGGTCATTAACTAGTCTTCTCCACAGATCCAGGATGGAAGTCATGGGGAAGATGCTTATCTTACCGGATGGTAGCAAAAACAGCGCTACACATTATTTGCCATTAATGTATACAATATCACACATTCAGTAAGTCACAGTACATAATACCCACCCAGGAATTCTAGATATTCTTGCCTTCATGTCTGACCTCCTCCATATCATCCTCCACCAAGCATTACAAATTTTCTCAGAAAGAGACGATCCATCAGGAAAACATCAGCGCATTCCCAATCTAACTAGCTGCTAGACCAGGATCTGCATATTTCCACAGAAGAGGAACAACTAAAAAGTTAGCATTACCTGTCCCAATCTTCTGTTACCTCCATATTCCAAATCTTCCTGCTTTTTTTCTCAGACTTACTAAAAATATACGCGGGCTGCCTTTGTTTAAGAAGGTATCAGAAGCGATTTGCTCCAGGAAGGAATGTCCTCTTGCAGAACAGGCTACAAGGAACTTGTGGGAGACTGCCTGTTGTGCTAACCCCAAACTCCACGTACTTAACAATTTTAACAGTAAAACTTTCTCTAAATAGTGAAATCTTCAATGAAACATTTATAATTGCCAAATCTAATAGCTATAATACCATTTTTTATTTTTAAAAGTTTCTTTATCTTCTTCACAGTCTTCCTGCACATATCACCCAGCTGGATCGCTGAATTTTTCAAAGAATTGCTCTCTATAAAAATGCAAGGGAGTAAGCCTTAAAAGATTTATTTCTTCTCACAATGAAAAGAGGTTTAGCAGCACCTTCCTTATTAGTGGGTAGCCCAGCTGTTATTTTTGCCTAATTGGTTCAAGAGGACCTCTGTTCTTCTTAGGGCAAACACTTCTTACATCATGTGAAGCAGACTCTTTTGTCCATATTAGCCAAACAAAAGCTCAGGCACACTGTAAGTGACAATGCGACTCATAATCCAGCACAGATTTGTGACCACTTTGGACACAGTTTAAAACCCCGAAATTTATTTCAGGAACAGGAACAGCTGCTGACTTGGGAACAAGTCTCCAAACTTTCAGAGGAGACAAGGTAACCTTTAATTTTCAAGCAATTACTTAAGAGAAACGTGGCTGGTGCTGGGGTAGATGGACCCTTCAGCATCAAGAAAAGATGCTATAGATTTTAGCTGCAGGTGGCAATTTGGAATGATGAAATAAGCCCACTGGCTCATAATTTCTAATATGCTATATATGATATTCGTGGTGAGTTACTCTGGGGTGGTGGCCAAATTCTGCTGCTGAAAAAAAGACTGCAAAAATTAAAAATAATAAGACCAAGACTAAACCCATTATGGTAAAACAGATTGAAGTGATTTTTCCTCATTTTTCCAAACATTTTGATAGAGATGGTTACGATGCATCTTATTTATCAGAACTATTCTTCCTTCCTTTCTGAAGATTCAGGACAGTACTGTACTCTAGAAACCAAGAAGAAAAGCAACCTGAAAATAAAACCTCACAATGCTAAAGCACATCTGCTTGACAACGTGTGAACACCAAGATTCCTTCTTCCAATTTTCTGGCATGCTCGTAACTATTATGTCTGTATTTTGTATGACTCCTTTAATGCACGTTGCTCGAGACACTTAGAGATCTTCACTCCCCGTGAAGTTACCAATTCTATTCCCTGTAGCAGACCTAAGGCTACGCACCAGTGATGGAAATGTCTGGGTAAATACCTTTCTGGAAGGAAAATGTTGGCATATGTGCAAACATTAAGATTACATAGAATAATGGTGCAGATGAAATCTGCTTGAGTGACCAGTAACTAAGAGTTGGTAACACTCATCATAAAAGAGTAACTTTGCAGAAATGCTGATCAACAAACATCTGTTTATCCAGAAAATCTCCTGTTAAACACACAAGACTGTAGCTTTTCACATGCATGTGTGACTAACTGGAAAAAAATAAAACGAATTTCCCATCCGTCTGCTAAAACTTTCAGACTTCAAATGTAATGCATTTCACCGAAGTAAGACTTCACAATGTGAAAAATACCCTTGAACACTTTTCTGTAAAAGTGCATAAGAATAAGTAAAAAAACACCCAAAACTGTGACTGGGGCAAGACAGAAAGGCAAGCAACGGCATCCTAGCACAAAGGGGGAAACAAAATGGTGACAGCAGCAGCCGGTCCTCCCACACAAGGAGCACAGAAATAGGAGAGCACTCTGACGGTCAGAGCAGTGAAAGAAATTACACAGGCCAGCACTGCAGAAGAGAGGAAAAGATTTTCAAACTTCTCTATACTCTTCCTTCTTAAATAAAAGAACTGGTCCAACTTTGCATTAGCAATCACAAACACTCCCTGCTTCAGAGCAGAGGAAGCCTAGGCACGCAGACACCTACCCCTTCAAGTGAGAAGTTACTGCAGTTTGAAGAATAAAGTATTGCAGAAAGAAGCCAGATGAAAAAAACAGCTATAAGACTCATCAATCCTGACAGTCTAATAGTACTCATATATATGTATTAAAAGTAATTTGTGTGTGCTTTTATATAGTACTATGGGAAATAGTATCTATCCATGGGAGATCACTGACAGCCTGAATCTCTAAAACATAAGAGCCAGCAGCGAGCCCTGTAGAGATCAAACTTATACTAGTCCTTCTACACAGCTCTGAAGCTAGACGGGCTATTTTAAGATACTGGAAGGGAAAAGAGGACAGGAGGAAAAGAAGATATGAAAAGACGGAAACTGAATATACAAGAATTCTTTGGAAAAAAAAATAGAGCCTGATTATCATACAGCATCATGCCCTCAAATGTACCTATGTGATTTTTCTATTCCAGTTAGTAATTTGCCTTAATTCACCTACACGGCCAGAGACATTTAATTCTGCGGTCAGAAACTTCAGTTTTCCCACCTGGACAGAAGCAGTACTGTAACCTAGATCAGTCTGTTTTGTCTACACTGCGTGCTGGAGGAAGCGTGGCAACCCTACCAGGTCTTCTGATGGGAGGTAAAAAACCCCACACAGCATGAGTCAAAAAAAGATTAATGCACATAGCTGCAGCTAAGTGCTGGCTAACAACAGCCGAGATAAAAGGCTGCGTAGGCAGGAAGGGATGTCTGTCAAAGAGGCTGGGCACAAGCAGCAACCTGGCAAGGAGCTGCTATGAGGACAGACTCAGAAATCTTGGAAAGGTCAGCTCAACATCAAGCCAACGCTGCTAGCTGTCCCCCCAAAAGAGGGAAGAAAGAACAGATTTTTATATTCCACCTTGCCACAGATTTATTCGCTCTTTAACAATGCAATGCTAAGCAACTGCATTTGAAGTCATCTCTTTATCATGCCCTATACGTTGGCTTACGGTTCGTGCCACGATTCCCCCCCACACATACTGTAAGGATCTAAGCCCTGCAGAAGTCACTAAACCCCAGATCTTTTTCAGCTTTATGTGCTGAGAAGTCTTGCAGTTTATATGGACCTTAAAGTATTCCTTTACATAGCTGAACCTGGCTGTAATAATACATTACTGGACTTTACCATACTTTACCAGCAGATGCCATATTTTACTGCTTAGCCACGATGAGGTGTCTAACCCCGGTATTTTTGCATATGGAATGACTTCACTCAGGATGATTCACCCAACGTCTACTCCACAGTTACAGATCCTATAGCACTAATCTGTTCTGAAGCTCTGTACAGTCAGCAATAGGCTTAGAAGCCAGCACGTCAGTTATGAACAGTTCATGACCCACACCTGCAAGGATTTCAGCATCACTGGAAGCACAGTGTGACAACTTTCTTTTTTTTTTTTTTAAAGCAAACCACAATATTTTCAATATTCCTTCTTAATCTAGCTGCTTGTCAGGTGACAAGTCCTACTACAAACAATTGACCTTCCAAAACAGAAGCTGTGATGCCAAGCATACGCATGACGCATATGAAACCAAATGGTCCTATAGCACCCTCACAGCCCAAAAGCAGAAAACAGAGATGGTTTCCAGCTCTGCTGGAAGGAACTGCAGGAGGAAGTCTTTGTCTTGATTGGTTCAGCAAAAGCATAAAGTTATAACAAGGAATAAGGTGACAGTGATGACAGACCATACGAGCACAGAGGTCTAAGCTCAGCTGGGGGAGAATTCCAATTGTGTAATGCTGACACGAATCCAAGGTGCAGGGCCCGGCACAACTTTAAGCGTTTCTCTGCAGACTTCAGCTCACACCCCAATTTATCCTGATGTGTCATTACCTCCAGGCCTCTTTGTCTCGTGGAACCAAACTGTTCTTGATCTCTCCAACAGGGTCTTGAACCCTCAAGCACCAAGATCCTGATTTTAATTTGCCTGATGCCCAACCAACACACCCTGACACCTCTTAGAAAACAGGTCTACTGTTTCCTCGAAGATGTTGCTCTGATCTAGCACAGCCACCACGTAGCTCAAAAACTGCATAGGGATCGTTACTCTCAAAGGACTTAACAAGGGAAAGGAATATCACAGAGTGAGTGTTCTAACAGAAGTTGGCTCCCTAAGTACCATTCAACAAACAAGCAGAGGTGCTTTCAGCCTGGAAGCCAGAAGCACGCTCGTGGAACAGCCATGGCTCTTCTTCCCCTTTTCATAAAGCAGTGTCTCTTTGGCATTCTCTCAAGCACGCTCCTGTTTGCATCCCTGGCTCCATCACAGGCTCAAATGATAGCCCATCATAATCCCAGTAATTAGATACAAGTTGGTTTGTTTTCAGTATATCCAGAAATATCATCTGGTTGTCCAAAGTATTCCCACTATTTCATTGTATATGTATTTCTGGGTTAAAAGTCAAAGTCATTGTATCAAGGTTTCAGTAATTTGTGTAATTTTTGTTTCAGCTCTGTTTACTAGATAAACATTAAAATAGCACAGAGCCGTGTGAAATGAACATTCGCAGGCTGCTTTCAAAGACACCACCAGCTTATCTAGAAGCTAGAGACACCCAACACAAAACACAAATACCTGGAAAACACGCTCGTGGCTGCAAAGCTGATTTTAGAGGCACCACATACTTCATGCAACAAGGTCCACATTGCCTAGCTGAACCAGCCCCCAAAAATAAATAATTATTCACTGTGCCCAGCCACAACTGTTACACATGTGAATACAAACACCCCAAATTTGTGAGAGCAAAGGGATCATCTGCCTTCAGAGGTTAATACCTAATACAGAGCCTTGTATGTAACAGACTGGGAATTAACACATTCGTTTTCTGATCTGCACGGAACAGATTCTGTACTTTTCTACACAAATGAGACAGACCACATTGCCAAAGTGCTCCTGTCCATAGTCTGAAGTGTTCGTGCTTCATCATGAGCTTGAAGTGGCTGAAACGAAGCAGCAATATGCAATAGCATTAAATATGTTTTTATCACATGGCTCAGACTGCCGAGTTCCTTAATGGATACAACTTGAGAGTGGTTAGAGAAAGAAGAGCAGTTTACACAAGCAGGACTCTCTCCTTTACTACAAAAATCCCTTTCCATAATTTCAGCCTCCTAATCAATTTTTTCTTAACATAGACTGTTCTACATTAAAGTCAGGGAAAGCACTAACTTTGCATAAAACACAGCTGATTTCCAGCGCAGAAGGAGGTGGCTCGCTATTGATTAGTGCATTTTTTCCATCACCAGGCCCGAAGCAATGCATTGACCTCATAGTGCTCTGACATGCTAACCAAACAAAGGAACAGCTAGAATTGTGAACTAAAGTTTCTATCAATTACTATATTTATCTTCTAGGACAGTTAAAAAGAATGAAGATTCTTTTTAGAATGGAAGAGTTCCTGAAGGTTTCAGCTTCTGGAGAATTGCTTAACCAACTTACACAACCTTCACAGGCCTGCTTTTCAAAAGCACCAAAATCCTGCACAATGCAACAACCGGAAAACACAGAAGGGGCGTCAGAATTTACAGGAGAAAGGAAACTTGCTTTCCTTCTTCCCATTGGTAAACATGTTTAGCATTGAATGCATATACAGAGCAGAACCAGGCCCAAGGCATTTGTAGAGCAGATGTCCAGAGTCCAATTCACACAACAGACTCTCAGAGCGCAGACTGCCTTCATTCCCCAAGTGACGTGCATCCAGCTTTTTGGCAGGACTGTAAATAGGACATTAAAAGATTTAGTACTAAACCTCCGCAAGAGACTAGCAGAAGACAATATAAATGCAACTTGCACAGCAAAACAGCATCGTAGTGCTGTGAGAATACGTGCACAGCTGCAAACGAAGTCAAGATGAACATTTCTTTGGTGTAAGCCTGGGCAACACCTTGCCTCGTCCAGCATTTAGCGCGCCAACTCAGAGAGCAGAAGTCGTCAGGTTCGTAACACTCAAGTGTGCCCCAGCTGCCCGTATGGAAGCCAGCTACTCCAAACTAAACAACACAAGTCTATTAACTTGCAGCAATAAATTACTCATACACGGTTTTGATAAGGCAGCCTTTAAGAAGTAAGTAGATCTTCTTGTACCAAGCCCAAAGGAGCGGCTAGCAACAGAGAGATCCTTATCTTTCGGATATGCCTAGCCGACCTATGGAGGCATTACGCTTCCAAGGTAATTCTCAGAGAAGTTTCAGACAGAGGATGAACAATGTGTTGTGTTTTTTTTCCCTCCCTGGTACATCGGTTACATTTTCAAATTCCAATTTTTAAGTGTCAATTTCTATTTTCTTGGTGCCACCACGTGGCAAAAATATGTATTGCCATTTTACATGCAAAAGCCACTTCCAGCCCATTCTAAAGAAAGGCTACACTTGCAACAGCTCTACGCTGAAAGGTAAAGTCATTTCAGAGTGGTGTCTAAGCATATATGAATGCTGTGTTTCACTTTCAGAAATGACAAAGGCTAAGTTAGAAAAAAAAAAAAGGCTGAAAATATTCAATGACAGAAAACCACCGGCATTTGGAAACAACTGCACCGTCCTTATCTTTGAAACAGGCATGTTATTAACCATGTGAAATACATAACCAGAGGTGTTTAAGTAGCTGAAATGACTAGGGTAAGGTGTGTTTTTATTGTTCACTGTATGTTGCATTCACATATCCATGTTAAACATACCACCCACAAATTAAGAAGTGTGATACAGATAATTACTCCTGGGGTTTTTGGTTGGTTGGTTTTTGTTGTGTTTGTTTTTTAAACTGTCTTCATATATGCTTAAAAGACACGTGTTTTTAGGAACACCATTTGAATCAGTCCTGTCATTATAAAGAAGACATGAGGGTTTCCCTGTCAGTTTGCAGGAGCTCCAAAGAGAACAGGACACAGGATGAGTTGGATCTACTCAAACTTGGGGTAAGCACCCAGCAGAGGATGACCACTCGTTTCCTTTCTACTTCAACAGCCGTGCAGGGTAACACAGAGAAAGGAGAAAGATGAGAATACTACTAGGAACCAGCCTGTGCACGTTTCTGTTCCCAAGGGATAAGATGCACACTGAAATGCAATTCACTCCCGTTACTCTCTCCCCTGTGCTGTACTTTTTTCCTAGCCTGGAAAAGGCCTGGATACAAGCGGGCAAAACAAAAGAAAGAACAGTCCTCTGAGGTAGCTGGGTGAGTTACTAGGCCAAAGCAGAGAAGCAAAAGTCCTTGCAGGAAACATTAGCAAATATAAGTCAAAAGCTCAGCCCACTATTTTGATAATTTTACTGTATTTTATTACACTCAGCTGAGCAAGTTACCTACAGTGCATGCAAGTATAGACTTTCACAACTTAAATGTCAACACTGCTATAAGGATTATCATGGATTCAAAGCCAACACATTTAACTGCTGCCACGACTCCAGCACATGGGCACAGTTACCACAGCCCAACCTACGTGCGATAACCTGGCTTGTATTCATGCCCTAACAGTTTGCAACAGTTTAATAAAGCTTTCTGAAGCTGCAGCTCAAACCAATGGTTGGAAACTGCATCATGGCAGCCGTGCTTCACAGCTGGAAGACAGAAGTGGTTATGACAAAGCAGAATATTCCTCAGAAGATCATAACTGAATGGCACATGGGTCTATAGAAAAAGGGTATTAGTAAAGGAAGAGTAGCTAGGCTCTCCAACGAAGGACTGCCAGCACATTCGACATCAAAAATGGAAACCATTTTGATAACACAGACAAGGAAAAATCGGATGCTATTGAAAAGCCACAACAAGCAGCAAAGCAGCAACCCGACTGACATCACTGGGACATGAGATAGAGGCAGATTTACTTTTGTCAAAAAGGAAAAAAACACTTTAAGCAAAGGCTATGCACAAATCCTGGCCCACACCCTCTAGCCTTCATCAGTAACCTATCCAATATTTTCTGCCTGCCCTCATTAAAGCAGATCAGCCAGTAACTTCCATTCCTAGAGCCATTTGCAGGATCTGGACCACTGCTGTGCATCATACTGAGATGCAGCAGAGGCTTCTACTTGCATGTGTTTTGGTACATTAGCATTTAAGTTCAGCTCTGAAGCAGCAGAATGTTTATGTGCTGTATGCTGTTGAACAAAGCCACCATTCTAATCTTACTCATTTAATCTGGGTGGGACAGAAGCACAATACACAGACCCTGAATTCACTCCAGGAAAGAACAATTCTTCTCCTGTGCTTTATAGTTTTAAGCTGTTGATGGACAAAATGCAAATATGTGAGGTTATCACTCTAGATTCTCAAAAACTATAGATGGGAAGGGAAAAAAATGTTTTCTGACTGACAAGGTACAAGAAGAGGCCATCGAAATTTACTAGGAGTTGCAACTGGTCGGTTAGCAACAGTTTTTGCAGTCATATTGACACACCAGAGTCTTTTGAAAAAACTCCTGCTCTCCTCCAGCAGGGTAGGCATGCAAGTTTTTATGCATCTTTTACCTAGAAAAAGGAGAACAGTTAAGTGGAAGGAGCAAGAGGCCGTACGCCAAGAATAGTTCTAATCCTGTTGTGACTGGAAAGTTAACCTGAGTCAGCCTCTCCCCATGCGTAAAATGGGGATAATTAATCCTCACTTAACCATGTAAATTAAATAATGTTTCAACAGTGCTGCAAGTGCCACGTATTAATTAATGCCTAGGTAATAAAAAGGAAAGAGACAAAAGTGGAGCACTTTGTTACTTACCTGCAAGTCGGAGGTTGTGCTGTAATTTTAGAAGAGGAGATATGTGGCACTTGGAAGATGAGACCCTAAATTAGCATCTAGTCTTAAAGAGAAAGACTTGTCTCTCTCGTATGCACAGCAGCATGAAAGCCATGCACGCATCGTTCTGCATTTCATATCACCTCTTTGCAACACAGCAAGCAGATGTCACCAAGGAAATTCCATAATCAAATGCCCATAACCAAAGGTAAGGCAACATAATGGGAAGATCCATACCTTGTACACCTTCCAGAAGCAGATCAACACCCTTCCTGTAAAAGCTGAAGGCAGATTCATAATCTTCTTCCTCCTCCTTCTTCAAGGCCAGCTTTATCAACTCGCCTGCTTTCTCCAAGTAATCTTGTTTGCCAGATTTGGGTTTTAAGCTTCCAGTAAACAGACTATGGCTTTCCTTCTCTCCTTCGGGTTTGGTCCACTCCTGCTCGGATGCCACCGTGCTTTGTACTGGGGGCTCAGAAGAAAGGCAAAAGCCAACAGCTCTACTGGGAGAACTTTGGTTGGATGCCATTCCATCATCTAACTCGGCAAGAGAGTCTACATCAACTGTCAGAGAGATCAGGTCACTGTCACTGGAGAAGCCTGAAAGCATGATCAGAAAGACATTCATTACTCTACGCTTCTTATAGACCACAGGAACCTTCAAAATTCTTTATCTCATCCAAAGATACTAGCTGTTTTTTCACTTAGCCAGATTCCTAAGACTTTGAGCACAGAAATTCTCTATATGTACAGCTGTGTTAAAAATGGCTTTTGAATACCCAGAGAAGCCCATCTTTTAAAGTTATCTACAAACTCTGCAGAGCAACTCTTCTTCATTTTAATACTGGGAATGAAGAGACAAACATCTAACACCCAACGTAAACCTTCAAAGCCTGCTCACTGCTGGGCTCCAGGAAATTACAAAACTAAACCTCCCTGTGTGAGTGCTATTAGAAAAGTCAATCAGCGGGAGCCAGATTACTGTTGCAAGATATCCCAACATACTCTTTTAAATCAGTAAGATGAAGCATCCCAAAATTATTCAATTAGGAGCTTGAATTCACACAGAGTTACTGTCAGCTTATGCATCATGCAGCACTCTAATTCATGGCTACCGTGTATACTATTCTTTCATTGCTAATGTGGTAAAACAAATTAGCTTGCACCTCTTTCACTGAAATTTAAGCTAGCACATTTTATTTTACATCTGCCATAAGCTAAGAGCATATATACTTTCTGCAAGCTGACCTTCAGTAATTTCAACCTACAGAAACTTAGCAGGGTTATTTGGGAACAAATTGCAAGTATATTTTACATGTACATCATCTCTCTGTACGAATCATCACCCACAAAGTGTTCATTCATACCTATGACTTTTCAATAATTCGAATTCCACAAATGTAATGGAAACAACTTCCAGATCTCACCTCCACATTCCGATTGGCTTGTAAGTGTCACATCATCGAGCCCACTTAAATCCTTCCGAACTGAAAAGGACAAGAACGACAGAAATGTTTGATATCCTTTTGCTCAACGGATTAGATGTCCACTTGCCATCAAAATGAAAGGATATGACCCTACTACAGGTAAAAGTACATAATATAAAATTGCTCTTGGACTGGCTATCAGGGATATCCATTTGGTAACACTATTAAAACTGACAGCAGTATCAGACTTGCCATTCCTGGTTGCCTCTGAGGTTAAAAACAGAACACAGGTGTTTGCTTAGGATGGCTAATTCAAACCTCAGCACTCCAACTCACCTAATTTCAACAGCAGTAGCACTTTAATCCCTACCTCTCGCTGTTATGATGATTTAGAGCTAACAAGACATAACAGAAGAGCCTTCAAAGCTGGGACCTACACCTACTCACCAAGAAAAAAAAAAAAAGGCCAGGTTTCAGTCTCAAAAAATGTCATTTCAGAATAGTACTCTGCATGAGACATATGGAGTGAGCCATGAATTTGGCAGTGCCACCTGGATATCAAGTAGCAGTTTGTTTTATCACCTTGGCACATGTACACACTGAAGCAATAAAACAGGCAACAAGGTCAAGGCATTTAGCTGTTTGTACACACAGTGAAAGTAAATTCTGAGCTAAAACCTAGTGTCTTGTTTTCTTCTCTATTATCAATAGAGTCAAAAGTTTAAGCACACTGTGAGGTAAAGTATTCTGGCATCTTCAAGGAGCATGTGTAGCAGCAAGGAGCTGACTCAAAGGCACCTCGCTCAAACTTTTAATTTAATTTTGCAACTCTACAGTTAGAGGAAGGGGTTACAATTTATGGAAAAGTAGAAAAAAAGCATACATTTTGTCAAGCACTGTAGAAACGTTTTTCTAAAGCTAAGCGTTTTAACTTGAGTGAGAGGGAAAAAGGCAGGAAGAAGAACATGTTAACAGTCACTCACTTCGTCTGAAAATCAAGGCACAATGACACTCAGTGATCAAGACTACTTGAGAGTAGTGGAGATGGTGCACGCAAGACAATGCTCCTGATCTTTTCAGGAGAGGAACATAAAGCAAAGTGTCCATGTAGAGAAGAAAACTGCCAATGTAGTCCCAAAAGCCGTAATAAAGAAGGTAGCCTCACAACAGAATGGTCAGAGGAAGACAAGATTAATTAGGGTATGAATAACTAGGTGTTCACCTGCCCAATTTAGGGACAGCAATGTCAAATTTGGATGCTGAGGACACTGAATTTATGAAATAACATTTAAGAGGAGTCAAATGTTTTTCTTCAGCAAAGACAAATCACTAGCTAGGGAATACATAGGTGCAAGCAGAGCTGACTGATGGACAAAGGCTGCAGATGGAGCGAATGAACAGGAAAGCTGGGCATTTGTGGGAAGGCTGTGCTGGCCACCCGGACTATATGAGTTAGAACACATCTACACAGCAGATTTCAGGCAGACCCAAGTTCCCCTCCCTACAGCCCAAACAGAATCACATTTGTTCTGCTCCTACAGCCAACTTGACCAGAAGCTGTATGAATACAGCTAGCATGGCACAGAGCCTGAGCTAATAAACTTTGCTTAGGGGCAGGGTTTAAAGCCCAGGTCTGGCACCACACAAGGCACAGTCATAGGGCTTCCAATCAGCCTGAGGAGTAGGAAGAGTCTGAACCATATCTGCTTATTTCTGAAAAGAAAACATGAACATGGTAAAACAAAAGGAAAAGGAAAAAAGAAAAAGATGAGCTTCCCAGGGGATTTCTCTAAAGAACGTGGTAACTAGTGTAGAAAAATTTTGGAGAAGTTGGATGTATGAACATTATCCCAAGTATACAGAAAGGAAGACAACAACTGTTTGTCAGGAAGATTACATGAGTATTACAATGATAAAATTCAGCATAAACTCCTGTACTTGTCTATGCCTTGTGCAATTTTATGGGTAGATTGGGAGTAAATGCAGTTTCCCAAAACTGGTGGAAAGCCTGGGTGATCTGGCCTCTTGAGGAGCACACATTCCTGTAAAAGCAGTAACTACAAAACTGTTTTAGAACAAAGATATTTATTGCTTATTTTGGTACAAAAATATTTCTTCTACCATCAATTTGCTGCTTCTACCATTAATGTGCAGGCCTTCTGCAGAGTGAACTTTGCCTGGAAAGAACAGGTAAAAGTGAGAAAACACAACAGACCCTTATGAGCAAACACCAACCTTCTGCTAAGCAAACACCGGCCCCTCCTCAATACAACAGCCTGGAGGAACAGTGCCCACATGGAGGCCCTCGTAGGCCCACAAAAACTAACGGAGAACTAGTCACAGTTAATGATAATCAGACTTGGAAAAATTAGATGCAGGCAGAATGCCTTGAGGAGGGCAGAGGACTCAGAGACGAGTATTGCCACTGCCATCTAGAGGCCTTAATGACAGCTGTTACTTTCTCTCCCTAGCTCCCCTTGCCAAAATTTAGTTTAAAAAGTAAGAAAATATGAATTGCAAGGCATACGAGTTTTTAGAAAACTCCACAAAGTCACATTCTGCACCTGGATACCCTGTGCTCATAGCTGTTGCGAGTATCCCCTAAAGCACTCCAGCCACTTCAGAGGATGTCTGTCAAAGAATTTTTCTACTTTATAAAAATATTGAAAAGAAGAAAAAAGTGTTCCCATTTAAAGGAAGTGTTTTTCTTCTGCTACAAATGAGACTCTTCTGAATAAAGAATAGAAACAGTCACGTTAAACATTTTCAGAGCGGTTTTTCTTTTATAAGACACAGCATAAAATGGGTGCATTGTCAGAACTGGACTGCTATATTTCACAGAAATAGTGCCCCTGTAAAACTAGTTACCTGTATGTATGATAACTACCTCCTGTAATTAAAGAGCTCTATACTTTTCCCTCACAGAACAAAGTATTGCAGGTGCATTAGTTCATTAACTAAGAGAAGACGCTACAAAATAAAATGCAAAACTCCCTGCGCACATAGAACGTATCACATAACTAAGCGCATAGTTATTGGCATCAAGAGATTCCAGTGGCAAGTCACACAACCTGGAGTCTTCTAGCAATAAAAAAACAAACCACTATTAGGAAAAACAAGTAGCTCTTGTTATTCAAGCAGAGTTTTACCAAAGCAAGCTCTGTGCCAGAAAGACAGAACTGTAGTAGTTAAGAAAGAAAACCCTTCCAAATAATCTTTAGAAGTGTTTGTATAATATTGCATATTTATACATTGGTGTAGAACAGTTCCAAAGAAAAATCCATTAGGTTGTGAAAGAATTTCTTAGAATTCACAAGGACCCCGAAGATAATTCAGGCATACAGAAATATCTGAAAGTTTGCATGGTTCTTGCAGGTGATTATATGCAGAGACACTCAGGCTAGCTCAGACTCCACAGCCAGGCAAGAAGCCCTAACATGCTGTTTATTTGGGCTGAGTGACCTGACCCTATCTTACAGCTACACTTTTTAGCAAGAGTGAAGTGCCACTAAAATTATATCTGGTATCCAAGCCAGCATGTGTATCTCTACGACGTGCTAAGTAAATGCAATCTCAAGAAAAGGGACAAATCCTCCACTGGCTTAACACAACCAGAAAACAGTAACAAGCTAGAGGAAGGATTTCCAGTTCTCAAATGAACATAGCCCACGCTGGTTCTAATACACAATGTCTCGGACTTCAAGAACAGGGTGTTCTTTACAGCAAAAGAGAAAAAAAAATGTGGCAGCTTTTGTATGAGACTTAAACAACTTGCTTACCACCCCAAGCCCTGCAGTAGGTTTTAGCATTCTCCATTAACATATGTCAATCCAGAAGATATACTGAAATTTTTAAAATACAGTACTACATCTCTTCTGGATTCTTTTAAGCAGTGAAAGCCTAGTGATATCCAGAGCATGAATGGCTGAATGAAAACCCTCTCTAATGAATACAGTAGTTAGTAAATCTTAGACCTAATTTTCATGCTCTGGTTAAATTCAGACTGTCATCTTTGCACTTATTGATCAGTCTCATAACGACTTTAAAATTCCCTGCAAATTTTTACAGCTAGAGACTTGAGGCATGATTAGTCATGAATGCTACCAGACTGTTTATTCAACCTTTTGGAAGCAGGCAGGATCACACACATTTAAACAAAAGGATTCCTGGAATCACAGAAAGGCTTGGGTTGCAAGGGACCTTAAAGATCACCTAGTTCCAAATTCCTGCCATGGACATGGATGCCTCCTACTAGACCAGGTTGCCCAAAGCCTCATCCAACCTGGCCTTGAACCCTTCCAGGGACGGGGCATCCACAGCTTCTCTGAGCAACCTGTTCCAGTGCCTCACCACCCTCTAAGTGAAGAATTTCTTCCAAATATCTAATCTAAATCTCCAGTCTTTACGTTCTTTTTGAGCAACAGAGCACTGGAACTTCCAAAATGGACTAGACAAATTCCCAGAAATTTTCCTGTTAGAAGCAAACTTTCAGCAGAGCAGACAGAACTCTGCTGAGCCCAGCTTCTCTTTTTTTAATCCCAGTTCTGGCATTTCTGTCACAACAGGCAAACAGAAATTAGACATCAGTGCTCCTACAGATATGCATCTGTCATTTATGCGCTGCTTTAAAACAGATCGTGGTATAAAGTTACACGACAGAAGAAAGCAAACCTTCAGAGCTGCAGTCAGACAGGTTGTCAGTCAGAGAGTCAGATGCAGGCTCAACAGGACCAATCAGTTCAGACCCATCATGAACCTCTCCACCCTGAAAAGAAAGAAGGAAAAAAATTATTGAGCTACTCTGCTCTATGGAACGTCTCACTATATGGCAGTGATACTCAAAACTAACTTTCCTAATCGGTATATGCTCCATTACTTTATAGTTAATGCATTTAATTAAACTATACATACCTGCACAATTAGCCTGGGGTTTTATCCCAGTGCTACTCTACCCTAATTGACAACTACACAAAGAGCTGGCATAATTTCTCACAGATTTCAAGGGGTGAAACTAAGCCTGACCACATCCTCCCAGCCAAACCCCATACATTTTAAGCCATAAAATTCACAATGCACTCCCTGTAAAGAACCAAAGCAAAACAAGGGCTTTTGTTCAGGCCATGTTTGCTTGCCACTGACTATTTAGATATCAAAACAGTCAGCCCACTGCAGCTTCTGCGGTGAGTAACAAGAGTCCTGAACCATACAGTCTGCAGCATGTCTGCCTGCAAAGCCCAGAGCTTTCATGGAGTGAACAGTGATGCTCCTGCTCTCTTGTGACTCAGTCTGTGCTCTTCCACGGTGTTCCCTAAGCCAACAGGTCCTTCGTGCAGGATCGTTGGTGGATTAGATCAATGGCCCACCCACCATGGTGAGTTCAGTTATAGTCAAGAGAGGACAAATGAGGACGATAAGGCCAGGGCTGGCATATAAGGGTGATATCAGTCCCTCTCAAACCTGAAAGACTTTAGAGGTAAATAAAGTAGGAATAACTAATTTCAGAAGAAAACATCTGAATGTTCATTGTTGTTGTCGTTTTTTTAATTTCTGTTTCACTTCTCATTAACACGCCTTCCATGCAATTTCATTAGAAACTGCACCATTTCCAAGGCAGAGTTATAAACAGGCATTTCTAATCAGTCTTGAACTAGCCCAGCACATTCCCATGTTAGCTAGCCCATAGATACACACGGTATTTCCTTCAGCTGTCTCAGCTGTCTCTAAGACCTCATTGTCCAAGTCTACCTCTCCATGGCTATTCACACAGAAATCTGAAACAGAACGAAACCACTCCTGAGCACAGCTGAAGGACACTGGCTGAGTTGGTGACTGATCAAAACCTAAGGCACTCTTACAGGAAAATGACAACATCAGCTAGCACGTGATCTTAAGTTATTACACTTGCATAATTCCCCTTGTAGATATATTTGCTCCTGTAAAAATGAATGCCTTTCTAGGTTTGTTCATTGCCTTACAAAGCCAGAAAAGGTCCAGTGGAAGGCCAAAACTAATACTTTTATTAAGCAAAGGATGGCAAGTGAGCTCTGAACAAAGTACCCAAAAAGCACAAAACAGAAATATTTCCGAAGAACCAAAAAAGCGCACGTGCAAACAAACTGAAGAGTAAAATATTCTACTTCGGTCTCCTATTCATTGTTGCTGCCAAAGCTTAACGAAAATTATCTTAAGCATTTTAAAGGGTTCTGCAATAACTGTATCATGAAAACAAGTGAGAATTTGTATGCTTTTCTGTAATTTTGCTTTCACATTTACCATTTAAATACACTAAACACATCAATACACTCGCATCCCAGTCTCAAACAGATGAGCACTTCCTTAATTTGAGGGAGTTATTATGGTGCTTACAAGTAAATTTATGCTTATGTGTTTGCAGAATGTCAGAGCACGCTAGCGACATACTGAAAATAAAGAGGTTTGAAAGAACTATTGAAAACAAACTCCTTCAGATGTAATGAAAAGGAAGTCTGGGTCAGCTCATTGTCCTAAACTGTATTCTGGTGAACGGTTCTCACATCTCTGTATAAGCAGCACGTTTGACAAGTCATATACCAAATTTGTTATCATGGACCTCAGTCCATAACAGGCCAAGAAAAGAGTCTACTCAGTCTTCCCTTCATTAGTTTGAAACTATAAACAACTGCATAAAATACAGAAATAGTAACAATATTTTTTATTACTTCCCCAGAATATCTATATTTAACATCACTGGTTTTGCTCATCATTCAATACGCAAAAATTCCAAATCCCGTCACCCAAAGTTCCCACAAAACTTCCCAACTCATAGGTGTGATATGCCTCTTTTTTTTTTTAAGCTAGATTTCTCGAGTGAATGGAAAACTCCCAGTCACTTCACAAAGCGCATCAGATCAGCTTGTGGTAACTCTGAAGCTTATAAAGTAAAGCAGAATCAGCATTGTACTTTATTCACATCAATAAGAAGCAAACACTCCTACAAATACTAACAAACCTTAAAAAACTCTTCAAGCTGTTTGCTGTTATAGAGAGCAGGGATATTAGCAGAAAACTGCAGCAAATCTTCAGCACATTGCCTTCTTTCTTCAATCACGGTTTCATCAAATCGCCCTGAAACAGACATGTGGATTGACAGTTTTAGAAGTTAACTAGCAATAATAAGCACCAACTACGTATAAATAAATTAAAGAGACAAAAGCAACCTTCTGGAGACAATTCCCTGAGTCTATGAAAGTCATTCCAATGCTTCAGGAGAACATAGCAAATCTTCAAACTTCCTGTTCTCTATCGTCCCTAGAGTACCGTCTTCTGCAATCCACTCAGATGATGAAAGCTGGCAGCTACGACAAGAATCTTTCACCCTCTCATCGTAAGAATATGTGAGGCAACACTCTTGATTAGCCAAGAGACACTAACGGATGTCCAGTGTTATCTAACGAGCAATGATACGTGCACAATTTGACAATACGCCAGTCAGTGTCAGCCTTGATTACGGCCCAAATCCTGTAAGGCGCTGAGCATTCTTCACGGATTCTCAAGAACAATGCACGACATGAGCAGAAAGTAGAAGTGTTGCTAAAAGCCCCCAAACAGATAATCAATCCCAAGGTGCCATTTACGGAGACAAGTCGCAGGGGAGACAGTGAAGCCACCAGGCACTGAAACTTCCCTCTGAAGTAGCTCCACGCAGACAGGGTCTCATCTCCCCCTGGATTCGGGAGGTAATCAGGGCTGGGAGGCAGCTCATTCACTGCAATGTATGGTCCTTTCCTTTTCCTTACCCAGCACCCAAGACATGCCAATTAGAAAATACATGTGTATTTAAAAAACAATCCCGCAGCTCACCTCAGAGAATTGCTTCTCAGGAGAAAGAACCCTTGCATTACTACCTTAAAACCACATTCTTCACAATTGCACACAACTTCTTTTAGCTTTTCATATCAACATCACTTTGTTGTTGAAACAGTTACGAGTTTACAAAAGGAAAAGGACAGAGGTTAACCGTAATAATTGGAGGAGAATAGAACAGATAGTTGAAACAGCTATAAAGAGGGGAAAAAAAAGGACTGGGAAGACAAGTTTAAGAAACTGTATTGCTGTAACAGCATGACCAGAAAAGTAAGAATCACCTGTAACAGCACCGTGGCATTCACCTTTGAAGAGGACAAAAAGATACAATGAATACAGAAGCAAAAGTCATTTATACTCAGATCAAGCAAAAAAAAAATAGTCCCAGAAGAAAGTATCAAAGCAGAAATTCTTCAAGTAAATAGCTCCTACCCATTTGGTAACAGAAAAAAAAAAAAAAAAAAAAAAGAAAACTAGAAAGACACATACATACTCAGAAGATCACAAACAAAGCTTTTTAAGGTTATTTTTCCATGAAATTAAAGGAAAGACATTGCTGGGCTAATTTTCAGCTGGATCAGCTCCGTGGTTTGTTCACCCTGGCCATTCAGCTGTACAAACCTTAGCAGACATACAAAAGAGTGGGCAACAAGCAAGCAGAAAGAAGGCAAAGGCAATGCTCCCACACTCAGTGGCAATACTGAAATGTGGCTATATTAAACTGCTCGTTTTGCTTCATGTATCTTCACAGCAACACTGCAGGCGCATTTTGGCCTTTGCTTCATTGCAGGCAGAACAAGACAGCATGAAGAAACAACTTTCCTCAATAAAGCACAACACAGATCAGTTAAATTCATCTACAAAATAACACCGGCACTGATGTAATGCAACAGAAAATCGATTACAAAGAAACGAGCAGCTAACAATGTCAGAAACTTACAAAATGAATGACTTGCACAGGTTGTATACAAGACATTGTTCCTGGCTTCCCAGGGACCTCTCCTCTCTCCCTTCTACTCCTTCATTGAAACCAATAACAAATTTTTCTTCTTCCTCATCTTCTGTTTCACATACTTTGCACAAATATAATTATGTTTGCAGCCACCTTCCCTCTCAAATGTAGCTGATGCTAGCCACATGAGCAAGACATTTGACTTTCTGACACTAAGCTGAGCTAACACAAATAAGAAAAAAAATGAATGTTTGGACAGAGCCATTGAAATATTATTCACTGTCACATTTTCCATCTCATCAGCATCATGATCCACTAAGAGGACCACCAGTTACAGAACTACAGAACTTCACAGGAAGGGACAATGTTACTCAGCACTGGTTTGTTCACAGATCGTCATCTCTGTGGCAGTTTCATTCCCAGCCACCCCTGCCTAACTCCTTCCCATCTCCTTTTCTCCTACTCCCAAGCAATCTTCTGTTGCTCAACACTTGGATTAATCTCCCCCTTCTTGTCCAGATTTTCAAAGGTACTTAGAAACCCATCTGACACGTCAAACATTTCAACCATGAAGTCTTCCTACACCTAAATCAATGTCACCTCCACTATTCTTTATATCTCTTAGGCAAATGAAAACTTCATTAGAGGGATCATGTCTTTACAGAGTTTTAGGAGATCTCAAGCACAACCTCAGCACACCACAAACGCTAAACACAATTACGCTATTGCTCCAGCAATGATCCATCTAGAATTTCTTACTCACACAGAAACCAAATGCAAATTCCCAGAAAGGGAATCCACCATTGTTTCTGGAGCAGATTTGAAAAACAAAACACCTAGCAAGGTTTGTGTTCATGTTTCAGTTTCTCAAAAGACTTCCAACTGCACACAACACCTCATTCTTAAATACGCTCCTTCATTTGGTATTTTCAAGCCCAAAAGGTCATTACCTAAGTTTACTATAACCTGAACGATTTTTCTGACTCACTGCTAACAAACATTATCAGTATTTGTGTGGTTTTTTTTCTTCTTTTTGTCAAATAAATTCAGAAAGGGGAGGAGTATTTTATTTATTTATTTTAATATCCAAGCACATCTGTGCAGTTGTTATACAAGAAACACTAAGTACAGACTTACCAGTATTTTGGTAAAATGCCATGTACACCCAACATATGGACATACTTAAAGTTGCCAACAAAAAAAGTAGTTTGAAAATACTGAAGAAATTCTTTTGATGCATATTGGGGAATGAGAGTAATCCCTTCTCACAAATAGTTATCATAATAGCGTAACAATTCAGAGAAGTTTTAGCAGCCAGATCTGCTTGAGATTCCCATGCTCAAGGTCATTATGTCTCCTCCATAAGATGGGTGGAAAAGGTTCAAGAGAAGCACAGAAAAAGTAGAATTATTTGGTTTTCCCCACCCATAACAAGTTTCCTGCTTTGATGTAGGCAGCTCTATTATAACAGCACAAGAATACATGCATTTGCATGTTATAATCTTCAAAAGCTGTAGTGTAAAACATGCAAGGCAACTCAGTTCTGCAGACGTGGCACATCCTTGGTTGTACCAAATATAGCAGCACAGCATATTCGTTTTCAAAATATTTCTCAGTTCTCCACACCACGTCCTGAAACTCTGAATGCTGCACTGGAGATTCTGTTCAGGTTTAACACTTCTAGTACAAGTTCAACTGTCAGAACTAATAGTGCTCGCTTGTATACTGTCCACAGAATGATATTTATACATTATTTAAAACATATGTACTTTAAAAAAAAATAGAATTATGTTGACAGCAACTACTAGCAATGCTAATAAGTACCTAGTTTCAAAACAGGGACAAATTGAACATCACCACAGAAACACTGCAGAAATGCTTCGTTAAAGCACCCTGAAAAATAAAGATCTTAACAGAGGTAGACCTTGCAGCCCACCATTAACTGAGCAAAACTGAAAACGAGTCTGTCAAAAACCCAGAATCTACTAAGTTTCCATTTTTCTCTAGTACAAGAAGTATTAGAACTGAAGATAAATGTTTTACATGAAAATAAAACAGCACCTATTGTGTGTAGAAGTGAGATGTACGGATCAACAGGAACATTTTATTCTTTAAATAAAGATTACTTATATAAACTCTTCTTAAATTAAATTTAAAATAACTCTTCTTAAATTGAAGAAGAGTCAGGCATTTCTGTTCCTTTCCACTATGTACAAATCATTTATTTATTTATTTTTTTACGTTACCTTCTTTTTCCAGTATTCTTCATTCAGATGTAGTGAGGTGTTTAGTATGTTATTAATTTCAATGAGCCTTTTGTCAGTAACTACATTGAATATTTCTGTAGATTTCCTTCTCTTACAACATAGGTTGTGGTCACTTCTGTTCATCCCATCCAAAAGAAGAACATCTTTTAAAGGGGATTTCACTCAATTTTTCCCTGGCTTACAGAGGTAGTACACTAACAGCTAGCAAGTTTGCATTTCTGACAATTTAAAATTAAGACATTAGAAGTATGTACTCTCTTGAACCCCAATTTTTTTATTTTTGCCCCTCTCTCTCCCTTATGACCAGCTACCTTATCTCCTACTTGAAATTAAGTTATGCCTTGCAAATAAATATCGGCTTGTAAATAACTTGTCCAATGAGCACTCTCCTTTATAAAGCAGATAAAATCATCTCAAGATGAAATAATACGGTCTCTAACCATTAGTGCACAAGTTCTGACATAGCACTGAAACTTACTCCACTTCCAACTTCATAAATGAGCAAAAGTAGAACTTCACGATAGCTGGGTACAACGTAACTGATGTGGAAGACAATTTAATGTAAGAATTTGTGGTTCTCTGCGCAGAGCTGTGTAAAAGTCTACACCAGAGTTCAGCGTCCTTGCCTTCTCACACAACAAGAGGTTAAGGCTGAGCACCCCCCAGAGCTGACAGGGCAAATTGGACCTAGGTTATAAGCTAACTTCATGTTGACTATGTCAGTATATTCTTTAAAAGATCTCAATGCCATGCCTACATGCAGCAGTCATCAAGAATATAGTACCACTAAGTAGCAAAAACTAGAAGTCTGGCAGAATTTGAAATCCTGAAACCATGGGGAATATTGTGCTTTCCAGGCTGAGGTTTTGCTTCAAGGGGATTTTCACACTGTTTCTCTAGCACTTGAGGCAAAGGAGGGCTGCCAGGAAACACCATTACAATGCCATAACGCAGGACAGTGCCACAGTGCTGTCACACAAAATGGTGGGACAAAACAACCTCAGTTTGGGAACTTTGCAAACTGACAGGCTCGACTATCTCAAAGTAATAGAGACTTGTGGGCTTTTTGTTGTTTATTTGCTTTTTTGACGTTTACTGAAAAAGCGTAAAAAAATAAAAATAAAAAACATGCAATACAAAAAGAACTGAAAATGAAGAAAAATATGGAAAAAAGCACTAAGGACAAAAAAGCATGTGTTAAATGCATGCAAAAAAATGTTAATATCGAAAAAAACATGCAGAAACACACTAGATGCACACCAAAACATGCGACATCTGGAAAACTGGACAAAAACATGGACTATATTCATGCCAAAAATGCCAAATGCATGCTGGATGCTAAAACACAGTAACTCGTGAAATGGAAAAAAGGTGCAAAAGCATGTGCTAGATACACACCTAAAAACACTGCCCTTCGAAAATGTGGAAACATGCCACACATGCATGCTGACTGCTTAAAAACCTGCTAAAGTGCCAAAAAACACACATCAGAGAAAAAAAAAAGAGCGCACCCAACTGAAAAATGCTATACATGCAAGAATACACAGAAAGACATGCTAGATAGATGCCAAAATTTTTAAATTGTACACAGGGAGAAAATGTGCAAAAAAAGTATACTAGATGCATGCGAAAAAAAAACTTGAAAAACAAACACTCACAGATTAAATGCTGGGGGGGGGTACATGAAAAACACCAAGAAAAGTACAAAATGCACACTAGATGAACAAAAAATGTTAAAAAACACACAACTCATTACACATAAAAAAAAAAGCTTAAAAATCAGTGAAAGGCACATGCTTAAAACAAAAAATGACCTACGGAAGGACACTGGAAACAAACAAAAACACACACAGACTTTTTGAGAAGATGTCGATTTCATGTTTGTAGGAAATGTTCTCAATGTATTTCAGAGCTCTGCATAGCTCAAGATGTTACTTATCCAGTAATACTAACATAAGGCCCAAAATGCAAACAATGTTACATAAGTGATATTAAATTTTAATTTTCTTTCAAGCATTAACACTCAGGAGGTTTTTTAACATAGAGTCACACCACTTTGCTGGAAGTCCACCTTTATCTATTCATGACAACAAACTTCAGGATAAAATGAGAGGGTTTTTTGGCTAATTATTTTTCACCATATACTTCTCACGCAGAGTCACAATCATCTTATGTGTTGGTTTTGGTGAAATAACTAATGGCTATATGTAAAACTGATCTCAAAAGTGTAGCTAGATACAACTGATAATTATAATCAAATTCCTAAAATAAAAAACGTGTTCTTCAACAACTACTTGGCACCTTACGATAACTCACCGATAAGCAGACAGCTTATATATGAAAATCTTTGTTCATTGTTCAAGCATTGTTCACAAAGCTAATACAGACAATATATTCCTGAAAACAGGGAATGTATGTTTTACAGATACGGAACATATACATCAATAAATGTTTGAGCTTACATCTCTAACATGGAAGCAGCAAGAACGTCCTGTTAAACGATTAATAAAAACATCAAGCTGTGACACCAGCATACCTACTGGTAAGACATTCACAACAAGGCAAAAAGTTGAGCACTAAAAGCACATCGAAAATATTTCTCCATGCAGCCGCAAAACAGGATGTACTTATGGATATTGAGTTATCAACGAATTTCAGCAATTCAGGAGGAAACCATGCTTACCAAACACTATGGCTTTGGCAAAAGGTGGAAAGAGTTCTGTGTGTCTGCATAGGTTTTTATGAATTTGCCAGAGATCTTTGTGCAGTTTCTTAAAGTCACTGTATCTCTTCCAAACGACTATCTGAAGCAGAGAAAGAGGGGGGGGAGTATTAGTGAGGGTCATCACAACTATGTTCACATATGTTCATTGTTCACATCACAAATATGTTTTTAAGCAAATCAGACTGCTACCTTCATAGCTTATATGTTCAACAAAAATATACGATCTAAACTGCCAAGTGTAACAACCATTAAAAAAAATTACATTGGTTCATTATCTGTCCCCAACCCTCATTTTGTCTAACAAGACTACAGTGTACAGACAAAATATTAAGTAAAAGCTGAATGAAGGAAATACAGAGGGCAAAAGCAGCATTGTTTCATCCACAATGCAATCCAGAGCTACACAGGGAACCAGTAAGAGAGAGGGAAAAGAGCCGAATAGGAGCATTTCACTATCCAACACTCAACAGCATGCTGTGCTTGGCGCAGCTGCAGGTACGGGGGAGAGACACAACAGCAAAAAAGAGGAAAGCAAAATCAGTACAGGTAAAGGATTCTTATGGAGTCTTACGGACAGAGGAATTCTTACAGGCAGAGCATGAAGCACCTAGAACTGCAAATTAGCTCATAATTTATGTGCCTATGTAAACTGCTGATCATGTGCAAATGCAAGCCCCCATGTAAAATTGTTTATTAATAATAATTCTCATCAAAAATTGAATATGTTCCCTTTTGTAATCTAGACAAAATCTCTGACTTCAGAAACGCAAGGAGAGCATTCATTACACCAGATTTTGCTGATTTATCCTTTTCAGAAAGAAGTAGTCATCTCCCAGGCAGGTTCCTCCCAGTCAGGTATCTACCTTATCCTTCTTCCATCCCGTTCTCTGTATCCTTCCATTCAAGGAAGGAGAACCCAGCAGGAAAATCAGGCCAGGAAAAGAACTGAGCAACAAAACTTACACTTGATTGCTAACAGGTTTGCTATCAGGATGAGAAAAAAAAAAAAAAGAAAATACAAAGGCATTTTATATTGTGGCTTCATTGTTGGTTAGACCCACTGAGTCATCATAACACTCAACACTAATGTGCAGTGATTAGTGCAGAAAGGGAAAAAAAAAAAAGGATTTTAATGAATTCAAAAGTTGATTCCATCAGTCAAATGTCTCAAGTACGTTAATACAACTAAATACCATTTAAAATATTCCAAATATTTCACTGAATGATTTAACCAGTTGCGTTCTCACGAGCAATCATAATTGTAGAACTACTTTTTTCAAGGAAATCAGACTTAGAGATAAGCAAAAGGTTTCATTTTAGATTACTATTTTTTTGGTTGGTTGGTTTTGATAGCACTTTGGTCAGAAGCCTTCCAATTGTCAGTGGATGCAAGTCCTATCTACAGAAGGATGCAAGTATAAGGTAACAGGACTGTCAGAGAGTATATTGAAAGCTTTAATATGGCAACACTCCATCCAACTTATCAACTCTGCTATGCAGAAAGTAGCAGTCCTGACTCAGCCCCACCTACCGTGCACACGCATCCAGGACTAGTTACAACTAGTATTTGATGGAGTTCCACAGGCATGATAGGAAAAACCAGAATCTCTCAAAAAGGCCAACTAGTGATTTCAGTTTCAGAAACAATAATTTTCCAATACTGTACTTCCATCAATGCCAATATCCAGAAAATGATGATTAGTACTTCTTAAACAGTGTGCATATAAAACATAAAATTGCATTAGACAGCAAAGTCTCAAAACATCAAGTTACTGTATTGTCAGTACTCAGAGACAATGTGAAAAGCTGCCAAAAAATAAAAGCATGAGATTCTGTTCCACTAAAAAGTATTATTTGTCTGCTGCTGCAAGCGATCTCTCAGTAGCCAAGAGGAGAAAACATACCCACAAACAGCTTACAAAGCAAAGGAATGAAGGTCATCCTGAAACCTTTCACAAGCTCATGGAGATCATGCCTTTGCATGCATGCAGCTGAGCAAAGATAGCAAAGCTCCCACTCTAACATACTCATTAGAAGTCAGATTTGTAGGAAGGACAGATTATATTTCCAGGCCCAACAAAGCACAGCAAGTACATCATAAAACATATGCTGGAATTGCAGCGCAATAAGGTGCTTGTCATAACTAGAGCCAGCAGACCTCTCTTAACTCATCCAATTCCTGTGTTCCACAATGAACAACCCTTTCTCCTCTGTGAATGAGTATAGGGGAGGGAGGGGGAAAAAAAAAGAAAAAAACACATGATTGCCCTGGCTACAATTGCCTCGCATGCCATGTTGCCACCATCAACGCTCAGAAGCAAGGAAATTGAAATGAAGGCCACTAGCCTTTTGGTATCTATTAACTCCTCCACAAACAACTTCACGTTAACTTCATCCTTTTGAGAAGAAAGCCCTTACAAGGTTATCTTCCTTCCTGTCCCAGCAAGAACAGTTGGGGGTGTCTTGAATTGTAATTGGCTGTAGCGGGAGAGATCGTGTATTAAAGGATTGTACTCTGAAGCGCAGTTAACAGACGTGACAGAAAACTGGCGAGTAGAACTGAGGTTACAGTACACAGCCTTACGTATAGTTGCACATCTGCAACGCGGGTAGTAGCATCACAGCAGTGCCATTAAATTGGCCTCTGCACGAGCAGGCAGGCACAGCCACGTGGTTCTGTACAGCTAGGGGAAGGGGTTGCACAAGACAGATCGTAAAGCCAGAGGGTTGGTGTGCGTACAAAATTTTGTCTGTTGAATTTCTAATTGAGCAGTTTTGGAAAACTGAGGTCAATTTATTTTCTTGGGAGCAGATTAGGAGCATACTCTTTTTCTCTCAAAGACTGCCCACAATTCTTTTGCTGTCATAGGAAGCAAGTGTAACAGAAAAGCTCCCAATGTATGTTGTTTCCTTATTATAATTCATCCTTACAGCAACTACTGCCTAGGGTATTGCTGTTCAGATGATTGCTTATAACAGAATCACAACACCACAGCTACCATGCTATCACATGCAAAATAATTAATTTGAATGCAGTGAAGTGTGGAAAAAGGACACTCATCAACAAGTTCATGGCACATTTACGTTTCCTTGCTGACTAGAGTATGTGGAATCCTGCAAGGCATCCTACATCTACAAACTAAAGCAAGGACTAAAGGATACCGTTCTGCTATTTTTTCACAACTAATTAACATATATTCATGCAATACACTAGCTGAAAGACACAATATATTTTTCCTGAGGAACGGCTCATCAACAGCTGCTATAAGGTGTTTTTCCCACAAATGAAAATTAAGGTAATGGCAGAGTGTGTTCATGGGTGGGCTCAATCCAGGAGTCTCCCTATAAAAGGTGAACATCAAGCTACAAGCTACAATAATGCAGGTCTAAAACTAGGTCCATGATTATGTCTGATTCGGATAAACTACTTTAATCTTCCATAGATTAAAAAAAAAAGTGGCAAAAGCATGAATGTTCATGCTTGTCTGATCCTCAAGATTTCAAAGAAGGATGCAACAAAGGGGTATTAGGTGTAGTAGGCAATTCTCACCTCTGCCAAGCCACTAATCAGTAACTCATGTTTGACCATACAGAGATGCAATGAATTCACTTATGGGCTCTTCTTTCATCAACTATCCAGGTTCTCCTCAACTGTGGTACGAGACTGCACCAGAAATTCAACATATGCATATGTTACTCAATGTCTGAAAAGCCAAAAGGTTGTGCTTTTGAAGGAAGATAATGCATGTACATAGCATAATATAGTATGAACAATGTCAAGTCATTAGTCCAGAAGAAATCAAGTGGAAAAAAATAGATTTTTAATCTGAAAACAACCAAGAAAGAAAAGCATGATGCATTTTTTGTCTCAATAAAACGTTTCCTAACAGTCTTTTGAGGCTTTAAAGAGGCACAAGAATACAGCAGACCCTTATTCAGAGCCTTTTTGGAAGAGGCAAAGAGCAAGCAATTCAAAAGTTTTATAAAAGTACATCATGGGAAAATAGTTAAGGAGCCTCAGAGAGGCAGGATTAATATACGACTTGCAGTCTAACCTCTCTCAACTACTCCTATGCTCCTCCACTTTCCCCCTGCTCACTAATAGACAGTAATGATGTAGGCTTTTCCGTGAAGTATTGGTTAAAGAGGAGAATAACACCTACAGCTGAGACCTAAGACTTGGATTGCGGACTGATCTCTAATTATACTGGTAGGAGTTAAGTAGCCATCAATTTGCCAATTCCAGCCCTGAGAAAAGAGCTTGCGAAGTTTTCAAAGCCATTTTGTCATCAAAAGACACTTTACTCCCTAAGACTTTGTTTCAAGTCTGGATTCATCACCAAGGGCAGAATTGCAACATGTTACACTCACTACTGTTTTCGACTATGAAAGCAAAAGACAGATGGAAACATACAAAAAAAAAAAAGTATGCTCAATTAGGATGACAAAATACACAGAAATTGCTAAGTTGCATCAAAGATACTTCAAAAGGCATAATGCAATACACAAACAGACATTTGCACAAGTTTAAACTGTTACCTCCTGGACATCCTCTGGATTTTTTCTTGAAACAATCTGAAAGGCAAAACAAAAACCGTTCAGTGCTTGGATTTACTATTCCAAACTGATTCACGCAATGATTTGTTGCTGAGGAGAAAAATCTGGAAGAAGGCAAACAGTTGCATATTCCTCCTTGCATGCAGAAGTGTTTTCATTTAGTTTCAGAGAAGTTTAATATCCAAATACAACAGGGTAAGGAGTTTCAGCAGCACAGACAGTTGCTGTTACCAGAAATACAGATGCACGTGCTAGGCAAAATGGCACAGAAGGCATCCCACAGAACAAAGCCACACAGCACACACCCCCATCATCTTCCCAGTCTTTTCCTGTTAATTCATATTGGGGTCACATTACTCCCAATAAGCAGAATTAATCAAGGCTATTCCTGGCTTAATACACATTATGCACAGCCTTGTCGTGAGGTGTAAGGCTTTGAATTTATTAAGACAGGATTTTCACTTTACTTACAGCCATCAATGTGCGCACGCGACGGACTCTGTCCTTGTGTGTTTGTTTCTACTTAAACACTCTTTGCCTAATTAATTATAAATGACTTTGTCTGGAGGAAAACTGCAGCGAAAACAAGGCTTGGCTACACACCGTAAAAAAAAAAAAATGTATTTTGTCTGGATTTTTTTTTCTTTAAATAAATATCGATCGCAAAAGCCTTTGTAATCCAAGTTCTGTATTGGGTTTATAAACAGCAATAAGAGCATATCCGCACAATCAATCACAACCAGGCATCTTTAATTCATAACTGCAATTATCTTGTGTAAGTCAGTACATCCTTCACTATCATTCTACCAAAGCTGTTCAACAAAATAATTAGGCTACTGTTAGCTAAATAGGGCACTCTCAGTCCGAACTAAGACTATCCACACACTCGCACCCCACAAAATGATTAGTATTGTGAAGGGGTGACACAGATAGGCAAGTGCAAGGAGTTTGCACGACTCACACCCCACAGGCTAAAATCCCAACCCACTGGACTGCAAGCATCACTCAAGCTCTTGGTCCAAGAGGGAAGTCAATGAACGTACACCTACTCCTTGCTAAGTGACAACAACATACTGTTCACTCCCCAACTTCCATTTTTCAAGAACCCCCTTGCTGAAGCCTCCCAGATTGCATAAGACCACCTTACTACACAGACCATTGTAAGCTTTCACACATTTCAGAGGAAACAAGACAGAAAAGAGAAGGTCCCAAAAGACCTAAGGCTTTTTCCTTCACAATTCTAATTTTTTCCCCCACATTGCACAGTAAGACCTCTTCTTATAACACGGCCTACAATGTCAAAACCTCCCTCAACTTTTCCTCACTGAGGAAATCTGAGTAACCTCACATTTGGCAACTTTACCGAATGTTAACCTTGGGGCTGTTGCTCCCTCACTCACTACCAGACAGTTCACGTGTACACTTTGTGAAATATTTTGACCCTTCTTTTCCAATAGCTGGTGTATTCGATGTAACAAACCTGTAGAGCTGGAGAAAGAAGATAGCACAGGCATGGCTACACATCACAAAAGAACACCAAAGGGCACACACCAACTGTTTTGTTTTGCAGTTCACCTTTAGTTAAAGCCTTACAACAGTTCTGGCAGCTAGGTAAGTTACCAGATGGGCAGAAGGAGACCCAGAGAGATGAGTAATTACCCAGCCAGTTAGTAAGAATCTGGAATAAAACCCAGAGGCCCTGTTTCACACTTGTTCTAATGTTACATTGCCTTCTATATCTACCAGCCATGCCAACTTTAAGTCAGTATGTAATAATTTATGTGTTGTCCTACTTTGTTCTTCATATCCTTTTCTGAAGGTCAACCCCAGAAGAGGTCTTCCCCTTCAATCCAACCTATAACCAACCTAAAGACTTGGCAAACATCTTACTATGCCCCAGATTTTCAGTGTATTTTTTCAGTCCTCCCAAAAGGATCAATGCAATCAGCTCCTGCAAATCTCTACTGCAAGCAACTTTCATCTATTTAAAAAATATCATTAGGATACCTACCAATGAGCTGAGCAATGCATAACTACTGCATTATGATGTGAAAACAGAGATCCTACAAGGATCTCATACCCCACCACTGAGCAAAGTATTTCAGATTATCCTATTCCTGCAGATAGCCAAATGTAACTCATTAGAATTTTAATTATCATTAATAATTGTAATCCTCCAAATTATCTGAACTTCTATTAGTAGTCTACATTCTCAGATATCATTCAAACAATACTCTTGGCATCAGGACTTGCTGATTTCTCTTTCTGTTTTTTAGCCTTTGGGAATGGGTATAAAAAGGCCAATTTTCATTTAATCTTGTCTGCACTCAAAGTATTTCACTGCTTACAAGTAAATAAAATACATATTCTCTGTAAATACTCATGCACAGTCAGTTTCTGCAGAATACATGCCTTGCAAAAACCACAGAACATATTGACTTTTTTTTTATTTTATTAAAGTAGACTCCTAAACAAAAAGCTTTTAGAAAAATCTGCAATAAGGATAGACCTTAGCACTCAGAAGGGACTGCACGGGTAGCCGTGACCAGTATCCCCTGCTCCTAACGCAGGATAACATGGTTAGCATAACCAGTGCCATTTTGTAAAGTAAACGGCCATTATCTGTAGGGAAGCCGGTCATGTATCAGTCCCCCTTTCCTGCTCCTCACCAGCCTTGAAGGTCCTGCGTGATTAGAACAAACATCAAGGAACCTTAACCTACGCTGGTCATAAAACCCTGTGAAATAATAAAGCTCACAATTATAATTACAACTTAGTAGCATCCTCCTTCTGCCAAGGATCCCTAAGGAACCTCTCTGTCCCCGTAGCATTGGTGACTGTGCCCGTCACTTAGGATACACTAAACAAGTGGTTTTCTCTTTCATAATTAACCCATCCTAACATTGGAACAGAAAGCTCCTTTAACTTAATGCAGTTTCACAAAGTATCCAATTGCATGCCCCTGAAAGGACCAGAAATCTCCACTAACACATGCTGAGTACCCTAGGCCTCCGTCCGAAGGGTATTCAGTGCAAGGGGAAGATCCACCTCACTTTTTTTCCTGGCGATCCCCCAAAGTCGCTGCGCATCAGTTCAGCCAACGCAGCTGTAGTGCTGTGATACCGACCGTGGAGCCAGATCGCGGCAGGAACAGGAGGGAGGAACAGGAGGGGAGGAAAGGGGAGGGCAGCAGATATGTTCATTGAATTATTTGTGAATCATTCCGTTCGGTTTCTAACACTCCAAATCCTCACTTCAAGTACTACATAACGGATTACCAGAGAGAGCCCTACTGAGACGAAAGCTATTTATACTTCTACATTTGTGAACCCAACGCATGCTCTGCCGCATAAAAGAGAGATTTTTGCACTTTGAGGACATCCAAACACACTGAAGAACTAATGATTTCTGGTTAACTTGGTTTAATTTGGACCGCTCACAAACCCATCAGCCCCTTGCTCTGTAGGACACCCCTCACAGTCAGCACACTCCCCAGTTCTGAACTGCGCGGCCTGGTACGGTACACGCGGCCACATGTTGCGTGCCACAACTTGCTCCTGAACAGATCTACAGATACCAAAATATCACAGAGCATCTTAACTGTCTTCGGCCAATAAGAACAAGGCCATTAGAGTAAAATAAGCAGAAGTCTCGGCTCATTCCTATTACTCCCTATTGCACTGACAGAAACCAACATTAAAAAAGAAACAAAACACACACTCAGCCCAACGCGACCTGCTGCAGAAGCACCTGAAGGCACTGTTTCTCTTGTCTTTACCTCAGGAAAACCTTTTTAATATTGGAATTAAAGCAGTTCAGTTGGAAGGGACCTTCAAAGACCATCAAGTCCAAGTACCTGGCCACCTCAGGGCTGCCCAAAAGTTGAAGCATGTTACTGAGGGCATTACCCCACTGCCTCTTGAACACTGACAGACGTGGGGCATCAACCACCTCTCTAGAAAGCCTGTCCCAGCGTCTGACCACCCTGAGGGTAAATAAATGTTTCCTCATGCCCAGTCTGACCCGCCCCAGCCCAGCTCCGTGCCGTTCCTGTGCATCCTGCCATCAGTTCCCAGGAGCTGAGCCCAGCACCTCCCTGCCAGACACAGACACAGCCACTACAACCCTCGGAGCTCTACCGACAAGCCAGTTCATCGCCCAGCCAAGTCTGAACACGTTTCTCTCTGTCAGTTCGACTGGCAGCTCTGTGGTTTCCTGGGCCTTCTCTCATGCCCGGTTTGCAGACGGGTGTAGTGCTGGCTGCTGCCAGTCAGCAGGGACCTCCCCAGGCTGCCCCGACCTTTGGTAAATTGTGGAGGGGGCTCCAGCTGTAACGTTCACCAACTCCTGCGGTTCTCTGGGGGTGAATCCTGTCAGCCCCAAGGATTTATGAACATTCATACAACTGGCCCCTTACAATTTCTGTGACCACAAATGGAAAGTCATCGCAACCCAAGCCATGGATTGCCAATGCTGAGGGCCAGGCAATCCAAGATCTATTATTAATATTAAAAACTGAGGCAAAAAAGGCATTAAATGCCTCCACCTTTTCCTCACTCCTATTTGCTAGGTGACCATCTTCGCCAAGTATCAGTCCAATGTTTTCCTTTGGCCTCCTCTTGCTGTTGACATATACAAAAAGGCCTTCTTTGTTGTCTGACACTACAGCGGCCACTACCAGCTTTTCTTGCTTTCTGCCTACAGATGTGAACTGCAGCTCTGTACTCTCCCTGTGAAGCCAGACCTTGCTTCCAGAGATTATCTATTTTCTTTTTCTGTCCTAGTTTCCTGTTCAGCCAAGCCGATCTTCTGTCCCACTCGCTTGGCCTGTGGCACAATGGGATTGTAGAAGGTGGTTCTTGAAAAGCAAGGAGCTCTCATGGACCCCTAAACCCTCTCAAGCCGATTCCCTGGGAACACTGCTAGCTCGCTGAATACCTTAAAGTTTGCTCTCTTAAAATCCAGGGTGGCAAATCTGCTGACCTTTTTTTCTTATTACACCAAAAATTTTGAACTCAACGATTTCACGAACAGCATGGTCAAAAGAGCTCCCTAACGTCACCTCTCCCACAAGGCCTTCCCTATTCTCAAAAAACAGATCTAAGAGGGCACCTTTCCTAGTTGGCTTGCTCAGTAGTTGTGACAGGACATTGCTGTCAACATGCTTTAGGAATTCCCCAGACTTGCATGTCACAGCAGTACGATATCCCCAATTTGTGTCTGGGAAGTTGAAATCTCCCATAAGGACAAGGTAACCGATCCCGAGATTTCCCCTAATTGCCTATAGAACAGCTCATCCATGCTATCATCCGGAGTGGGCAGTTGATAGCAGACACCCACGACATCTGCTTTGCTATCCACCCCCTTAATCCTCATCGAGAGGCTCTCTACTGCATCATCCCTAACCGCAAGGGCTGAACAGTCTGATCTCTCCCTTTTAGATTAAAATCTCCCAGCGCAAAACAACCTTTTTCTGGCTCTTAACAAAAACTACATCTCATTTGACTAAAAAGAATATTTGAAACATGTGACATATTTGTGTTTGGTGGGCTTGTAAACGTTCAGGAATAATAAAAAAAAAAAAGTAAAAACAAATTGATTTTTGATTTCAAATTGAAAAATTGAGTTAAGGGAAGGAATGCATATGAATATGCTGATCTCGTAGGCAGAACATCTGCAGCTGCAGTAACTTTGGGATCACAGGTCATTCAAATAAAGCCTTTCTGATGCTCTCAGTACATCCCACCAAATCTGCGACCTGAACTCCCACTTCTCTTGCAGCTATCTCAGACTATTCACTTACTCCCCCTCCCTTTCTGGCTTAAGTAGGGAAATGGAGGAGAAAAGAAGGCAAGAAGCTTCCCCAAAGGAACAGAAAGAGCCTTTGGCAGAACGAGCACCAAGCCAGCTCTCCCAAAATCCGGTTATTTGCTTCAGCTTTCCTTCTTCTCCCACAAGGCCTCTCTCATTCCCCCGGTCCCTCTTCTACCCAAACGGGGCCGAAGACCAGAGACCAGGCACCCGCAGCCCTGCAGACGGGGCTGTCCCAATATCCCTCAGGTCAAACAGCTGTGCCCAGTGTGGGCGCGCTGGGTGCACATCCGCTGCTCGCTGATTTCTCCTCGGGAGCTGACAGCGAGGCAGAGCCATTCGGCTGCCACCTCTCCAAGGAGGTCTTGGGGAGAAGAAGGAAAAAAAAAAAAAAAGAAAGAAAGAAAGAAGGAAAGAGTCGCTTCTTTTTAAGCTATCCATGCGCGCCCTGCAATTAACAGGAAAGGAAATGAACTCCAAGGCGTGTTTGGGGGGACGACAAGCCATGTGAGGCCGCTGGCAGAGGCTGATGAAGCCCAGCTAAGCGAAGCCTCCCATGTCGCTCCCTCCTGCCTCCCCCCGAGGGGGATTTTCCACCACACCTTGCCCAGCCCGAGGCCCGCAGGGACCTGCCAGCAGCCCTGCCAAGCGCTCCAATCCGCACGCAACCGCAGATTTAATAATTAAAAAAAAAAAAAAAAAAAGAAGAAGAAGAAGAAGAAGGAACGCCCAAGGAAGAGGCAGCACGGGAAGGAGGGGAAGCAGGACCCCGGGGCCGGAGGAGGACGAGGGGAAGGGCAGCGGCGGCCGGCACGGAGCGGAGGGGACCGGGACCGGGGCCGGGCCGGGGCTGACTCACCCGCGCCGTGACCTTGTAGACGGTGTGCCCGCGGGGGTGCCGCCGCGGCTCGGTCACCGTGTAGAAGCGGGCCAGGTCCCCGCCGCGCTCCCGCGGGCTCAGCATGCTGCCCGCAGAGCCGGGCCGGGCCGGGCCGGGCAGAGCCGGGCCCCGACAGCGACGGAAGCGGCGCCCAGGAACGCCCCGACACGCCCCGGCCCGGCCGGGCCCGCCCCGCCGCCGCCGCGGGGAGCTCCGCCCGGCCCCGGCCCCGCGGCATCGCCAGGGGGCTGCCGGGGGCTGCGTGCGGTGGCCGACCATAAGGGCCGGCCCCGCGGGGGTGCCTCTGGGCAGGGCTGCGGCGGATTCGCAGCATGGGGAGCCCGGGATGGGGTGTGCCGCTTCCGCGGGTGGCTTTGGGGGTTCACATGTGCTGCCCCGAATCTGGTGAAGGGCCTGGGACACAAGTCCTGTGAGGAGCGGCTGAGGGAGCTGGGGGTGTTTGGTCTGGAGAAGAGGAGGCTCAGGGGAGACCTCATTGCACTCTGCAGCTGCCTGAAAGGAAGGTGTGGGGAGCTGGGGGTCGGCCTCTTCTCACAGGTAACCAGTGATAGGAGTAGAGGGAATGGCCTCAAGTTGCGCCAGGGGAGGTTCAGGTTGGAAATGAGGAGACATTTCTTCTCAGAAAGAGCAGTCAGGCGTTGGAAGGGGTTGCCCAGGGAGGTGGTGGAGTCACCGTCCCTGGGGGTGTTCAAGGAGAGGTTGGACGTGGTGCTTAGGGACATGGTTTAGGGGGAGATGCTGGTGGTAGGGGGATGGTTGGACCAGATGATCTTGGAGGGCTTTTCCAACCTTTATGAGTCTGTGATTCTAAATCACATTGCTTTATGTTTCCTCTCTTCTCCAGATTTCTAAACAGTACTTGGACTTCTCTTTGTAGCAGGGCTCTTGTGCACATAGAGGTCTCATATAACTCTTCAGGGAGAGAGGCATATTGCCGCAATCCAAAAGAGCAATTCGTGCTGTGAGATGTTCTCCTTCCATGGATTGAACCTTCAGCTACTTGGCTGCAGTGGCATCTGTACCAGTGTAGATCTGTACAAATATAGATCGCAACTGAGGTTATTTGAACTGTTAAGATTTGTTTTTATCACAGTATTTTCATTCATTTAATAGTCTGCTATTAAAAAAATCAGCTACTCATTAACAGGTTATTAATAGCTCTATTAACAGGTTATTAATATCTCTGATCTCATGCAGGCCTTTGACATAAAGAGAAGTATTTAATTGGATTTCTTTGTAAAATATTAGAGACTCTTGTCATGAAACTAATAGTAAGCAGGTGTTTCCTTTGAAAGGATTAATATGAAGGTGTTTCCTTCATATTAATCCTGAGTTCCAGATCAGATTCACCTCTGCAGATCTGGAAGCACCATTCTGGAAGCTCACCTTTGAGTGAGCAGTTTCAGCATTTCACTGTTTGGAAGTACTTACATAGTTTCACCTCATCCTTATTACTAGCAATTACAAGAGTACTCTTACTCTTAATTTGGACATTGCCCTAACTTCATTCTTATTACAATGGGAATTCCAACCTGAGTACCAGAGGCAAGTAGGTCCTGCAAACGCACAGAGTCAGAGAAACAGGCACGAGTGGACCAGCAGTTCCTCTCCTTGGACTGGTCTGAGAGAAAAAACAGATCATTTGACAGTGGTTTCCCATGTGAAACCCCGAAAAGCCTAGCAAATTCAGGTCCGTCTCCAAATAGAAGTGTTCTAGTATCCACATACAGCTTCATCTTTGAAAAGCGCAACCCCAGAGGAAGGTCATTTTTTCTGTGGGAGAATACAATGACTGTTCCTAACAACTCATAGGGCAGAAACAAAACAAATGTGAGTTTTACAACATCCTGTCTCTTGATTTTCTTTGGATTACTTTGGCATTCCCAGCTATCAAGTTACTAGAAAGATTCTTTATTGTTTTTATCTCTGAGAATTGCTTGGTTTTGTCTACTTTGCACAGGGAACATTTTCTTAAGGAATGGGGAAGAGAGGAAACATAAATTCTTACAGTGAAACACAGTCCTTTCAGTGAAATTGAAGTTTCATTGAAAGAGACATTCCAAAAAGAGATTATCTGTTTGGAGTAATTTTAACGTACAAGTAATGGAAATACTCTGAGTTTTCTTTAAATCTGAAATGAAGGGATTAGAATGATGTCAGAGGATACTTTATGACTCTCATCTTCTCTAATTTTAGCTGTAGGAAACTTGTGGCTACTCAGATCACATTTGTGGTGGCACCACATCCAAAAACCAAAGCTGGTTGAAAATAGGCTTGCACAAGGAAACGTGGAAACAATTTCCAACATGATATACTATGCATGTATTTGGTACATGCAGTTCATACAACCTTCCAGTGCAATACTTAATACTACATGATTAGACAACCAATTCCAGTATAAACTTGCTTATGAAGCAGCACTTGCTTATAATATCTCATAAGATGTGGTAGCTTTGAAGTTTTAATGCTACATGCAGAAATCAGTGGAATAGAAGTCATCATTGATTAATCCCTAATGAATGATACAATAGACCTCATTTAAATTTTAATAGCTAACTCAAAATTCAAAAGTTAGCAATTTGGTGGGAGGAGATATGGAGAAGAACCACTAGGAGTTGAGAAGACAAGTGTATGTTGCAGCTGTTTAACTCCATGTCTGAAACAAGCTTTACATATTTTGTACAGTTTCCATCTCCTTTATCTACCAGAGAATATACATATATTAGAACTGGAAAACCTCAGGAGAAGGACAGTAAATATGATCAGATCTACAGAATAGCCTCTTCATTTGGAACAATGCAGTAGTTTGGAAATTTCTGGCATGGAAGAAGAAATAACATGAGGGGATATTATAGTGGTCCATGAAATCATGTTTGGCTTGGAGAAGATGGATGGGAATGGACTGTTCAGTGTCTCTTTAAAGGCCAGTGAAGCTAGTAGTAATGAGGTTAAAAAATAACAAAAAATCATTTGTCACATAATGAGGGCTAGAATTGCAGAACTTGTCAAAGGGTGTTGTCGATGCAAAAAGTTTCCAAGTTCGAGTACTTGGGGGAGAGAGTCACTGAGAGATACTTAAATGACAAACACATCAGTCTTAGGAAATCTGCTAAGCTCAAAACAACTAGATGCAGGAGTATTCAGCTGAAATTTGCCCGGTCTCTGCACATCTTTAGGCATCTGCTGCTATCCACCTTTAGAAAGCAGGAAACTGAGCTCTGCGGACCACTGAGCTGAACCACCAAGGCTGTTCTCATGTTCAGCATAATCAATCAAAACATCCCTCAGTGAGTCAGTAGCCTCCATTCACTAGGACGTTTCAAAAGCTCAAATGACTCATGAAAAACTTGGCTTCTAGTTACAAATCAGAGAACTTGGAGATACCTATTTTGAAGAATAACTCTTAACATAGGATGGCTGACCTAGATACACAAAACAATAAGTAGAGAAGAGTAAACAATCTGTAATTAAGTGTTACTGGTTTATTAAGACTTAACCTAGGGCAAAGCAAAAAATAATTGCAAAATTCAGAAGAGAAACAATTTGTATCACATGAATAGGTTAATCTTTTAGTTATCTTCTATTTTGTGTTTTCACAGTTAATTTTATGCTTACCAACATATCTTTGTCTTTTTAAAGTCTTGTCTTCAGAAAAAAAAGTTTCACCCTTTCCCCTTTTCTAGCCTCGCTACTGAGATTATTATTATGCAAAAACTTTCAAAGCGACAGAGTAACCTGGGTGCCTTATACAGCATTGGTTGTCAAAATAGAGAGAATAACTACATTGTACAGGAAGATTCCCACTGCTTCTAAAAATAAGAGCAGTTTTTGCTGCTGAAGCTATGGGTTACTGTCTTCTGTCTTATAAATATATCCAAGAAGTAAGAATACTTCAAAAATACAGAAAAGAACAAATTACAGAAATAATTTGTGTGTGGAAAATAACAGTTGAGAGTTCTTTTACTGCTGACAAATTACAGAGCTAGTAGCTTCACTCCCTTACTACCTTGTGAAGAAACTAACAGAAAATCTTTACCTTTTGCCATTAAGTAAGCTGTGTTCAAGAATAAAAACCCAAAGTGAATCAGACACATTGCCTAACGTAATACTCGTAACATAATCACATTATTCCAGTTTAAGTGTTCCCTACCAGTCCTGGGAAAAGCTTAAAATTATTGCTTACTTAAAGTCACTTGTATGAAAAAAAATTAAAAGGAATGCAGAGAAACAGTATTTTGCTGGATTACAGTTCCTGCACAGCATCTGCCTTATGCAGCACTATCATATTTCATATGCTTTGTGCTATATTTTCTTACAGTAAACAGAGCCAGCATGTGCTCTGTCCTCAGAAGACCTCCAGAATGCGTTTAACTCTGTGTTCGTGCAACGCTGGCAGAAGCAGACCCGGTGGTTTACACGGCTGGTAGCTACGTGTGCATCTGCAGGGCTGCCAGGGCAGGCAGGCTTCCACTTCTTTCGTGAGATTGGGACTCTCTACCAGCACAGAGCAACACTCGCTTATGTGTGGAGCATTTTAACCCAGGAATGTTAAAATACAGTCTTGGGTGAGTGGCTTTTATTTTTCTGCAAAAAGCGAGCGGCACCTTGAAACAACCTGCAGCTCTTCCTCAAGATGCTTGAGGCCCTGGGGAACGTGTGCTAAAGACAGCATCCCACAGAGAAGACAGTGTATGGAAAAAGCAGCATAAAAAGAGCGTTACATCTGCTTTTAAAAAATAAAAAAAGGCCGAAAGTGAGAAGCGAGGCAGCCAACAACCCATCCCTCGGGGCACAACATGGCGCCCCCCCCCACCTCGGCCCGGGCCCAAGATGGCGGCCCGGCTTCAGCGCCCCGGAGCCAAGATGGCCGCCCTCTGACTACAAGTCCCAGGGGCGAGCGGGGCGCGGGGCGCGGCCTGGCCGCCGCCCGCCGTGCCGGGTAAGGGCAGGCAGGGAGCACGGCGGCGGCGCCGGGCGGAGCTGGCTCCGTCCTGGGCTGACCCCTTCGGGGGGCACCGGGGCTGCGCGGAGCCGCCAGCGGGGCCCCGGCCCGCTGGGAGGTAAAGGGCTGCGGGCGGGGGTTGGGGTCGCGGGGCGCTGCGGGCCTTCGCCGGGCCCAGGAGCCGCCTGGGCGCTGTGGTGCGCGGGGAGCCGGCCTCCCTCCTTCCCTGCCTCCCGGCAGCCGCCCCGGGGCTGGCGCCGGTGAAGCTGCCCGTTCGTGAGCAGCCCTAAAACATCGGAGGCCCGGCGGTGGCGGCCCTTTGCTGTAAACAGCCGGCGGCATGCAGGGCAGCGGCCGGAGGGAGTAAGCGACGGCGTTTTGCTCCGCCGGTCGCAGCTCTCTGCGAAAGTCCTCGTCTGCGGCCGTGCTTTGACAAAGGCTTCCCTTAGAATGAAGTCTTTCAGAAATCTTTGTGAAGCAAGAGTTCCAGGAGTTATCCTCAAAGGAGGGACGGCTCTTGCTCTAGGGCCGCATCGTAACGCTGCGGCGCTTTGGGGCGGCATTTCACTTGTGTGACAAAGGAGCTACATCTAGTGCATCGCGGTGAAAACTATTTCAGAACAAGCTGGTTTTGCTGAGTTGTATGTAAGTTTATTTGTTAGGCTGAATGACAGGCAGAGCGTTCTGACTTTACTTCAGGCACGTCGAGCTTTGATGTCTTCAGCGCATAACATCAAAATATGTGTTGTTGCTCAAACAATGAGGAAGCTGAGACAGACTGATGTCACTTAGCTTCCTACGTCTTTGTTGACACTAAGACTTTTCTTCCGGAGTGGGTGGGGAGCAAACATTTTATCTTCGTGGTGTTAATCGTTAAGCTGCAACTTTCTCACCTAGAAAGCAAACATTAAGCATTCACATAGTAAAAGTTACTGTATACACTGGTGCCAGAAAGGGGGAGAGCATTAGTACCCTCTGTTTCCCTGTCTTGTTGGCTTTGTGGCTGGAGCCAACTTTGTGACTCTTTCAGGAAGTCAGAAACTTGCTCAAAGCAGTTTTCTGATTCTTTTCAGATAACCTAATAATAAAGTTAAAACAGCATGCAGAAATGATCGTTTGTAAAGATCATTCTGCTGAGCACTTGAAAGATGTGCTACTGAATTTAACAAGGCAGGGAACAAATTGTGGATAGTTATTAAGATGGACAGTTTGAAAATTTAAATTACATTTGTTATGCTGAAGGGGAAAAAAAAGACAAGATCAGTTTGTAAACTTCCCCTTTAGAAACTTTAACTTTTACCTAAATGATTTACACATTTGCCAGTTACGTGTGTAATGCTACATAAAAGGTCGTAACATATAATTGGTATCTAAAAATAAGATTCTTATCCTGTGTAGGTGAGTTTGAACTCATAGGAAAATGAGTTAACTTGTAGAGAAAGATTACCTGTCATATGTCATGATCAGGGTGACTTGCATCTACAGTCTTCTACATGCAGATTTAGTTGCATTTAAGTAATAAACCTTATGCTTTCTCTGGTAGACACTCCATGCTGCCCCGTCACATGCAGAGGCTGGGCAGAGACTGGATTGCCCACTTGAATAGTTCTCAGGTATTCACTTCGAACGGTCCAGTTTCCACCTGCATGAGATGGGCCGGACATTATCCTCGGGCCTCGTTTCCTCTTCCTGTTCCAGTTGACTTTTCAGCAAACTGGAGGTTCCCTCCATTTTTTGGACCTTGGAGGCAATTTCAGAACTCCAATTGGCAGCTTGATAACTTTGCACAAAGTTCTTGTTTTCATCTACCGAACCCCAGTATGAAATCTGAGGGAGAAGAGCCGCTGACAAAGAAGAGAAGACTTAGTGGTCAGCATGATACTCCAACTCCTGAGGAAGAAGCAAACTTCGCTAATCAGAAGGAAGCATCGTGTCTTTCTGTAGCACAGAATGAAAAAAGTGATAGCAGCAAGAAAGGTAAAAAAAAAAAAAAAGCTCTTTGCCTGTTTTGCTTGCTTGTTTATATTACTAAGAACTTAACTTGTTAGACGCAGTATTTCCTGCAACTGTTGAGTTACTATTTTTCTTGGCACCTCTCCCAAGAAAACATCTGTCTTAATGTTACAGTTCTGTAATGCTGTCAGTAAATTGCTTTATTCTGTGATGTCAAACAGCCTGTCAGAAAGAAAGGTATACTGTACTTGGTGGCAGAACAAACAGCAAATGCGAAGCACAAATACACCTACCCAACTCAATAATCCACTTTCATGGAACTTGGAAGTGTCTGTGTTAACTTATTACACATGACATCAAATGTTTCACTAAGTGTTTAGGGTATTAACAGTTTTGGCAACTGTGAAACAAACGGAGGGGCACGGTCAAGATTGCGGCCCTCTTAAATAAATTACTTCCATAGCAAAGTAAAAGTTGTATTGTGCCTGAAAAGGACAACAGATGCCATCAGGATCCTAAAGGGCTTTTTGGACACAAATATCCATAAACGTGAAGAATTCCTTCCTGAAGAATTAGAAAAGTCATCCATTATCAGGAGCTGAAGGAAGGGAGGCTGCTCCATGTCATTACTGATGAGTCCTGCCTTAAACACCACCCCCACCCCCAGCAAGCATGTCTTGACTTACCTTTTTATCTGAGAGAGTGGTGGGCATTGTGGCCCATACTAGTTATCTTTCATTCACACATTGTAAGGTGATGGTAATTAAAGGCACTCACTGAGGAGCAGTGTGGCTTCTCTCCCACTATAAAAACAGTATTTTGCTGTACTTGCAAATAGTGGATAAAGTCCTGAATAATGTGAGCACAGTGCTGAAATCTACTACCCAGGTAGGGCAGATACTAACAGCTCTTGCTGCAGTCTGCTGTTTGTCAATAACACAGATAACTGGGCCTTGGCACACTCTTGGATGAGCTGGAACATAGCTGGAAGGCATCTTTGATCGCAATCTTTTTAAATGGAGAAATACATACCTGAAAAACAATTGGACACTTAATGATGGGCAGATATTCTTATAAACTTTCATACACAAATAATAGATACTAAACTAGGTATGGCAGAAAGGCGAAGTAAGCCTTTTCAGAAGTCTTTGTTAATTCTGAGGCTTATAATTTCTTAAAATTTCTTAACCTCACTGAGGAAAATCAACTTTGGTACCTGTTTTGGTACAAAATAGATGAAGAAGCATGTATGCTGTTCTAAGGGTGTGCCCCAGGAAGCCATACCCCGTGTCCACTGGGGAGGCAGTAGCATAAGCCTGCGTCAGAGACTGGCTTTGGCGTACTGGTTTGACAGCCTCCAACAAGCAAGATGGTGTGGTAGGACGGCAGTGATCTCCTTAGAACATGCCAGTTTCCTAGTTTCAAAGTCATTTGAAATTGAGAGCATGTAATAGTTTTCTGGTGTGTTTTTTACTGATGCTTATATAAAGTTTATTTTAAATGGAGGGTCTGAATCACTGCTAATCAAATGAGAGTCAATTCAAAAAAAAATCAACTTGGAGAATTGCTTAAGCAATTTCACAGGCAAATAGTTGTCAGTAGAATGATTTCCAATAGCAGTAAGAAGTCATATGGTGTATTACATAACTTGTTTTCTGCTGCATGTGTTTTTAACAGGAACCATCAAAAGGCACTGGGAATATTTCTGTCAGCACAGTAAAACAATGAAGATCTTTGAAAATAAAGAAACTGACCAAAGCAATAGAGAATGTGAAGCAAAATTTGATTTTACAGTCATGTCCTACAATATCCTCTCACAGAATTTGTTAGAAGATAACTCCCACCTGTACAAACACTGCAGGCAACGCTTGTTAATCTGGACGTACAGATTTCCCAACATTCTGCAAGAAATCAAACAGCTGGATGCGGATGTGAGTACAAAACGAGCGTGTGAATGTTAGTAAGAACTGATGAAATGGGGCAGCAAACTTCTGTTGTATTTTCTTTTAGTAGGTGGGCTGTCTAGTGAATCGAACTGAGCTTTTAGTTATCTCGTGCTTAACAGTGGTTCTGCTTTATGCTTACACAATTAGTGTATTCCGTGTGATCCAAACTTGCAGCAAAGGCAAACTCTACAGTATATATTACTCATGATTGCTTTTTTTCCCCTATCTTACACCTAGAACGGCCTTTTTGACATGACTTTGATGTTCTGTTCATACGGTGTAATTTTTTTTTTAAAAAACAAAACTTTCACATAAATCTTTTTCATTCAGTGTCTGAGCACACTTGAATTGTGTGTTGTAAATAAGGCACTGAACATACAAGCAACTACGCTTCCATAGGCCAAAGGTCCACTTGGTCTTGTCGTGTCTTCAACACGTGTAATGACAGCTGTTGAGTAGAGTAGGGCACCTTTTCTCTATGATAGTCTCAGCTTCTGAACCTCGAATTGAAGTCTGTGTCTTCAACTGTACCTGAAGTTATTTAGTGCAAAGAACACAAACAGTTGGTCATTATTGGCAAATACTTAATCTTGGATACCAGGCTTTTGTGGAAGGAATTAGTATGTGTGCACACAGCAGGGTGAAATTAAGGCAATCGCCAGGACTGGCATTTTCTGTCTTTCAGGTGTGTGACTGACTTCAGATTTGTTTAGATAGTGGTAACATCGAGTGTCCATCTTCAGTAAATCAAAAGTCCATTTCTAAAACCTGGCTGCTCATCCTTTAGAGCCGTTTGTTAGACCGGGTAATAGAGAACTTGGTGTTGGGTCGGAATCCTTGGTTTGGCAGGCAGGCAGACTCAAATGTTGTTTACTTTTCTGATTGTATGAGGTCTTGAGTGACGAAACTGCTGTTTTCTTGAGATTACTGCTGGAGGTTGTGAGAAAGATGCAGCTGTTAGTAGTACCTATTTCAAGTGAGACTCCGATCCAGAAGTATTCTTTGTGGTTGTTATTTTCTCTCTTCACCTGGTATTCTGCACCATTTGACTTGTGAACAGGCTTACTGCTCTTCACTGCTGAGATGTACCTCTGAACTTCTGCTTACAGCAGGGTTTGAAAAAATACCTTGTCTTGTAGGGCTTTACATGTTCTTGGCTGGCTGGTCATGGGTGTTTTTGTTTGTTTTAAGCACGCTCAGTGCTTATTGTTAATCAGGAAGTCAAGTCAAACTTTGCTTCAGTCATTGTTCAGGCCAATGAGTTTGGTGATAGAGTTCAACCTGTTTGTGTCAGAAAACAGTGCTGAGCAAATCGAAGTAATCGTGTTAGAGAAGCCACCAAAAAGCTGCTTTGTTGTACCACTTGGAAAATGCAGTCGTGTGAGTGTGTAGGCAGGAAGCTGGAGATGAAAGTCCTCTTCAGGAGGGGCTCTGGTGGGGATCTGCCTGGTGCTAGCAGCGGTAACAGACTTCTCCAGGAGGAAGGGTTGGAGCGAAAGCCAGCCCCTCTGGCAAAGAGTGGTCCGGGGTAGGCGCTAAGGCCTGCGGAGCCACACAGCGCAAGACTGGGATGGAGGTGACGCCTTGTATTGCCTGCACTGAGTCACAGCAGGCAGCTGCTCACAGCCCCTAGAAGGGTCTGAAATATTTTTTATTGTATCTGACATATTTTTTTTGTTTAAGCCTATAAAGACTGCCAACAGAGAGATGAATTAATGTTTTGACCTACTGACATCTTTTAATTGTAAACTTTTGCCCTAGGTACTTTGTTTACAAGAAGTCCAAGAAGACCACTATAGAAAAGAAATCAAGTCAAATTTGGAATCCCTGGGTATGACGAAATTCTTATGACCAGTACACTTTGGTTTTTTTCCTTCTGATACTGCCCTCCACCTCCCCAAATCTCTTAGATGATAGAAACATGTCTCCAGCCTTTATATGCAAAAATGTTATATACCTCCTTTTATGTTTTCATCAAGCACTCTCTTGAAACCACCATAGGGTTTTCTATCGGTATTCCTGTTGGATAGCTTTTCCCAAGTATTTGTTTTTTCCAGCTTGCAACCTTGCAGTATCAGCAGTAAATTTTATCCGTGGTCAGTTTATGTTCGTTAGTTTTTATACTAGTACTGTCGGTCAGCCTAACTAGCAGTGTCTTGTCACTCTGTCATAGGAATTGGTGGCAAGGGACATGCTGATAGGGGTGTCATTCTCTGGTGGTTTAAACTCATTGAAGTTTTATTTGCACCCAGTCCCAGGGCCCCACTCCCTTCCTGGCACTGATACTTGTCTGATGCCAGGAGGAGCATGGACTGATTGTTTTTTTATTTATTTTTTCTTTATTTCTTGGTAGTGTAGCTCCCAGAACCAAGTGCATGTAAAGAAGGCAGAGTAATGGCAGCACTGACTTACATCAGCTTGGAATGCGGAATAGCAATGCAAGGCCAGGCTCCTGTGGGCAAGGGAGCTTTTGGTCAACTCCGCTTTATGGGGCTGTACTTCATGAATTTATATGGCATGTGCTGGGCAGAGAAGTGTTTTAAAAAAAAAAAAAGTATTGTGGCAAGATGTTTAGTTCTTTCTTACACAGATAAGGTCTCATTAAAATCTGAGTTTCAGCTCTGCACAGAATAAAGAACTTGGTAAACTGCTGTTTGCAGGTGGACTTAATGTGAACTCCAGTTCTGTCATTGATAGGTGTCTCGGTTTTCCTGTTGCAAGCTTGCCTCTTGCTGCTAACTGGATAATTGCATAATTGTGTAAATATGTTTAAGCATTTGATGGTCTATGAATCACTTTAGACAGTGATTTATGACTTACAGTGATTATTGCTTTTGGTTGGAAGACCTCACTGCTAGTATTTTTAAACCGTTACAGTAACATTCAGAAAAAAAACTTCAATACGCAAGTCTACTTTTATGGGACTTGGGGTTTAGATTTTTTTGTTTGTTTGTGTTTTTTGTTTGTTTCTTGTTTTGTTTTGTTTTTCCACGTGAGGAGAGAAGAACATGCTTGGTATTTTAAACTATTTTGATGCTTATACATTGCAAAAGGCATTAGACCAAATTTACTGTAGTTGTTTCTTTAAACTGAAGTTAGGACAAAGCTTTGTGTACACTTCCCTTCCTGAATCATATTTTGAAGCCTTTCTTAAGAAGTTGCTTCTTAGCATACAGAGAAGGAATAAAATGAATGCTAAGGATACCTCTTCATATATGAATCGTTAGTGACATTAAATAATTTCTCATTTAAAGAATACAAGATAAATACCTTTATATAAACTTTTTTACATTTTTAGCTGAACTTTATTTTGGGCAGTTAATGTTGAAGTGTTTCCTGTCTTGGGGAAACTGCTTCCCTTGGTAAAGCAACTGAGAATTTTACCTCAGAAGTCCATGACGAACGTTGAAGAAACACAGTGGACATCCCTTATCTTTGGTAGAAATAGACTGGGTCTTCACTGCTGTGGGAGAAAAGTAGCATGAAGTCTTTCTAATTTTTTTTAACTTGCCTGTATTTATACAATGGCATTTTATGTTTTTAATTGCCTTTCTTGCAGGGTATCACTGTGAGTATAAAATGAGGACCGGGAGAAAACCTGATGGCTGTGCTATTTGCTTCAAAACTTCCAAGTTTAGCCTGATCTCATCAAATCCCGTGGAATTTTTTCGCCGTGATATTCCACTCTTGGACAGGGACAATGTGGGACTGGTGTTGCTTTTGCAGCCTAAATTTCAGTGTAAAACTAATGCTGCCATCTGTATAGCCAATACACATCTGTTGTATAATCCGCGGAGAGGGGACATCAAACTGACCCAGCTTGCAATGCTCTTGGCAGAGATTGCTAGTGTGGCCCCTCAGAAGGACGGTACCTTCTGTCCAATTATCATCTGTGGTGACTTCAATTCTGTTCCTGGTTCTCCACTGTACAGATTTATAAAGGAAGGAAAGTTAAATTATGAAGGACTTGCTATAGGGAAGGTAAGCTGTGCTCTTTGTTTTTCATTTAAAAAAAAAAAGGTTAATGCTGATTAAAGAGAAATATTTAAGTGACACTAGAATATGATAGCTGGATTTGTGATTATTAACATTGCAGTATCAATCTTGGTGCCCTTTACAAAGCCTTTAAAGCAAAAGTTACTGTGAAGTTAAGCCTGGGTCTATTAGCTGTGCCTTACAGAATGCTGTCTGTTTCATTTCAGCATGCGAGAAGAATTTGCCAAGCAAATTAATTGCTCTCAAAAGGCAGTTATCCACAAGATGATCGTATCACTGTTTCTAAGTGTTCTGGTCTTTAAATAGGATAAAATAAGTACTTAATCAAATATGTACTGTGTTCTCTCTGGAAAGATGACTTCTGTTTTGGATGAACCGTGAATTACAGTGGTTAGAATAACTGTAAAATTAAAACTATGATTAGATGCTGAACATAAACTGTGTCAGGTTATATGGTTTTCTTTGTAAATTCTTGTACATAGCTGTTGGATATGTCAAAAGCTATTTAGTAGAAAGTAACTGGAGTATGTACAGTGAGAAAATAGGAAGACAGGAGTTTTTGTTTGTTGCTAGTGGGTTGTTTTTTCTAGCCCCTCTTTGACTTTACTTGCTCCGAGAAGAATAAGCATCATAAAGATGAAGTAAGTGTCTGCTAGGGAGATGTTTATACTCAGTCCTGTTACATTGCTAGAAGTGCTCTTGGTAGTTTCTCAGCTTTGTGTCACAAGAACTGTCTTGGAAATTTAGATATCTGCAAAAAGTTTGATAAGAGTTAACAAAAGAAGTGTACATAAGGAGAGTTTGGTATTTTTATAGAGACTTGACAAACCATTATAAAAGATTTATTCTAGGAGGCTGAATTTTGTGTAAAACCTTAAAATTTACAGAATTTTTCCATTCATTTCAATGTTTTTTAATCAGATTTCTATATGAAAAAAGCTTGTTGTCTTTCTTAGGTTTCTGGACAAGAACAGTTTCCAAGGGGACAAAGAATCTTATCTATTCCAATTTGGCCAAAAAAATTAGGTATTTCACAGAACTGTGTATATGAGATAAAACAGCAACAAAAAGAAGAAAATGCAGGTCAGTTTTTGGGTTGATGAATTTTGTGGTCCTTTGAAAACATCCTGCAGGTGGCACTGAAAAACAGAAGATCATTTCTAGTAGAGGGGAAAAATGAGCCTGGAGAGCTTGCAAAAATTTCGTTGGTGGGCTTGTTAAGAGTGTGAAGTTATTTGTTCACATAAGTATTTGCAGATTTGAATCTTTTAGAAGACACAGAAATACTATTCAGGAGCTGATCCATAATAATTAAACTGCTGTGTTTGTGTCAGGACAGGCAGTTGTGCTGTGACTAGGCAAAGAGAAAGGAACGCAGCAGGACGTGTGTAGCGTCAGCCTACGTTCTGCACCAGCGCTGATGTGTTACAGTGAGAGAACTTCATGGAACAAAGGGGAAAAGCAAGGGGTTCCTCGCTGAGTGTTATCACATCTCTCATCCACCTTTTTTCTGTGACAAACAAAATAATTTGAAATGAACAGGATATACATCGAAAGATTCTTTGAAGGGAATCTTAGTAATGGAACAGAATAATTTAATCCAGCTTTGTGAATTTTATCTTGCTTGCTGCAAGAAATAAGTATACTTAGAGATATAACAGGTGGCTGTATTATTCTGTAGCTTTTCAATACTGGTCTCACCTACATCCTATTTTTTAAATATAAATTGAATGTATTTTTGTTTTGCAGGAGAAAAAATGGAAGAAACAAAATTGAACAATACCAAGGAGATTGCAAGAGCATCTGAAAAGTACGTGTTGTGGGGGGGAAGAAATGGAAACCATGGACTGGTTCTTAGTTTTTGGGGTGAGGGGTGTCGTTTGGGTTTTGTTTTTAAGCCAAACTTGTATCTGATTCCAGACATGGATACAAGATGCTCACCCAACTCATGCTGCCCATCTGGCAAAATAATCAGTGTGTGTCCTGACAGGAACTTGCAAGTATTATTTCAGAAGGCAGAGAAGAGGTATCAGTGCTGGTTAGAGGGTATTTTCTGTCTGCTTCTTAAAAGAACGCATCTGATATTTTTGTCAGTTCTTGGCATAAGCAGGACATCTCAGCTTGCTCTGTAATCACATCGTAGGAAAGCGGTGAACTGCAGTCCAGATGCATAAATCATGTAGTCATGGTTGGTTTTGTTTGTTTGTTTTTAGAGGAGTGTTGTCTTGCTGCTTGCGTTGGTGCATTTCTCTCTCTCCTGTTCTTGAAATGCTGGTTTACAGATGCTAATTAAATCCTGTAATACAGTGTGACATTTGGATAAAATAGGGAACCGGAAAGGTCAGGAGTTCTGTGGGAGAACTGAAGTTTTTGGAGTCCGAAAAACTTGTAGTGTGGTTTTTTGTTTGTTTGTTTTGGGGGAGAGGATATGGAAGAGGGATCTTTAATGTAATTATTGGTTTGGTAGTATGATTCCTATTCAGATAAAATAATTGCCAGTTAAACTGAAGGAAGAAGCCATCACTAGACTGTTTTGAAGAAATATATGGCTGCTTTTTGAAAGGAAGAATATATTTGCATTTACCAAACTGGTATAAGTATTTAAAATAAAGCACAGAAGGAGGAAGCTACTGTAACTGTGTATGTGTGATGTCAGGCTCCAAGTTAGCCATTTCTTCTGATCAGAAATGAGATCTTGGTACCACTGCTGGTAGTCACCTTAAAACCCCTGGTAATAGAAAAGGTAAGTAATGGCATTTCTGAGAACAGAAGGTAATCCAGGAAACCCTCTGCTACAGTGTAAATCTATAGCGTGCCACATGTTGAAGATTGCTTGCAGGTTTTTTTGCTTCATCTTAAAAAGAACATGAAATAACAAGGCTGATCAAAGTTAGGGAATAGCTTTGATCTGAAGAGTGATTAAATGGACTTGGGTGCTCTTGGCTTAGAAAGAAGACAGCTGGGAAGGGATAAGGGTAAGCAGTGAGTATACAGATCATGACAAATTTCCAGGCAGTAGCTATAAAACAGGTAGAGGGTCTTCCTCTCTCAGCACAACTAAAATTAACTGCTAAGCATTATAGAAGTTTCTAAGAAATAGTAAGGAAAGCTCACAGAAGAAAAGTGTGTTGTATGTGTTCTGCCTAGTGTGGATGCAATGATTGTTGGCTAGGTTGTGAGCTGCAGGATTGTTGAAAACTGGGATGTTCTCCAGGGACCTGTATTCCTGTACGCATCACCAGTCGTTACTCCCAGCCTGTGTTTGCTGCTGGCTGGTGTCAGGCAGTGAGGGCAGGCTGTGATGACTCAGTAACGCTGTGCTTCTGCTAACTGTGGATGAAAATGTTCCTCCAAATACAGGAAGCAGAAACCCATGGAAGCTGCAATGGATACCCTATAGTAACAGAATCAATGGGAGAGAGGAACTTATTCCCCATCAATTTCCAGAGCAGAAATTACTACCCCTCTGTATTGTACTCACTGTCACCCAGGCAGGTGACACACTGATTTAAAAAAAACAAAACAAAAACAACAAAAACAAAAACTTGGTTTCAACCAGAGCATATTGCAGATTAGGTTTAAAATGCAGCCCATGCAGGGCAAGGCAGGTACAGCTGAGGGAATGGTGATTTGCTAAAAGATGCAGTTGTGTCTTTTGTTTTCAGGATTGAAAAAACAGGTGAGATGAGGTGGGATGAACTGGAGTAGTCTGACAGGTGATGGGGAGACACAAAATGGGAGCCTGAGTAGAAGATCAGCATAGCCTAATGCAAAAATACCTGATAGCTTTGTTTAGGAAAAAAAAAATAAATTTATCTGTATGCTGAAGGGCCCCGTTAGATGAGTTGAGTTAGTCCCTTTTATGTAAGCTATTCTCGTAGATATTTCTACCCATGTTTCAGGGAGAGATAGCACAATGAGCTCATGTGAAATCTTAAAAAAGTGTGGATGGAGTTAATCCAGTATTGATAGGCTTTTAGGTGTCTGCCATTTACTTGAAAAAGCTGCTTTCATTTTACCTTCAGAGGTTTGGGCCCCTAATGCAGAAGGTGGTGGGATTGATTGCTTAAGGTTGTATAACCTACATATCCAGATGATGATTTTGTTTGAACTAGAAACTGTTTGGTGTTTCTTTGTTGCTTGTTCTTTCTAGGAAATGCAAGAAAATGAAATGTTTCTCTTTGACTCTGTTTAGGTTGTCTTCAAAATTGCAGCACCATTTTAAGTTGTCTTCAGTGTATTCTCACTACTTCCCTGAAACTGGGATGCCAGAAGTAACAACTTGTCACTCCCGAAGTGCAGTCACAGTGGATTATATTTTCTATTCTGCAGCAAATGACGATGACGCTACCCAGCCAGGTAAAGAAACCAACTTTTTTTTTTTTTTTAAGAAATGCTAAAAGGGAACTTCCAGATCCTGTTCTAAGGGAAACACAGTGACAATCTGTATCAAGTATCTCACAGGTTTGTGGTGTTGTTTTGAAGCAAAAAACTTCTACCTTTTAGAAATTACCTGAGAAATGTGTCTGGCCTTGTAAACTTACCACAGCTAGACGTAGAGTCCCACACAGGGCAAACTCTTTCAACTTGCTAAACGTTCCTGTAGTTGCCATCTTAGCTTAGAGACCAAGAGCCGAGGCTACAGAAAAGCAGCAACGTAGGTAGCACCTAGGAAATACTGGTGTCAGTAACCCATGCAGGATCTCAGTGGCAAAATAGCAATTTATGATGTGCATTAAAGTTTATTAATGAACGATTTCTTAGAAAATCACTTTTAAGATAGATTTGATGTAATGTCTGTCCAGCAAATGACCTCATGTGCCTTTCCTCTGAGAGCAGACACTGGCACGTGCCCAGTTGTCCCTCTCCCGTTGCAGTTGCAGCTGAAACTCACCAGATGGTGCAAGAAAGACACGGTGCCTCTGCGGGTGTGTTTGTTCATGGGTAGTAACAGTACCGTCCTTGATTGCTTTTGTGTTCTTACCATGGATATTCCTGAGCAGACTTTCCATGTGAGGCTTTCCATGTTACAAAAAAGAAAATAGACTTTCCACGTTTTACATAGCTGTGTGTTTTATGCCATTATCAAAGAACATTGCACAGCGCAGCACTATCAGATAAATAAATGGCTTTGCAGAACTCAGAGCAAAGAAAGCTGGGTTCCGCTCCTGCTCCCAGTGTAGGTTGCAACTGATGTTTATAAATTAACGTTCATTTCAGTGTCTGAAATGAAAATACCACCTTCATCTCTCTCACCTTGAGTCTAGGCTGTTAAAATTCATTGAGTCAATACACAAAAGTCTCATTTGTCTTATGCACACAAATGCTGTGTTAGTGTATAGTAACAAATACAAAAGCTTTAAAACACAGAAATAGAAGTTCTGAAAAGCTGTATGACAAGTGTCTAAACTCAGTCTGGATTGTGTGACTTGAGTGCTGCGTGGTTTCAGTGCAGCATCTTGCAAAACAGAATCCTAATTCACATGCCCACACGTTTTGTTGCAGTACCAGTGGCCCAGCAGAGCTATAGCACTTCTTTCTTCCTGCATGGCTTTTCAAATAGATCTTTCACCCTCTGTCAGAGCATAGAATGGGAGCAAACTTGAGTTCTCAGAGTAATGTAAACTAGTGTAGTTCTTATTCATTAGTTTTCAATTTGGATTTTCAGTTTTCTGATGACTCTCATTGGATGTCCATCATGGAAAGTGGTCCAAAGCCAGAAGAAGTGACTTAGATGTGGTCTGAGGCTGGCTGATTGCTTTTTTCCCCACTAAAGGTGTTGGGGTTTTCTTGGAAGAGTTTTGATGCTTTGGTTTGTGTTATGCTTAGCCAAGAATTTTGGACTTGCTGTGAAAGCAGGGTTCAGTACCTACCTGGCTCCTTTGGGATTTGATTTTGCTGGTTGCAGAGTGCCCTGAGCTGAAATTAATCGCTGCACGCAGACCAAGCTGTCTGTAGCAACAAACTGCTGCTTTATAGACATTCGGGTCCTGTGCCAAGTGATAAACTTGGCTCAAGAGCTGGGCAGACGTGCTTTTTTCTTCAAAGCAGTAGTAAACAGCTGCTGGGCTGTTAAAGGCCTGGAAAGCTGGCAGTTGGCTAAGCAGTGAAGATGTTGAACTATCTGAGGAGCTTAACAGTTGCTGGATAATCCTTTCAATACCCCTACTGTTAAGACAGTACCTAAAAAGATTCAGTCAGGAGGATCTAAATTTGCTGATCCATTTCACACAGACTTTTTTTTTTGGTCAAAGTTGGAGCTGCTGTTTGTGCTGTACCTGAAAAGCAGTCAGCCCTTCAGTATTCTCTCCGCACTCTGAAAGCAATAGCTAGGGCTGCTGAATAGTCTTCTTCCTCAAAGAGACAGCTTAAGAAGCCTGAGTTTGTTGACACGTCACTGCAGGATCTTATTCTTAATGGAATTCCTTTACTTGACTCAAAAAAAAAAAGCTTATTAATTCTTGCTGCTGAGAGATTTCGTTTTTTTTGATGACACATTTTAAGTATATTGTAATAGTAATGTGTAGTAATAAGGCTGTCAGTCATCTTCCCCTCTTCCATGACAATGTGGTGCTTTTGGTATTTGGGGGGAATTTTGGGGGGTGTTTGGGTTTGTTTGTTGTTTTTTTTGCCATTATTGAAAGTGGCAGGAAACACCAGAGAGATCCATTTCTTACCATGAGCAGTTAGGAAGGGAGATACCAGAAGGCTTTCATCCTCAGCAGTGAAAATATCTGCTGCCTGCTGGAGAATTGTATGCTTGAGGATAGAGAAATAAAATGTTATGTGAAATGGTGACTCTCAAAAGATCCTTCGTTTTGCAAATGTCAGCTCTGTTTAACCATGCTGTTATGCGGGAGTCTAAGACTGGATTGTATGAGGCTTTTTCAGGGAAGTTACAATGGACAAATCTATCCCTTTCCCTTTCTACCTCCATTCCTCCTTCCGCAAAATGGAGGAGCAGTATCTTTTGGAGTACTTTGAGCTCTACTGGTTATAAGTCCTATTGTGAGGGTACAGTAATAAACTGAAAGAATTTCCAAAACACCTTATTGGTGATTTTGCATGGAATGGTAACCACTTCAGATTATTTTTGTTGTGTTTTCTTCTTTCTGAATATGTATGAATGTGACTTTTATTTTAATGTTTAGTCCACACTGATGAATGGTTTTTTTTTTTTTAATATTAGGAGCAGTGGATTCTTTTCATGGAGGTCTGAAGCTTCTTGGTAGGCTGGCACTTCTAACAGAGAAAGATCTCTGGACTGTTAATGGTCTGCCCAATGAAAATAACTCTTCTGACCATCTGCCATTGCTAGCAGAGTTCAGGCTTATTGAGCGGTAATAACCAAAGGAATTTTCATGTAGCTAAAGTTACCTTCACCTTCTCCCTTCATGTGATTTTTATTTTTAATGGTTAATTCAAGCACTGCTGGTCCGGTTTAAACAGGTTTGCATGCGTGCTGATTTGTTAATGTTGTGTAAAGTAGACTTTTTAAAGAGACTTTTTTTTAAACATTTAAATGACTTTATGAAGTCTTTGAGGCAAAAAAAGTTTACATTAGCTTCCTATTTGATAATGGAAAACATCTGTGCCAGTCTTAAAATGGCATTATTTTTCACAGAGATAGTGTAAATGGTTTTTATTGTAAATATTAGTAAAATTGATTATTCTCTGACAACTGTGTCGTTCTTCAAGCAAAGGGAAGTGAGTTTGTGTGTATGCCCCATGTTGTAATGAGTTAAAGGTAATGGTTTATTACAGAGTTGCTCTGCAGATGGCTCTGCAGATGCTTTCATCTGAATAATTCTGCAAAGGAATTTCCTTTATTACTTACAGTCAGTGCAGAGGCTGCAGGGTTGGACCTGGATAGTTTTGCATAAGGCAAATATTTATGCTCTTAAAAGTTACTTCTTAAACTTCTAAAAGGTCTAGAGACAACCTGCATTCACTAGAATCTTTTTTAAAGTATAAAAAAATAAAACCAAGTTTAATAAGCATGCAATCTTATAGAAAATTCAAAAAGAAAGTCTTTTACTTCCTTGGACTTCACGTATATTTAACAACTGGTTAAAGGTATTTTTTTTTTCCATTTACTTTAAAATATCAAGTTGTATATTTAACAGGGAAGATGGGTAATAGAGAAGTTCTAAGTTTCTAAGTTAAGTTCTAAGTGAACCTTAACTTGAGCATTACTTGTCCAGCATCCAGCCCAGTATTTGTTTAAAGCCTCGGCTCTCCCACAGTACAGATTTCACATCAGCTCCACTCTTTTACACAGAGGAACACTTCCTTAGGCCAGTCCAAATATGTAGTTATTCATAGTGGTTTGAATCTCCAATTTTACACTAATTTAAAAGCAAGTGTTTTGGACTTGCTGATCAGTGGCTTTCCTGTTTGGTTTCTGTTCAAATACTGTCACTGTTACATTTTAAAATGGCCAAATTCAAGGCAGTAAACATGACAGCCTTCTGAAAACATACCCCACTCCCTGGCAACCCCCTGACACCATTAAGACAGTAAGATTTTTTCTATTTCATTAGGGTATGTTGTTACTAAAGGACTATAGTAATTTCCCTTCCAACAGGGGAAACAATCACCTTAATTCTCTTCCCCCATTTTGATGACATTAACAGGGAAAGGGCCACAGCAGTACTGAAAGAATACACAGCAATAGAGTTTCAGGGTTTAGAGACTTGTTCTAGTCTGTCAGTGTAACCCAGGGAAGGGTTAGGGTAGGCTTAAGGGTTTAATGCATAAGTTTCTTTATAGAACAGTAAGTGATGGATGAGATATTTAGCTTACAAAAAAGCTGTTTTGGTTCCTTTTTGTCACATTAATTCTAGACTGTAGCCTAATAAAATGACTTAGAATTTTTTCTGGAATATTGCAACCTGGCCACATACATGTAATAGCCAGTGTTAGACAAGACAAAAAATAACCCTAAATCGTTAAAAAGACTACCATGATATTTTTATTGAAGTCTTACACTGTGCCTAAGCATACAAGTAATGAAAAAGAGAGCAGCATGCATGTTTTCTACATTATTTGATGACTTTGCAGGGAATTAAAGTCACTAGAACCACAATTAAGACAAATGCCATCATAAGCAAGTTTCAAGAGAATATTTCAGCTGAACTTCAAAGCAAGACCCACCCCAAAAGCAATTTGTCACACAGCTCTATAGCATAAAAGAGTTTCAGTGTAAGATAGAGGTTAAGAGAAAATAACTCAAATTGCTCTGGACACTGGTAAAAGCTATATACCAACCACTGTCACTCAAGCTTAAGTAAACAATGGTTTTGTAGAAAAAAACTTGCAACATATTAGATAACCTCATGCTATAGAATACAGCTGATCACCATGTAAGCTCTTCCACAGTATTTTACCCGTGAAAAATCTAAGGGACACAAGAAAAAAATTGTCACAAGACACTGAGCAGCACAAAGTGTAAAACAAACTCTGCAGCTGATAGCAAATCACACAAGGATTTCTACCCAAAGACTATTTCCCTCTTCAACTTCACTCCCGACCCAAAAAAAAGCCTGTTGTGAACACAGGAGTGAAAAAAAAGCCTGTTGTGAACACAGGAGTGAAAAAAAAGCCTGTTGTGAACACAGGAGTGAAAAAGGCTGGGGTGAGAGGGATGAGAAAGGCCTCCCTGTAATTGATAAAGTCATCGTGTACAAAGAAGTATAATACATTTGAAAAAGCCTTTCTAGGCCTCCTGAAGCCTGATTACTGAAAAGCCTTTTATGGTTTGTAGAAGGTTGCTGGGTCTCTGCGTTATCTTCCTGCCCTAGGTAGCTGAGATTCACTGACTTCTCTGAGCAATGAGGTTTGTGTACATGCACTCATCTCCTTCTGTATTCATTCAGTTCTTGGCTGAGACAAGAAGGGTTCTTGGAGCTTAAATCCTTCAATTTGATTAAGCGTTATTGTCGTCGTGTTGATGCCCTGCCTTCTCCGCGATTCCAAAGAAAGTAAGCGCCCAGGAGAGGAGGTACACAAGTCCCATGGCAGTATAATCTAGGAGCACAGCACAAAGGGCAGAGGCTGGACTTTTGGAAGTATCCAGTTTCTGTTTAGGCACCTAATGAAATATTTTCAGGAACACAGCCCTCAAATGCTTCCAGAGAACTTCACTAACGTGAAAGGCAGACTCCAAGGAAAGCCTTACCCCACCACTTGAAAATGCTGCCATCCATCACAGGTCCTCGGCCCAATCTTCGAATGGAAGGACAGAGTAGGGAGGAAGCAGATGAGCTCGATTCTCGGTTATTTCAGACATACAGTTGATTTTATTGCTGAATTTGTTCCAATACAAGCTTCTTTATTCAGGTCTTACTAAGCAGTTGTTAACTACAGCGCATATACAAAAAACTCCCTACAGCAGCACAGGGGAAGCTTCACTTCTGCCTGTGATGTCTGATCTTAATATAAGATGTCAAGGCATCACTATCTGAGACTGCTCAGCCTTTCAAAGACAAGGTTCAAAATTGCACACAAATGTTGAAAGGAAAGCAAAGACTCGGGTTAGCAATTCTGACATTTTCTCTGTTATTCCAAGAACATATACAAGAAACAAACTAGTACATGAACACTTGTCTCTCCAAAACAGCAATCTCTAGTTTTTGTGCTTCAGCAGTGTAGTCTGGAAAGACTAAAAGCTTGTGACAAAGTATAAAAAATTATTAAAGTTTAGAAATGCATTATTCAATTACTGTCATTTAAAAAAACACTTTTTTTTTCCTGAAGATGTCAGTGTTTAAGAATACACTTGCATATTACTATCACCTAACATCTTTCAGCAACATGCACAAAACAATAATACAGGTGGCAGAGCACATCCAGTGCTGTTTCAATACTACCAGAAATGCTGGGAAACGGTACAAATTCATTACAAAACAATAATACTGACAGTTTTGCATATATATTAAGTTTAGTGAGGTAATGTTGACAATTTAAAAACTCATGCCACTTCTGCACTGCTTGTTTTTATTGCTGAATTAAATATTAATACTGTGATTTTTTTAAACACTGCACCCCAGCACATCTTAAGACTGTGTTTGATTTTGTAGTCGTTCCAAAGCTACTACCCAGCACATTGTCCAAATTCAATTAATACTTGTACAGCAAAACTCTACTTGTAGAAACTCGCTTACCACTGGAATTACCTCCCACAGGATAGAGTGAAAAGGACCTCACATCCTGGCAAACAGCTTGAGGTTCTCTTCACTGATGCCTTTTCCATGAGTCAAACGGAAATAAATACTGCCACCAAAATAAAAATAAAAATCCCCCCGTTCTATTTCCTAGGTAACACTTTTATTTTAAACGTCCACAAGTTAATAAATAGTCCCATTCCTTTTTCCTTCCAATGGAGTGCAGGTAAAGTGCAGCGGGAAGCACCAAGGAAGCCCTCTCTCTGTCCAGCCTATGGCTTTGTTAGATGCGGAGCTGGTAGCCCACCTCGTTGAGCGTAGCCAGGTCTCCCTTCTTGTCCACCACCGCAGGCCTGCGGGCAAAGGAGAGAAGAGGGCACTGCTTAACAACAGTCCTGACACTGCCACGCAGGAACTGAGAGCACGTGTAGAACCAGGGACAGTTTACTTCAAAAATTTCCCCACAGAGGACTCTGCAGCATGTCCAAGTCCTCACAGAAATCACAGCTAAAGCCTGAGCAGTAAAATGTCAAGTCGGTAATCGCTCCAGTGTTTTCCTCCAGCTCCTCAGACACCTGGCGTCCAGCCCTTAACACTTTGTTTGCTCACTGTGCAGGAAACGTGAGCTGTGAGATTGCAGACGCGCTGCCGATGCTCATTACACCTGCGCAGCCTGCCTGTCCCTGCCAAAGTCCCTCTGGGCAGCCAGCACAGCCCTGGAGAGGCAGCCAGGCCGGGGACACCCCGGCCCCTCTTGTGGCATGTTGCTGGGTGCTTGCAGCAGCTGCTGGATACAGAGCAAGTGGGATTTGACTATCCAGCAAACAAGCACAGGCTGCACCTCTCGGAGCATGCGTGGGCATCTGAGACCAGTGAGAGATGCGCTGTATGAAGCTTCCAGCTTGTCCTTCCTTCCTCAATTTTAGGAAAGGATCCTCTTCCCCTCCCACGCCTCTCTCCCTCCTTCCCTCCCTTTAATTAAAGCAAGCCTGGATGGCTCTGCCTCCTCTGATTACCCCAGAGAGATGGGCAGTCACTGGACTAGCAGAGTTTTCCTTTCAACAGCTGAACTAGGGCAGTGTTGCTACGACACTCAGAGCGCACACGTTAAGCCTCGCTATCAGATGAAAAGGAAATAGATCTGGCAAACACATTTAGGAGCAGAGATTGCTACAGGCCGCCATGTGACACTATTTCCCAAGTCCCTCCACCTCCAAACACGTTATTGAGGATGAAACGGAGCTTTGCCTGCTCCAGCAGCGGCTTGCAGTTTGCTGCACCCTCCTCCTTCGGGACGTAAGAGGGTGGCCACAACAAAGCCTCAGACTTACCGGATTCCCACCGCCCTATATCCTCTGTAACCACCCTTAGCAGGATCACATCCCATCAGCTGCGGGTTAAGAGCACGTTGCCATGGTTTAATTAGTGAGCTGTAATTTGACTACACATCAGTCTCCTACACAGGCACGCGCTGCTCGTTGTGTTGCCACCCCTGTCCTGCGACGTACCCTGTGTCCCCTGTAGCCGTGTACCCGGGCTGAAACGCGGCCGGGGGCTCACCAGCAGTCCCCCCCCAGCCCTGACGTAACGCGAATGGTAAGGAACCGGGGCGGTGAGTTAAGGGGTTGAGCCTGTACATCCCACCCCTGTCCCTGGGCACTGCCTCAGCCTCTGCTCTTCGGAAACAACCAGGCAGAGCCGTCCCAGCTCGCACGCTTTTCACTGGGAGATTTTTCCCAGCAGGCCCATCTGACTTCGTTGTTGACAAAAAGCAGGCTGTAATAACAGCTTGCCATCAGCAGGTGAAGCCTCTCAAACGAATGCGTTATTCAGCCCCTGCCAGCTCACGCTAGAGCAAAAACACTTCTCCACCCCCCCCCCCCCCCCCACAAGCTTTAAAAAGCTGTAATTACAGCATGCAAATAAGAGATTCACAAAGAAATCAAATGCAGCATCGATAAGCACGGTCGTTGTTCAGCTCGGGAGTCAGCCTAAAGCCCGGTAAGCCTTACCCAAAGTCTTTCCCCTTCTGTGCGTGACACAAAGGCCTCTCGCTGCAGCCAGGTTCTCAAGGATGCATCGAAACACAGAAGAAAATGCCAGTTTCCCCTCTCCTGTTTCCCCTCAGCCGAGATTCATCGCTGTGCATACAGGTATCTGCCACTCAGCTCATCCCTGAATGCCATTCCCCTGCGTGGGACTCGCCACCCGGAGGAGGAACTCATTTGTTCTGCCAAGGAGTTCGCTGCTCTGCCTGCGAGCTGGCCTCTGATGGCTTTGTCTCTGCCCAGACCTGCAGACACGGCCCCGAGCACTTTTGCAGGATGTACTGGGAGCAACAAACCAACCACGTGACAAAGACACCAAAATCCTGCTCTGAGATAACCTCAGCTCCGGAGGAGAGCGCGGTCTCAGCGGGACACAAACAGAGGTCCAGAGCCAACCGAGAGCTGCACCTGTCCTGTGCCAGGAGCTCTGCTGGGTGTGGAAATGAGTGGGAATGATTTGCAGAGGCAGGGCTAGTGTAAAAATATGACTGGGTATTATTTTATTGCTAATAAAATAGCATTTTGTTGAAAATTGTATATATGTTACTGCAAATTTTAGTTTTAATGGGGGGGCTCTTTCCCTCATTTCCCTAATGGAGGTGGAGGGGGGAGGTGTCTCATGACCAAGACCAAACTTTAGTAAAACTCCGCACATCTGCCTTTGGGTCCTGTTTCCCCCTCGAGTCACAGAGCGTTCTACAGAAGCCCTGCGAGAACCCCAGAGGTGAACCCATCCCTCCAAAAGCAGCAAGGAGGTGAAGAAGGAGCAGGTCTTGCCACAGCTATAATTATCCGGGCACTATACAAGGAGTTTGTGTTGTGTTGATGACGCCCAAAGTACAGCATCGTGGACCGAGTATGAATTCACGAGTAAAAATAAAAGCCTGCTGTTAAATCGTCTGCTGCTAAAGTATCTTCAAGCTATCTTTAGAAAGCTAGCCTAATGTCTTTGTTAGCCACTCGAAAATAAATAAATAAGTGCTGAGACAGTAGTCTGCGAGCCTATTTAAAAAGCAACGACGGTGAATGTGTGCCTGATCTGGGTTACGTATAGGCTTTCACAGCTGTCAGCTTCCTGGCACGAAGCAGCGCGGCTCAAACCCGACTCTTCCGCATGTAAGGTATGGACGGCAGGCTGCATCGCTGGCGGCTGTACAAGGCCCGGGCTCTGGAGGCTCACTTGTATCCATGTAGAGGCATTGCATGCGGTTAGCCCATCCTTCACCACCCAGTTAAAAGCTAAAGCTGCGACGCATGAAGGAAGTGGTCTGGTTTTTAAACTGATTATAATCAAAGGAGTACAATGGAAGCACTATTTCTGCTTTGGCAAGAAAAGGCTTGTTTGTTCCAGTCCCTGTCCGTCAGTCCTCAGTGACAACCTCTCCATCAGCAGCACAGCCCGTTAACAATGCTCATCGCGGGGAATCCAGCTTGGCAGAGGGACAGTGACAGCAGGGCGCCCACCACCACCACCAGATGTCCTGTTTCTAATGCCTACGTCTGAATGTATGCGATCAAACTACTTGCCTCCGTGTAAAGCTCTCTAGCACCCCAAACTAGGTTTGCTTCTCCCAAGAGTGCACTGTATAAAAACTAGGAAAAAAAAAGTGAAACCCACACTTCTACTGTCACAGCCATCCAACACCCTGTAGACCTGAACCAAAGGTCAGCAGGGCCTCCAAGGAGGCATTGCACAGCGGGGCCGTCAGGCAGCAGTAAGCACAGGAACACCGGGACACCGGCACTCCTGGCTTCTAGAGCCTCCCAGGCAACCAAGACACCTGGTACAGCTTTCCTACGTGTGTCAGTGAGCGTGCCTCAAGCTTTGTACTGCAAAATAACACATCATCGCCTTCAGCCTGTGACCCACCAGCGACGGCAGCAGCAACAGTGCAGCAATACTCACGATTTGTCTCTCCTGCACGGTCGTCTCTGAGGGCTGGTGGCTTGCCTGCGGCGAGGGGACAACGACTTACCCCGTGACCTCTCTTTCGCTGGAGAATGGGCACTTGAGGGTTTCAGAATCTGCGAGAGATGGGGGAGGGAAGGAAGATGCATTCAATGAAGGCAACGATTCACTAAAGAAAAAAAAAATAAAATAAAAGGGCCTCTGACAGTAGGATGGATGGCACACAAAGAGCCCTCAGTCCCCTGGGGTTTATTCAGACCCTGCCCCAGGTTAAGAGGAGCTCAAAGCAGTTATCACATGATAGCTGCGCGAGGGCCCCTTGCGAGAATTAGTTGGTGTCATCAACTCAGTTCCCAGCTAAGTATTAAAAAATAAAAAAAGACATCCACAGCTTTCTTCAGAGCTGGCAGCCACAAGGGTTATGAGAAGCTTGCTTTGTGCCCGAGCTGAAGGAGGCTCCCACAGCCCCATCGCCTTCCCCACCTTCCCTCTCTGCGAGCAGAGGCGCTCGTCTCCCAGGCTGCCGGTTGTGCATGACCCAGTGTTGCAGCTTAGCACTCAGAGCCGGGCCCTCTACCAAAAGCGCTAAATTCAGCCTGTGACACGTGGCTACACCATCACCATCGAGGGCAGCACGGCTGCTCACGCTTAGCGCGTTGGCACGAAGGGATCCCAGAGGCAGGGATGCTCGGCAGGCCACCTCCAGGAGCTCTTGGGGTCGGACACGTACAAGAGGTGGAGGCTGGGGGTCACCACATGCCTCTCACCCTGCTGAGCTCCTTGCCGGGGCAGGAGAGGTGGCAGCAGGACACAGGGGCTGTTGCCACCAGCAGCACTCGAAGCCAGGGTGAGCGGGGTGGCTGCCTCGACCCGCACCAAAAAGGCACACGGCTGCCACGCACGAGCCATCCCTCAGCAGGGCAGGGGACGGGAACCCAGAATAACTCGGAGGCCGTGCCGCATACCTCTCGGCGAGAGCCAGCCCCATACTTAGCAGCACACCTGCTCGGCTCCTGCTGCCAGCAGAAGGCTGGAAAGGCACCAAATCCCCGCTCGCCGTGGCTGCGGCCAGCTCCTTCCCCGTGCCAGAGGCACGGTCAGGGACACCCCTCACCCCAAAGGGCAGCCAAACCCCACAGCCCCATCTCCCCGCCTTTCCCTCTGGGCTCTTCAGTCCAACCAGCCGGCGGGGAAGCTCCGTCCCGCCGGGGGTTTGCTCCCCTCTTGCCTTTCGAGCCCCCCGGGGAGCACGACCAACCTCTGCGGGACTTGACAAAGCGCAGCCACCTCCGGGACGCGGTGGCCCAGAGGCAAGGACCTACCTTCATTCTCATATCCCTGGCAAACTTCTCCAGCTCCTTCCTGACTTCTGTGCGCATCATTTTGGAGACGTTAAGGACCAGCTGTTTCCACTCGATGGGCTGAAAGCTGTGCGGCTCGTGCGGGACATACAATCCGATCTTTACTTTTTTGACCGAATGCAAGTACTTTTTATAGGAGTCTTCAAATTCAAAGATGAGGTCGCTCAGAGTTCGGTACGTCAGAGGTTTGTCCATCAGATCTGATCGTCTGCTCATGCCCAGCGAGCCGTACCGGCCATTGCAGTAAATCCCAAGCACCACGTGATGAAAATAGTTCCCTGAGAAGTGGGTTTTAAAGCTGATGGGGAATCGCTCCACGGAGGGCTGCCCGTTCGTCAGGTATCTGGCGTGCGCCGAGTCAAGGCACCAACGGGGTTGAGAAGCGAGCACACGCAGTTACAACTGGGAGAGACCCCCAGCAGCAGTAACTGCAGGGACCCCCGCCTGCTTGTGAGCACAGATTTATACTCACTGCACTCCAGAAATAATTGATACTGCCCAAAGCCCGTTTTAGCACTTGGAGAATAGGACGCAATTGTTCAGGCAGGAAAGGTCCTGACTCAACCATGCTTGGGGGGAAGAAAAAACAGAGCAACAATAACAGTGTTCGGTTCAGCATGCTGGATCAGAGACCATCCTCCCGGATCCTTGGGAACTCCTTTATTTGACACCAATACCATACTCCTTTGTTCCCAAAAGGGAACATCCCTCCCTTTTATGTTGGAGCTGGTATGACTCAGGCTGTTTATTTATCCTCATTTTCACACATCCCTGCAGCCTTTAAGCAGTACAAAGAGCTCAGAATCCTCTCCGGGGCTGCAGTTCTGGCTTTCAGTCTACAGGCTGGCCCTCGGTCCAGCAACTCCGTGTACAAGACTGGCTTTTGCACTCGTGACATATTGCTGAGATGAAGGAAAGGAAAGCTCCCAGCTTGATAATTATTTTCTCGATATAAGCACAGATAAATGGCCAGGAACAAACATTTCTGAAAAGCAAGATTTGTCCCTGTATTGCCGGCTGGCCATTTCAAACGCACCACGTGAAGTGGCCAGGGGCCAAGCCCTGTAACAGCAACGTGTGACCTCAGACGGGAGCTACGCGCTGGTCCAGGTGGTTTCCTCGGGATGCTGGCGAGGGGAAGAGGAGCGAGATTCCCTCACGCACGTGGCCGTGCGTCAGCGCCTACGCTGCGTGTGGCTCCCTGCTGCTAATCCCAAACAGCTGATACCCGCCCTGGCTCCGAGCGCTGACGCCCACCCCAAGGCCTCCCAGTCCCCAGGGACAGCAGGTGCCTTTCCCTCCCGCAGCTGAGACCCCACCAACCCACACTGGGTTTAATGACGAAATACAGCCGCAGGGTAATGATCGCTGAGATGACATCGGGACAGCTTAAAGGGTGGAGGACTAGCATCGTTCCCCCCTGGAGCTGCCTGGTATGGAGATCTCCAGCACCCCCACCTCCCTTGTGCCCCAAAAGCTCTGTAACAGGAGTGAAACAAGAGCCACTGCACAGCTGAGACGTCCCTGGATGTTTCTGCCAGAACATCCACCCTTCTGCGACCGGCCTTCCTCCCTGCCTGCGTACCACGTCTGCCTGACAGCTGCTGGGAAACTGGAGAACACAAAGACTCATTACCAACACCACCAAACACAGCTCAGGCTCGGTCCTGCTTCTGCCCAGCCTGACACTCCACCTCAACGCCAGCACAACACCCCGGGATGCTGACCCCTAGCATTTCACCTCTACCCTCTACAGGAGTGCAGGAAAAGCATCAGAGGCAGATGAGAGCCACCGGATGCATTTTGTCCACGGGACGTTTCACCTTCCCAACAGCTGCTGCACTGCACAAACATTTTTGCCCTCAAGATGACTGTAGGAACCCACTAGTAAGAGGTTCATGAGCTGCACTGAATCTGAAGTTAAACACAAGGAGATACCTCGAGTTATCCAAAGGGAAAAAAAAAAAAGAAAAGGAATTAAAAAAACACATAGGTAAAATCTTCCAGAATAGCCACGGTAAAGCTTTTTGACTGTATTTAATTGTGCCAGAAATCACCAGCTTTAGCAGCTTAGAGAAAACATATCAGAAGACATAGGAGAAAGCAGTGTTGACGGACTAATACCCGGTGCCCTTCAGTATCTGCATGTCAGTGAACATGGACGAGCGTGCAAAGCAGAGCACGGCTCCCTGCAGCACACACCTCCTTGCCAGCCAAGGCCATGTGCACCCACCTTCACCCATCCAGCATCAAACACGAGCACCTCACAGCAGTGACAGGCAGCAGCTCTGGACTTAACTACACCAACAGGGAAAAAAAAACAGCCCTCGTGTCTTCGGTGGTCTTGCTGGATCTTTGCAGGACTACCTTCACCAAATGAAGCATGCTGTCAGGGGAACTGAAAATTTTAAGTACACCATGAGGTCAGGATCAGGCCCAGCACTACCCTAACAACTGCAAAAGTCATCCCGCAGTCACCTCGCCTGAAGGGTCACCTCGCTCCAGGCCTTACAAGGAGTGTCCTGCGTGCATCAAAGTCACGTTACAGTAATTTTTGTCCTACAGATAGATTCCTACAGAAGCCCATTGTATTTATCAATCTGTGTAACTGAAAAAGCAGTATCTTTTATTAACACCTATGAAGCTTTCAAACATCGCCACTATTTTTCCCCTTCATTATGAAAGGGTTTTCTCTCTGCTCCCCGAGCGCCTTTCTATTAAGCCCACACAAAGCTTTCGTGGCCACCTGCCACACATACACACTTCCGCCACAAGGTCTTGGAGGAGTTGCAATTTAATCTCATTAAATACTAGGTAGGAGTAAAAGACTCTTTTGAGGCTGGAAATTACCCACCATCAAACAACCCAGCAACAACTGCTGTGGAAATTAACCTTTAGGTACAGGTTGCTTCTGCTGAGCGACTGCTTAATGAGAGTCCCCACCCGAGATGAAATACACAGCACACGGGCTGGAAAGGCACATCAGATCTTCCCCTCCATCCGTCTATCATTGTTATTTCTTTCCCTTTCTGCTCTGCCCAAGTAGAGCTGTATTGTGGCAAACAAAAGGCAATGACACGCCGACGCCACAGCTGTAATCACATTTCTGAGCTGGGACTGCAACTGCGGGACTGAGTCGGGGAGTAAATTACGTGCCACAGTGCCGACACGGCGCACAGCAGGAGAGGGCAGTGGCCGCTGTGACAAAACCTCGGTGCCCTCCAGGTCCCAGGCCCTGGTGTGAATCCCAGGGCCCGGCCCGCGGGGCCGCGCAGCCCAAAAGCAGCGCTGAGGGACGCTGATCCCCTCGGAGGTCACCAGGAGGGACGTTCTCACAGGGACGAGTTCTGCTCTCACACCCCAAGAGGCTGACTTGGGGTTTGGCTCAAAGCAGCGAGGGCAGAGTTCGGCCTGAAGCACGCAACGTGCTTTGGGGTGAGGCCGCTGGCATTACCCAGCATGGCTCTGGTAACAAGCAGCATCTTTCCTCATGCCGGCTCGGGGCTTTGAACATCTCTGGAGACAGGCCCTAGCAGCTGACAGCACTGACACGCTGGCAGCTGCCTTCTGTGGGCAGCTGAGCTCGGGTTGCTCACTACCAGCGGCCTCCCGCTGCTGTGAGGAACCGCAGCCAGCGCAACAGGCGGCAGGGGGACACGTGGCAAGGGCACCAGCCCTTCAGGAGGAGCGAGTGTCACAGCACCACGAGACACCAACGTCAGAGGTGCTCAGACCCCCAAAGCAGGCCAGGGCTGCTTGGGTGCCAGGGCAGGGCAGCCGGGCCGCTGGCCATACACGGTACTCTGTGGCACTTGGGGGACACAGCACTGAATTCCCTGCTCTGCACCATGCCCTGCTGCATGAGCAGGGACCCGGACTGGCAGAGACACCCAGGGGACACAGGCATAGGGAACACCCATGAGAGCTTGCCCTCTGAGCTCTGAATGAGGGGAAAAAAAACAGTAAGTCAGTGCAGAGAGGTGTTGCAGAGCCCCCAGCACCTTGAAACAAATTGATATATCCTCCATTTTCAGAGAGAAGAGCCAACATCGTTGGGTCAATCAGACCTGCCAGCCAGCACAGATGCCCTAGGGGAGTCTAAGCACCCAGCTCTCCCAGTAGCCAGGCTCCCAAGTGCTTCTTGTCCGGCTGCAGGAGCAGCCAGCATCGTGCCTGACGCTCACTGGGGATGCAGGTAGCTGTCGTCGCTACAATTTCCACTCTGCATTGCAAACCAGAGGTGAAAACAGAACATCTGATGAATCTGATACTGACCAGATGAATCCGCATCGTGCCGCTTATTGCTAATCAATGCTTTAAATCCTCCCTATTTAACTTGGGCAAGATGATGTTGCAGTGCTTTGTGTCTTACAGAGCCCACCCAGTAGGACCTTTTCACTCAACTTTGGTTAAAATGAGCACAGAAAACCTCAGGGTTTCTGGTCCCTGCCTCTCATGGCCATCCCTGGGACTAGGGAAGGGTGAGAGGACCCCAGGCCCTTGCAGGCTGCCCCGTAAGGTGCTCCACACACCCTTCAGGGGACAAGAGGAGAAAGGAGGCAGCTGTATTTAGGCTAGCAACACCAAAGCTGCTAGCTCAGAGTGAGGAGGTTGAACAGGAAGAAAGCAAACATCACACTTCACACATCAGATACGGCTTCAGCAAGCAGAGAGGAGCTGTTTTTGACAACAGCTAAGCAACTGCTAGCAATGTCAGAGGGCATCCAACTGCCAGAGGCAAGCACTTGAGGAAGCTTCACACCACATCCTGGAGCCAGACAGTATTTCCCACAGGCTCAGCAGCACTGAGATCCCAGGTTTGGGACTGCTGATGGCAAGGCAGGGCACTACCAAGCCCACATCTGGATGCGATAGGCTCCATGCATCCCCACAGTGTCTGGGCTACCCCAGGCAGGCCCAGCTTCCAGAAACGAACAGCCAGGCTCAAGCAGCCAGCTCAGCCTCCCAAACCAGGATTGCCATGCCAGTATCACTCTTTTGAAGTGCCAGTGCTCTAACGTTCAGCTGCAGCCTGAGATGACTAGCTCAAGGTTAGGCTACGAAGATTAAAGTGATCAATAGCTCTCTCTGAGCCCTTCCCAGCTACCAGAGGGGCAGCAGCTATTCAGCAGGACTCTCCTGGTCCATATTTCAGTTCGTGAGCAGGTCGAGTTATAGACAAGCTGGCAGAAGGCAAAGAGAGGATATCAATATTCCAGCCATCCTGCAGTGACTGCAGAAAAACTCTCCCCCTTCCCGAAGGGGCTCACACCTAGCCCAGGAATTTGCCTGCTGGGCAGGAAGAACAGGATGGGCCCAGGACTCCAGCAGCAATAAACATCACCCACTGATTAAATGTGCAGAAGACACAGTGCAGAAGCTATTAAATTATCTCTCCTCCTGAGACGCTTCTGCTCTCCCCTTCCTCATTTAATGATATTATTGGATGGGGGAGGTCTAATAAATACACTGCAAGGGTCTGACGGTTACCTCGCACGAACCAGGACAGGTGCACAGCAGTCAATGGGAGCGAGTTATATTCGTCTGCCACAGACAGCACTGCGAGATCCCCTGAGGATCCGCACTTCCCTCTCACCCCCCGATATTTTGCTCTCCACGTTTTAATAAAGAATACGGCACGGACAAAATTCCCCTGGCACCTTTTGGTTTACTACTCCCTTTCTTGAGCACAAGTAGTTTCGATCGGTGCTCGTAATGGATGCGGCGAACGCATCATTACTCAGCTGATTTACAGCTGAACTGAGAAATACCCTGGGGATGACAGCAGGAGGAATGCCTCCGGTTAGGCACTGATGAGCAGGCCATGGAAGCAGCAGGATACGGAGCCAGTTCAGCTATGCAGAGCAGAGCAGAAGATCCGTGCAGGCGGCTGCAATCAATGTAATACCGTAAGACCTGTATGAGGTTTTGGTAATCTCACAGCAGCCGCTCCCTCGGTGCGTGCAGACAGGGTCGCTCGGTATTTAACTCACTGCCAGACAAAAACGCTTCAAGATCCAGCACGAAGGCAATTATGCAAAACTTAATTCTGTAGCAAGAGGGATTACTGAAGTGTTTTATAAGAAGTCAGGCTGCAGTGGCCAACTGCATGAGCCAGCAAGCTGCTCAATTAAAGTGACATCTTGCTAAGCTGCTCTGTATGAGGCGGCCTTTGAATGAAGGCTCACACCGAGGGCCCACCCAACCAGGCTTTGCTCTTCCCAGTATCCAAGCAACACGGCAAAGCCTGTCAGCACACAAATTGCAAGCGGAACCTTATTTCTGGAGGCAGAGGTTACCACACATGCACAGGGATTCTCAGCTCAGGCACATGCAATGGCATTGATTTGACGCTCAGGAGAGGGAATGGAGGGCAGCATCTCACATCCAGAAACCGCCCAACCTTGGAAAGCAAGTCACAGCTGCTGGCCTCACCGTGTCCACATCTGGAGGCTGATGCTGAAGATCAAAATCTCACGGCTGAGAAAGGAAAGAGATCAATCAGCTGAACAACATGCTGTTACAGAGATAACCACCCCAGCAGGTAGCCCCTGTTCCTACACAGGAGGCTTCCAAGACAGCAAAGAAGTCACAGGAAAAGACAAGCCTGTCCCATGCTCTCCCCTTCCTAAGACTTCTCAGGAGGTAATCTCAATTAAAGGTTTTCCATAAACATTTTTGAAAGTACCGTATAGAAACAGAAATATTCATCCAAAGCTTAAAAAACATCAAAAAAAATTTCAGACACCACTAAATAGTATAATCCAGAACCTTCAACTATTTTGCCCCCAAAAAATCCTGAAATCAGGCTTGAGGCAGGCAGAAGAAAACCTTTCCTGAGAAAGCTTTTTTTCCCCAAATAAAAATAAAATGGTCAAAACTTATTAAACCAGTCAGAGTACTCAGGTTATCAAGGTCATCTGTACATCACTAATACACTCAAGCCCCACATGCAGCATATGCCCACATCCCCTCCCCACCCCAGAGCCGCCCCTCCACCTGGGGCACAGCCTCTCCCAGGCTCACAGATTGCCAGCAGAGGAGCTGCTCCCTGCCCAAGCCACCAGCAGCTGCTGGGGCATGAGGAGGCGGCAAATTTCGGGGGGAAGCTCTCAGAAAGCTCCTCTCAAGCCTCACCACTGCCCCCTCACATCAGCCAACACAGGGCACTACCCACAGGATCTGCTGGTTTGTGCTGCCACGAGAGGGGGCAGCAGCAGCAAGCAAAATGAAGCAGACACGTTTGAGGAGCTGTTCTGCTTGTGAGTTTATTTTGGGTTGGGTTTCCTTTGTTTTAAATCAAACTTGATCAGCTGCTGAGAGACATATCCAGTAAACAACTATTCCTGTAGTCCTGCCTTATCCACCTCTGGTGTTTTGGGATGATGCAAGTTACTTTATTTACCAGTAAGAGCACAAAAGGATTAAGAAGCAAGCCCGTCTCTAAATGGAAAACATTATTTTCTGGATTTGAGTATGAAATAAGCATTTAAGCTTTACCTTAACGTAATGGTTAACTGTACTATGCACATTTCTGCACAAAGTACAACTGCAGAGAAAAAAAATCACAACACGACTTTGCTATGTAAACATTAGACAAATGTAGCACAGAACCTACATTCATCAGGTGTTAACAAGCTCCAACAACAATTGGCAAAAAAAAAGACTAAAGAAGAAAGCAAGGACTGCACAGACAGCTACTTATCTGGGCACTTTGGGTCAGCTCCTGACATTATGCAGATTACCCAGGCAGAAGGCAAAGTGGGAATAACGCCAGCTGACCCTTCTGAACCATGCACACAGCCTCCAAGCTCCTACCGACACACCTAGACACTTCAGCAACTTGTTGGTCAGTCCCATGGAAATTCTCTGAGCTGCTTGCACTCACCTGTGGCTGTGAGCATCTCAAACATCGTCCAGGAATGGCGATATATTCAACAGTGCGGCAGTGGAAAAAGCCACAGACACGTAAAAGGATACATCCCCAGGATAACTGCTTCAAGGCATTTGATGGGTAGGGACTCCCTGGTCATTTCTCTTGCTGTCTCCATTAACCTGGTACAGAAACAAGAGGGTTTTAGTCTTTTCAGTTGGAACAAAGGATTCTCTTGTACTCAGAGAGCTAGACACCTCCATTTTTCATTTCAGCAAGTGCTGGTGAACTTGATTCTCCTCTTCAGCGATTGCCAGAGCCCTCTTAATTTCTGTGGGATGACTGAAAAAAATAAACGGGTGTTTGGCATCCCAGTGCCTTCCATGCCTCTGCAGATGAGTTGGAGAAATGCAGTGCTCGCTGCCTCTCCCAGCAATGCCCTGAGCATTGCTCTGGACTGCAACACAAAGCCCTGCTGAGCTGCAAGATGGCAATCATGTAAGCTCCCACAGCATGACCAAATTTAGCTGATTTTCAAAATATGCAGCTCTCTTCTAGAAAAAAAAAAAAAGGAAATAGGAATTGTGATATCCCTTGAAAGCTACAAACACCCACTTGAGCTAATGCCTATAGGCGCAGGCAGGAATTTAATGTATTTTTATCCAAGTCTGCTCTGCAGAAAGCTCTGTCAACACAGGCATTTCACACCACTGCAAGCTGAGTTATCATCTTGCTGCTCCTCTCCATCTCCCGTGGACTGTAAGAAACGCAGGATTTCCTACAGGAATGCAGCAAACTATGCATTCCCGGGATCTTGGCAAGTCCACAAAATTTAGTGGAATCCGGACTCTGTCTCTGGAGCAGCCTCATCTAACAGGGACAACGCTGTGACGAGAAGCAAGCAATCTGACCTCAGCTGAGTAAGCCACTGGGTCAGACTGATACTGCACCATCGACCTACAAGGTACACTACCCTCTTCTGCCAGCAGATCCCCAAATCCTGAAGAGTTTTAAAAAAAATACAGGAAGGAGACAAAAAGAGGTAAACTAGTCAGCAAAAAAAAAAAGCCCAAACAAAGGACGACTTCTATTTTGAAGCCTCCTCTAACCCTATTCTTTCCTTGAGGAGAGCTTTTTACAGAGATCCCTGCTCTTGAGGAAACACGACATTAAAAGATAGAAATATTTGTACTAGAGAAGATGACTAATGGCTCAAGATGCGTATTTTCATCTATTTTCCCCCTTCCCAACGCACACATCTCATGCATTCTAAACCCCGCACTCAGCGCAAGTGGCAGCGCAGCTCCCACTGTTATTACTGCCTGTCACAGTGATTCCGCACCCAATTCATCCGAGCTGGAAATTATCTTTTCATTTGTAAACAGCTGCTCTTTACACTCTGCCTGCCATACAGAAGACGAATTAGAGTCAGCCTGCCTCCTACACGCTTGCCATCAGCGAGAGAAGCCCCGCCACGGCAGCAAGCAGCAGCCCCGGTGAAGGCACGCCAAGGGGCCCCTCAGAGCTGGCCGGGCAGAAGCTGCTGCAGTGCCTCCTCCCCGCCAGCACACGAAGTGTGTGCAGCATAGGATGCATCCACGAACAAGATGATCCGCTCAATTTCCAAGCCTCTTTCCCTGCGTACACTGGGCTTGGAGTAACCACGGCATCACTGCGAGCAGCATCAGGTCTCCCAGCGTCCGCCTGCACGAGCTCGCTGCTGCCATAAAGTCAACGTGTCAGCGTGGATATATCAGCAGTGACTTCACAGCCGGGGAGGGAGGCTTCAAAGTAATCGGCCTAAGCGAACAGCTAAATTAGTACCAACTCGTCTGTCGCAGCGACACTCGCGGTATTTAAATACTAAGTTGTATTTAACATGTGCTCTATCTGCAAGCGACACACACGCTGGGTTTGAAGTACAGCTTTTTGAGATGCTACGTGGTTATTAAGACAGATTTAAATTGAACAGGAGAGGCATTTCGCTTGCTTAAAAGAAAAAGTCATACTGATGTACAGCAGCCGCTCCCTCTGAGGCCAGCAGCAGCTCTCCCTTTACTTTACATCACATCACAGGGTAATTGAGCTTGGAAGGGACCGCAGGAGGCCCTCCTGTCCAGCATCCAAGCATGAGGAAGCAGGAATCACAGCCGTCCCTGGCAGGAGGGACTGGAAGGGAAGGGCAGGGCCAGGCATAGGCTGGGTGGCCCGGGGGTCACCCTTCTCAGCCCCCTGCAGCTGCCCAGATCTGGCCACAGCACCCCGCAGCTCTCCTAACTCAGGGGCTCAACCAGCCTCCCTCCGCCAGGCAGCTCCTGGGGACCATGCCCTGGAGCAAGAGGTGCTCAGCACTGATGCGAGCTGATGGAGCACAGAAACAGAGCTGGCTGGGGGCTAAACCGAGCCCTGAGGACTTGTGCATCCAGCCACCCCACCCTTGCACACCCCCACAAGCCCTGCACGTACTCCGGAGTCCTGGGGAACACCCAGCAAACAGTTTTCTTTTTCCTTCGTGTTTGCAACACAGGCCACGGAGGTTATCTGGATGACCCAGATCAATAACCACCGAGAGCCTTTCTGCTGCTCTTAACAAGCTCGAGTCGAACCACAGCCTCGGAAACTGCATTTGCATTGGGACCAGGGCCTTCAGAGCATCCCTAAGCCACCAAGGTACCTTAAGCCAAACCTAAATCACTCCTCACTGATAATTTTCCAGCCTACTTTTAACTGGTTTCTCAAAGGCTTGCAAAGCTACCAGTAAATCTATCCTATACTTAACCTCACATCTAAGAAGGTCCCTTCATGTTCAAACTAAATCTTTATTTTCACAATTTAAATCAGAAGCTATTTCAGCTATCTACAGTGGGCAGGAGACCATTTATTATCTCTTTTGTATTTGTATATGCAAAAGGCTGTAATCTGCCCTCTCTTCTGCAAACATAAGAAAAAACAGGGTTTGGTTTTGTTTTAAATAAACCCCTCTCCCCCTCAAGCTTTCCCATAGGTCATGTTTTCGAGACCTGGGGCAATGTTTGTTGCTTTTTTCCTTTTAGATTCTCTTCAACTGACTCACACACAACCCTTCACCTGAGCCCACCACACCAATACACGCTGTCTACCTTCTGAATCCAGCTTTCCATGCATTTTTGCAACCAAACCAGTATGCTGTTAACTCCCAGTCCATCCCTCTTGCTCTCCAAGATCACTCTGAAGTGTAATTCCACCTTGCAAAGCCTCGTCCTGCTTGGGGCACAAAGCACACGAGCAAACAGTTAGCCTTATCTGCACCATTAATGAAAAAACATTGAACTGGGATAGATACTGCAAACCTCAACCGAGAAGCTCTCCTAGACCAAGAACAAGATGTTGGTTAGTAACACTTTCCGAGCCCAGCTTTTCACGAGGTTGAGTCCTTATGTCACAAGAGTTTCATTTAGACTGGATGTCTCTGCCTTATCTGGAGGCTGCCAAAGGCCAGACTGAAGCAAAGAGTTATCCCTTCCACCACTTCTCCCTTCTGCACAACAGCTCCGACACTCTCATGGAGGGGAACTATCAGAAATAAACCACGTCAAATTAAATTCACGTTGTTACTTACCATCGTATTATGTTCCAGACACTTGACTGCTCGAGCATTTCTCAGTTGCAGATAAATTGAATGTTCCTAGACCTATTTCCCACCCACACCCCTTTTTCTCCCTCCTCCAAAGAGGCTGCTACCTTTGCCATCCAGCTTCCAACGTGAGCACCCATCCTGCCCACGTTCTCCATCTGAAGCATAAATGGTTTGGAGGCTGCTTGTCAGTTAAGTCACCTGGAACTAACTCCATTGCATCCAGCTCACTTGCAAAATGACTCGTTACAAGCGCTCTTTGACTTCTCTTTGCCTGATTTCACTCCTGAATTGTTATCACGTTCAGGTATCAATTGTGACCAGAAAGGCTACATAAACTTGTTAATGAAGGAAAGGGGAAAAAAAAATAAAAAACCAGCGTCAAGCTCTTTGATTGCCTTTCTGAGCAGGGTTTCTTTGTGGGATTTTTATTTAAGTCCTTCCAGTCACCTGAATAGGTTCCACGTTACTTCCCAATCCCACGTGATGGGTAGCTGGAAACTAACCTGATGCCGCCCTCCCCACAGACTGCAGCGAGCCCTGGGGCAGCCCATCTCCCAAGGGAGACTGCTGAATTAAAACTAAGCACCGTGCAGCTTCCCTCCTTCACCTAAAGTCTGCCAGACCTCTACTCCAGATCACGGTTAACACTTCTGCTTCTGATAAATGCAGCTAACGTGAACAGGCTGCACACTAGGTCAAGAAGACCCACAGATGAGCTGGTTTTGCCTCTTTAGGAGGCTTCCCATTTAGGATGGCAGTGACTGCAGCCATCCCATGTGAACCATGAATTCCTCTTGCTCCCTGACTTTTCCTTAGGGCACTCTGTCCGTCCCATACACAGGTTAGAAAAAGCTTCAGACCTCTTAGCATGCCTACTACCAAGAGCTCCCACCAGCCGGCACCCACCACCTTGGAGCTGCTTCACAGAGATGAACATGCCTCGGAGAGGTAAACCATTACCTTCACCAAAAAGGTTCCTACAGACCTGAATAAATCTCAAGTTAAAATCCTCCAGTGTGTTTTCCACCAAGGCCTCCTTCCCCAAGCCTCAGCACTTGCACGAGGCCCATAAAAGCTCCCTCTCCCTAGTTTTTCAAAGGCTCCGACAGCTTTATTCTTCCCAAATGAAGCAAAAAGAGATGTGAAAGGCACGGGAGTGCCTTGTGAAAGGAAACGGGAGTGAAAGGAGATAAAACAACGGTGCAGCTACCATTCTCACGGATCTTCCCTGCACCAGCTTGTTTGAGTGGCAAAAGGACTTCCACCGCACACTGAACAGCCTGTCTGTGATCATCTCTCTCCACGTGAGAACGAAGCAGGCGTTCACACACCTCCTGCAGCCTATCGGTTGGAAGTGGCACCAGACCATTTTTCTTTACAGCTCCATCAGGGTTCCTTAATAGCACGGTGTGTTGGAACAGCGTTGTTTTTTCCCCCCCTCTCTGTTATTTGGTCACATAGCTCCCACGTGACTGCAGCTATCGCGCTCCTCTCGCCATTGATTACCCATTTCTATCTGCCATCACCAAACAGCTCCATCTCCACAGAGCAGCTTCTGGGCTGCAATTCCTCAAAGCCCCCAGCACCCACCCAAAGATCCCCCGGCCATTAGATGGAGGGAGCAGCACACCGCCACACCTGCCTGCGCCCTCCCGGTTACCTCCTGCAGAACGAAGATCCCTGCTCCTCGCCGCGGCTGACGGCTGTGTCCTCGAACAGAAGCTTGCAGAGGGTTTATGGCTTGTTGTAAAGCCAACAGTAAAAGTCTGCCGGCATTGGATTAACAGCTACAGACATTACTAAACCGCTGGAAATACTTTTTTTCTTCTAAACCTCTGATATGATCTATGCTCAGGAAACATAAAGGATGACTATTTCAGTTAGACGTGCCAGTTTTTAACCAGAATTGTTGTAACAACACAAGTGGTAAGATAGGTTTTGCCAGCATAACCCTGTATGGAAAAGGGAAAACCAGCCCTATCGGTGTCTGAAACACTCTTGTCACACCTGCACCTCTCTCACCTGTCAGTAGGACAGACCTCCACACGGTGCCCTTTGCCTGCCCCGTATGAAAGCACACATCACAAAGCCTATGCCAAGGACAGTGTCCTGGGTCAGGAGACCTGCATGCTCTACTAGCAAAGCACTCCTGCACCTGCAAACCTGCCTTTTGTGCAGGTACAGCAAACCCAGGCAAGCCAAGCTCTGGTTTCAGACGCAGATTGCCAATCCAACAGGACCACCACACACAGTTTTCAGGGTCACATCTCTACCACCTCGACCTACAAAGCCATACCAGCAGAATCCTAACATTTTCCAAAGTGTTATCGGTAGTCTAGACAGGGTGTCTGGCAGTCTAGATGCAAGCTGATAGCTAACCAACTTTTTCATGAGAAATTTTCAATACTGAGTTATATCAAGCTTGTGCCACTTAATGCTTTGAGTTCCTTAACGTTATGAGTTCCTATAAGCAGTTTATGCTCTCCTTCCTAAGCCCAGCCACACATCTTTATTTTCATGTACGATGCCAATGCTGACAGTAAATCTCCATAATATCTAGTCCTCCCTCCACAACAGAAATACTCATTAATATGCTTTAGGAAACTTTCGCATGCATTCATAAATATTAATCATTTCCACCTAGTATTCAACTTCTTTGTGTCCAGCTTTCAGGAAGACAGGCTGCCAAAGACCTTGTAACCCTTTCACTAGCCTGAGCCTTCATAATATGAAATAAACACGCTTTGCACCCATAAATCACAGCTCTGGGAACAGCCTCAACTCCTAGGAGTCGGTGGAAGCCAACAGCACGCAGCATCTTGCCAGATCAACTTGCAAACACACGCTTTGCTTTGCCAGCAGGCTCCTGCACTAGCTCACCAACAAGCAAGGGATCATACACGCCAGGGTCGATGCACAGCGAGAGCAACAAGTGAGAGGGGAGCTGGGCACCGGGTTTGGAGGGACACCAGCATTCCCAGTGTGGCTCTCCCCCCGTCTGAGGCAAGGAACAGCGCTCCCGCCTCACGCATCTCCTACCCCTCAGCAGCAAGCGAGGCCGTTCACACCACGGCAGCCTCCTCAAAGCACCGCTTGTTGCCTCAGCACAAGGGGCCCGTTGTTACTGCGCTGGAAGTCTCGAAGCATCTTCCAGACGAGCTCCTACGGCTTACGGCACGTCCACCAGGCGCCAGCTGAGGACAAAGGAAGCAGCCCAGAGACAAAGCTCAGAGCTCCTGCGAAACAGAACAAGCCTCCCAGGAGGAAAAAAAATAAAAAAATAAAAATAAAAATCTTGCAGGTGTGGATGATTTTTGAACACAGATGAAAACTGGCCTGGCAGCAGGTGAACAAATTGCCTAGGACAACCGCAAGAGGAAATGCCTGCAGCTGGTGTGATGAACCACGCAGCCCAGCTCAGACCCCAGGTGAAGTAAGGAAGACTTTCAGGGACACCTTGACATTACAGGGAGATCAGCGCATTACTCCCCTGCTCAAAGCTGCAGAAACTCAGCGAGGACTGCAGTGTGAGACGATTTGGAGCAGCCAGGCATGGTCCTAACAGCTCCATGACTCCTGGCACCTTCCAGTCCATCAGGTCAAGGAGCAAACCAGCACAGGGTTAGGACCTAACGCTGTGCAAGTCCAACATACACCAAGTAGGGGCAAGTGTGGGCAGCAAACAGCCAGCAGCCAGCCCTAGGAGCCGGACCATTTCCAGGGATATTTGCTGTAACTCTGCAGAAGCCCCATCACCACTAACTAGGTCGCTCAGAAGTCATTACAGCAAGACAACAAGGAGAGAAGCCAAATACAAGCGCCCAAGCCACAAACAATAAAGGCAGGTAAGCACAGGAAATGAAACCACTTAGAAGGGGATCCAAAGCCATGATTACATCCCCAGCTGGGAGCACCACTGGTTCACTTTCAGGAAAAAGCACTGTCCTCATAAACCAGACTTTCATCAAGCCCAACACAGAAAACATAGACCTTTCAAGCAGTGAGCTCATTCTCATCCTCCACTTCCTTGTGGAAAAGTAACGAGACAAATTTAAACACAGATGACCAATTGGTTTAAGCTTCTACAAAGCCCTCAATTTATTCAAAGCACAGGGTTTCCTCTAGACTAGTTCCACCAGTACAGTAAAATTGCATAGAGAAAGGAAGTCGTAAAAATTGCTGTCAGCAAGATGAAAACCTCAAGTCTAGAGCTGTGATGGGAACTGGAATTTACAGCAAGGGACCATTAGATTAGTGACAGACAGCTCAGGAGAGCTAGACAGGCCAGCCCACAGAAGTCAGTACATTCTGCTTATCTAAATTCTGCCTTAAAAAAAAAAGCACAATGTTGTCAATATCACTTCCCACCCTGATCTGCCAATTTACTGAGCCTTCATAAAGAGCTGTCATAATTATGGTTCTTACATGTAAGGGATCCCAACTCCCTGTTGTCACGCTCCCTGTGCACATGTTCATATTTGTATTGCACAATTCAGTGTCACCCAGAGCATGAGTCAGCCAGATGGAAGGAATGGTACGAGGAACAGCAAAAGGAGAAGCAAGATCACGACTTAAATCTATTCCTTGTGATCCTCCAGGGGAAACGACTGAGCCCAAGGCAACGTCAAGATTTCTGCAGTATTTTGCAGTCGATCTCTTCTTACCATCAGTAAAGGGCATTTTAGTGCAACCAGAATATCAGGACTTGCATTGTTCTCACAAAAACGGTACAGTACTCCCAAAACAACACCGACATGCGAGAACTGAGTTTTTCAAACTCTGTACACTCAAGCTTTGCAGCTCCCACCTGGCTGCTGAGCAAGTTCAGCCCTTCCACTTGCTGGCTCTCGATGGGCCCGTTCACCACCTGGCAGCACGATGGGACCTTCCTGGCCCAGGCAGCGACGTGCAAAGCCTGGGCTGTGCCAGGCAGCCTGCCGCGACACCACAATGCCAGCCGACTGCCCTCCGTGTTTACAGGGGAGTAGGACAGGAGACCACTTCCAGAGACACTTACCCACTTAGAGGTCTGCTTTTCCTAATCTCGAAGAACTGAGTTCCTGTGTGATTGTATCTGTATTTTGTCTGTTAAAGGAAAGCAACTTAAACAGTCAAACAATAAAATAACAGTGCTCAAAAGGTGAAGATCAGTTCTGATTTCCTGTTGACACAAAAAGCAAGCAGTAAAAGCCATCAGTGCTCATTAGAGATGAAGCCTTGGCATGGAATATAAAACAATGACTTTCTTCACTCATCTATCTATACAACATTTCAACCAGCATTAGGTGGAGAATCAAGCAAAAAGGTCATTTGTCTAATACGACACATCTGGCATTGGCGTGTTATGAATTCTCTTTTCCTCTAGCTCCCACTCACTACTGGGTTACATCAGAGCTTGACAAAATTCTCCCCTTCAGGAGAGAGAACGCATTTGTAGTCTACTCGAACCAATCAACACCACTCATGGTTTCAAAGTGCTGGCTTCCTTCGTAAGTTTTTAACTCACTCAGCCGCACAGCTCACACGGGACCTGCAAACAAGCAGCACGGCAGATACATCCATTTACATCTAGGAAATATAAAGCAATCCCTAAAATATACTGTGCACTTCAAATGGAAGTGTCCAGCTAAGTGCAAACCAGGAACATATGTTACCGCTACGAGCACAGAAGTTCATCATAAAGGATGCCAGAAAACAGCCACCCATCAGCTAAGGCTCAGCACCGCTCGGCTAGAAATGCAAGCTGATCTGCAGCAGCAGCACTAAGAGCAGCCTCTTCTCTGCTCTTTGAGCACAGCTGTTCAAGCAGCAATACAATAAATCAGAAACTGGTCTGTCCAATACAAACAACACCCCCTTAAAAAAATGAAAAAAAAAATCAAAATCGCACCAGCCACTTATTTTTGCTGTTTTTCCAGCTGAATCAGTTCCCCAGCACGGCCACAAGAACACTCACGCCAGCAAAATCGTGGTGCTGATACCAGGGCAGAAAGCGGCGACTCCATGGAGACAAAGGGTGCCTGGCAAGGGGTAAGTAGCACAGCTGCTGGCTGCGTGACCACAGCCTAAATAAATCTCCAGCTTGCATCAGGATGTTCAGAACTGGCCTCGGTTGGAGCTCAGCGTTCCCCAGAAATAAAGCTTTCCTCCCCTCCTGCCTTCAAAACCCCATTCAGGAGGCCCTTTCCCAGGGCGCTCTGAACAAAGCACACAGCCTCTTTTAGCCCACAAAGGGAGCCAAGACCCCATTCCCCAGCACCCTTTGAAGCTCTTTTGAACACAGACCCAAACCAAACGCCTAAGGCTCGTTTCTGCTCCACAGCAGAGCACAGGATTTCAAAACCGCTGGAAAAAAACAACTATTTGTTGAGCTCCGCATGCCATGTCCTCCCCTCTGGCACAGCCCTGCTCCTCCCCACCAAAAACACACCCAAAATCCCTCACCCTGCAAAACAGCAGGGCTGCAGAGCGGTGCCTGGCCCTACAGCAGCCGCTCTCCACAGCGCAGCTGGCCCCAGCCTCCTCCCCGCTGTGGCTCCAGCCCCTGACGGGGCTTTGATCCCCGCCGCTGCCTGCCCTGCTATTTTCGGATGCTCCTCCAGCTGCCACCCATACCCTTGCCTAATCCTTACCAGGACTTCACATTCATTCCTCAGCTCCGCCACTTCCCCCGCGTGCACATTTCCACTGACACGCACTCCTTCAGGACCTCCATCCCACTGCTCCTGCTTTCCTGTGGCTCATTCCTGCATCAGAAAAGGACCAAAAGCAGGGTGTGTGGGGAGGATTCCTTCGGTCAGCTCCTGTGTGACGGGCAAGGCTGCCCACCTCTGGGCTCCAGAGAGCTGACGGTCCTGAGCAAGAAGGCAGGCCTCAGGGAGCCCTTCGGGGCCATCAGGGCCGAGGGAGAAAGGGTTTGCAACAACCCCGCCTCCCCCATCCTCCCTTTATGAGGAGATGCCATATTATTTCTCCAGGCATCATGATCTGATCCTAACATCCTCATAAAGCAACCACAAAACGAGCATTTCTGTTCTCACCGGTGTCACTACAGCAAAATTCTTCAGTATCATTTAAAGTTAATTGCACAGCCCAGAGGACTGCTGTGACAAGCGCAGGGCTGCAGGTACTACCAGAAATCTTTAGCTGTGCTGAGATGAGTCCTTTTACCCTAAATGATCCCAAGCCCTTGGGAGCAGCGAGTGCTTCAGTAAACCCCGTTAATTCACGAGCCCCAAGCCAGCCTTCTCCCCAGAGGCGGCGCGCTCGAGAAGGATACTGCAGCATCTTCATGTAGGTCTGTATTGCCTGGAGCCATTCTGGGATAGACATGGAGAGCTTGTAGTTTGGCACCGGCGGCACCGAGGGCTGGACAAACAAAAAAAATAAAGAGGTTAGACAGCTACCGCTCCCCGCGGAGCGGATAAGTGATTTGCTCTGACAGAGGCACACGCTTCATGCGATACAGCACGGCGGCACAGATGGCTCCAGCCCAAAGTGAACTCAGGCGTCGGACAAAATCATCCCACTTGTGACAGCAAATGCCTGTGCACTGGGGCAAGCCTCGTCCCTGCTGCAGCGAGGGGACCAGGGCAGGCCCCCGCCACAGCTGCCACTGATGTCCCTCCAACACCACCCTAGAGGGACAGGCAGACTAGGGCAGGAGGCAAATGCTTTGCATTTTTTCCACCCCCCTCTAGCATAGGGCACTTCAGAGGAGCAGAGGCCCAGGGCTGCCTTTGTCATCATCCCTCACCCGAGGATTCGTTTCAAGTCTAATCTTTGTTTTCCTCTACCAGGAGATAAAGATAAGAGGAGACGAGGATCCCGGGCTGTGTAACTTTCCATCTGCTGCTTATCAACAGCCTGCTTGCTGGGCAGGGGTCGCGTGGTACCTTGGAGACCACCTGGGACCCAGATATTTAATGATATTACGACACTTAAAGATATAAACTGGCACCATAATGGGATTTTTCAAAAATCCCCTAAGACATCTGCTTGTGCCTAAGCACCGTAAGAAGCCTGGCCCTCAATCCAGATTTAAGCCCCATAGCTACGTGGCTCCTCAGCCTGTAGCCACGCAAGAAAGGGACAGCTCTTTGTCATAATCCCCCTTATTTTAAGGGGGAGCCTGCAAAAAAAGGGGTCAGCACGTGCTAAAACAGGCGGTGGGGCGTGAGGGGGAAAGCCCCGCTAAAAGTTAATACAATTCTCACAAACGCAATCGAGGGAACAGTTTGCTTAAATATTAATGCCAACCCAAATTCAGAAAGCAGTGCCCACGGCAGGCACAATACAACACACGGAAAGAAGCACACAGCCCACGTGGAGCCACAACACCACCGCAGCCACGCTGCTCTGGGAATGGGGCAGGTCAGCCCTGAAGGTTATAAAGCAAAAAATCATGGCTCTAAAGGCACTCCAAGCCAAGGTTTACAGACAAAAAAAGTGAGGCTGAACAGCCTGGAGCTGTCTCCGTTATACACTTTCCCATCCAGGCTCCCACCTCCATTAAGAGCAAGGGATTTTGTGTGTGTTTTGAGGGAGCGAGCATCTGTCCCCCCAAGGGGACCACAAGCCAGCATTCAGCTAGTTACTACAGTCAAATAGTAAACAGGCCTCAGTAAGGGAAAAAAATAGAGATTCTTACACTGCTGGCATACAAAAATGTATTTTAAATGGAAGGCAGACAGATGGTCCGGTCTGCAGCATGCTGTTATCACCCTCAGCACCACGAGAGAGACACGGCAGCATGCGCAGACGGGCCTGCAGTCGCAGCAAGCGTAAGTTACGGGTAAGACCCATTAACGTTCCTTAATCCCAATTTCCACGCATAAGCTCTTCATTAGAGGCAATTTCTCAGTTTCACAAGCTCCTTCCAGCCCCAGTGCCTTTGGTTTGGGTGAATTATTCGCCCATCACTCTTGGCACTAAGACAGAGCTGTACTACACGCACCAGACACAGCTCAAGTTTCATGAGCATTAGTTAAACAAAGCGAATTAAGGCTTCCAGACGTAGTAACTCCTGGGCTTCTTCCCCGTCCCATGGCCATGGGGAGCCATCCGCTGCAGCCATACGTCCCACCAGGCCAGGCAAAACCCTGCTGGGACTGTCACGCTGCAGGAGGATTTGTTGCCTTGCATTGTCCAGCAAGTCCTCAGGAGCTCCGAGGTGCTGCACTAAGAGCAGCTCCCTGCCGCAAACTAACAGCAAGGGGCTGGTGGCACGCTGCCTGCTGTTCAAGGCTGCTCAACACCTCCTAACACGCGGGTATTTCGGGTGCAGCCGCAGCACAGACCGCAGGAAGACTGACCCCAGGCAGCCAGCAGCAGGGCAGAAACCCGCACGGTGAAGCTATGCACAAGAGATGCAGGGCGATGCTGGTACAGCTCCGACACGAGGGGGTACACATCCCAGCACGGCAGCCAGCGGGGGCTTGCAGCAGGACGACCGACCCGCCGACACAGCACCGCAGAGCGTGCGTTAACCCAGCAAGCGAGATTCAGAGACTGATGAAAGGCCCTGACCCTGCGCCGGTATTTCTAAGCCGTGATGCCTCCGGAGACAGCAGAGCTACCGCTGGGCGAGAGGCCGATGTCAACGCTGCAGCGGGGCTGGAGAGCACCCCACGGCTGGGCACGCTCCAGTTTCGGCAGGTGTGAAACTCCTCTCCTCCAACCCCGCCGCGCCTCGCTAGCGAGCGGAAAGATGTGTCTGCTCCGCTCCCGGTGCTGCGCTACCCGGCAGGGCGAAGCCGGCAGGGCAGAGCCCCCCGAGCCGCCAGGGGTTTAATTCACCGCGGTCTGCAGGGTCTGGACCGCAAGGAACCCCCCGGGGATTAAGGACGGAGCAGCAGCAGCGCAGTCACGGAGCAGCGGTGCGAGCGGGTTCCCGGCCATCCTCCCGCAGCCGCCTCTCGCTCCGGTTCGAGCCGGGCCCCCACCTCTCCTCCGACGCCCCGAGGCCCGCTAATGAGCGCTAATTAGCACCGGGGGGGGGGGGGGGGGGGGTGCCCTTACCCGGGCCAGCCTGGCGGCGCTGCGGATGGCCGCGGCCACGGCGCTGCCGTCGGGGTGCACCCGCTCCACGTGTCCCCACATGCGCTCCCACGTCTGCCCGTCCAGCGGGAAGCCGCTGCGGTTGACGAGGAACAGCACGCCGCCGTCCCGCGGCGGGTCCTCCTCCTCCGAGCCGCCGCTGCCGCTGCCGCCGCCCTCCGCCCGCGGCTGTGCGCTCCTGGAACGGCCCCCGCCCGCCGCCGCCGCCGCAGCCGGGGCCGCCCGGCGTCGCCCTCCTCCTCCGCCCGCCGTGCCCGTCATGGAGCCGCCGCCATGCCCCGCAGCGGCCCTGCCGGCGGCCGCCCCCCGGCCCGCTGCCGCCGCTGCCCGGCCCGGCCCCGGCGCGGCCGCCCCATGCCGCCGCCGGTACCGCGCTGCCCGCCGCCGCCCGACCGCCCCCGGGCCGCCGCCATTGGTGGCCGCAACAAAGAGGGGCGGGGCCTCCGGGCGGCGAGCACGGCGATTGGCCGAGGCGCAGCCCCGCGGCCGCCGCCGAGATGGCGCCCCCTGGCGGGGAGCGAGGAGCGGGGCCGGGGGTGCACGGCCGGACCCGGGTCGCCCCCCGGTAGCTGCCTCGTGAAATGGCGGCCGGGCTGCGGTGGCACCGCAGGGTACCCGGTGGTCCTTTCTGGACCGGGGGTGGGCTGAGGCTGCGGGGTCCCGCCCTGCGGTGCCGTCGTGGGCTTCGCGAAGGCACCCAGGAGCCCCATCAGGAGGCTCAGCCTCATGGAATCACAGGATCATTAGGGATGGGAAAGGCCTCCAGATCATCTGGTCCAACCATCCCCCTACCACCAGCATCACCCCCTAAACCATGTCCCTAAGCACCACGTCCAACCTCTCCTTGAACACCCCCAGGGACGGTGACTCCACCACCTCCCCGGGCAACCCGTCCCAGTGCCTGACTGCTCTTTCTGAGAAGAAATGTCTCCTCATTTCCAGCCTGAACCTCCCCTGGCGCAACTTGAGGCCATTCCCTCTAGCCCTATCGCTGGTTATCTCTAGTCCTGTTGCTGGTTAGGGGAGCAAGGGCAGGCCAGGGAAGTGGGCAAGTTCACTGGGGCAGAGCCAGGGAGAGCTTGAAAATCGCTCAGGATGGATCCTCAAGTAACAGGGCTGGCACCCCACGCATGCTAGACCCGGGAGCACAGGCAGCACCACATTGTACCCAGGGGTGCCAATGCAGGAGGTGGTGGCCACAGATGTCCCAGAGCCCTGATCGCTGCCAGCACAGGCAGCTATAGCCTCGCTCAGCGCTGCTCCACTTCCTACAGCAACCAGAGGACTTGGGCAGCTATTTCCTACACCCACCCACCTTGTAATCGCCCCAAAAGCTTGAAGACCAGAGGGACTTCACGTGCTTTGCATCCTGAGGCCTTGTGCATCCGCTGCGGCAGGGCACACTGTGAGCCAGAGGGCAGGACTCTCTCCATGGTCAGACGCAGCAGGGTTGGGATGCCCACAGCCCTGTCACTTGCTGGCATGGCCATAGCAGATGTTTGCACCACCCAGGCCCCTTTCTATCAGGACCAAAGGGAAAAAATATTAGCAGCTCCCTCTAGATGCTCACACTGACGAGGGACAAGCTGTCCTCCCAGAGACCAGCCCAGGCTGGACAGGCAAGGCAGAACTTTGCTGAGGTCCCAGAGCTAATGTCAACTTCAAAATGACAGCCTAAGGGGACAGATTTGGATCCCCCAAGACCCAGCACCTATGGAAATACATGTGGAAACCTTCCCAACGAGCTGGCAACACCCGTTACCCCTCACTCTGCCACCCATGAGAACACAGAGCCCAGATCGGTGCTGTAACCCGCTGTTGTCACTGGTCTTCTCCCAGGGCATGGCCATGGCTTGTGCTCATGCTGCTGGCCTGTCTGCACAGCCAGGCTCATTTTTTTTTGGAAAACCACAGTGTGCCTTGCTGCGGTACCCCGGAGCGGAGCGGCCTTTCGGTTTTGAAGTGCCAACCCTTTGGATGGAGGTACCTTTGTAAGGCCGGCGCTGAGTAGCACGGAGTTAACCTGTGGTCTTGTTCCTAATGCAGAGCATGTTGCTACCGCAGCTGTTTTCTGGGCCAAAGGAACTAATTTGATCATAAAGTCATGCAAGAGGGTTTTAACCTTCATTAGTTCCAATTGCGGACTCATTTACACGCAGTATTCAGAAGGCCCTGCAGCGCAATTACACAACCAACTGAGGGAAAATTAATGCCTCTTAATTGCACCGTGGCAGCAAGGTGATATTAGCACTGGCGCTGTTTCCAGGAAGCCTTCTCCTCCACAAGCATCCCCTCAGCATCGCCGCAGGGAACCGCACCCGCACACAGGAGCAAACCCAGCAAACCTGCCCGCACAGCGACGGCCTGAAAAGGGAAATAAAAGTCATTTGTTTGGGCTTTTTTTTCCTAAACTGGAAGTTAGGCTGGCGTTGGATTTGGTTAGTAATGAAATGCAAGGTTAAACGGTGATAAGGCTGTAACCATGGCAATATGTTAATGGCTGTCGAAGCAAGTTTGCACAAGTGGTTTGTGTAACCGCTAAGAACGATAACTTTATGTATAAATCAATGTGACCATAAAAGCTGGGAAAATAAACATGTAAAGTAGACTTTAAAAAGGAAACAGAAAGCTATGAAAGGAAGGCTCGAGGGTGTGCTGCTTTGGAGCTTTCCCCAAGGTAACCCTTTCTGAAAACTTTACACGCTGTTTTGCACTGGTCTAGCAGAAAAGCAGCCTTCAAACACTTTGGTTTTAGCAGTGAAGAACATCAGCAGTGCCTTTGGTTTCCTGGGCAAATCCAGGACCTCCTGCGCTAATTCTACCATGACAAAACATTACAGTGTTTATTTTAGGTGGGTTTGTTTGACTGAGCTCCACTTGATCTCAGTCTAATCCAACAGGCAAGATTTCCAGCATAAAAAACCAAAAGTGGCAGAAAAAGCCTATAAATCAGGCCTAGCATGCTGTCCACCCCAAGTTTCTCCTATCCCCTGCTGCAGGTCAGCCTGTGCTGCTTGGCCTGAGCCCCAGCCGGCAGCGAAGCAGGGACCTGTCCCTTCCTGGCGTGTCCCTGTTACAGATGCCTCGCTCTGACTTACAACTGGTAGCACCTGATACAGCTGAGATCGCTGTTTCTGAGTGGTATAACACCAGCATCCCTGCCCGCCTTGCTCCTTCAGTCTTGTTCCAAGGCTTTAGTCCCAAATATTGCTGTAGTGCGGGGAAATGTTTGCATTAGCACGGCTTGCTGTGAAGGTCTTACTTGCCAGCATATTGTATATCTATCTCCACAGCAAGATCTGCTTGTAAAAACAAGGAAACATTAACGTAACCTTCCATAAATCTACGCAAACCGACTTTTTTGGACTGCTTACTTCCTCCATAACCTTCAGCCAGAGGGTGAACCACCCAGCACCATCACCCTGCTCGGGGGAACTGCGTAATAGAAGTACAGGTAGCAAAGAAAGGCAACCGCTAAAAAAAATAAATAAAAAGGATCTGCTACTCCAAAACGAGATCTCTCTTCAGTTATTGGCAGCACCCCAGCCCTTGTCACAAGGGAGCTGTGGGTGGGTGAACAGAGGTGAGTCAGGACTGACCTCTACTGCCAGGTGAGCTGCCTGCACACAGAGAGGAGCAGGCTGCCCTGCAAACACCATTTGCTTGAGATAAGAAGCACAAAACCGAATCGTTGTTGCTGTTTAAAAATCAATTAATCAATGTAGCTCTGTTACAGGGCACCCTTTTCCCTCTAGGGATGGCATGATGCTGCTTAGGAAACACTCTGAGCAAATGTTGTCCTTAATCTTGAAATTCCTCCAATGTGCTGTCTTTCAAGGCAGTATTTGAAAGTGGACTGGAAAAGTGATCAGGTTTGGTAATAAAACGTATGAAACACAAGCCCTTGGATTTAGGTGCCTTGTGAAATCTGAAAAGAGAGAAACGTGTGATTCAATATTCCCATTCCATGGTACAAAAAAGTAATACCGCAATACTGATGTTTTCTTCAAACAGCTTTTGACCTGGAGCATTACTTAAGCATCATTGGAACCCAGAGCTCCACAGATTAAAATTCTCCCTTTCTAGAAATCAATGACTGAACAGTAGCCAAAACACTGCAGAAACACCTGCAGATAAGAGAAAAGTTCAAATACTGTGGTCCATTAGAAAACTTAAAGCTCTCTGATGAAACATAATCATCTGGAGCAAAATGATTTTTTTTTTTCTGTGATCCACATTATTTGCCATCGTGTGAATCATATTCATTTTCAGAGGTAACTAGGAAACTCGGAAGCCTGCAGAGCCATTTCTGACTTTGGGATCATAAATAGGAGTGTCACGAGTGTGATCATGCAAGCTGTGGACATCAAGGAGGTTTCATAATGCTCTGCGTTCTCTCCATGCACACAGACATGGCAGGCCGAGCGAGATGCCCACAGCTTGTGGCTGAGCAGATGAAGCGGGTCAGAGGAAAATCACCCCCAGCACAGCTCTTTGTTCCCCAAAAGCTGAAGGACTTCCTTGTCTCCCCTGACAGCTGCCTGGTTTGGGAGGCTTTGTCAAGCTCTGAGCCTCTGAGAGCTCCTCAACCCTTTTGAAGCTTGTGACGAGATGAGAAATTACGGGCTTTGGGGGCTTTAAGCGTTAGCCTCCAAGTGAATGCTAGGCTTTTAGCAATAGGCCGCTGAGTGAATTTCAGATACACAAATACAAGTCCCACGGAGCTGGTCGTTCTCCCCCCAGTAGGATGAAGTTTCTTCCTTCAGCACAGGATGCAGCTTTCTTCCAGTGCCTGGAGGGCTGTTCAGAATTAGCTGATGAATTATTCTGAGGAAATGAAGTTACATTCCAAGGAATTAATGGAGAACACCAGCATGTACAGGCACAGAAAGGGCACTTAGATTTTAATGTCTTTTTCCCTTGGCACCAGCTGGACAATTTAGTTTGTAAAAGAGTAAGGAACTTTGCACTTGTCCGCAATCCCTATGCTACCCTTATCCAAACTAATGATCAGCACATCAGCAACTTCAGGATTCCCCTCTTCTGAAAAATAAAATAAAATAAAATAAAATAAAATAAAATAAAATAAAATAAAATAAAATAAAATAAAATAAAATAAAATAAAATAAAATAAAATAAAATAAAATAGGAAAGTTCCTGGTTCAGCCTAGTGCAGAACTTCTGAAGTCTTGAATCTGTGGGATTTTTCCCAGCATCTTCCACAGGGCTCTGAGAACCAGGTTTAGCTCCTGATGTCCCTAAGTCATGCTGCTCTCCAAGAATCAGGGTTTAGTAGCTCCCTGCATAACCTTTGAAAGCAGAGCAGATGCAAGAAATCAGCATCCTAGAGTACTGACAATACCTGATATTCCACAGGCAGCCTCACAAATCAGTAACTATGTCTGAACGTTGCCAGTATTTTACCCTTATTTTTACTGAGATATAACTGCTGAAGTACTTTATACAAAGGCCAGGATATTATTGTTTTGACTTCTGAAAGATGTTGTTTAAGCAAAGATGTGAATATTGATTCAGAAGAGGGTCAGATGAGGTGAACTCATTGTCAAAGGCAGCAGGGAGGAAATCCAACAAGCTTCTAAGAAACCTTTTCAGCATAGGAAATGAAGCATTCAGCACCTGCGCATTTTGTCTGTGCACAAATTGCATCACTTTCTGGAAGGGATAACACTTGTTAGTTTGGGATACATAGGGCCTCCCCCCAGCTATAGAAATAATAATTAAAAAAACATAGATTTTCCCTCAAGAATGGGTTTGATTCATCGTCAGGATGACTTCATATCTCCCACTTACCTGATGAGCTTCCTGGTGTTTTATCCCAAGAAAGACTGACTGTCTGCCCAACAACAATCTTTCAGGCAATGATAATTTGATAAGTTCCTCTCTAGCTGGGGAAATGTTTAAAATGCAGTGCTAAGTGGGGATATAGCCTACAGCTTTCACAGAGATACTGCAAGAGCAGTGCGACCTTATAGTCCTGACCAAATGTGACTGGATGCTAGCACTGTTTTACCACAAAAGGCTGGTGCATCCTCTGCTCTGCACCACCCGCAGCCTCCTCTAGGAAGAATCTCTTATATAACAATCACTCAGAGCTTTGCGGAGAAGAGAGGTAAAAAAATATAAAATAAAATATAATTATTTTCTTACAGTGACTCTACTTTCTCTGAAGCTGGTTCCTCAAGCTTGCTTGGCTCACAGATCATGTCCTGGGAATCAATATTAAACATCTGAGGATAAAATAATTAAAATATTCCATATACTGACAAAAGTTCTCTGTAAGCCAGAAGCCATGTTTATGATATTTATGTACCCTATATACATGCAGTCTGCATAAGTATGCATGCATGTTTATTAATGGCACACTATATAATTCACATGTAAAGTTTCCTAAATTAAATGACAGCTTTTGCATGGAAAACAACCAGTTTTAGACCATCAGGTGCATCAGTAGCTGTCAAAAATGGTAATTCTGGCTCCAACAGAGTTGCATGCTACATGCTTTATTAGTAACATATAATGGTTATATAGTGAATGATTCCACCCACGTAAATACATATGTACAATACTGCATTCAGAGAATATTCAAAGGGATTTTTTTATTATCTTTTGAAACATAGAACTGGATAGTAACAACAACAGAAAAAAAATACAGCAAAAATCTTTGCTATCTTCATGAGGAGAACAAAGACACGAGCAGTAAATAACATGGGTCTTACAAAGAAAGGCATATTTTTGCTTACTTCATTCCTTTTCATGCATTACCTTCATCTCCCTCTCTTCACAGACTTCAGGCTGCATGGTGGGGGGGGAAATCACATGAGACACAACAAGTTAGCTCGTGATCTATGAATCACTGGTAGTCTCTGACACTTCAGAAGGTGGCACATAAAAGTACAGCAAGACAGCAACCAAAAAAGGTCACACATTCCCATTCACACAGGAAAAGTCATGAGTTCAGGAAATAGAAAATGAGAGTAGTAAATACTCGTAGCTTAACCCAATTCCACTTGGTCATAGATGCACAAGATAGCCCAAAGATCTTTCAAAAAGCGTTTTTCATTGTGGAACATAGGCTGGTAGCTGTAATTACACTCTCCAGTGACAGCTTCTGAGACAAGACTATCCTGAAGAAACAAGGTGGCCAAGCAGATGAAGTTAGGAAAGCCCTGTTAACCTGACATGATTCGTATGTATTCTTCCCACCTCTCTCATTCTTGTTTCTTAAACATGGGCATTTAGCAACAGGAAGAGGACAAGCATTCACCTACAAAATAAAATATTTGTGCACCTGTAACCCAGCTCAGGCGATAACCATCAGTGGCGACCGTGATGAACCGTGACAGTGACAAACCAGGCCCAAGGTGGATTTGGAGGAGACAGACCCAAGGACTAACAGGCACGCACCAACCAAATATGGCTGGCATGCAAATATGACTAGTAGTCATCACCTCATCCCATAAAGAGGGGACAGCCCAGAGCCCATGGAGCCCTCCTGTACTGCAGCAGGCTGCGTGCCAGGAGCTTCCCCCCGAGCAGGGACACCCCTCAAGGTGACTCCTCCAGGTCAAGAGATTCCTCACCTGTGACAGGTACTCAGTAAGTGACTAATAGCTAGCTTGTTGAAACTTTGCAAGTAACTTGCTAAGCAGGCTGAAACTTTGTAATCTTAGCTAGGTGACATAAAGAATTGGTTGTGCCCATAACCCTTTAGGTATAAACTCTTAAATCTAGAATCAGGATAGGAGCCGGCCACATCTGGATTCCCTGGAGTTTGGATGGCAAAAGAGACTCCACTCTGAGCCTCGTGACTCAACGTGAGGCTCTCCCTGATGCTTTTAGTCTGACCTCGTCCTCAGTGCAGTAGTAATCATCACGACCTTGCCATCACAAATCTTGTTAACGTTATGTTTTACCATTTGAGCTTTGTTAAATCGTTGTCTTATTCACAACTAAGCCCTGCCAAAGTGCTACTTTCATCAATAAATACGCTGCCACTTGTCTCTTATGAGCGAAGTGCATAATTCCTCTTGCAGCGATTCCAACGGCTGATCTCTGAATCTTGTAGCTCAAGGTACGTTCACTGGTGGGCCTCCGGTAATCCAGGAGCGGAGCTCTTGTTTATGCTCAAAATTACATGGAGTCTCTTACATCCTCCAGAGTTCCCTTGAAGCACCCACAAGAAAAGAATACTTAAAAGCAGAAGTTAATACATGGGATTGGGAGGTCTCTCCTCACTTGGTTTCCAGTTCCATCCTCTTGACACACATAACTCCATTCATTAACTGATTACTTCTTTAATCTTTCGCTTCAGCTAGGGCAGGGTTGAGCCAGAATCCCAAGGCTCATAGAGTCAGAAACCCCATTTCCTGCCCGACATTGGATTTAGTGGATATTATTTAAAAACAAGAAATAAAAGCACAAAAACTAAAGCCCCGACAACCACAAACCTGCTTCTGCCACGAGCTAGAGCCTCAGTTTCTTGATAAACAGATGACAAGATTATTGCGTAAAATATTGATTTATTTGTTTTTCATTTTGCTACTGAGCCTTTTATTTATATACTTAATCCTTGCCCAGAAATAATTTTCAGATAAATATACGCTCACAAGTTTCCAACTTTCAAGTTCCTTTTGAGGAGTATTAAATCCAGGATGTAATTAAGCCTTCATTATTAGAAGTATTTTCTTTTTAGGGACCCAGCAGGCTTTCCAGCATGCCAAAATGCTTGTTTGGACATTTTCAGGGGGTAGCCAAGTAATTTGGCAGAAGATAAAAAACACGAGGAGGCAGTAGGGCTGGAATATTTTTCAATAATCAACTAAACAGAACTAAAGAAACTGGAAGCTACTGGAAACTAGTGAGGAAAGGAATTTTAAAAATAAATTTAAAAAAATAAGAGCTCAATCCTGGAATTTGAACACTGTGTACCAGACACAGAAAGCATTCTGGAGACTGCTAAAGACTTTCTACTGGGCAGTTGAAAGCACTTCCCCAAACCTGCAGAGAGAAGGTCTCGCTAAAGTTTTGCAACAGCAGAAGTACATAGAAACCACAGGCAATGAACACAGGCGATATTTACTGAATCTGTATCTTGCGGAATAGTTTTATGTATATCATAGTATAATCACTTCTCCAAAGGCAAAAGCCACCCACGGATATCAAAAGGCAGGGACTTTCACTTTGCTCTCTCAGTCTGAATGTGCGTATATCCCTGTCTGGGGCAGCTTGTATCAGAGCAAGTCATTTAACATAAAGAACTGACATTAAAAAAAAATATCTCTGCCTCCCCTCCTATGATTTTGCCTGCCATTTGAATATCTACTTTTCCCCTATTCAGCTACCTCACCAGAGGACTCTTCTCGCCTGCCCAGAAGCAGCAAGGTGTGCCTATCTTCTCTCTAGCACTGGACCCCACAAAGAGGCATGGACCCTTTTTTGAAAGACAAGTGTTCCAAACATACCTGTCTTTTTCTGATGCATACACTGCCATTCAGTCTTCTCATGTCTGAAGCATTTATCATACAAAATGCCAAATTAAGAACAAAGTTTAGAGGCCAAGTTTAGAAAGATGCATTTACAGGTTCCTTTTAATATAAAGATTCTCTAAATCTATTAAAAAAAAAAAAAAAGAAAAACATTTAATTATACTCATCACATTGAAAATCGATTTTGGGAGTTAAACAGTTCCCCATACCTAACTATTAATCCATGGAAAACTTCAGGCAGGATTCCACCTTCTGGATGGCACTACATCTGTGGGAACTCAGCAGCTACATCATTGATGGTGCTGAAACTGCAGGCTCAACTTAAAGGCTGCCAAAGCCTAAATGCTGCTAACTCCGGTTTGACTTTTCAGTAACAGCAGAGCCTTGGCATTACAGTAGTGCTAGCAATTCCGTAGTTGGGTTTATAGAGCACAAGGGAAAGGACAATATTTTCAGAAGCACTGCAGTGAGAAATCCACATCCCAAATTCAGGTAAGTGTAATAACACAAAGCGAATGGCAAAGAAGTCTGTTCCTTTTGTATCTAAGATGCATGACTTAAACAGCAAATATCTCAGACAGAGAAAAACATCATTATTTTCCTTTCAGCCATCCTTACAGCTTTTAACAGTAAATCATGTCTCATTTTTTATGAACACACAAAGTTATACAATAAGCATAAAAAAATCGCAGGAGATAAATGATACAATTCATAACACAAAGAAAGAAATGGGAAAAAAAACATACAACACATTTTCTGATACTCCACAAATATTCAGGAAGTTTAACATGCAAAATGGAATTTCTTCAGCAGCACTAGTTCAACTCAAGATGAGGCAAGTATCTTCTTTACAGAGTAAAGGCACCACCTCTTTGTAAACACATATTCCTCTCACTTTAACTGAGAAAGCACTCGAAATGCTCAGGAAGAAACCCATGCAGTAGTATTCCGTTGCCTATAAATACTTCGCAGTAGAGATATCTATGGTCTTTCTCCTTTTTATCGTATTAAATAAGAAATATGTTGTGGGTTTGTTTTTTTTGTTTGTTTGTTTTTCCCTCACCTGCCTTCTGGTATCCATCAAGAAATTTCAAGGCAAAAGAAACTCAAAACTCACATTTGCAGTCATCTTTTGTTTTCAGTTTTGTGCTATAGACAGTTTCCCAGAAGGGACTATTGGCTTACTTCAGAGACATTTAAAAAAAATAAAAATTAAAAAAATAAAAAAGAATATGAATACACTCAGTCATGCAGCTATACGTACTCTGACTTTCCAAATGCACTAGGAAGGACTGAAGAAGAAATTAACTTTCCTCCCTCTCCCCCTTGAAATCAAAATTACTTCTGATCATGACCATACTTTAGGATTCCACATCTTTTCAGTGTGCATCATGGATGTACATTTCTTCCTAGAGTGGAGAGCATTCAGACAGTTCTTTACCAGTGAAACTGCAAAACTTGAAAACCGTTAAAATAAATATTCCATACAAAGTTGGGTTGCTTGCATCTTGGTTGAAATGAACTGACCACTTTCAGTTTCCACCACACAATCGTCACTGAATTCATCACCAAATACATTTTACTATCCATATAAGTCCATATAAGTGATTACACTATTTAATATTGTTCGGTATTCAACCAAACTTGTGTGTTTCTAAGTCATCTTCTTTCAGATTTATAAATCTGATTGGATTTTTAAAGCAGTACAATTTTCATGTTCTACAGGACTGTCAACTGGTACCTGGGGGAAGAAAAAATAAAATCAGGAATTAAGCTGTTATCCAGCAGAAGCTATTTTCAGTCTCAGTACTCTTGGGTAATTATTATGTTAACCAACAGTAGTGTATGTAGTTAATTAGCTGAATCACACATTTATAGAAATCCCTGTTTTCCCTTCTCTTTACAATTCTTAAAAGAAGCAAACAAAAAATAGAATTGAGTTTTAAAATAACTAAAATATATGTTTATTGGCTATAGATATTTATCACATGGAGATTAACTTCCTGGGTTGCTTGGTTTTTTTGTTTTGTTTTGTTTTGTTTTGTTTTGTTTTCATTACACTTAAATACATGAGAATCTTCATGACTATGGTTTGGAAGAAGTGTATTATTTTACCTTTATTTACACAGGCAGACATTGTACCTTTATTAACACAGGCAACTCTCAACTGTTTACAGTAATACTGGGATGAGGTCTCCATGCTTTTGTTTTATTGTGGTTAGTATTAATGAATTTGTGTGACACCCTAGCTGATTAACAAGGTAATAAGGGAAAATAGAACAGTCACGCACCACTGCCTACAATAAACATGAACTGACCCCCAAGCCTTCTGCAAAACTAGACTCAAGAAATAAAATCAAAGGATGAATACTAGCTACTTAAAATTCAGGGAAGTCTGAGAGCAGAAAGTTTCTTTTTTGTTTGTTTGTTCATGGGAGCTAGGTTGTTCATGGGAGCTATGAGAGAAACATATCTGAGAGCAGGCTCCCACATGGCACTGTCACTCCAGAATAGCGTGGAAACAGTCACGTAGTAAGTTTTTGTCAATTACTCTTTTGCTGTTAATATTATTATGCCAATAGAAGTCAATCATTCAAGTACAGTAACATAACCAAGGTAAAAGAGTCACTACTTACAGGTTTAACGTCCATATTCATAATCCCTGAATTCACATTGTGCCTTCGCAAATCTGATTTTATTAAGGCTGGGGTCAGGGGGAAGAGAGAGAAGAGAGAAAGTTGATTTCCAGCTTTGTAGTGACACGCACTTCAAGAGAAAGGTTTGTACAGTGCAAGCACACAGCAGCTGCTTTCAGCGCATACTCAAAGTATCTGAATTCACTCTTTGGCAGTTTGAACTCAGTGACAATCTGAACTTGCTCCTCACAAATCACATGCAGAAAATGACAATAAAAGCTTTTAAACCATGAGTACTTAAAACAAAGGCTGATTTTTTTTTTTGCACTTCCAGCATACTTCTAGGTACTGCCATGTATAAATCACTGCTACAATTTAGTAATAAATCAGCAATTTCTTATATTTGAAAAACTGCAAACTGTCTCCATTTATGTGTTTATTATGTTCGCTATCCTACTCAGAAGACAAATATCTGCCTCAAATTCAGGACATGACTCAAGAAATGGGTGGTGGATTTTTCTAGTTATTAGCAACATCATCCTTAAAAGGTGTGTACAGAGCAAGTATTTAAAAAACAAAACAAAACCAAAAACCCTGCATTTATTAGCAACTTCTGTCCTCCATCCAGACAGGAAGTCAAATATTTAAATCCTAGGTGTCTGAGATCTCAAAAAAACACACATTTTTGCATTAAAGATAAATCATCACTTACATTTCCGATTAATTACCTGTTAAGATAATGCCCACGAACAGCCAAGCACAAAGAAAGAGGTTTCCTGCACGAGGACTGTAGTCTGTTGTAAGCTTCCCTTGAACAAGTGTAAAGACAATTCCAAATATCTACAAAGAAAAAGTCGCTTCATCAGCACCATGTAGAAAAGAGTCATCAGTTTACCTTGCAAAGCTTCAGACACCTTACAAAAACAAGTAAGAAAAGACAACTACAGCAGCACAATGGAGACTTTAGCAGCCAAATTTAAGAAAGACTTATTAGATTATAGCAGAGCAGCTTTCCTGAACATTACTTCACTTGAAGAAATAGTGATATAACCTGTGCTGAAGCATTAAGTAGACCTGACGAAGTGCCTTCAGACTCTGGGTACGTAATTTCCACAGCAAATTCAAACCCAAGTGGGAGATAGCCAGTCATGAAGAACCTGTTGAAGAAAACAAGAGGATGATGGGTTTGGCCTTCATCTATGACTATGGCTATGAAAATTAGATAAACACTTGGTACTCTGAATTAGTTGGTACTCTGAATTCTGCTTTCAATACCTATTATGATTCAACACTTGCTTTGCATGCATCATCCAACAATTTTAGCCATATATCCCTCTTTTCAGGACAAAAGATATTTAAGATGTTTATATTTGTGCCGTTCCCCATAACAACCTGCATTCCACTCCATATACACAAAACAACCTTCTCTGACCAGTCCACAAACAACTCTGTAATTGAAATCAATTACTTTCACGTGAAAGGCATACATGAACATCAGAGCTTGATTAGCCTTAACATCCATGCTAGATTATAAAAAAAAGACCATCAACAGAGTGTGGCCAGACACTGGAACGGCTGCTAGAAGCTGCCATGGAAATACTGTTTCTGAACAGAACTGCAGTAAGTCTTCTAGACCCCTTTAATTACTCACCCAAGTACCCCTCCAGTCACAAACACTACTATGAGATGTCCAAGGTCCAGGGTGAACGTAAACACCACCAACCCAATGAAAGAGAGGATGTAAACGATCAGAGTGGTTTGCCTGCAACCCAACAACAACAACAAAATAACATTGTTAACATAAGGTCATTTGGCACGTTGCCGAAGTACGGAAAAGTAATATAACTGTTTCTTACTCTCTTGCTAACTGACATTCTACAGTAATTAAATTTGCTTCATGTGATTCTGTCTCAAACACATCATGCATTTCAGTGAGAATATAACCCTTCCCCAACTGCTTATTGCCTTAGTTATATGGCTGCTTCGCTCAAGGCTAAGAGAATTACTCACTCTTAAAGAATGAACGATCACACCAGAAACCATTACCTCAAGACCATTTTAGTTCTCCACTATGCTGTACCTCTTGGCCATTCTGCAGCACGGTCCATTATAAAAAGATCAAAACAGCAGCAGCCAAATCGAACACTATTAGTGATAAAAATCAGTCTAAGAGGCAAGTCAAACAAATCTCATTAAAATGTTTTATTTATTTTAAATCTGGTATAAGGGACGTCATCCAAAATATTAAAGCACATATCACTTATTTATAAGCCAAAAGACATGCAGAAACAAAGCCAATCTACAGCAGTAACATCCATTAGGCTTCTAGAGTTCTTGCACGTAATGTACTAAGAGTCACCAAGGGAGAACTTCTTCGTTGCAAGCAGTGCTCCAGGGCCCTGCCCACTCCTGGGGGGCATATCACACCGTGGGTGATGGACCCAGGAGTTCTTACCCCAGAACAGAGTTCTGCTGCATGGTTACCCCCTGAATTAAAGCAAATGTTGTGCTTCTTAACAGGCCCAGGAGTACTACAAGAACTGAGAATCCATCAACTATCAATTTTACAAAATAAGGCAGAGTAAGCCTTTGTGCTTTTCCTGGAGAAGGAGCCTCCTGGGCCACCTGACCACTGTATGTAGGACACACAACGATTTCCTTGCCAGCATTACAGTCCTTGCAGAGACAGGAGTAGGTTGGAACCCCCTTCACGTCTTTGCATTGTCCAGAGCACACCCTATCTCATTTCTTTTGGCCAAGAATCAGTAGGAGAGTCTCAAGCTTTTGCTGTAGCCTTAGAAGCTTGTCTCTATCAAGGCTGCTGTAAGATCAGGGATGTGCTGCATTTTATCATCAGTTCACCTCCACCCTTGCAGTATTTTTCTAATGCGATTGCACCGTCTCCTACCCCTAGCCCCATACATGCCTACCCACACTTACTTGTATGTTTTAGTGTAATCCAGCCACAAACCACAAATAATCGAACCCACCATTCCTGCCACCACCAGTGTCAAGCCAATTCTCCCAGCGTTCACTTCTTCTCCCTTTCAACAAATATTTATATGGTGCTCATTAATAACTTGCTTCCACTCAGAGTCACGTTCAGACCTCTTGGCGGTCATAAGTGCAAACAAACATTCCTATGACTCCCATAGCTGTATGATGCAAGAAACCGTACGGGGGGGATAAAGGAAACCAAATGTCTGAGCGCACATAGCACCTAAGTAATAAAAAACATCACCTCAGCAAATGTGAAGTTTAAAAAAAAAAAAAAAAGCTTACCTCATAATATGTTACTATCATCTGGTTTAATAATGTGGAGACAGAATAAAATGCTCCAGTCATAATACCTGCAATAGTAAAAGAAGAGTGTCGGTCATTCCACGTTTAGTCATGAAGATCTGCTACCACCAACAGTTAATCTTCTGATATTCAAGACTTAAGTCAGAGGAAAAAACACCTTTTATCTACCAGTTGAGATCTCTCCTGCAGATCTCTAACTGCTATTTTAAATACTGCTGGACTTTCCAGTGCAGGCTGCTGAATAGGTGAACATTTGACACGCACACACACAAAACACGTCAATTAAAACTCAGTGTGCTTTCGGCACATCGGAACTGCTCTGCCAGACAACAGCCAGACATCACCACTTACCGTAGCTGATCAGCAAGAGTACAAATGGAATATTTTTGACTAAGTTAATAATCGACTGCTTGTAGGAATAATCCTCAGGAGGCATAGCTTGCAGAAGTGCTTGAGAATGACTAGGAGGATATTTAGGCTTTTCTTCAAACACTGGGGAAAAAGAATAAGATTTTGATCTGTCCTTACCAGAGTAATTCGTTATTTTTTTTAAGTGTGAACTGTTCCTATATCAATGAATTTCACAAGATTAATTTGTGTTCTTTAACACTCCCATAAAACATTATGTATATGTATTTTTTTTATAGATTTTCCTCATGCAAGAAACAAGTCACAGCCACAACAGATGTGCCAATTATTTGTTCACATGCAATTGCTACCAACGTGTGGTCAGAGATAGACTGCATCTGCAACATGTCTAGACCTTTGTATCTGAATTGTCAGAATAACAAAAAGAATTTGCACTATATCACAACGTCCTTGTGGCTGGTAGCCACAAAAAACAACCTGCATATCCTGAGAGAGGTTGCTCCACATGAAGCATGACACACAGTAAACAATCTGCTGTGTCCAGGGTTAAGAGACAAGTGAATACAAGTAAACCTGAGAAAACCTCAGCTGCTCTGAGACAAGTTAGATGCTTGAAGTATGATGGTGTAAACACTCCCTACGGCCACAGCGCTTAAACTGTAAGGAAAGAACACTTACCAACTCCTGTTAAGAAGAACAAAAGTGTGGATACTATCGCTGTTCCATAGAACATGATGCTTATATTATGTGCCATTAGATCAATATCATTCGGTGTATTTGGAACCAAAACAGGTGGCACCAAAAAGCCGATTGCAGTGCCAAGCTGTAAAGCAAGAAAAGAAAGCAAACAATAAATTTCCTGCAAGCATAAAAATGAACAGAAGCAAAATCCTTACCAGGTGAAATTCAGAATTTGTATCATCATAAGCATTAATAAAATCTACAAAGGAAAAATGTTCCTTTAGCATAATACTTCAACGTCATTTACTGTTAATGATATTTCACAGACAGTTTTTCCAATAACTCAGGATTTTTTTTACATTTTCATTTCTAAACTAAAATACAATGCTACACTTAGAATATAGCCCATTTAACAACTAAGCATTAAGGAAGGTTTTTCTGATTGTTTGTTTGTTTTCCTTCCAGAATAATATTTTACAACAAAATGGCATGCATGCACATAAATTTGTGTCGGTCATCCTGTAACTGAAGGAGTAGGGATGAGACAGAAGATTCCAGCTGCTTCTTTGGAAATGCTTTTCTCTTTTTCTTGATCAATATTCTGCATTTCGTATCACAGTCCTGCCACTACAGAAATAAAGACCAACATGACTTTCTGGAGGACTGATAGAGAAGAACAAGGGAAATGGTGTAACCTCATTAATAAATATAAAAAGAGATCTAAATCTGCAGTTATTGCTAAGGAAAGAAAGAAGAATTACAAAATAAAGTAGCACTGAGTTTGCATTTGGAGTCCATTCCAATGTAGCAATGATTTTATATTAAAGAGACACACAAAATAAGGACTTACATTTTGGGTACATGTATAAAGCATTTGAAAACATCAAGAAACAACAGTCTGAAATTACTCTCCAATTTGTCTCTGCTACTCCTCCAAAACTAAGTTGCATTTTTAAGTGCTGGAACAATTTTTTTAGACTAAAAAACTTGCATCCATTTCAGGTTAAAATAAAAAAGTGAAGGACTGTTAGAGCAGTAAATTCAACTCAGAAAGCACTCAGATTAGAGGTGTGCCTGTAAGCGTACAAAGCAGCCTTTGTGCATACACCCTGCAAGACTTTTCTTGCTTTTTTAACTGACCATCAGATTTACCCAGTATCCATTGCTCATCTGAAGAATTCGTTTCTTGTTATGATTACCCTTTAGTACACGAAACTAACGAGCAGGAAGTAAGGAAGCTATTACACTTTTTCTTAAGATATATGGGTGCCCCCGCATCTGTGTGACCCAATATAGCACACACAATGTTCCAATAGAGTCCAGTGACACCATTTTCCACCTTTTACATATAGAAAACTGCAGTACAGAGATTACAGTCAGAAGGATCAAGAATCATAGAGTCGTTCAGGTTGGAAGAGAGCTCTAAGATCATCTAGTCCAGCCTTTAAGAGTCCAGCCTTTTAGAGTGGCAATGAGTCTGGTGTGTACAACCTGAGAAGCTGAATACTTTTTGAAAACCTGATACTGGTAACAACCCTTGACAAGTAAACAGCTGCATTCCCAGTGATTTGTTTTGGCTGCAAACAATCAGCACCTCAAGAGATAATGGATGTGATTCTGAACAACCCCTGTGCTCCTTCCCGATCCCTTCCTTTGCCACTTGAACCCCCACATCTCAGCATCAGAGTAAAGCACCAGTTTCAGACTCCCAGTTTCACCATTATCTGGGGGAGCCTCAGCTAACATAACTCCTTGCAGCTGCCAGGAATTGCAGAGATGGAGCTGCCAACAAAACCTTTAAGCTGATTCTGGTAAGGAAGATTTCCTGGACTGCTAAAACAATGTTACAAGTCTTCAGTCCAAAATGGACAGTTGACTTGTTGACTGGCAGGCTTCAGCACGAGATTAATTGCTTTGGAAAAGCATTAGGAAAAAGTGTAAACAGGTATGTGATATCAAGCAACCCTATGTGATACCAAGCAACCCTAACTGCAAGTATTACCACTAATACTACCACCGTAATAATCCAAAGTGCACAAACATAAATCATTGGACTCAGGAGGTGGAAAACATGACCTCTGTTACCTGAACAAACCCTTCCCAAGACCTCAGCCCGCACCGGTGACCTTGGTGGGGATTCTCCCATCCTCTCACCACAGGACAGGAGAGCCAGAGGACGAGGCTAGGAGAGGAGGACCCGCACCTCACCTCCACATGTGCCTGGTCCAGGGCTGTCAAACCAGCAGGACCAGGAGATGCGAGGAAGTCTGCCTTGGTTATAACACCACCACAACCACCACCATCACCGCCACCACCGCCTCATGGGCTGGAAGCCGTCGCCCCTCACCTGGTTGCCCAGCACGGCCACGGCACAGGCGGTGGAGACCTCGGAGGGGCCGAACCAGACGGAGGCGACGCGCGAGGGCAGCCCGAGGATGAAGACCTGGGCGACGGCGCAGACGGCCTGGGCCACCATGGTGATGGCGTAGCGGCCGGGCGCCAGGCTGGCACACTTGAGCCAGGCGCCCAGCCCGTTGAGCCCCGCGCCCAGCAGCGCGGTGAGGCGCAGCCCGCGGGCGTCCAGCAGCCATGTGGCGGGCAGGATGAGCGGCACGTAGGCCACCATGTAGACCATGGAGAGCCAGTCTATCTGCGTGAAGGACACGCCGTAGAAGTGGGCGAAGACGTTGCTGAGGATGCTGTACTGGATCCACTGGAAGGCGTTCACCAGCGAGTAGCAGCTGAAGACGGCCAGCACCGCCAGCCGCCGCCGCGACAGCCGCGTCTCCACCCGGCCGCCCGCCGCCCTGCATCCTCCGGGGCCGCCGTTCTCCGCCTCCTTGCCGGGGAGGAAGCCGTTGTGCTGCGGCGGGGCGCCCAGCATCTCCCCCTTCTCCCCCGCCGCCGCCGCCTCCTCCTCCTCCTCCTCCTCGCCGCCCTCCGCCATCTCTGCCCGCTCCCCGCTCAGCTTGCCCGGCCCGGCCCGCTCCCGCAGCCCCGCAAGGTCACCGGGCTCCGTCGGGCGGGGAAGCCGCCCCGGCCGCCCGGGCGAGGGGAAAGGAAAGCGGCCAGGCCCCAGTAGGTGACGGCGGCGAGGGGAGGAGCGGGAGGCGGCGCCGGGCGCCTGAGAGGAGCCGGGCGGGGCGAGGTGCCGCCGGGCCGGGGGAGCAGCCGCAGCCCCGCAGAAACGCTCCTCGCTGCGCCCCCCCCGCTGAGGGCCTCAGTGCATCCAGGCCTGGGAAGGTGACGGAGAAGCATACGGAGGCAGAAGTGATGTAAATAATCCCCGCCGCACCACTGAGCGAGCAGCAGCGTAATCTCATTCCTGTAAGTGCTTTCTCGGTTTAGACACCCCACGCAGATGTATAAACCTGCGTCTGGCAACCTCCAGCTCTGCTCTCGGATACCCTCCGGCTCCAAATGCCACAGATTGCACTAGAAATTGCACCCTGCCTGTGCCACAGGCGCCCACACCGTACCGCTGCCAGGAAAAACAGCTAGTGTTCCCCTCAGGTAACACGTTTGTCTCTTCGCAGCTGCAGTGCAAAGAAACGTGCCGATGGGTCAAGGTGCAGACGGCAACAGTGGAGGCCCAGCTCGCAGCATGGGGTGCCCAGGACTGGTGCTTTGCTTGGGAACATACGTCCACCCCAGTCCTTCATCACCTCAAGAGCCTCAGGCAAAAACTTTCCTCGTTTCCACTCGCCCGCTGAAATTTGTTTTGACACGCACCCAGAAAACTGATTCACGCATGCAGCGTGTTTAGGCAGTCAGTTCTTACCTCAGTGAGCCATCTTGCCTTAAGCCCTGCTTGGTATGGGTTTGTGTAGGAGCGGTATCTGGCAGCCCCATCGTGATTTATAATTCTGCTGCTGTAGACAATGTACCACAATAAAAAATGGATTGTTCCCCAAAGAGCATTATGAAAATATAGAAATGTTTAAGTTTGCTAACAACATTAGAAGTATTTTACTGGCTTACGTGGGAAATCATTTGGCATGTACTCAGCAAATAACATACTGCAAATTGTTCATCGATATGTTAGAGCCTAATCAGATTTGTGTATGAGTGGTAGATGTGCTTAGCCACCAGTCTTAAGTTTCCTCACTAATTATGAATTGGTATTTTAGTTAACATCAGGTGATCTACCTAAGCCACAGTTCCTGATCTTATTTACAGCATGAATAGAGCTAGGAACCCATGCTTCAAAATGTTAATTTGGCTACGTTTGCTTTCCCTGAGCACTTAGCTGAGCAACAGTAGTGATGACTACGGGCACTGTGGGTTTTTAGAGACTACTTGAGGTGAATATTTATTTTATTTTTATTTTTTTGTTTTTTGCAATGCAGTTACCTATATCAGATTCAGGTTCTCCTTGCCTCTTTCATTCACTCCAAGGAAAAGCCTGATCTGTTTGTACTTTTCTTGTACCAGATCAGGTGCTGGGTAAATTTTTCTTAACTCTTCTGCCCAACTTCAGAATTTAAGTGTTACTTGCTGTACCAACATAGCCTTGTTGAAAACTTGAGGACTTTGAGAGGAAGAAGTGTAGTGGGAACTGAAACAGTTGTTATCAAAGTACCAGAACAGCCTGCTTTCACTTTAGTGTGTCAGTGTTACATACTGGTAGGAATAATCTGAAAACTTACTTGAGACCACATCTATAAAAATGCTTCCAACAGCACCTGTTCATGATCACTGAAGCCCAGCCATCTACGCTGCTCAACCATCAGAGCAATCCCTGGCACAGGGTTGGCCTGGGACAGCCACTGTTCCTCAAGCAAAGTTCGGTATTTAGTATGGGCTGGGAGCCGCCCTGTCCTCCCAGGTCGTTCAGATCCAGCCACCCTTTGGGGAGGAACGCTATTTCACCCTGCTACCCTACCACTACACCATTTCACACTATGGGTGTACTCAGGCTGTTAGGTAGCCTCGGGGCTGGGGAAAGGACCATGACTCTTTAGTCAGGTATGTAAACATAGCATTAGAGTCCTAAACTGCTCTTGTTCTTTTCAAAGAAGGTGTAAACAACGATCTACATTGGATTTCATTTAACTTTTTTTTTTTTCCATTGAATTTTGGGTGACCTTGAAGTCCATCCAAAGATAAAATTTACTCCCCAAAGACACAGGAAAATAGGCTTTGTTCTTCTGTCATTCTTTCTTTTCCTGTTGTTACACCATTGGCTCTGTGCAACAGGCAGAGTTACTGCCAGGTGACATTCTCAGAGCAAGGTTCAACTTCAGCCTGTTCTACGGTTACAGACATGTCTGAGGCTTCACTTCCACAGCACCCAGACAGCATCATCTTTGCATGACAGTCCAACACAAAAATCTTCGTTTGCTTTCTATACGGGAATCCTGCACAGAAGAAATAACTAGACACCTTTCTTAAAATTATGTCTGAAGCAGTGAAAAAAGCACTGAACATGAGGAAGCAGTGCAAATGGTTGGTATAAGGGAGAAGAGGCGCGGCCTGGCTTACTTCTCAGAAAAGATGTTTCCTTCAAAACAGCAGAGTTCATCAGGGAGCTCTAGAGAAGAAGACTCTAAGCCTGGCAGTAGAATGAGCACCTGGATGAAAGCTAGCTCCCATAAGGAAAGTGAACTTTTTCCAGAAAGAAGTTTATTTAGAACAGATCAACATGAAGTCACATTTGTCACTATCACAGCTGCACTGACCTTGGTGAAGTAAAACCAGGTTGATTTTGGTGAGGTAAGATCTATACAATTTCATCTTTGGGGACATTTATCTCCAGAAGTACCTTGCTAAATAAGAAAGGAAAAGACAAAACAAATTGACACCATCAGGACAAAGCTTTGATACTCGTCTCCTAACTTTTTACACTGCTGTATTTCATAGGCTTCACAACCGTTACTTCAGACTTACTTCCAGTTGTAAGTGAGAAGCAGGGCCAAGGACATTGTTGCACAAGAGCTAAAGTTATCCTGTGAGAAATAGTCCTTGCAGGAGTTTGCTTAAAATGTGCATCCTTGAATTTCTACATTTCATGGACAGTTGATTAAGCTAAAAACAGAAAACTGATGTCAAGGTTTACAAGACAATTTTAGCTTAGAACTGTTGCTATCCTTTTTCAGTCTAGCCTCTAACCCCAAATTTGTTACTGTTCCCTCTGTAACATATGTTCCATTGAAAGGATGGTTTATTTTCATAACTAATTCCAAACTTCATCTTGCAGATAATGCCATCGTTGGGCGAAACATCACTCAGAAGGTGCCTTTTGTTTCAGATAGGACATTTCACAAAACAAAGGGAACTCAACTATAGTGTGCTGCTTTCAATGTGTAATTAGCTACCCAGCACTCCTAGCTAGATTATTGCAGTGATATCAATTCCTAGTTACGTTCTTATTCCAACCCTCAAAACAGTATCTAAGTTCTGCCCCTAAAAATTCAGAAGTCAAACTATCTTTGTAAAACTTGACACAAAGAGTAGGATCTTGAAATGAACAAAGGAGCTGGTTCTCTAGGACTGTGACTGTAGAAAGGTGCCAAAATACCAACACTTCTTATAAAATAAAATTAGAATTTTTGTGTATGTGAAGCACACAGTTAAAATTTCAGGATTTTCTTTTCTTTTCTTTCTTTCTTTCTTTCTTTCTTTCTTTCTTTCTTTCTTTCTTTCTTTCTTTCTTTTTTTAATGTTTCAAACTGTGTACTTCAGTCTTTACAGTCAAAAATTTAAATGTTATTTTATAAAGCACTTAACTCCCTGTTACAGTTTTCCATGCAAACGTTGATCTCAGTGCAGAGAAAAACTCCATGAAAGAAATACACTGGGTACTTCTCTTTCAGATGAGTCCTTCAAACAACAACAAAAACAGAACAAAATAAAACAAAACAAAACTACAGCAGCTTAAGAAAGTGATTCCAGAACAAAAGATCTGAAGTTCCAACTGAGCTAGAAATGAACTATTTTAGCAAGATATTAAACAAACCTCAATAAGCTGGACTTGAAATAAAGTGGTCAAAGAGCTACATGTTTAAATTTCTTAATTAATAGCTGTTAGAGAATACAGGGAAGATGTAAACATCCTCTTCCTCCTATGCAGTCCTCATTCCAGCAACACTTGCCCACTCTCCCCATGAGCTAAACCATAATGTCTCTCAGTGAATGCGCATCTGCAATACAAAGCACTTAACTGAAGTTTGTTCATAACTCCAGGTGTTTGTCTCTCTTTTGGAACATGACTGCCCATAGTAGGGATGTCTGTCAATGACCTTTATTCATTTTTTTTTATGTACCAACAAGTATATAAAGCATGCTCTTACTCAAGGATCAGAGAATAGTTCTAAATAACAGTTTAAAACATGGGTAATGCTAAGTGAGCAGGCTACTCTTCTGTAAATAATGTTAGAAATTAGCACTTCTGGATGTCTCAATCCATATAAAAGACGCAGAAATGTACATTTGGCGCTTCTGTTGTGCTGCCATCTGGTTTTCCTTTTGTAGACAGCTGTCAATTTGATATATGTAATGGAATTTTACTCCTGATTTTCCTAGCAAAGCAAGTGAAAAAAAAAAAAAGTTACATACACAAAGTAATTTTTGTGTACAAAAAAATAAGCATGTGAACAAACAGAGTAGGTAAAATTTATTGGAATTTTATTTGCTGAAATTAATAGCATCTTCATATATTACAAAAAGTGTAACCTCCATCTGAATCCTTTATACACAGAGAAACAAAAAAAAAAAAAAAACAAAAAAAACCCTGTACATGTCCACATAAAAATAATAAAGTTCATGAAATGCAGAAGGGTTGTCTTTGATGAACATTCTGATTTTTGACAAAGACTCATTCCTTTGAACATTGGTAAACTTTTGGGAAAAGCTTCAAGGCATTTTTCGTTGTTACTTCACAGACTCTTCCCACTGATACCCCGTTCTCTGCAGCAGTGTACTGGCAGATAATCCTGATCTTCTCTGGTTCATTTCTTCCCTTTTTGATTTTGATTTTGATCAACAAAGCTCTTCTGTGAGAGAGATCAAATAGCATCAACACGTCTTATCAAAGGACTGTGGGACAGCAGTGATTAGAAAAGCCATGATAACATTTGTTAAGAAAAAAATGCCAAGTGTCAGACCACTTGGGTAGGATGTTGAATCAATCGGCTGGTGAAACCACCATGTAAAGCAATAAGGATAAACGTCATCTTCCCTTCTAGGAGGTCTCTGATAGTTTGACAGTTAGAGCAGTTTAATTTGCTATATTTGTGAAAAAAACACCCTAACAGGACCTAAATTTTCCAGCTCTCTTTCACTACCTGCTTCATTGCAACTCACCTGCCTGGTCCATGTGCACACATCCTTCATATATTGGATGGAATGGACATGTGGATTTGGATCTATTAAGAGCCTAGTACAGAAATGTGCTTGCATTTTAAAGAGAGGTTGCCCACCCAAGCTTGAGAAACATTGCTAGTTTTACCATTGAGGAAATCCAAACGTTTAGTAACAGCTTGAAGTTCCCAATTTCTCTCTCTGAAAAAGTTATCAGCAGGAAGAAAGGTCCAAACCTATTTGATAGGGAAGATGCTGGCTGACCTCCGCTTAACTAAAAATCAGCGGGAATATTTTTTTGTTTAGACTGAATAACAATAAAAGGTGCCTGCCCAAGCCCCTGGCTGTGATAGCACATTATACCTTATACATTCTAGCAGGGTTAATCACTTCAACAGGAACTCGGCCAGACAGACACCAAAAGGGACTTTTTTTCTGCTCCTTTGTTAGGAAAGCACTGCAAACATTCTCCAAAGACCCCTTCAGACAGTTCTCTTTTGCAGCACACCTCGCACGGTTTAAACTGTTTCAGATCAGCTGCAAACCCAGCACCTCTCAGAGAGAACTCCCTCCCTTTTGGTATTGGGGGAGATAAGTCTAGTGCCCTTATCAGCCATGCCACCGCTGCCGCAGCCACCAGTCAGCGGGCAGCTCCTCCGGCAGGACCGCTCCAGAGCACCTAGCGCATTGTGTGGGTTACAACATCCACTTCAGCCAGACGCGATCCCCTCCGCACGGTACCAGGAGGATGCCCAGCACCTCCAGCAGTCACTCAGCACACAGCAGTGTCCCCGAGGGTGTCGATGAACGCATTCATCGCTGTGTTTTAGCGGAGCAGCTGTCATCTAATAGCAGCAGCCCAAAAGCTAACATATTGACTTACATATTACTTCTTTATATTTTCAACTCCTCGTGGCTCTTCTTTTATTAAATAACAAGACCAGGCCAGAAAAAAAAAAAAAAAAATACCTAAATGTTGCATGGCAATAAGGCTCTTAAAGTGCATAAACTTTAGAACTTAGGAAAATCATTTTAAAGGAGCATTAATGTAGGGATTAATCTCCACGTTTTTGACTACACATCTTTGTTTGGACCAAGGCAAGGGGAATCGGTCTCCAAGCAAATGTTCTCCAGTGGAATCTGTTTAATTAACTTCTCTCTCTGGTGCAGCCAGGATAATAAAACAAGGCAGAATAGCATGTGACAAGGTCGCTCTCACTACAGCAATCAATACAGCAACATGCAAAATAAGAACCAGCTTTGCTAGAGTGGTATTCAGACTGTTTAAGCCTCTGGAGATAATCCTATATTTCTGATGAACTGAAAATACAGGCTGAACAGAGTATTTATGTCCCTTAAGACCTCAGACAGTACAAATGGCTTTTATAAACCTTAGGAGGGGAATGAAGAGGAAATAACTTAGGCCCCAAGAATAGCCGTTTTGGTTGCCTATTTCTCTCCACAGGCTGTACAACAAACTTGGGCTCTCATGTTAGCTTGGTTCTTCCCAAGGTAAATGTCTGGGTGCTGGAAGCAGCAATGTTTCGGTGGGTGAAGTGGCCAAGGTGAAGCTCCCACTGCTCCCTGACAAGGGGCTGGGTTGGGAGAGGCTGCGTTTCTGAAGGACCAAAGTTATTTACATGTTTGGGAAAATTTCTTTCATTTATAAATACCGAACCATTTCACTGTGAATTTGGTACTGATCTTCCACCAGTTAAGAAGCGTCGAAATGTTTGTTTTTGCCTGGGAAGGTATGGAAAAAGTTCAGCCTCTTATTTCAAAACATTTACAAACAGCTTGTGGGAGGCTCAGCTCCACACTGCTACATGAGGTGTCTGCCCCATGTTTTTTCCACCACCCAAAAACATCCCAGCGTCTCATTTTCACTGTAAAGGAAAACAAGCCTGGGGGAGCACTGACATTTTCCATGGCGTGGAAGTCACCCCTGGTCACCCACAGCCAGTCCCCTCCCCACCAGCATTGCTTTTCCTTCTGCATTGGTTCAGATAGCTGGAAGGGAAGGCGAAAGGCCAAGCCTCATGCAATCCAATTATAGCCCTGCTGAAACGGCTTCCAGGAACTCTGCAAGGACTAACCTGATCATGCCTTGTGATGGCCGGAGGAAAAGAAAGATACCAGCCAGCTGGTACCCGCTGCAGGGTGACAGACACCCTCCCGGCACAGCTGCGGAGCGGTACGTACTGAACACCCGCGGCACATGTGGGCAAGCTCGAGACACTGCGACCAGGCGGCAGGGTTGAGCAACCCAAACGCTGCCTATCAGGTTTCCTTGTAGCAGGACATGATGCCAAGATCCCAGTCAGTAGTACAACCGTCAAAAAATGCAAAACTTGAATTTGTTAACCCTGTCCTCCATATGGCGCAACGGCTGCCAAGTCTGCCGAAAGTGCTCCAGAGATTGCCTCTATCCGCTGCTGCACCAACAAGTACCACAGAATTAACCTCTCGTCAGTCACCAGGGGACTGGGGATGGACACATTTTTCAATTAGCACCTGCCTGGCCCATGCTGGGACTCGCAAATACAGGAAAAATCTTTGCCGTAATTGTTCAGCTTTCTCTCTTCCAGGTCCACAGCCCCTTTCCTCTGACCTGCTGTCTTCTGCAGTGCTTATATTTTAAAATATGCATAAATCTAATTGTTTTTAAATGAGTGGAAAGGATGTATACTTTTTCCCCATTAAGAAAGTCAAATTTGGAATATACAGATCTGCTTACAGTAGTCCACAAGAAGTTTTTAAAAAAATATATCATGAAATCAAGCTTTTTAAACCAATTCAAAAAGAAAACATAGTGGATAATGCTGAGGCAGTAGCTATTTTGCTTCACCACCTCCTGCCATTCCCCCAAAAGTGACAGTGCTTTCCCTGGTCTCTGTTTCTCTAACTTTCCACATGGAGGGGAGCTTCACACACTGTGATTACGTTTGGTACCAGATCAACACTAAGTAGCCCCCCTGTGCTTTCCACCCAAGGACAGGTCACTCAGGAAGACAGCCACATATGAGTGAGGATAAGGCTTCGCACTCTCTTGCTGCATGCAGACATTGTAGCTGTGGGAAAGCAAGATGGACCTTTTTTTTTTCATTCTAGTTTTCGTTCTAGTCCCGTCAGTTTTGGTGGTGGTGCACATCCACTGAACACAAACGGAGGTGTTGGCATGGACCTGTTACCACTGAGGGCACTGTTTGGTCTGCGTCCTGGTATTAATGGAAGCACAAGTCAAAGGACATCACCTGGTTTTCAAGCACAGGCTAACTCTACAGGGCAGGCACACAATTTCCTAAACCAAACATAGGAAGGTCTCCCTTTCTACAGCTCCAGGTCCCCATTTTTAGTGCTGTCAGCAGCATAAGACACGTCAGAGGTAAGCTACCTTTACCTTACACGTGTAAAGGTAGTTTCAAGTCCCCGTTTACATCAGTTCACTCCTGGTGTTGTTCTGATTAGGCAGTTATAGCTGGATTGCTTTTTTTTTCCAGTCTCACCTTTGTATTATGCCAGGTACGAAGGGTATACATGTAATTGCTGGCAGTCAGCTATCTGAGGACAACTGTGTCCTGAAACACCCTCTCCTCATCACTCAGGCTGGCTTTATGGCCAAATTACATGGCCAGCGCACAGTGAAGCAGCAGTGCTCCAGAAAATCTCATCTCTGATTTCCTGCAAATATCTGTTTTCTACTGATCACTGCTGGCCACATTATTTCCTTCGTGCTCCTATTTGCATCCATCTGAAGTTTAAGAGAATCTTTTGCAAGTGTTGGACTAGATTTAATTTGGTTTTATTCTGTCAGTGCTGTGGGTACCTACATACGTACAGCTGTGACCCTTCCCCATGTGTATAGACTGCACACATGCTTATTGACAGTAATACAGTTTGTGAATGAAAAAAGGGAAATTTGGTGCTCCCGAGGTCCATATTTATGTCATGAAACTAAAATTAATTTTTTGTTAACAATGTTTTTTCTAAATAATGGGCATTGGGCAGAGAAGAAATGCTATCTATAATGGAACAAGGGCTTTAAAACAGGCTCAGATCTTTCTTACAGCAATCTGACTCTGGTGGTTTCTCAGGTCTACAGGAAAATAACGTAGTTAAGCTATGGATGTTAATGCACCAAGAGGTCTGCATAGAAAGAAGATCAGTTCCTTTCTCCCATCCTCCCTCCTCCATTGTAAGTCATGTCTACATCAAGGGCTAAAACCTAAACTTGAGTCAAGATGGATTTTTTAAGAATATCTAGATGGGAGGCACACATCTGTGGTGCAGCTGTGCACAGGCAAATCACTAGCAAAGTTCCCTGGGGTGAAAGCAGCCCTCTATCTTTTCTCTCCCTTTGTTTCAATGGGAACTTTCTGATGTGTCATGTAGCTTGGGATAAAAAATGAAGCCTTACAACTATCACGTGTCTAAATCCCGAGCAGTCTTATCAGGGAAGCATAACCCAGTTATCACTGAAAGGACTGTGCAGGTACTAGCAGAAAAAGGTGAAGAAGAACTGTAAAATGAGGTCTCCTTGGGGGGGAAGGCTGGGAAGTCACCCACACTCTCAGCACCACACAGCTGGAAAGGAATACTTTTCAAGCTCTCATCTGGCGAAGACACCACCCTCCCAGATGTAAGAGCTTGCAAGTATTGTTTTCCGATCTCAAGCCATCGAACATTTGGATAAACTCAAACTTCAGAACAATCCCTGGCATTCCTTAAAGGGTGCCTGTGGGGCTGTGGTGGAAGGAAACAGGTGGCCAGCCGAGTTAAAGCCTGGTGGCTGAAGGAGACGTGGGTGAGAGGCTTCTGACTGACACCCGCTTGTTCTGCTGCAGCCAGCTGCAGGGTGAGGGCTCCGCCGTTCCTCACGTTGCGGAGGCATAGACGCGAGGCACGGAGTGAAGTCCAGCCCAACCCACACACGGAACCGGTTAAGACTCTGCAAAATGTGATGATCTGCAAACTTTGCGGATTTAATGTCTACGTTAGCTTAATTTTTCTTAAGAGAGCAGCAGAAGCTTTTAGCAATGGAGAAACAGAGCAGAAAACAGCACCCTCCAAAAGGCAACTTGTCTGGAAACACAGCAACATACGAATAATAAAAAACAAAGAAAATATGGTGTCAGATACGAAAACATTCCTAGTAAGGATCTGAAGCATCTTCTCTAGCTTCCCTACAGAGGTTTCATTGCTGAAAGCCAGCATTTCAGACATCTCCTAATAGCACTCCCTCCCCCTGCCTTGCAGGATTGTGCAGTTTTCATTTTACTCTTGCACAGATTTTAGCCAGGAAAATAAAGTTTTGAAATTTAATTCCAACTCTTTTCATATCTATCAGATGAATGTACATAGGAATGTAAGCAGCCAGAGATTACAATGAGTTACATGCACTTTAACACAGTTTGCATACAGTCAAATCAAACTCTGATTACACGGAAATCAAAGCACATTACCTCTCCAGTAGCCACCAGATTATCTCTGTGTTTCTGGAAGAGCGGGAGGACAGATTCCACATCCTGCAATAAACCAGCTACAGCTCTCATGCTTTGTAAAGACTGTTGAATGGCGAGATGGATTACGGCAAACAAAACCACACACATCCATATTGTTGTGCATCTTGAAATGCTAGTCATGAAAACAGTCCGGGGCAGGGGGGATTGGTCTACTGCATTCTTAGCAGTTTCTGAATGATCTAATTACTCATCACTCAGAAGAAAATGAAAAAAATAGATTTGAAGACTGTTGGAGGGATGTTAACCCAGGTAACTCTGTTAATGAGCAGAGGAAGTAAGACCCCATTCTTCTACATGTCCCACTAATTTGGCTGACCTAGGCCTCACCTTCCAAGAGGGCATCCTCAGGACTCTGAGAGGAAGCTCCGAGTGTCCTAGTACCTCGACAGCCTCCACGTGTAGCTCAAGAAACAACCTTCAGCTTGGCTAACAAGGTGTTGGTAGTGACAGGGGTTATTGTACATCCAGATTTCCCCAGACAGATCCTCTTTTCCCACACCAAAATTCTGCTCTTGAAAAAAAAAAAAAAAAAAAGTCATTTTTTCCTGTGAATTCCTGGTATTTAGGAGCCTCTTTGGGTAAACGCTCACGCACACACACACAGACTGGCAGTGCACCCGCTGCACTCTCTGGGAGTGCAGAGGGGATGATTTTGGGGTGCTGACATCTGCACGTGTACATTACACCACGTTAGCCCACTGCACGTGCACTCGCCATGGCCTCCGCTCAGCACCAAGCTCGCGTGTGGAACAGAGCTGAGCTCCCACCCTGAGTTTCCCAGGCAGCAATAATGACCCCGAAATAGAAGGGAAGTCACCCATTGATGCTTTGATTGGAGCTCCCCACATGGTGCTCCATTTAACTTCTTCCCACAGCGCTCCATTTGTTCGCTTCCTCCCCCTTTGTTGTGTGGCCAGAAATGCTCCAAGCACAAAAGTGCTCGCTCCGTGTATTTATAGCAACAAGCTGGCGGCGGTCAGGACTTCAAAGCTGCCCTCTCCAGGCAGTGCACTTCACAAGGACAGACCTTCCTGCGAGATAATCCCGGGCCTTTCCATTTCGTGGGGACGCCAGCGGCCATGTGCTGAGCAGACCAAGGCGGCCCCAGCCAGCAGGCCCAGTCCCACCCAAGAAACACAGCATCTGCCACACATACACACACATTCCCATGGAAATCAGTCAGCATCATCCTGCTGTCTCCTGGTCCGTATCCACGCCTCACCAGTTTTGTCAACATTCAACAAAATTCGGCAGAGGGGCAGAGCTCTTGGAGAGAAAACTCCTTACAAGGTTTGTGAGAGCTGGTGGCCACGCAGATGGCACAGACCCTCTCCATTTCACTTTTGGGATCACAAGAGGAGGCTCAGCCCCAGCTGCTGCAGGGTCACGCCAGCAGCTACCCAGGCGCCTGCCCAGCTCTGGACTACTCTCAGCAAGTGCTGCCTCCTGCCCAAATGGCAGCCCAACTAGCATGGGGAGGTGACATGGAAGAGAGCTGGGGGATGACAGGGACGCCACAGGAACATGGACTGCAGGGCTGCGATGGAAGCACCACAGGACATGCATAAGAGGCTGGGGTTGCCATGGGGAGGAGGCCCTAAATCCCTCAGAAAAAAAAAAAAAACTGAAGTCTTTATTGGTTGTGCTGCTTGCAAGATATCTTCTATTAACCCGGGGACAGCACTTATCTGTGCTGAGGCTGGACATTGACAAGGAGCCAAGCGTCTGCTTTCACTGTTCAGTGACAGAGCACACAGCCCTGACACAGCCAAAATAGCGGACCCAAGACCTGAACATTCCTATTAAAGGAGTTGAAACCAGCGTCCATAGCCTGTAACAGAAATGCAGAACACACATGGGAAGGAGCTAGGTACCTCACCTGAACAGCAGTGCTGTGCTGCCCATTTACTCTGCTCTCAGTTGGATGAGGCCCCAAACTCACCGTGACAGACTTGGGATGCCTTTGTGAGGCAGGGGGAGGCAGGGACATGCCAGCAGCCATTCCCCAGCAGCAGATATGACCTAGACACTCAAATGCCAGCAGCCGTGGGGACCACAGAGCAGTGAGAGGACACCCGTCATGGTGCCATGAGCTGTGGCTCTGAGAGAGACAGGGCTGCGTGTCCCAGGGCCTCGTTGTTCTCTTTCAGCTGAGCTGAATCACCATTTTCATCAAGCCTGGCCGCCACTCTCCTGTGTTTTCAGGAAGCACCCGTCTGGCAGCATCTCATGCAAGCCCTGGGTACAGGGAGAGCACAGCACCGAGCATCAGGGGAGATGGATGTTGATTCCTACCCTGGCCACAGATTCATCAGAGCCATGAGCCCCATGATTCACGGCATCTCAAGGTGGGCACAAAAGATGGCCATACCCTGACAGGAGTACTTTGTGCCCACTACACAGTGGTGCCAAGCACCCAGGGCAGGGAGGGTGATCGTCCCCATGCCCAAGCTCATTCACACTGGAAATAAAACTGGCCCCATCACAGGACATGAAGGGATGGATAACCACCTGCTGGAGAGGAAAACGCTGAGACAACTAGGTGCTACAGCAATTTGTATCCTTTCTTTGATCTCAGTTGTATCTTTGTACTCCATATAGAAAGCAAAGAGAAGAACAACAAACCTTCCTGCTAAGCCAATAACTTTCTCAATTCATTTTCCTGCTCTGTAACGGAAACAAAGGGTCGAACCCCAGCCTGCATTAATGAAAAAACAAACAAAAGCAGAGGCCCATTAGTGATGAAAGTTGCATTTCCAGCCCATTATTTATTTGTTTCTGCTTCTAAAGAGCCTATCTATGCATTGCATAGGAGCCAGTTGGAAGCTCCTCCAGCAAAAGCCTTTGGTCAATTTGTTTAAACTCTTATCACAATAAGCAGCAGGATTAAACAGCGTATCACCCACTTGGCCTCACCACCATCCCCTCACTTGTTCTCATGTTGAAATCTTGAAAAATTATTCATCTTCACATATTGCCCCAGCATTCGGCAGATGCAGGCCCTGTTAGTCCATGACAAAAAGCAAGTTTCAGAAGGGCCCTGTGGGAATGCTGCACCTGCAGCCCTCCAAAAATGATTTGAGTAAGCACAGAGAGCCCTTAGACAGAGCCTCAGCTGTGGGCCCTGAAGTCAGAGCTGACTTCCAGGATCTCGGATTTCAAGCGACTGATGCTGAACCTTTAGCTCTGTCCTATGGGGCTCTAACCTACCCCATCCTCGCTAGTCACTTAGACTTCAAGCAAAACGACCTCAGTCTTGTTCCACATGAGTCCTACAAACACCTTGGCATGGGTGGTGAAAGTGCAGGGGCACCAGACAGAAAAGGAATTGCAATTCCAACATCCTTCCAGCCTCTGCTACTGACCCAAGGTGCTCATTGAACAAGGAGAAGGTGCAGACTACCTCTGAGGGGTCTTGTAGCAATTGGCAGCATATGCTGATCCCTTGACTTTTCTCTGTGGACAGACAAAGTCATCTGAAAGGTGTCTAGATCAGCAAGCTCAGCCCGTGGAAAGTACCTTGACATTAGCACTGCCCTGCGCACACCCCCATTAGGTACGCCTCGTGTTGAGTTGTGCGTTCACGTCAAGGCTTTGCACACGTGGGAGTCCCTCCCTCACGCTTGCAGCACATCTGTGCGCTGTATTTTAAGCCTGGAAAGCACCTAGTGACGTGTGGGATTTTTCTTCTGGCAGCTGTACCCACCAGAGCTGCATCAATAACTGGGCATTGAGTAGCAAGTTAGGCACCCTGAAGGCACTAATTTTGTCAAAGAAATCACAAACCTTTCTCTATCACATCATGTACAAACTGCAAGACAAACAGACCCCGACAGTCATGCAGTCAGACCTGCTGCTGGGAGCATCCAAGGGGAAGGTGAAGCCTAGAGGTAGAACTCAGGTCTGACCACTTTCGCTGTGGGCCTTCTGTGTCACTGGACAACTTATTTAACATTTCTGTGCCCTACTTTTCCCAGAGACAAAACTGAGGACACCCAGACACTGCCTTGCTCCTGTGGTGCTGCAAGACAGAGATCACGGGGGCTGTTACTAGCCCAGGGAGCTAATGGCATGACTGAAAAGGAAAGCCTTAGCTTCACTACCTCTGTGTTCTCCCCCTCGTTTCCCCTCAGGTTTCCTGAAAGCTAAACTTGGCATCCAGCTGAACTTGAACTGGGTCTGTCCACCAGTATGGCCCTTGCAACTCCAGTGCTCCATGCTACAAGGAGGAGACACGGCTCATCCAGACAATCCTGGTGGCTGCAATGGGGTTCAGAATACATCTGCACATTAGGGCTACCATGTGTCTGAAGAGGGAGTTCAACTCCTTAAATGCGTTCACTTGGGAGCCACGGGTAAAAAGCAGGACAACACAAAGTGAGTACTGCTTACATTACAAGCTTCTGCTCCCATTTTTAATCTTACCCAAGAGGTGATACCTTCTCCATCTCAAAACAGAAAACCAAACCAAACCAAACCAAACCTTCTTACTGACCTGTAAGACAGGAATATTTAGCCTTAAACTAATTGCTGTCAGCAACCTAATTTGCCAGTCAAGCCAACGTTATCTTTTCTCCCTGTCCAATCAACAGAAAGGTAGACACCATATGAATTAAAATTAGGGCATTACAAATCATTTTCCAAAGGAGCAACCAGTCAGATGCTTTAAGCAAGAAGACAGCAGGCGTCTAACCTGAAAAATCACACCCACCTCAAATATACAAGAGGTGTGGATGGGCTTGTAAGATGCATGATTTTGTACCAGAGGTGGTCGTGGACTAAGCTAATCATTCCGTTTTCTTCACTGAGCTTGCAACCCTCCCCTCTTTCCCAACTCCATACATAGAGAAAAGCCTCCACTTCTCTATCTGACTCTCAGAACGTCATTTGTAACTCCCCTACTTCATTGCTGCTATATAGTCAACAAAATTTTGCTCAGTATTTCAGCAAGCCCACACCTACTCAGGCGCCCTGAGGCAAACACAATATTCAATTTTTAGGACACTGACAAGTGTAGCAGAATCCACAGTAGACAAGTCCCTCCAAGATCTCAGAAAATGAGACAAATCTGGAGAATTTGGGTTTGTCTCCCTTTCACTCCCTCATCTCCCAACACTGAGCAGAAAGAATTCCCTGAAATAGGTCCAAACTCAGCACGATTCAAATAAATACATAAATAAACAAAAGCAAGCCCTTCTCAAAATAGCTAAGATCTGAGCAGCTATTAAGTTACTGTATGCAAGTGAAAAGGAGAGAGTAGAAAGGCAGTAATTATTTTCTTTCGACTGTATTTAGAAAGGAATTGCAGTTGCTGTTTCTGCTTCACTCACAGAGCCCGGTCCACGCGACACACACAGAACTTCCAGCCAGCTGGGGCTTTCTAACAGCTCAGACTGGGATGTGCAGTCTGCAGGTCCTAGCAGAGCTTATATCACATGTGTGGGCCCACAACCGAGTCACTTCCAGTCGTTGGAATTAAGGAATGAGAGGGACATTAAGCACATTAGCCATCTCCTAGGCTAGGATCAAGGACTCGGAAATTAAACACACAAATTCTGTGGTGCTCTTCTTAACAAAGCATTCACTCTGAAACATGAAAGATCCAAGATATTTTTATCGCGTTTAAGAGGTAACAACGGTGTGTACAAAAGAAGGTCTTTCAGAAACTTGAGCTTGTTGTAACTTGTATCTATGTAACACTGTGCTCACTCCTTGAACTGTCCAACAAACTCCATTAAGGACAAGATGTATGTTGGTTTCATTTATCATGCCATAACTAATAGTTGCTGCAACATTGTTTATTTCAGTTTCTAAGTTTATACACGAACAAAGTTCCGCAGTTTGGGGAATACTTTCAGTGCATTCTGTGTTGTCACTTCTATAACTTCTTCAACTGGAATTCCTTTAATTTTGGCAATGTATTCTGCAGCAATGTAAATGTTTTTTGGTTCATTTCTCACCTGAAAAACAAAAAAAGACAAAAAAAATCAAATTACAGACCTCTCCAGGCGACAAGTGCTTCAGGTTCAATACTTCCTGACACACTTTTAGTCACACTGCAGTACTGCATACATCTACTCTTGCATTATTTTCCCCTTTGACCATTCCTGTAATTTCTTTTCCTTTCCCAGCCTTGGGAATGCTACCTCTCTAGCTAATTCTCTGAATTCCATCCCTTGTCTATGTCTACTCTACTTCACTCGCCTGTGCTAGTAAGTAATCTCCATAAGACATGGTTTTGGACACGCAAACGTAGAAGGCCACCCATCATTTACCTGTTTTTCAGGCCCCAGAGCTGGAGAGTCAGTTTCCAAGCATATATTTTCCAGAGGTAACAGTTTCACAAGCTTCTGCTTCTTGAAGAAAATAAAGACAGCTATTAAATGCTTTATGAACTTAGACCCATGGAAAAAAATGTAAGATGGAAGGATAAGCTCTGCATTTAAAAGCAATGTCCAAAGACTCTGATGCCACTGTCTGTATGCTATCAACAATTTTAGAATGGCAGCAAGAATACCAGGAGCTGCTCAAGTCCCCTCAAACCAAGATTATCTTATTTTCTATGACTCTACATATCTGAAGCACTATTATCATTTTAACACTGAATCCATTGTTACTTTATTACATTATTATATTGCACAGAATGCCCTACAATTAGACTTGCCAGTGCATTTTTAATTCGCAAGTTTTCTGTATATATAATATTTGTGTATCCTTTTTCTCACCTCTTTTACCCCGCAGCCCCAGTTTCCTGTCCTTTCTGCAGATTCCTACCCTCATCCCCATCTATATCCACATCCATCCCTCACACCCCCTCCACTCGAATCATGCCTCTTCCTTTCTTACATTTCCAGAGCTTATCACAGAAGTTGATGATGGTGCAGGATGGAAACAGATGGCTACCCGAGAAGTTAGCAAAGTTTGCAGCAGTCCAGAGGAAAAGCTGAATGAGCAGTTTCACTAAGTCCAGGGCTGAACCTGAATTTATCTGATGCTTTGCAGGGCATGCCATTAACTAATAACTATTTTTTAAAGGCCTGTAACTTAGTCAATTTTAAGTAGATTTCCTTTTGAACAGAAGTCTCATAGCACCAAGATAGAACCTATTTTTTTTCCACGTCATGTTCCTACTCTAAAACACTACAGTGTCAGAAGTTTCCAAATAAAAGTTCATCAGAACATATTAAAATGAAGGAAAACGTTTATTTTCTTAACCCTTGTTTCTGAGGAACAGCTGTACTGTTTGAGCCAAAATTTCCCCAAAAATGTCCAACTAAGGCAAAAGCCTCAAACAAAAATTTAGCCAAAGTAAAAAAGCAATTTTATAAGTAACTGAAAGCAGGAATTTCTAATCAAGGAACAAGTGACTGTAATCATACACAAGTACTGCTAGTCCCACTTCCAACTGTACAGACTTAAAAGAAAAGATCTCCAAGCATCCTTTAGAGCTGCATGGTAAAAATGCAGGCATGCTTACCACCATGAAAAGCTACCAGATATAACCTGCAATCCCCCAAGCACTGAGAAGGTGCAATCCCCTTTAAATGTTACCTGTTCACTCCTTATAATGGAAGGCGGAATGGAGAAGTAGTATCCGGCTTTCACCCCTTCCATTGCTACAGATGGCTTCCCATCAAATGCATGAAGCAACACTTTTGAAGCACCTCAGAGAAAAGAAACAAACCAACTCATTAGCAGTGTTTGCAGTAGGTCTGTGATATCACCTTCCAACTGGACCTCAGTCCCACCAAGAATGACTACAGAGTCTCTGCACTAGTCCTCCCAAGTTTCTTGTACACAAACTGATAACGAAGGCATAGCAAGATAGAAGAAATTATGTTAAAAAAAAAAAAGAAGAAAAAAAGCATTAAAAGCATACCTTGTTCCTTTAAGAGATTAATGGTTGGCCTTCCAGCTGAGCGTGAGTGAACATTTCTGCACACCAAGGAGAGGCCTGGCATTAGGAAATTCAGCAAAATACATGTATATATCTATGTAGTTTTTTTCAACAAACATGAACCAACAGCAGGTTGGGAAGAAAATAATCTGTATTACACCTTTAATCTGGAAAAAATCTAGAGATATACATATAAATAATTTTAGCTACAGTGAAGATATATCAACAACATAGTAAGGACAGGATACAGAAGACCACTGTATTCAAGGGCAAACATTGGGAAAATTCTGTAACTACATCTTCAGCTGGAGACTGACAGGACACTAGTAACAGCTTAAGCCACACGAGTTCTACAGGTTCTTAGTAATGATAAATCCTGGGAAATATTTCCATAGGATATTGAGATACCGCAAGTTCTTCTACTACTATAAACAAAACTTACAAAGGCAAATCCAGTCTTCTTGCTAACTCAATCTGCTTAATCAAAACCTGTCTTTGTTCTTCCTTCTGTTCATCCATGCTGGCAAATCTGGGAGTGAAATCTAGTCCCACCTATGGTGCAAGAAGAGAAGTGAAAAAGTTTAACTTTTTTTTTTTTTTACTGCTGAATCCAGAGACACTTAAATTACAGAATTCTGCTTACTTCTCCAATTGCCACCAATTTATCTTTGTAGAGTTCTATAAGTGGCAATGCATCATCCAGATCCTGCAAGAACAAATTAAAGAAACAACCCTTATTGCCCTTATGAGATGGAGGCAGTATGAATTCAGTCATGTGATTAAAATGGATTTCCCTTTATTGCTTTTAAATTCTGTTTCCAAAACTTGCTATTACTAGGAGCCGAGTAGTTTTAGGGCCCTCCAGGATTTTCCTGCTTTAATCAATGAGCCCTTACTTCAAGTCGATCTTTGCACAGGAGGAGAAGAAGTAACAAAACCAAGGCCCATAAAAAGTCTGGTAATGTCATATGGCTGCAGACAGCCCTCCAAGCTTTTTCATGTTAAAAATTTTCAGGCACAAATTGGTATCCTCCCGCTCCCCACGACAACAAAGGGACATCTGCAAACGCGCATGCATCCTGTTCCCTGTAAACAAACCACCCATCTGGGATTTTTTGAACTGTTTCACTGCGGCATCTGTAACGTGGTCAGATGACTTCAGCGAACAGTCCTGCTGTACGCCTCACACGGCCAAATGGCAGTGTTGAGAGACCTGGGATTTGGTGTACTGCACCTTCCGTGTTACAGAAAAACAAAAATCACTGAAAAGATCTAATGTCAAATTAGGCAAACTGGAACACTATGCCACACTGTCAGAGCAGCCCTAGCGCCACCACAACTGGGCTGATCCAACCTGCCGGTGTTTTACCTTCAGAGTAACACTGCGCTGCTCTTCTGGAGAAACTTCTTGAAGGGGGTGAACCCCTAGGCACGGCAACACAAATCCTGGGAATCTGGGAACAGAACACACCGCAGCAGCGTGGCAGATCGCAGGGACATGAGCCAGCAAGCTCAGGGTGGACGGTGAGTTACGCGGAGACGGTGAGTTACGGAGGGACAGAAGGCCAGCCTGGCCAAGGCAGAGGGCAGGTGGTCCTTGCCCGCTGTCAGAGCGGCCACTCACGACGACTCGGGGACACCCGTGGGGGCTCTCGCTGGGCCGGTGGTGTCAGCCTGTGGAAAATAAGATGGGGGGGGGGGGGCGGGACACCCCCAAACCCTGTCCCCGGCATACCGCACCTCTCGGACAGCTCCATCACCCTCCGGAACTCCGCCGCCTGCTCCGCCACCACCACCAGCGCCGCCACGGCCGCCTGCCGCAGCCAGAAAGCGGCGCTGAAGAGCGCGGAGGGCGGCGGAGGGGACCGGGAGGGGGTTCGGGGGTGCCGCCTCGCCTCGCCTCACCTCCTCTGCTGCCCGCACCACGGCCGCCACGTCCTGCGGGAGACGAGCAGCGCCTCAGCACCCCTTCACCCCTTCACCCCTCCCTCCCGCCTTCCGTCCCTCCCTCCCCTCACCGGGTGGAAGCAAGGCGCGGCGAGGTGGCAGTGGCAATCCACCGGCCCCGCCGCCATCTCTGCCTGCCGGGTTCCGCTTCCGGGCCGGCATTTTGGGCTGGGCGGAGGCGGGAAATGGCGGCCGGGGCGGCCGCCCGGCGGGACCCGAGGGTGCGCTGCTGCTCGCGGCGGGGCCTGGAGCGGGTGCTGGGGCTGTGCGCGCCCTTCCTGCGGGCGCTGGCAGCGGGGCAGCCGGGCGGCATCGCCGCGGACGACGTGCTGTGGGTGAGGCGGCGGCAGCGGGCGGGGGGCCCAGCCCGCCGGGGACGTGCGGGGTCGGGGAGGGCGGCAGGGAAGCGCCCGCGGGGGGTGGTGTCCCCACCCCGGGGGGCGTTTAAGAGACACGGCGCTAAGGGACGTGGGTTAGCCGGCTAGGTTGACGGTTGGGTGATCTTAAGGGTCTTTGCCAGCCTAAATGACTCGATGAGTCCTGCCGGCCGAGGCAGGGCGGTCGGTCAGGAAGTGTCTTACCAGCTGCTGGGGTTGCACAGAAGTTTTCCAGCCCTTGAATCTCTTGCAGAACTTCGAGGCAGCAGTGCAAGAGAACGTCACCATTAACGGGCAGCCCTGGGGGGATACGTCAGCCAGCTCCGAGCCGTGTGGTACGTGCGTTTTCTTGTCAATTTTGCATGGATTTATTTATTTGTTTGTTCTAGGCGTTGTATTTTTAATTGGACAGTTTTTCCTGCAGACGGCTGTGGCGATAACAACATTCATGGCGCGGATGAGGTGGAGCTCAGGCTTGGCTTTGTCTGTATAAGGAGTTGCTGTCCACGCTGCTTTTGATGCAGCCCAGGATACAGCTGGCTTTCTGGGCTGGCAGCACGCATTGCCAGCTCATGTTGAGATTCTTATCCACCAACACCCCCAGGTCTTTCTCCTCAGGGCTCAGCTCTCAATCCATTCTCCGCCCAGCCTGTGTTTGTGCTTGGGATTGCCCCAGCCCAGGTGCAGGACCTTGCACTTGGCCTCGTTGAACTTCATGAGGTTCACATGGGTGCATCTTTCAAGCCTGTCCAGGTCCCTCTGGATGGCATCCCTTCCGTCCGGCGTGTCAACCGCACCACACAGCTTGATGTTGTCGGCAAACTTGATCCCACTGTCCTTGTTGCCAGCAAAGCTGTTAAATAGCACTGGTCCCGGTACAGGCCCCTGAGGAACACCACTCGTCACCGGTCTCCACCTGGACATCAGGCCGTTGACCACAACTCCTTGAGTGCGACCATCCGGCCAAATCCGTATCTACCAAGAGGTCCATCTTTCAAATCCACATATCTGCAGTTTAGGGACATGAGGCAGTTGTGCAGGACAGTGTCGAATGCTTTGCACAAGTCCAAGCGGATGATTTCAGTTGCTCTTCACATATGTACTAGTGCTGTAACCCCGCCGTAGAAGGACAACAGATTTGTCAGGCATGATTTGCCTTTTTTTAGTAAAGATTGAAGAACTGGAGTGAGTTCATCAGAGGCTGCCCAGATGGCATGGGGACCGGATACATCAGAGTGAAATGTTTATCCATTATTTTCAGTGTGTGCGTTTATAAAATAATCCTAAACTCAGGTTTCACGAGTTACCAAGACCAGCTTTTACTTACTGCGTTGTCAAGACTGCACTGGTCTCATAATGCAAAATGCTGAACTGATTCAGGCTCATTTCACTAATTCAGATTTGCTTAAAAATTCTTTACAGGGTTTTCTTAACAGGAAATCTTTGTCTGGATGGTTACTTTTTAAAGTCCTCTGCACAAATCCAACTTCATGCTAGCTGAGGTACTGTTTACCTTCCTGCAGTTGGCATAAAGCGGGTGTAAGGACTGTGTTGTGCTTTTTAATTTGACGTAAATATAAGCGTGTGCTCACCTCTGAGCCAGTTTGAATCACCGAGTGATCTGGCATTTTGTGCCTTTGGTATTCCTGTTGACCAGTGGCTCAGAAAAACTCACAAATTCTCAAACTTGTTTTTTGACGTTCTGAGTTTTACAATCACCTGATTCTGCGCAGATTGACCAAGAGAGGGTGCTCAAAATCCATTTGTTACCAGTAGACCGAAAACATTGCGTGGCTTGCAAGCTATGCTCAACGTTTTAGTGGTAACTGTGAATTTAAATTCTAAGGAGTTTGCAAAATTAAATTTAAAAATTATACAACAAAACTATTGTCAAGATTTCAAATCTCCACTGGTGGAGAAATATAAGTGTGCAAATGGAAGAATATAGAAATATGCGTTACCTTTCAGTTAGACAAAGTTAATTCTGTTTTTTTCTGTTTTTTTCCATAACTTTTATTTTTTATGGTTTGTAATGATGGCATGTGACATCAAGATTGAACAGGCATTTACTTGTCTAAATTTTGAAACCAGTTTTAAAACAGTGTCTTAAGCTTCAAAAATAGCTAAGTTTAATTGCAACCTTGGAGAAGCTGAGTACCTGTAGTGAAGTAGCAGAAGTCAAAATACTTCGGTCAACAACTGAAAACATGTTCTACATATTTAGCCTAATCTTACGATAGGAGAAGAAAGCTATGAAAGTTGGCTCCCACTAGATACACTCTCTTTGGTATCAGATGTTGAAAGTAGACCTATTTTTGTTTTTGCAAACTCCATATGACTAGTAACTACAGATGTTCTCAGGCTGCAGAGTATTTCTGGAAACAAGGTTTCATTAAGGTGACAGTTTGTTGTCAAAAATTTACAGATTGATTTTAAGATGAAGATGCATATCTGTGTTCTATATGCTAGAAAGTCAGTTAGGCTTCAAATTACTGTTTAGACAGCTGATTTTTGTTTAATGCTTGTAAATTGTACAGATCAAGCCATTTTTCTTTTTGCATCTTGCATTTGTTGGCTTTTTATTTTCCAGTTGAAAAACAAGTTACCTGAGAAGATCCTTGTCAGACTTCTGTCATAGGTTCAGAGTGCACAGAGAAATGTGGTTTGGATTTTTCCCCAGATTGTTCCCGGCCTCCCCTGTCCTCCCATCCTCACCCCAGCTACCTTACTTCAAAAGTAACTGGTCAGCAGGAAGTTGTGATCTGATTTCTGTATTGTGTTATACTGGGATCCAAAACAGACATTTATCTTATTTGATAATCACGTTTCATTTCTTATTTCAGTTCTAAAGATGTCTTTGTCCTTACAACTTTGTCTCAAAGAAAAGCAACATTGTGAGTAGGAGCGTTGTTACAATAACTGTGTGCTTGTCATTTTTAGGCTCCTACATCAAAATTCTTGAAGACCAGTTTGATGAACTTATAGTAGAGACATCAACAAAGCGTAAGCAGTGGCCTAAGAAGATACTGGTACATGCTATCCAAACCATGAAAGCAGAGCAAGAAATGTTGGTGAGTAACCTCAGATTTTCAGAAGACCTTTGCCTATGGTAGCTGCTGTACGTAACTTGAAATAAATCTTGGAATCCTAGAACGGTTTGGGTTGGAAGGAACCTTACAGATCATCTAATTCCACCTCCCCTGCCATGGGCTGGGACACCTCCCACTAGACGAGGTTGCTCAAATGTTGACCTTTGTTTCTTTGCATTAATTAGCAGTAATTTATCTTCCGTAAAGCAAGGATTACTACAGACTGCTGTGACTATGAGGGAATTGGGCCTGTGGCACAATTCAGCAAGTTACTTAGGCAGATTGGTTCAACATGGTGATTTACAGCTTACAAGCCAGTATATATCTATTAATCTTGTCAAATCTGGCTTTCTGAAATTGTCCGAAGGTCGTTTAACGTATTAAATTTATGATACATGTGGCTAGATATTATCACACACAGTATTTGACTTTTCAAAAGATGTCTGTTTTCCCTGAGCACTTCTGCTGAGCTGATAACTACATTGAGTACTTCCAGTAAAGAAGGAAAAAAAGTAATGTGGATAATTAATAGCTTCAGCAATTTCTGTTGGTTTTTTTTTTGACACTGAGTGTCAAGTAATTACTGGTATTAAACAACCCATTTGTGTTCTTGGTTAAGTTTCTTTTCTGTAATTACGTTATACCTGCCTCCTGCTTACTTGCTGATTAATTAGGAGTCAATTTTCTTTCCATCCTTCACTTTGATATCCGAAAGAGCCGTAACATTTCCATCCCTTTGAAGTACATTTTTAAAGTGTCTACCTCTAGGATAAGTTCTTAAACCATGTTGTTTTTGTGGCAGGTTAGTGGCTTTATGATGTGCTTCAAAAGTTATTTGAATCTAGGAGCAAATCAGAGGGGGGATATCTGGACTATAGCGCACTGTTTGAGCCATTTCTGTGTGTGCGCGTGTGTTTGTAAACAAATGAGATGATTTACTGCCTTCTGTTCAGAAAGTTCAAACAGGATAGAAGGTTAAAGTGTTTGCTACAGAAATCCAGAAATATTTTCCTTCCCCCCCAATTATGCGTGTGCTGTAGCATGAACTTTCTGTGGCGAAAGTGTTGCTGCTTTTTCGTAGGATTTCTGACTCGGTAAAGACTTGAGAATTGTGTTCTTCACATTGGGAGCACAGGAAAGCACATAAATGAACTGCTGCCTTGCTAGGGTATAGTTAGCAAGGACAGCCTTGAAATGTAGAAAGCTGTAGTTCACAGGGGTTCTGTAGCACGCAGGGACAGGGAAAGCCAAAGCCCACCTGGAGATGAATTTAGCAATGGCAGCAAGGGCTTCTGCAGGTGTGTCAAAAGAGGAGGACCAGGGGCAACACAGGCTGTTTCCGAATGGGGCTGACGACAGAGGACATGGAAACGGCCGAGAAACTTAATCCCTTCTTCGCCTTGGTCTTTCCTGGTAAGATTTGCCTTCAGCCCCTGAGAGCTGTGGGAGGCAGTGAAGCAAGGAAGACTCCAGGGGAAGGGCAGAGGAGCGTCAAGCCGAGAGCATTTACATCACCAGGGCACGCACCGTGGGTCTTCAGGCAGCGACTCAGGACCGGGTCATGCACTCGGTCCCACTCTCCGTGTCCTGCAGGGATGTGTCCACAAATGGTGTTGTTAAAAGGGGACTTTTGGTTATCTCTGAAATACCACGGCAAATGGGGGAGGTCCCTGAGCGCTGGAAGAAAGCAAACATCAGCCCTATCTTCAGGAAGGGAAAAAAGGAGGATCCAGGGAACTGCAGACCTACGAGCCAGGAACTGTCAGTCCCTGGGAAGGTGATGGACAGGTGGAAGTGGCCCGCATGGACTTACAAAGGGAACCATCCCTGACCAACCTCATGGACGCCTGCAGGGAGCTGGTGGATGTGGGGGCACCCAGCTGGAAAGCAGCTCTGCAGGACGGGTCTAGCTGCTGAGCTGACCGTGGGCCAGAAGCGCGCCCTTGTGGCAGAGGAGGCCACCAGGCTCCCGGACTGCGTTGGGAAGAGCTGCCAGCGCGTCGAGGCCAGCCGGTCTTCTTCCTGCCCTCTGCTCAGCCCTGGTGGGACAGGCCGGGAGCGTCGGGTCAGTGCTGGGCTCCTCGGTCTGAGGAAGGCGTGGGGAAATTGCATCAAGTCCAGCAAGGAGTCGCTGGCGTGGTGGGATTGTTCAGCCTGGAAGAGAGAAAGTAGGCTTGGGTGGATCTTAGCACTGCTCGGGGTGCCTCTCAAATGCTGCGGGAGGGCAGAGAGGAAAGGAGACTGAGCCAGGCGGTCGCAGCGGTGCCCAGGAGGCACCGGGCACATCCGTGTGTCATCCCTGGGGACCATCAGAGCCTGACTGGGTGCGGTCCTGAGCAACCTGCTCGAGTTAGCCCTGCTTTCAGCACGGGTTTGAACTGAACCGCCTCTAGAGGTCCTTTCCAGCCCCAACTGTTTGTGATTCTATGCTAAAGAAGAAAGGGATTTATTATTTTTAATAGTCATTTAAGAGCCTGCGTTGCATTTCAGAGGACTAAAGTTGACAAAGATAAATAACTCTTCAGGTTAGCCAGGCATAGAGGATTTGCAGTAAATAAAAGTGCACACATATATATTTGTCCTCAATCTGAAATATTTTCCAACACATCATGCCTTTGTGATCTCTTGTCAACATGTCAAGTATATCAAACCAAAAAAATCGACTAAAATAAAGTATGCTATTGTGCAACACCAAGATTTTAACGAGACCTTTTGATCTTTTTGCAAAAGGAAAACTGTGTTCTACCTCAGTCCTAAAGTAGATGAGTTACTTAGGATGCCTCTCAGACCACATTTCTTCTGCTGGTGATCATTTCAGATTTTACTGCAGCACAACTAGATGATTATTTTCGTTTTGTCTGCAAAACATAGAAAGTTTCTAGCGTGTCTCTGTAAATGAAGTGTTTTTTTCCTCCCAGCTATTTCTGCAAAGGTACTCGTGTTTTCTCTGCTTTTGGTGGTGGAGTTTTCCTGTTCCTTTTTAACCCTGGTATCTCTCCTGATGCATGTTTTCTGAGGCATAAAAAACAACTACAAAGATGAAGTACTTAACTAAAGTTTACGTGGAGAGAACCACTCATTTAGTGTGGCAATCTCCCCAAAGCAAGAGATGATCTTGCACATTTTCATTCAGTATATTCTGTCTTCTTTGAGGATAACTGCAAGCAGTGTTCTTCTGTTTGGAGCTGATACTGAAGGCTTGCTAGTAACATGTGTGAGCTGTGAAAGTGTTGTTCTGGTAAAACTGCCCAGAGGAATAAGTAACTTTCCTGCTGCTGCCTTTTGTGGTTGAAGAAGGATGAGGGACAGCTCTTCAAGTGGAGAAAAAAACTTGCAGATGATATAAAAAACTTGCATTCCTATGTCTCTGCTTTGTCGCCTTCTTCCCAAGTAGGTTCTTAAGTCTAATTATGCCCTCAACATAATTAAATACCGAATATATTAATTAGTATTAGGGAACTTCATGTCACAGTTCCCTGGTGTTAAGTGAGAGAGCCTGGTTTGTGCAGACGAGTGTTCTTGTTCTTGCATAAGTAACTGCAGGGATATAATATAGTCATTCCACCACCATCTCTTTCGATTAACCATTCTCCGTTGTTCTAACTGCAGTGTATGCGTTAGATATCTATTAAAGCAAGATGATATTTCAGACTTTTTCTTTTTTTGATTTTGCAGAAGCTCTACCAGCCTGTGGTAACGCCGGAAGAGATCAGGTCACAGCCTTCTCAAGGTAATGGTTTCTCAGGGGAGGGCAACTGTACTGAGGGAACACTGCCTACCTTGCTGGCCAGCAGCAAATGTTTTAGAAGTTTTCTTTCTGTAAATATATTTAAATTTATTGGCTTGTTTAAATTACTAACCAAAACAGCTAGAAGTTTGTCATAACTGAATGTATTGCTGTATCTGTTTATTCTGAATGCTGTCTGCTGTTACACAGTGTGCTTAAAGGCAAAAGCTGGTCTCTGGGGGGGCGTTGGGTAGAAACATTAATACTTGCCCTCAGGAGGTTTTCTTACCTCTTTCCTCCTCCAGTGGCGGAGGCAAGATGCAGAACTAGGTGGACCGCTGACATTATACTTTGACCGTCCTTGTGTTGCCTTTATATAAATACTAGAAATGCTTCAGTCTCTCTTCCTAACCTGTCAGTTTCTGCAGGGAATTGAAAGCAGTTGTGTAGTACTCACTGATGAAGCATGTATTGAATTTTACCCTGCTTGTGTAAAACTGTAAACGTCATAAGTTTGCTCCATGGTTTTGCAAGGCTATTCCTTGTTCCAAGGAGTTTGAATAAGGCAGTGTATTTTGCAATAGAAGAGTGGGATGTGCTTTGTTTGAGGCTGGCCTTGAGAGATGGAAAGTTCTACCTTGCCTGTTCCTAAGTGCTGAAAAATGACACAATTTGCCACTGCTGTTTGAAGTGGGCATGGTGACAGAACCCTCACTATGGATTACTGCACGTGCTGCAGGGTTGGTGTAACAAGCAAAGGTGTTAACTGAAGTTTGAGAAGCAAACCTTAAGCTTCCAGTTCTCACCCTGCTGATCTGGCTTCACTCTAGGCATCGTTTCCTCTTTGTAAACAGGAGACATTGCTTCCAGAAATGCCAGGCTGTGCAGCAAAGCAGCTAACAGGAGCAGTAAAGAGCGTCACTTCACGTCTGCGTTTCTTTTGGTTTCTAGCGTCCAGGTCTATGCTTCTCTGATAGGAATTAACTACTTCTTATAAGCTAGTAATAGCTTGCACCATGGTTTTCCTTTTTAGGTTAGGTAACAGCAAAGTCCTAGCCAAGACAGCAGAGAGTTTGTGCTGAATTTTAGTATTATGTAGTCTTGGGAAGTTTATGTATCCCAGTTTAGCAAGCACAGTGGCCAGAAACCAAAAATGTTTAGATTACTCAATACCTTTCATTTCCTTTTTTCATTTCCCTATGTTTTGGAAAGCCTTGAACACTGAGGAATATAATGCTGTCCATGTAAAGCTGAACTCCTGCAGGCAAACTTCATCTGCATGTCAATCTTTTTGTGTAACTGAAATTAGCCTCGTAATTACTTTTTTAATTTTACTTAACTCCTTCCTTACAACTTCATAGAGACTTCTAATCCCAATATTATGCTGTAAGGATTCTTCATTGTGGACATGCCTTTCTTCTAGAGAATGTCCTGTGTTGTTATTACAGAGGCTGCTCTTCGACTATTTTTCCTTCCAAATTCTGAATGATGGTGCGTTTTAGCATCCGTGTCTGTGCAAGGATTGTTTCCTAAGCCCCGTGAGGTTAGCGCAGCGGGCACGTGGACAGACAGCTCAACAAAACAGCCTGCTGCTGCTTACTAGATTTCAGCAGGAGGTCACTATCACTCTGCGCCAGAATTCAGTGGCTGACTTAAATTATCTTCAGTAGTACTGATTAGTTTGAAGTCAAAGCACAGTGACGTGTTTTGCTCTGAAACGGTTTAGGAGTGTGTGCACAATCTAACATGGTGTTTACTGCAGGCGCTGGTGAAACCCTACAGGAAAATAATAGTAGTGGGAGGTGAGACTACTTAGTTCCCAGAAGCACGCTTATTTATCTGCTGATTTTAAGTTTTTGTTGATGGCATAGTGCCACAGATGGAATAACAGCAGAGGACATGCAAAACTCTTTTATAGTAACTTTAAGAGTTCAGCTCTTAAGTAGAAGAATTATTATTTCTTGTAAATCAATCAGCAAAAATGTATAATGTGTTGATGATCTTATCGTATTGCTACACCAATCAAATAAATACCATTTTCCCATGTATTCTGCACCTGCTGTCTGCCTCAGTACTCCTGAAAGCTTCTTTTTATTTCATTTCTCGTTAACCCAGCAGAATTGGTGCTGTTCACATTGTTTACACTCGGTTCTTTTTTATTCATAGAATCACAGAATGGTTTGGGCTGGAAGGGACCTTAAAGACTGTCTAGTTCCTACCCCCTGCCATGGGCAGGGACACCTCCCACTAAGCTGGGTTGCCCAAAGCCCCATCCAGCCTGGCCATATTCCTGTTGTTAACGCCTGGTAAATTAAGCCGGGATGAAAAAGTATCCTTTTTTGTAAAAGCTCAGTTGTTGCTACCAAGCTGAAGCTCTAAGATCTGTGATTCCTCCCCCACTCCCCCCCCCCTTTAAAATGGTTTTCCTTCATGTCATTATCTACGCAGCTGTGTCTATCCTCCTTCTTTTGTGCATTTTTTCCAAATGTAATGTGAACTTTGTAATTACATAATGTAATTTGAACCTGCTTTGGCAGGGGGATTGGACCTGATGATCTCTTGAGGTCCCTTCCAACCCCTACAATTCTGTGATTTTGTGAACCTGAAAGGTTTAAAAACCTATCTCTATATTTATATATATCTCTATATTTATATATATATATATATATATATATGTAACCTCTTCCTTTATCTCAAATACTGCCTTTGTGTCTCATGTTTTGTATTAAGCTGTAGAATTTCTAGTGAAGAACCGTGTGGCTTGCAAGAGGTGAGACTTCTAGGCACTCCTGCATTTTCTATGATTAGGAGTAGTAACACTAAGATAAAGCACTTCAGCGGTCATCCCAGCACTCTGACAGAAGGGATGTGTTGTATGTTTAATTTTTGTACAGGGACTCTGCTGCTTTTCTGTCTGATTCTAAGAACTCAATAGCAAGTTTTGGGGGGAGGAAAGGGGAGTTATGTTTCAGAAGTGTATTTGAGCTTTATGTTTTTTCTGCAGATGCTTACATTACAGATCTGAAGCAGGTGACAGAAACGGTGTCTGAACAGATTGGCGAGGCAATGAAGGTGAGATCTGTGTGCTCCAAGGGGATATTTGTTTCTTTTCTTGTTCTGATAATGTTATAAAACAGGAGTTCTAACTCATGTTGGTTATAGCTTTGTACATAAAAGCCTGCTTGTATACTTTTGAAGCAAGCACATCTTCAGGTTTGGATTGCTGCTGTTATAGCTGTAAAGAACTCACCCTCAGCTGGGAGTAAGGAAGAATAACCTGTGGCTATAGGAAGCATTTTTTCTTTAACGGAGATTTTAGAACCTGCAACATCTGAAAAATACCTCCTGAAGACCTGTACAACTTCATGTTGCACGGGACATTTATTACGTTAGCAACAGCTTAGACATGAGCTGTGTTCCTGCGATATTGATTCAGCTCAGAGCTGGAATTAGGCAGCACTGAAACTTGGCGTTTTGTTCGTATGAGCTCTGAGTGCAGACCCTGGTGCTGTTAGGCTGGTAGCGCTGAGTTCCCAGCCTTCACCTGGACCGTCTCTGCGGACACTGCAGCTTTTGTGCCTGTCAGAATCTAATTAGCATCTCGCTCATTGTAGCCATTACTTTTCCCATGTAACTTGAGATACTCGATTTGTTCTTGCAGTCTCTCCCCGCGCTAATAGAAAGAGCAGAAGGTTTTTCCCAAGCGCTAACTTGGCAACCAACCCTGGAACTCTGCAAGCTGCGGCAAGAAGTCTTTGCTGGTTGTAATGCAAAGGAGGAAGATAACGTCCAAAGCTTCGTATCACTGGGAGAGGTCACGCCAACAGACACTGACACCAGTAAAAATCCCTACACTTTGTTCAAAAGGAAAAGAGCTGCAGATTCACCACAGAGAAAATACTACCCACTTCGACGGAGGAAAATTACCCTCAGCGCATGAATTTCTCATTTTGTATTTTCAGATTGGATACTCAGTTGCACTCTGGTTCGGTGTATTCAGTCTTTTATTTTTAAACCTTATTCTACCCTCTAATTCAGTGCTATATGTGGGAGCTTCCTTAATTATTTAGATTTTGATCCATATACGTATTTTTCTTCTTACTGTTACAATGGTGGTATATGAAAGCCTATGCGTGCCAGTGACATCTGGTATCCTACAAATGTATTTACTGATTAACTCTCATTTTTTTAACCTTTTATTACAGAAGTTAGCTTGAAGTCCTTGTGCTTTTCAGAGCTGTGCAAATGCTTTGTGTCTGTGGGCAGTCGTTTCGTAAACCACTAAGTGCTCATACACAGCAGGCACATCTCTGAAGAGGCTGGAGAACATCTGGTTCTCCTAATGAACCTTCATTTATATTGAGTTTGGTGGCGATTTAATAAATAATTTAAGAAGAGTTTCAAACTGGAACATACTAAAACCACCAATTCTGGTATGATGCTTTAGTTTTCTGAAAATCCACAGCAAATCTAGAATCAGTCCCTCCTATTTCACCTTTCCTGAATTTAGGTCAGCAAGGCTTATGTATCATCACATTGGTTTAAATATGGGACTTTAATAATCGTATGTATTTGCTTGCAGTGTGCTCTTCAGAGCAAGGATTTGACCATCTGCATCTCTCCATCTGATATTTCAGTTCATGTAATCCATATAAGCAGTCTGGGGGTTTCCTTGACAATACTTCTACACATTACAGGATCTTGACTTGGGTCACGTATGCAATTGTGGCATTTGACTAAACTTTAAAAATCAGTATAGGCTAACAGTAAATGGTATTAGGTTGAGCTAGCTTACTTTTTTTAAACACATTAGTACCTAGGTAGTATTAAATTGAGCATTATGCCTTAACCATCGATAACTTTTTCTGGCTTATGAGTGCATGTGTTTACAGTAAATACGTGTGTCTAGCATGTAATGTATTTCCTCTCACGGTAAATAGAGGGTTTTTAAGAAGCTTTGTTAGTGTAGTGTGGGAAGACAGATCCAACTTGAGGTCTAAGAGACTGAAAATTTTCAAGAAAATGTGTAACAGATTTTTAGCACCGTTTATTTTGTAAAGGTGAGCATCTGTGCTAAAACTTTGTATATTTAATCATATGTAAATATATTTCCCATTGCTTTTGTATATACAAACTTGTTTTTATACAAAGTAAAAGAAATCAATTAAGAAAGATCAAAGTTTTGGATAATGTTGTTCTAATCCTGGAATACATGGTGACTGAACAGTTAGTGTATTAGTACTTCAGAAGACATCTGTGTTAAATTTTGGCTCGAGTAACTGAAGTAGCTCCATTTACTGCCTTTGAACTTGCAACTGCTATTAATCTCAGGGCTACAAAGCTTCTAATATAAGAGAGGACAGGATGTGAGAGGACTGGAACTGCAAAGCTGCGGAACGTGTGACTGGGACGGTTTTTCACACAGTGAATTGTAGCTTCTTTGGGTATGTGTGCTCCGGCCTGGGTTGAAAATCCCCACGTTGCACGAATGCATACATCTTCACTGAGCTCCACAGATGCTCTTTAATCTGAGTGTTCCTAGACTAAGCTGAGCACTGCAAGAATTTGCAAGTCTCCCGTGATAGTATTTCAATGTGTGTTGTTTCTTTTTTTAATAGAAAGATTCCCTGCTATCCTCACTTGAATAATGTTAGGCAATTAAAAAAAAAAGAAAAGAAAAGCTAGGATTAGGCACCTCTCTGAAGACGTCCCATCTAAAATGACCAGTGTAAGACAAATGTCTTAAGAAATAAGGAGGGACAGCACCACGGATTAAGACCTAGTAAGTGAATGAAAGATGTGATCCTACAGCACGTGGTAGCGTTAAGAGATGGCAGGACAGTCGGTCTGCACGGGGTTTGAACAAGGTGGGAAGGGATGCCTGGTACCCTGAGCCACGGCAATTGGGCCTGGTTCTGTGGCCCTTGTAACCACGGCTGTGTGGAAAAAGAAAACAAATGCATCTGGAAATGCTGCCCAAATAAATGGTGTAAAGAAGGATAAAGAAAATCAGTAAAGATTCCCAGTGCAGCATCTCAGCCATTAATTTACAAATCTGGTGGCAGCTTTTGGCCAAGCGGCAGCAGAAGGTGCTGGAGGACCTCTCTTGAAACCAAAGTCCTGTGATGAGCTAAACTCAACACTTGAGTGCTCAGCTCCTTTCCTAATTATTAAAAATTTCTGCAGCAAGGGATGTTTGCAACTATCAGTGTCTGGGATCTATTTTCCACTGGCAGAAATACATTTTTTTTTCCCATTCCCGTAGCCTTTTGTCCTTCAGTTAACTTTTCATAGAAATCAGCAGTGTTGTGCAAGGCAAGTGCTTAATCAGGTTTTCAGTGAAATGTCACAACATCCAACTTATTTTTAACTTGGGCTGAATTGGTATTGCATCAAGAAATGTCTGGTAGGTTTTCTTTATATAGCCTTTGAATCTTGTAAGGCAGCTCAACAGTGAAGGATGCTTGGGAATATTTGCAGGCTGAATTTCGTGGCTTTTTTGGGGTGAGCTGGACCATCTTGCTGCTTGTTAGCACGTGCTGCCAGCGGCGTGTTTATCACTGGTGAGGGCGAGCCCCCCCTACCCCGTGAAACCTGAGGGACTGGAGGAGCATCCCCGCACTCTGCGTGTCGTTTTCTAACACAGGTGACGGCAAACATCACATGGAGAAACTCCCAGAAAGCTCGGCGCAGACGCCAAGATGTGTCTGAAAGCTGGGGCACTCGGTGCCATGACCCCCAGCTGCGCTCTGTGCCATGCTTCGGAAGCGCCGCGCTATGTTCAACCGCAGCTCCAGCCCGAGTGTGCGTAGGCTGCTTCAACGCAGACAGAAGTCGCTGATAAGCTGCGAGGGTAAAACGTAAATTCAGCTGTCTAGGCTGCTTTCTGGGCTTGTTTTCTCTCCTGCATAGAAATGTTCTGCCTTTGCTGCTGTGTTACCTGGAATTACTGTGTAGGCATTTCGGCAGATGTACCAGAGATAGAGCTTTAATACTAAGCAGAAACTTGTTCCCACAAGCAGATTTTGACTTTTCATTTCCTTTGCCACTTTGAACACCAGCAGACCGTGCTCAGGCCCAAGGGAATCTTCCTGCGACTTGTCCCCTGCTTGTGGGGTCCTGGAAACCTCCTCAGGCTGCAGCTGCCAGGAGTTACCCAGCAGCTGGGTGCTGGTGTGACGGAGAAAGGGAGAAACCAGGGGGCCGGGAACATCCTGCAGGGTGCCCGCAGACCCAGCACAGCCTGCGGGTGCGTGCTGGTTGAGGCATTTTGGTGAGGGAGCTGAAGGGGCCTGTCAGGTCCGTAGGTCCCAGGGGACACTGGAGTGGGGAAGGCTCACTGCTGCTCGGTCCTCCAGGGCCTGGGGAGCTCTGGGAAAGCACCAGGTGGAGGTGGCCCAGAGGGCAGAGACAGAAAGTGCTCCGAGGTGGTGCAGCCGGGCTGGGGAGAAGCGCTTGGCCAGGCTTTTCAGCAGCACTGACTTTGGGCCAGCTCCTGGCCTCCAGCTGCGCGTTTCTCTCACCTTCAGCACGAACTCTTAGCCGGATCTTCCCAAAACGTCAGGCTTTATTCACTCCATTTGCAGCCTCTGCAACCTCAGCTTCATCTAAGCTGCGTGACTCAAACTTCTGGGGAAACCAGAAGAATGGGGAAGTGCCCCCTTCATTGAGATACCTGGGGCTTCGTGCGTGGCGCCGTGGGGCACCTTGCCTCGTGGGGAGGTGCGCGTGCCCCGTGCGCTGGCACGTGGGGTGCTGCGTGCACACACCTACAGCAGAGCCAGGGCGTTGGCAAGCGGCTGCCAGGGCAAAGAGGAATCCTTCCGAGTGGAGGGAGAAGCAGCGGCTTGGTTAGAAGCGCGTTAGGAAGGAGAGGAGCCGCGCTGCTCGGTGTGGCACAAGGCAGGGAGCTGCGTCCCGGAGAGCCGCGCCGTCCCCAGCCGCTGCCTCGCTTCGCCTTTACCAGAAGCGCGCGGCATTTCCTTATTATTTAAAGGAACAGGGCGAGGAGCGAAAGCGAAAATCGTTTTATTCCAGCCCCGATGCCTCGTCCTCACGCCGATGAGCCTCGCCTTGCGCCGGGCTCCCCTCTCTGAAGCCCGCGGCGCCCGGAGGAGCCGATGGCGCACAAGTGCTGCGGGCAGGAGTGCGCGGGGGTGAGGCTGCGCGGCTGCTGCGCGGATTTTGCGCCTGGCCGTGCCGGCCGGGCTGCGGGGGGGGGAGCAATTTTTTTGGAGGGGGGGGGGGTTCTCCGGGGGAATTTCGGGCAGCTCCGTGCCGCGGGGCCGGGAACTGGGGGGGTTCCCCCGGCGGCGGGGCGCAGCCCCCGGGCCCTCCACGTGTGCTCCATGCGGGCGGCGGCTCCGCCCCGGGGCCCGCAGGTGCCGGTGCCGGTGCCGGGCCGGGGCGGGCCGGGGGGGGCCGTGCCTGCAGCCCTCCCTGCCTCCTTCCAGCCCTCCCCGGGGCCGGGGCCGGGGCTGCCCAGCGGCGCCCCGGGGCGGGCGGCAGCCGGCGGCATGTCGGGCGGCGTCCCGGCGGCGGGCAGCGCTCTGCCGCGGAGCTCCGAGGGCGGCCAGCAGGTAGGGGCAGGGGCACGGGGATGCGGTGGGTGCCTGCCGAGGACCCCCGGGTGCCTGCCGGGGCCCGCTGGGTGCCCGCCGGGGCCGCGGTGGGTGCCTGCCGGAGCTCGTCGCGCCCGCCCGCGGGAGTCCCCCGCCGGTTCCCGGACGGCCGGCGAGGCGCTGCTGGCTCGGTGTCTTTCCAGAGTCACGAAGAAGACGACAGGAAGGTGAGGAGGAGAGAAAAGAACCGGGTGGCGGCGCAGAGAAGCCGGAAGAAGCAGACGCAGAAGGCAGACAAGCTGCACGAGGTGCCCGGGGGGCTCGGGGTGCCCGGGGGGCTGGGGGCGCCCTGCCCGGCGGGGAGGGGGGGGACGCGGCCGTGCCCGCACCTGCTGGCCCCTGGCCACCTGCGAGCTGCTCCCCGGGGCTCCTGGTGTCCCCCGGCAAAGCTGCTCGCGTCTGGAGCCGGGGTAAGCCCAGCAGGAGCGCTGCGATGGAGCAGGGATGCCCCAGGGAGGAGGTGGTGGAGGAGGGGACCGCTGCCGGGTGGCAGCGCTGGCTTCACTCAGCTTAAAACTGTGGTGTGAGGCAGAAATACCCGCTCGAAAAGGCTTCTTAGGAACTCCAAAACCGGCGCGGGAGCTCGGTTCAGTTAGCTGCTATGCATGTGTGCTCTGATAAATAGCAGTGGGTGTTTCCAAAAAGCATGAAAGTGGCTCATTCTTCCAGAAACTCTCAACACTTCTCGATATCACACGTGCGGTTCTGGCCCCCAGCACAAACGCTGGAGGAGAGGAGCTGCCGCTCTCCGGGTCGCGATGCTGCCCGACGCAGCAATGCTTTTGTTGTAGCGGGGCTCCCGGGGTAGGTGCTGGTCCCGCTGCTGGTGGCTGTGTCGGTCGTGCAGGCTGGAGGGAGCTGCCTACGGGCAGCAGAGGCCAGGAGGCACAGGGTGGGGAGTTCGGGGTTTGGTTTTTCCCAGATCTCCTCTGAGTCAGTGCCTGAGACAGCCAGGTGCTGGGTGCTTCTGGATGGGGCAAGCCCTGGCTTTTCTGGAGTCACTGCGCCGTCGTGCAGCCGCTCTGGTGTTCCTACAGGGCTCGGGGCTCTTCCTCACGCTGGGAATCTTCATTCCCAGGTTTTTCCAGGTGCAGGCAGATCTGGCTGAAGAGGCGTTCCTCCTCAGCAGGAGCAATTTGGTGTTCTCTGCCCTGCAAAAGGGATGGAGCGACTGGAGGGTAACGCTTGCTCCGTGGGGCTTGGGGCACAAGAGGAGAGCAGAGCCGGGGATGGCGGCCTCTGCTACAGGGATGTGTCAGGAGGGTACTGCCTGTTTTACTCCGCGTGTGAGTGGGTGCTGGAAGGGTGCCAGGGAGGGCAGGGGGGTCCAAGCTGCAGCAAAGAAGAGAAGCAGAGGCAGCCTCTGGCTGCCCAGAGGAGCACTGTGCAGGGCTCTCCCCTCTGCCTGGTAAACAGCCCCTTGAAGGCACGTGTGGGCTTTGAAGCCTGCTCTGAAGCTTTCCCAGGGAGGTGAGATTGAGTGGGCGAGAGTGTTGAGCCCCAGGCCAGCAGCGAGGTGCGGACACCTGCAGGTTTTCCGTGGGCTGTCTCTGAACCTCGGGCTCTCTTCTCTTTGGGATGAGAAGTTTTGGCAGCAGGGACACTTGAGACCCACAGCTAGCAAAAAAAAAATGTGACATGCGAGTCTCACATCCGTCACAGGTGCGTGCTGCAGAGCATCTCAAAACTCCCCTGCAGTTAACAGCAGCGTATTCACTGCCAGAGGAGCCTTAGCTCAAAGGCATCCTGGTCAGGGACAAGCAAGGCAGTGGCCAGGGTTGCTGGTGACCAAGTGGGGGCTCGGGACTTTGATTTTCGTAGCTCTGATGGTGCGGAGCTGCCTGGCACAGCCTGGGGTTGGGAGAGGCCACCACAGGGGCACCACCACCTGCCTCTGTAGCTCTGGGCTGCGGGGGAGCCCCCCATCCAGGGGCACCTCCTGCAAAAGGAGTTGCATCATGCTCAAGACGCAGGTCGTGAAGTACCTGCCCTGTTTAAGCACCCAGGTTTGCTCGAGGCTGTGCCTGTCCTTCCTTAGCATTTTGCACATTATAATAAGAAACCACACTTCTTTCCTACAGTTACTTGAATATACTCAAGGTGGGAGCACTGAAAAGAATGTTTTGACTATGAGTAGGCTTTTTTTTTTCCTCCTTCCAGGAATATGAGTCTCTTGAGCAAGAAAATACCTCCCTGAAGAGAGAAATCGGAAAGCTAACAGATGAAATGAAACACTTGAGTGAAGTGTTGAAGGATCACGAGAAGATCTGTCCACTATTGCACTGCACCATGAACTTTGTGACCGTACCACGGCCCGATGCGCTCAGCAGCTGCCTGCCCAGATGAGACGTCGCCTCCACCACCTCTAGATGTGATGTGTGAAAGTGCCAGTACGAGGGGAGATTTGAAGAACTGCATACTTAGGGCACAGGACTTCCCTTGAAGAGGGCTGGACTTGACCACACAGCTCTTCTCCACATTGAAGTGTTTTAGTCTCCTGAATCTCAGGAAAACATCAGTATGGAAAAAATGACAACTCGAACTGTGACTTTTTATATTTTTGTAGAATCTCCGAGCCATGGTTTTGCATTCAGAAATGTCACAGTGCGATGCAGCCCACCATCGTGCAACGGAATGTAGACAGGGAAAAGTACCGGCCTTGGGCTGAGATGCCTTTCTCCCACGCATCCACTGCTAGCAACCCTTTGTCAGTTGTCATCCTTGTGTATCAGATTCTGGCTGCTGGTTTGTGGTTTTCTTTCTTTTTTTCTCTAAACAGGTTTGGTTAATAAAAGCAATGTCCTATCTTTATGGTTTTCTCCACCTTCTTCGATATCCAATGTCCTTAGAACATCTCTCCTCTTTGTTTGCTGGTCAAATCCAAAGTCTAACGGTAATCTTCCTGTCAGTTGCTTTATTATTTGCTTATCACCACTTCATTAGTCCCTCTTTTGAAATGCGTGTAAACCATTGAGTTTTCCCAGTCTTTATTTCTTTACTATCCCCAATCCTCAGCCTCTGCCAGCATTAATTCTCATAATTTTTTGTATCCTAAAATACAGCTCAGCTAGTCTCTAATAATGATAGTCTGCTCTGTGTCGAGGAAAAGCAAAACAGTCTGCTGGTTTTACACGTTTTTTTAAAAAGCAGATTTTAAAATTTACTGCTTTAGTGTGCACACTGAAAAGGTAGCATCTTTATCCTTCATTTCTCATGTCACTTCTGGTAAGTGATGTCCATGGATAAAATGAGTTAATTTGGCTAGGCATTTAATTCCATGTCCACATGGGATAACTGCATGCAATATGTCTTATTACTACTTTTAACTATTTTTTTCCCTTTCTTACAAAAAGGAAGAATTATGACCATGTTTGTGAGAAACAAACAAAAATTTTCTCCCCTTCTCTGAAGCTTCTTAGTAGTGTCAAGCTCTAGAAATGTGAATGCCCTAGCCTGGGATCCAGCAAAGAGTTTCTCACAGTGCTTACCAGTCAAAGAGCATCTCTGGATAATAAAAAGCTCTATCCCTTTGCAAGCTCTCCCACTTCAGCATTTGGTGATGTTTTTTTTTTTCAGCTCAACTCATGAGATTAATTTCTCCCCTCAGCTGGATTTATGTATTTATCAGCAGGATATGATCTGAAAAGTTTAAAAGATTATATATATTTAGCTTCACTAGTTTAATTATGAATTACAGTTTAATTATGAAGACAGTTGACTGCACAGTTTCCCTAATTCTATCTGCCTTCTAAAGGGCCCCCTCATGCCACTGTCTTAGGCTAGAAACTCAAGATCAACAGGAGGAGGGAGTCTTTGGTTTCCTGAGAAGTTTGCATTAGGTTGTCCCTAAGAGAATTTTCAGCACTTGCAGAAGCAATCTACAGCCCAAACATGTTGTTCAAAGTTTCTTATGGTCCTGTAAAATTTGATTCATCATACAAAGAAAAGCAGGTGCAGTCCCTGCCAAGGAAAACGAAAACTTCAGGACACGTTGCAGTATGCTTTTGGGTAATGTCCTTGACAGGATTCTTCGTGTCATCCTTAATAAAGGAAGCTATCTTGAGTATCTTCATCCACCCACCTACATTCCTTCCCCCCTGGATGCCACAGTGTAATTTGGGCTGAGTAGAGGTGTAATGGAGAAGGTGGAGCATACTGGAAATGAACAACGTTTGCTCCGGGAAAGTTCATTATAGATTAGGGTGGTCAGAGTGCGAGAGGGTATCTTCTATCTCTTAGATGTGTATGTGTGGCTGAGCTGAGGCTGGGGATGAAAAAGAGGTAGCTGAGGTCAGAGCTGATGCAAAAGCATGGTATCTCCTATGAAGCCCTGCAGACCCTCAAAAATGGGAGGAAAGATCTACTACCTTGTCCAAGACAGTCCATCCCAGCAGAATCCTCCTAAGGATTTTGTCCCGCAGGTGCTTTCCTCTAGAAGGGGAACAGTAGTCACCTGTGTCAAATCATCCTCCTTACACATGTATTCTTCTAAATATCTGCCTAGAAACTGGCTACACGTTATTACGTAGTAGTCCAAGTCCTTTTGTATGTTCCTCACCAGTAAGCAGCGATCTTGTTCTGCTCTGCAAACTTCAGCCTGCTGTTTCTGCATTGAAGTTTATTGGCTTATTAACTGCGTAATGTCTGTGCAGAATGTAAAGGGGCTGAACTCACAGCAATGTCGTGTGCTTGCAACAGCAGCCTAAGTCCAAGGCTGTGCTGCTGTTCCTTGGAAGAGCTGGGAGCCCCACAGGGGCCCTCATGACCACAAGTTCCTTCCCACAGCCACAGGGTGTAGCTCCAGCCTGTGCATTGGGTCCCTCACTAACAGCGTGCTTTGAACCCTCGGGGCAGGGACTGCTTCTTCCTCCTGCATCTATTGCATCACTTTTTTTTTTTTTTTCCCAGCACTGTTACCAAAGGGCCTTATGCATCATTCTTCTGTTTAATAGTTCAACGAAGGCATCTATCACAAACTGTGTTTTGTATGAAAAAAGATCAAAGGCAGTTGAGAACCCTAAGCAAAAGAAGTGAGCAAAATGAGTGTCCTAAACTAAATAAACCCAACATACTGATACATTTGTAGAATTATTGTCATAGCTGAATCATGTTGTGAATGACACAATGACCTGTTAAAGCACTGGCTTATGTATCACTAATACAACAACATGCACTTGGGCTGATGACACTGTTTGCAGGAGCTCTTCATAAGGATATTGATTTACAGAAAGTTTCAAAACTGAAAGTATGTTCTGGAGCCTGGGATAATTGTAATGTGAATAGGGAAGCAGAAAGGAGAACAGAAAGGAAAAGACCCATTTGTTAAGGAAGCAACAGAAAGTTCTTTTTCAGATTCAGACCTCTCCTTTTGCAGCAGGGTATTACACCATCACAAAAAATGTTTCATACCTATATATGGCTATTTATATTCACAATGAAGATTACAGTTAGCCTAGATTTGCTTAGTGTGCATTTCCTTTTGTGTTTTCTTTGAGTCTATTGAAAAATCAAAATGCTCAGTTCGAATTTACCCAAAGATAAAAGTATTAATTAAGGTAAGCAGACTGGGTCCAATTCAGCCGTTGTCTATTCATTTCTTTGAGTTGATGGTGGGTCAGATTTAAATTTATATTATTTTTAAAAGATAATTCTGGCCTCCAAAGATAAAAGATCAACAGAAAGACAAAGTCAAGGTACCCAAAACTGTTAGAATATAACAGAGATCAATAATTATACCTCAGGAGGGTTGATTAGAAAGTCCCGCTCCTGCCCACTGATTTTTTATATTTATGCCTGTGAATATTTACAAGTGTCTTCATGCAGTCATCCAGAGTCCTGCTAAAAGCACACCTTAAAAAAAAAAAAAATCAAAAAGCCTATAGACTTTGGGTCTTTCTGTTCTTTTGCCTGGTACCTTTTTTACTGTCGTCTGCTGATCCTCCTGTACTACTGCTAGTCTCACCTGCACTTATTGCTATTTCCCTTGTATTCTCCTGCTATTTTATTTCAGATGCTACATTTTTCTCCCCATTCTTCTTTTGTTTTCCATCTGTTCCAGTGTGGCTTGGTGACAACACTGCTCAATGTTATCAGTAATATAGGAACAAGTTTAATTTGTAGGAACATATAGAAATTGAACTTTGCTGGTACACCCCGTACACGATTAAAGCATATTCTGTGCGTCTAGCTTTGTCAGTTGAATATTAAGGAATGTGTCTGAGCAGTCTTTTAAAGTGTACTTAAAAGTGACATAACCTTTACTCTAGCCTATAAAACCCATACTGTTTCCTGTCCATAGATGAATGCTTTGCTGCATGGCTTTTGGGGTTTCCGTCCGTGAATCAGTCTTGAATTTCTGCCTCAGTGAAAGTGATAGATAAAACAACCATTAAAAAAAAAAATCCCTTTTCTCTTCTTCCCATCAGTGTGGTGATATAATTCCTGTTACAGGAAGGAAGCATGTACGATAAGCAGGAGAAACGGTGGGTTTATTTACTGTTAGAGACTAACGTTATTCTCTTGACAGGAGGGTAGGAGTTTTCTTTTCGTAAGCCCTGGTTTGCTCTCAAATGGTCACTGGAGAAACATTTTACACCTACGCACAGAATGTAGTGTGGGCACCTATCTACAAGGGAGTGAAAGAATTTGTATTAATTCTTTGCAGAAACATGCATTCTACACTGATTTCACGGGAAGCAGGAACAGTCCTACAGCTGCCTCAGAGGACATGTGGCACTATGCTTACTAACTCGGGTAATATTTAACTTGGAACAGTTACAGACTAACTTGAAGTGGGTAATTCTAATAAGGAAACTATAGTAACAATCATCCCTGAGGCTGCACGCTGCTTTTCTGGTACCCATTCAGGGTTTTTTTTAGTTTTTTTTTTTCTAGATTGTTCCTATGGAAAAAATCCATAAGAATTGAGTAGGATTTTTTTCACCCACTGTAGAATTTTAAACCATGACATCAAAAGGGCTTGCCTAGTCTGGAAATAGCTGGCATAACTTTTGTAAATACTCTGTTCTCTATTAGTTATGTGTTTGGTCTGCTCTAAGGGAATCATTATAGTTCTCTTTAGAAGTGGATAAAGCTAAACCACAAAGGGCTCTGTTGGTATAGAACGAAAACGTTCATTTGGGGAGTTAGTACAGAATGACTACTGTGCTTCAGTTTCACAGCTTTTCTTATCCTGAATCAGCTTCTCCATGTAGCCATATAGAAAATGACACCCTTAATAGGTGTTTTTGTTTCAAACCTGCATTAGAAGAATTTTTTTATGGTCTATGTTTAGTAAGTTCTACAGACTGCCAGTATAGCTTTTTGCACTCATCCAGGCACCGTCCAATGAAGTCTGTCACAGACCATTCCCCCCAAAACTCAGTTCTGGCTAGATGTCTCCAGTTCTTTCTCCTCTGGAAGAACTTTCTCCTTCAAGTGTCTCATTGTGAACATACTGTCACGTTTCCATCACTCTGAATTAATAAAATGTTAAATCTCTTGAGTTTTCTTATAAGGAAACTGTCTTGGCACAAGAAAACTATTAATGTTTGTCTTCCATTGTAAATAGTAAGAAAACTAATTTATTATCTGTCTTAGGTAAAACAACTGAGAGTAAGGAATTAGCAGTAAGACTGCTTAAACATTTGATGCAACGCAAGGTGCAATTACTCCAGCTGGAGATGATGTGAATTAGTACAAGAACTGAAAAATAACCAGAGGGTGAGCTGAAGGAAGATTTGAAAAGGCTCCGTTTTTTTGCAAAGGGACCTATCAAGCTAACAAATGGTTATAAGGGGAGATTCTCAAGGACTGAACTCCGACCACTTGTGTTTAGAATCTTTTGTATGGAGTTTGGATATGGAGGAACCCTTAGTACAGAGGAAGATGGAAATATGCAAGAGGAACTGTGTGATCTTGGAGATGAGAATAGAAATGCAATGATCATTAATGATGCAAAGTTTACAGTCACAAACTTGAGCTAATAACAAGAATTTTTGTCACAAGGTGGAGACTCATTGATTGAAAATGACAATGAAATGAAAAAGCAAAGGCATATTAGTCAGTCACTGACGCTTGGGCACCAACACACTGAGGTAAAAAGGAAGTTAAATTGGAACTTAGATGTGTAGTAATGGGATTATTTCTTTATGTTCCTTTTTTTCTGTTCTTTATGTGCATATTTGTGTTCTTTAAGAGAGAACTATCCATATAACCATGCAAGAGCCTGATGAAGCAAAATTCCTCATCTGGAATTCTGCATACATTTCTGCTCAACCATGATAAAGAAAGGTGACCCAAAGCTAATGTATGTTCATAGAAGGGCTGCTATGAAGAATAAGGGAATGAGAAATTTTTTTTTGAGATCTTGTTTTATGTCGTTAGGCAAATAAAGTCTGAGAAGCAGTAGGATCACAGTCTATGTAATTACAGTGGAGTAAGGATCACGGCAGGGAAAGTATTTTTGAAAAGAGAGAGCATTGGTAGAAGAATAAACAGGAGTAATTTGTATGTACTTTTGAGCTGTATATGTGAAGAAAGAGGTTTAGGAATAGCCTTCCAACAGAAATGATGTGTATGAGCAATTTTGTGGAAAGGTATGTACAAACACACCCTGTTATTTTTTAGGCTGAAGGTTTTTTATTTGATGTGAGACCAGTTCAGCATACTGGTGATCTAAAATATTTCCTCCTGTCCCATGTACTTATCTGCTTAAGTAAAGGTCTGCAACTGTTCTTAAAAAAATAATTAAAATAAAATAAAATAAAATAAAATAAAATAAAATAAAATAAAATAAAATAAAATAAAATATAGAAAATAGTCCCCGAGGCCCCTGCATCTGACATCTTTACCTAGCAGCTCATTTTGACAGGAGAACTAATGCATGTGTAAGACTTTGTAAAACAAGTGTCTCTTGTCAAATTAAAGTATTGATTAAAGTAGGAAAAGAGCAGAAAAGAGAGGGAATTTTCTTCTTCTTGACGCCTATCTTTGAACCATGTCACATTCCCAGAAAAAAAAAAAAAAAAAAAAAGGAGAGAGAGAGAGAGAGAGAAAGCTGTTCACAGAGAAACAGAAACAAAATATAACAGGAGTTTTGGGAAATTTCCCAAACTGTTTAGTTGTTTACTTTAAAAGCTGAGTTATTCCAGCTTTGGGAATATGCATTTGACAGAGGAATGCAGGCAATTTTTGTTTCTCTTACATCCAGTTCATTGATTAAATATATAAACAGGATGTCTTTAAGAGCAGAAAGTTTTAAAACAGGATTTGATACTAAGCAAGAGAGCTGCTAGTTCCCTTTTAGCTCTTTGAGTTTCATCTTTGCTTATCAGAGCTGTTTTAGGGTACAGTAATTTCCAAGTGCACTATTGGGTTGCGAGGTAAATAATCTCTAGAGATGAATATTTTTGCTTTCTTTTTTACTGTAAATGACAATAGTACACAGGGCTAGAAATTTCCCTTGTAAATTCTGGTCATCCCATTTGTTTGCTAAGTTCCAGTATGGACTCGGGACCTATTCTGTCAGAGCACTGAGATGTTACGCACCCTTGCTCATGCCTTTCTAGGGGGAGGTGATCCATCAGCTGTGCTTAAGGGTTTGACTAATGGCCCAGGGCCATGGAATTTGGAAGAGCCTTTTTGTTCATACAGGTGAGGTGAAGAAATTAACGACAGCTACTTAAGTACTGTTTCTATAAGAACAAAAGTCCAGCTTTCCAGGTCAATAAAATGCTGAGAGAGCTTGCCTTGGTATGAGCCGTTGCCCTGCTGGTAGTTCCACACTCCTCCAGCCTGGAGTTTCAAATAACTCAGGGAGCCTCAAAGAGTCAGTGAGGTCAGCCCACGCAGAGCAGCTTGCAGCGGGAACAGGATCTAATTGCGGATACAATTCAAGCAGAAGAGTATAAACAAGGATATGGGTGGCTGAGAGTTGTAACGTGAGGTTGCATGATAGCTCAGGCTTTTTATTGGCTGTTCTATATGACACTCACATATGAACACATCTGTATTTTCACCAGTCTGCTAAGAAACTCTGTGATCAAAACATTTTCCCCATGAATTACTAGATTAACAAATTTTATATCAGTCTCGTATTTTGTAATATTCTACTTAATTCATATGAAAATTTCTGCAGTTTTCACTACTTGGTTTTGCATCACTACTTCTTTCCATACAGTTTCTTTACATTTCCAACTAGAAATTTTTAAAATTCAGGAAACAATACACAGCTGTAGATAATTACTTTTCTTTCAAGTTGTAACTTTTATAATGACTGAGAAAAATGAAATTATTTTACTTTTCAGCTATATACATTCAAAATAAAGTAGGTATGATGAGTTTACAATTTCACTTTTATCACAATATCTGACATCAGATGCATATGAAGAGACTTAGCTGTCTTATTTTCTTGGCTTGCTCTCACAAACTGGAAGAATATATTATTATAAATGATACCACAAGGATATTCAAAACTTGCATGATTTCTTGATAAAAATCCCATTGCACATTATTATCTGCATACTTGTTCTATACCTGAACAGCAGCGTTTCAAGAACAGTACTCAGCTACTGAATGCATATTAAAAATAAGAGTGAGAAAGCAATAATCTATCCCAAGTCATTATGCAGAATCTCTACTTCTGTGCTTCACAGAACCATAGAATCACAGAATCACAGAATGGTTTGGGTTGGAAGAGACCTTAAAGCCCACCCAGTTCCAGCCTCCTGCCATGGACAGGGACACCTCCCACCAGACCAGGCTGCCCAAAGCCCCATCCAGCCTGGCCTTGAGCACCTCCAGGGATGGGGCATCCACAGCTTCTCTGGGCAGCCTGTGCCAGTGCCTCACCACCCTCTGAGTGAAGAATTTCTTCCTAATATCTAATCTAAATCTACCTTCTTGTAGTTTAAAACTATTACCTCTTGTCCTATCACTGACAAAGATTCCCTCCCCATCTTTCCTTTAGGTACTGAAAAGCCACTACAAGGTCTTCCTGGAGCCTCCTCTTCTCTAGGCTGAACAACCCCAACTCCAACCCCAATTAGCATTCCAATTGCTCTAATAATAATATTAATAACATATTCTGCATTACTTTTTACATTTAAAAAATACTATTTAATGAGCAAATGCCCCTCATGCAGCTCTCCCATGCTTTGCGAGCTACATTGCTGTTGGTCATTCAGTTATCATGTAACATGTATCTCTTTCCAGCACCATCTGCCCATTTTATCTACTAACAATATAAGTCCTTCAGGGCAGAGGCATTTGTTGCAATGAGCTGCTAATTCAGGGAAATGTTCCAGTACTTTCCTGGTCTTTCCATGCACTGATACACTTGAAAACTTCTCTACTATTACTCATGCTTTGTCATGCAATATGACGGGTGTGGGAACATCAGCCTGTATCATGTGGCCTGAAATGGTTGGTTCTGTGTTTCGTGGGTTGAGGCTTCCTAGTAAATCAGTGATGCTTTTCAAAACTATTTATCTTTTTAGCAGCCATATGCCCTACTCTCCGACAGCTAATCCCCTGCGCAATGCTTTTAGTTTTCCTTACCATCCCTTCACCATACATAGCATCTGCTCACGCTTGGCTCAGGTTGGGATATTTGAATTGCAGTAATTTGCTGTGATTTTCTTTTCTCTTTACTAACATTTTCTTAACTGCAACAGAATCATGTCAGCGTTATGCACATGTAAAGTGTGTATTTCCTCACTTTAGCTCTGCTCTTGCTTGGAGCCCATTCAGTACTGAGTTCAGCAAGAGGGTCATCAGCCACACGGCACCCAAAGGGCAGACCATGGTCCATGGTCCATCCTATGTACAGCGATTACTACATGTTTTAAAAACGCGCCCAGTCCTGCAGCACATTCAAGAAACTCAGCACATTCACATGGTGCTCTCTATAACCAGAATCTACCGCACTGTTAAAGGAGCATAGCCTGAAAGGTTATGCCTTAATGTAAGAAATGAAAAACATAATTTTCTGCTTCAGGGTTCATTTTTATTGTAGAGCAGCTAGATTCCTGCATTATATCTGTTCTCTCTAAAATGTTTTTATAGCATGTCGTGTTTGCCAGCACAACATTAAATGGTCCCCAGACACTGTTTTAGCTCACTTGTCATGTTTTCTCCACCATACCTCACTTTGTAATTACTGCCTCCCATTGCCAATAATTCATGCCCTCCAGAAGGCCCTGTTTAAGAGTGAGTAATAAAATACTGAGAGATTAATATTAGGTTGACGACAGATCATTTAATGCAACTCTTAGCAAAACTCTCCAGCGTCTAGGAAATCGACAGAACACCGTTGATGGCCTCTTTCTGATGTCATTCAATTAGCAACCAAGTGTTAGGCCTCTTAGGTTATTCTCCTGAGTTTAATGGAACACATTTCTTTTTAATCTTCAGTCCTCTTGGGGAACTGTATGAGGTGGGTTTAATTCATGTATATTTGGCATGGAAGTGGATCTTCCTAGATTACAAACCAAGATTTACACTAGTGTCTCAGCACTGTATTTAGTAAATTAAAATATTTTCATTTAATTGTGTGCTGATACTCCCAGTGAGATGCTAAGATCTTTGTGCACATGGATCCATATTTAGGTTCTGAAATTGCATGGTATAGACTAGATTTTCTAAAAGTCTTATGGGAAATTGTAAACAGTTGCATATGTTTCCAAGCACTTGGATAAACTACCTTACTGATTTCAAAACTGTAGTCCCAACAACTCAACTAAAACAATAAAATATCACACCCATTTTTTTCCCATATACCAAGCCCCTTTATGCCAACCTGACAATACAAAGGGGTTTAAAAATAGGTACGGATGATGCTTATCTAATTTACAAGCTGATTTTAGCAGGGATGTTCATGTGGGTACATTCCAGCTGAGTAAGAGCATTGATTAATTGGCTGTGGTAAATTCATCAGCCACATTTAAGATGTTACTACACAGATGTCATTCTGCTCCTCTGCCATTGATTACTAGAAGTTACAGAAGGGGACACATACCCCAGCTTAGCCTACTTCAGTTTTCACGCAAATGCCTTGGTTCCTCTGAAATGGTTTAAGGTAAGACATTGCATGATGTTTACTTGTTTTATTGCCAATGGAGTCAAAGAGTAAGAAGTTCTGGTTTTAAACTTGGGAGAAATGCTGGTGTGGAACCTGCTCCCTTCCCTCTAAGTCAGTGGGATTTGCCACCACTGACTGCCTTTCTGCCAGGATTTCAACCCAGGTGTTCAGCTCCTACTACTCGGTGTGGGGAAGGGGAAGAGAAATGGCAGAGAATACACACACCCAGAGGAAAAAACAAGCTTTGGTTGTCCCTGAAATCAGATTATGCTAGAAATTTCATGCCATATTAGCATTGTGTATTTTCATGATGTGTAACATGTAAAAGCACTAATAGCAAACGTGCTTGTGAGAGTAGGTGTACATGCAGTTTTCTGGGTGGCAGCACCAACCAAAGCGAGCATCACCTGCCCATCCCCAGCTGCTCCTTCTCCCAAATTGCTGTCCTCCAAATCATGCCAGCATGATGTTTCTGGGCTGTATAACAAGCCTATTCAGTAAAACTGGTTGAAAAGTAATCTTGTGTGAAGAAAGAGCCTTTCTTGAGTACCAGTTGACTGATCCTGCTCACAGAATGGCTTGGTGAACAGCAGGAAGGGCACGACTGAAGAGGGGGAGCTTGCCAAGACAGAAAGACGGGAAAGAGTGTCTGGTGGCAGGGAAATGCATTGAATCATTATGCTTGCCACTGAACACTGTGTCATGAACCCCCTTCAGCCTCATTTGGTATCCAACATTTGTAGACATGAACAGGATAGATAACATGTCACTTGATATCTGCCCACATATCTCAGCTGGCTTGTTAACATGCTTTAGTAATAGCTGAACTCTTGGACATTAACAGGTAGTTGTGATGCTACCCCTTGCCTCCTGAATTGACCACTTTCATGTAGATGAAGAAGACAAGCCAGTTACTCAGAACTACGCTCTTAATGGTCATCATTTCTCTGGAACTTTGTTGAATCAGATGTAATAATCTGAAAAGATTCCTCTCTTTTCTTCACTTTCCTTTGGAATAAACAAAATAGAGAGAATGTTGGAAGAATTTGTGACAGATTTTGAAGTTTCTTTGTAATTATAATGATGACTTTTTGATCTTTTTATATGGAAATATTCTTTCTGGCAGTATCTTATTAGGGATTTTGTGAACTGTCAGGTGACATACCTGCCTATTTTTTAAATAAATTCATGCCTTCAAGGGAAAGCATTATGTAAGCCATAAATCATTTTCACCTCTATCTTGATACTTGCTAAAGCAGTATCGGTTGATACCCAGTAAGAGATTGATCTTTGCAATTGCTGTTTTTAGCATTTAAAAACCCTAAACTAGCTTTTGCAGTAGTGTGAACATGGTATTGCCCAGTGCTTTTGAATCCCATGAATCATGTAGGATTGGCAGTCCACCTGTTCATCAACTCAGTCTGAAGTAAAGCTTGCCATCACCAGTGAAATGGAATAAAGTCCTTTTGAACTGACTGCTTCTTGTAGCTTCCTCATATTGTTTTTAACTGCAGAAGGAGTTGAATGATGTATAGTAGTGGAAAAATAGTGTCTTACATGGCATCTGATGTGCAGAACAGTGGTTCCCAACCAATGAAGCAGGACTCACAGGTGAGGCATGAGACTGTGACATTCAGAAATCCACTCCACAGGACTCCTCTGAGAGCTGGAAAGCATTAACAATTTTCTCAGGTGAGATTCAGCTCCACAGAAAGTACAATACTAAAACCATTAAGATGTTTAAAAGAGAAATTGCACTTGATATAAAATGTGTTCTGCTTCCAGCTGAGAGAGAATGAATTGGGGTAACATTTTTCCAGAAGCGCTTACCAATGGTGTTAACGAGTTTATGTCCATGCTTTTTTAAATATTTTACACATTCCTTTGCTCAGAATTGCAAAGATAATGTGGCTTAAGCCATGGGAGCCATTACTGTCAATGCAGCCTTGGAGATGTTTGTTACCACTTTCTTGCCAGATGTTATCAGTTTACAGCAGAATCAGCAGAGCGGATTATTCCTGCTTACAATCAATGATCAAACTATTCCTTAAGCTGCCTCCCAGTCTTTCTGCTGAATTGGCTGTAGACAGCTTATGTGATTTGTTATACATACTCTCTCCTGGGTTGCTTATTTTTTAAATTACGTTAACTGTTTGCTGTGTGAGTGCACATACAAACCTGAGAGCATATATATGCGGCACAACAAAGTGCACAATAAATGCAGTCACTTGGTATTGAAGCAAGGCAGATGAACTGGCAGGCCATGGGATAGCCATCCTTTCTGAAAAGCAGAGCTGATTGTTTTCCAGGACTATCCATCAGGAGCCATGCTGATAGGGAAACCACAGGACGGTGCAGCATTTTCTCCATTACATGACTTAGGCAAGACTGCTGTGCTGCAATCCTCTTGTGCCACACAAGTCAGCACTTTCTAGAATGGCCACCCCATGGGGGGGGATTTGAGTCAGTGCTTCTGCCCGGGCTCTGTGGACGTACATCAAAGGTGTTGGCTCAGGGATCTCCGATAGCTGTCTGCAACTCAGTGGTCCCATTCCTTTCAGTCAGTGTTCATGTATGCCAGCAGATGCCTGGCTATGATTTGAAATGCTTGGTGTCACACAAATAGCCACGGTATCTTACCGTGCAGCAGAAGATCCTCAATGCATATACATAGAATTTATTATTATTATTATTATTTCTGCCTACAGCTGCTGTCATCTGTGCATCCTGCTCTCATGCAGGCAGTTTGCTGGGCTATACCTGTCAGCCATCTGAAAATCCCAGTGACCGTACTTCGTTAGTCATGAAATACGGTCTATAAATTGCCTTCAGGGACTCTCCATCCAGACAACCAACGGTTCAGAATTTTCATTTACAGGATCTCAGCTCACTGAAATAAGGGGAAGTCCCTGTCGCGTACCATAACACTGCATGAGCCCGGAGTGCCTGGAAGTTACACGACCAGCCACGCTGACTCGCATGTACGCGCTCTGCGTCCGCGCCGCAATCGGTCGAGTCACACCGGCTCTGCCCAGCCTGGGTTCGGGCACACGCCTCAAGCCCGGGGAAAGCCTCACGCCTCACGGGCGTCGCAACGGCTGCTTCCAACGGCCAACGGCCACTTCCAGTGGCCAACGATCACTTCTAATGGCCACTTCCAATGGTCAACAGCCTCTTCCAACAGCCAACGGCCACTTCCAATGGCCACTTCCAACGGGCACTTCCAATGGTCAACGGTCACTTTCAACGGCCACTTCCAGTGGTCAACGGCCCCTTCCAACGGGCAACGGCCCCTTCCAACGGGCAACGGCCACTTCCAACGGCCAAGCGCCTCCCGCCCCCTCAGGCCGCCGCCGCGGGGAGGCGCTGAGGCTGTCGCGGGGGCAGTGTCCGCGTCGCTTTGTCGCCCGTTTGTCGCCGTGTCGCTTGTCGCGGCCCCGGGGCCCGGAGCCACAGCGTCCCCTGGCGGGAAGCCGCCGGCTCTGTCCCGGCGGCCGCCAGAAAGTGAAAGGCTTTCAATGAAAGCCGGCAGTTTCGGGACCGGGGTGAAGAAGCCGCCGCCGAGACCGGCGCCTTTCTTTGGCCGGAGGCCTCAGCAGGGGGCTGCAAGTTTCTCTGGGCCAAAGAAAGCGACATTATTTATTTATTTATTTATTTATTTATTTATTTATTTATTTATTTATTTATTTTATTGGGGGTTAAAAATGGAAAGCGCATAAACCTCTTTCCAGTCTGCTTCATTCGGTTGATGACTATTGGGAACGTGCTGATCTTTAATGATCTGAGACTGACAGCGCTGTCCCGCCTGTGAAAGGCAGCCAAACCCACCACCGCCATTACAAGAGAAAAATCTTAATTCCGATAAAAATTCCTGCAGCCTTGGTGTGACTAGGCTGGGTGTCTGTTTCAATGCTGGCTTATCATTAACCAGCCAAGCTCGATGCAGTTTGCTTACACACGATCCTGTTTCAAATTAACTAAAGAGCAAGAATCACATCAAGATGAAGCAAGAAGGATTCATTCATAGTTTAATGCAAGAAATATGTAAAGATCTTGCACAAGCCATGCATAATAATTGCATCTTTTTGGCACCAATAACAAGTACTTGTCATTTGTTGACACAGTACTGAGTTAACGTAAGAAGCAAAATATGCAACACTTCAAAGAATTGTGCTTGCTGTTGGATGGCAGAGGAAACGGAAAGGCTAGCTGCACCTGGACATTGGGTGTTAATGCATGGTCTTATCGCTAGTCGGTGGGGGAAAAGGAATGAAGCTGCTGTGACTAAAGTGCATCAGAAAGCTTGTTTCACTTCTGCTTGGCATTGCCACTATCCAGCCAGCAAATATCTGGTTACCAGCTTTGAGCTGCTCACAAGAGCTGGTCTGGGGACAGTTTGACTGAGAAACATGTACTGGAAACACCACATTTCATCGAAGGAGGTGGTGAATAGAAACCCTGCATTTGGGCTCTTATGTCTTACTATCTGTACTAGAAGAAATGAAATACCCCACAACTTTACATGATTCAGTGTTGTGCTACTCACAGCATGCTCACAGTTCATGTTGAAGCACTGGAAGTGCTATGCACATATGTGACTTAAGAGGTCTCAGTATGAGCTGGACATTTCTACTTTTGAGCAATCAAATTACATACAAGAACCAAACCACTCATTAGAGGAGTAGTAAAAGACTAGATTGCCCGAATCAAATTCTGCCTTTTGTTGTACCTGCTGGAATCAGCCTTAGGTTTCATTCATGCTGAAGTCTCTGTTATTAGGGGCAGGAAACTTCATTGTTCCTGTTGCCTATAAAAAGAACTGATTCCAGATTATGTACTTCCCCTCTAATTGTACAAGGTCCTAATATTTCCTTTCATTATCTTCATCCACATGGACAGTGACTATTTTGTTCAGAGAAGTCAAGAAAGATGCAAGAAACCATCTTCTACCACAGTCTGAATATGCTGATCTGTGACTTATCAGAAGTGAGGGTAATTCAGGGAAATGCTCTCTCTGAATCATCTGCTGGGAATGTTAATTTTTGTGGGGTCCCCAGAATTATTATTCTCACTTTTTTTTTCCATTTTTCTATTATATTTTGTCTGCAGATGATGTTGCCATTTATCTCTGTTCCTACTTAAAAAGCAGAAGAATATGTTTTCTTCTGCCTTAAATAGTCATATAGATTTTTGGCACAATTTCCCATCTTCACCAGCTCAGGACTGTAGGATGTAAACCCCAGAGCCAAACTACAGTTTCTTGTACCATTCCATCCAATAAATATTGCTGGCATGTCCCTGTGATGGATGTTTGCAATCATTTGTTTTATTTTTACTCTAGTAAAATAGTATTCTATATTGTGGGGTGTTTTTTTTTTCTCTGTTAAATAAATGCAGACTTTTGACAGCGCAGCCAAGAAGAATTCTCTTACCTCTTTATGAATTAATGTCTACCTCTGAGCTTTCTATGCAAAATTAATTCAGATTTCCTGAACTGATTGTTCACTTTCAATCTATAATTTTGGCTTGCTAGATGTCTGTGTAACCATCTAAAAACTTGCATGCAGAAGAAAGTTGCTGATATATTTTATTAAGAAAATTACACTTACCTGTGGGAGATGAACTAAAATCCTGACTATCCAGATTAAAGTCTGGATTCATCCAAATCTGACTGAAAGGCTGAATGGCATGATTTTGCCTTGCTTTATTTCTTAGCAAAGTGATGAAAGATGAGGTAATAGGAAGTGTTTGTCCCAAAGCTTAGGAAACTGACCTCAAGCTCAGACTGCTGCTTGCTCATCACGAAGCCTTACGTTATGAGAACTTTTTTTGCCGGTGTGTTGCCAAAGATAAGTCCACCCTGGAGCAAAGTACATCTCAAAGAATCTGTGGCCACGGAGATGTCTGTGCTGCATCAGGTACACCTTGCAGTGTCCGTGTCCGTAGACAAGGCCATGCTAGAATACCTTGAAGCAGCTTCCAAGTTGCATGTTATAGGAAGTCCTATAGCAGGAATCACTCAAACCAACAGAGGATGAGCCTCGCAAGACAGAGTGCAGGTACACCAGTGACCCAACCAGAGATGGCTTTGGCATCCAATAACTCTATGCAACACGCCACCTCTCCTGTCCTGAGCGACCACCATAACAGACAGAAGCTTAGTCACAGAGTAAAAGAGCTCACTGGACATTTTATGAACATTTTATGGACTTTTCATAGGGGTGGTCCTTAGACTAAGGGAATGATATCTGTCTATTAATTGAAGGGTGGTGATTAATGAGGGGTCTGAGCATGATGTGAATGGTATGGAATAAGGTGTACATATTGTCATAGTTTTGGCTGGGACATAGTTAATTTTCTTCATAGAGGCTCACACAATGCTGCGTTTTGGAATTTTGATGAAAACAGTGGTGACAACACACCAATATTTTTAGTTGTTGCAGAGAAGTTCTCAAACAGAGCCAGGACCTTTCTGGCTTGGAGGTGCACCAGGAACTACAAAGACACACAGCCAGGACAGTTGGCCCAAAGTGACCAAAGGATGTCCCATACCACAAAGCATCACAATCAGCAACAGCTACGGTGAAGAAGGAAGGAGGGGAGGATGTTCGGCGTGATGGCATTTGCCTTCCCAAGAAACTGTTACATGTGCTGCTGTGCCCTGCTTTCTTGGAAGTGGCTAAACATCTGCCTGCCGATGGGAAGTAGTGAATGAATTCCTTGTTCTGCTTTGCTTGTGCACACAGCTTTTGCTTTACATAGTCAACCATCTTTGTTTCAACCCATGAGTTCTCACACTTTTACCTTTCCAATTCTCTCCCCATCCCACCTGGGGTGAGTGAGTGAGCAGCTGTGCTGCCTGCCAGGGCTAAACCTCAACACAAGTGGAAGCACAGTTACTCAGTGGTCAAAGTTTACAGAACATTAAAAGTGAAATTGTAAAAAATAACAACTTTTTTAGTGCAAAGAGTTTAAAACAGACTCATGCCTTTTCTTTTTTTTAATTAAGAGATTTTATGTTTTCTATTTAAAAGCAAAAGAGTTTTCTCTCTTAGTGATGAAATGGTCCATGTAATGAGAACTCACGGAATGCTGTAGATCTTCCAGTAAGTATCATGTGTTGGATTTCCCATCCATTTAAAACGTGATCAACCCCCAAAAAGCAGTACAAAAACCTCCCTTGTCCCTACTTGTAAATTGGGAAGCAATTCACATCCTGCCTGGCTTTTCAGTATGGAATTCTAGCACTTCAAAGAACTGTCCATTATTTTGTATTTGTATGATGGTTGGTGGCACAAGAAAGCCACAAATTCATTTGCAGTTTCTAAGCACTGCTTATTACAATGCGTAATAGACAAGTTTAACACATATTTAAATCATGGTGTAAGTTTCTCATTGTATGTAAATTACTCCTTAAAAGAGGAGTATGTGATAAAATGCAGTAACTCGAGCTAATTCAGCACTCAGAAAGCATACAAAACAAGCGTAACAGAGATGCCTAAGAGGAAGAAGTGTGGGAAGATAACCCATATATTTAGGGAGAACTGTTAATCTTAAACTCTCTTGTTAGTTATTCATGTCATTGCAGGCTGGGCATTAGGCACTGTTGGAGTGATTGCCATTAATGATGAAACTCAGCCTCTCTGCAGGAGCCATGGCGCACACACAGAGTGCAGCAGCACCTGCAAGTGTGGCTGAGTTTGAAGGACCTGGTGATGTGCTGGGTTGGGCTGGGAGACTTGGGCGCTGCAGGAAAGGGAATCTGTGGAGATCTGTGCTGGTAGCTTCTGCTTTGACCAGGGAGGTGGCAGGGGAAGGGCCCAGAGTAGGGGGAGGGAGGCTAGGATGAGGCTAGAGCTGAAAAAAGTCAGAGAGGTGAAACTGTAATTTTCTAACCTCTCTTACCCTTTACTGTAATACTTCTGAGCTCTGTTTACCCAGAAAGACAGGATGAAAGGGAAATGCTTTCTTTCTCTCTTGGCCTTCATCTTTTTCTGTCAGAACAGTTTCTGTGACACCCTCGGCATGGGAGAATACATATTTTTTCAGTTCAAAACTGTGTTTTACCTGCTGAGGTGTGTAGATGCATATAATTGAGAGGGCGGAGGGAAAACATAAACCTACTGTCACAATGCTTGTAACTGGTGCTGCTAATGCCTTCTGTGTTGTTGCTTTCTGCCACAAGGCAGATAACGCTATATTCATTTTACAAGCCAGCACATATTAAAAACGTGCAGGTCACGTTGCCCAGCACCCATCAGTGAACAGTTTATATTACCTGTAAGTTGATTCTCATCCTACACATTTTGAAGAATAACTGCTGAAGTCAATGATTCTCTTGGACAACAGGATTATAGCTTGTGCCACTACTTAGTTGCTGTTAAATTTGACCCATAGTGTTTTTGGAGATGGATATGCCTACTCTGCTTCTGAATTTAGCTTGCTGTTCTCTTACTAAATAAAAGTCCTGGAGGGACAAAAAGAGACCTCCTTCTGAAATTTAATCCAGATCACATGCATGGTATGGCACAGAACAAGAACCACAGAGTCCTCTGCCAGACCTAGATCTTATAAAATCTAAACATACCAATAATCACAGAGGTTATTTTTAAATGTTTACCATGACTCTCAAAGGCACATACACATTTAACATCTGTATCTTTTTAAAGTGTTATTTATTCTAATATATCACATCTCTGGCAGTAATTTTGTGCTAATTGCTCAGAACATGCTGTCCCTTGGGGGATTATAAACTGAAGTATGACATTTACTGTGTTTTTTCAAATTTACACATACCGAATACTCAACTAACCTGACATCATTGGGAGCTCAAGATGGTTGGTGACTGTCCATTTCAATCCACAGGCATGGATTTATTGCCATGAGTCAGAGAAGTAGAATTACCTTTTCATGAGGTTGGCGTGATCTGTCTTTCCATATAAGATGCTACTATGGTAATGTTGGTTGAGTTACTAGGGTGACCTAAAAACATTAACAGGGTGTTTTACACTGAATTCATTTTAAAGGAAACTGGGCATTACCTTCTGTTCCCTTACTAATGCATATACTTACCCATATTTAGAATTGCTCTTTAGTTCTTGAATTTTAGTTACTTGAAATTAGACCCCCAAAAGGATTTAAGCACCATTAAAGTCACTATAATTCCAGCTCTGTTCTGCCTAACCCTACATTTCTGTTCAGCTGGGCATGCACAAACATCAGGATCCATCGTCTGTGGCTGCGCAGACCCATAGCTCCAGCAGTATGCTCTGAGAGGGACTTTGCCAGCCTGCCTGACTGTCAGGACCTGATGTGGCATTCATTCTGAGAGCACACACGCTGGGAGCTGTGTGTGTGTGTTTAGACAGATCGCTTAAGAAATTCACTCTCAAAGGTTTCCTCCATGATCACCATGCAGGTTGCATATGGCAGAGGCATATATGCATACGGCTGAAGACACTGAGAATTCTCTTTAAAATCACAGGATTCTTTATCAGTGCTAGCAGGGTGGGGTTTTTTCTTTCTTTTTTTTTTTTTTTAAGGATTCGTATCTGTCTTTCATTCACACGCACAGGAGTAGTATACTAATGCTTTCCTACTTAAGGAGCAGTCTGAAATGCCAGACATAACTGGATATCCTCTCCGCAGCCAGGACACTGATTATAGATATGTCTGTGAACGGCAGAACTAGAGGCTTGGCAAGGAGAATAGGGTCCTATAGTGTGTTCAGTGTCTGTGAAAATGCAGAATAAAAGGGTCAGCTATGAAAGAATCTATTTTTTTCTATCTTTGCTTATGACAAGTCAGCTTTTAGAGGGAATCCTGTTTCCAGTATATCATGCATTACGGTTTCTGAACTAGCAGTGTTTTTTCTGTACTTTAGAAAATTATACCTAAGCAGTTGTTTCAATAATCATGAATGCTGACAGGGCACTGTTCAAGCAATTTGGATTGCAAGGCAATTAAAAGCATCTTGAAGTACCTGGGGATAAAAAAAAAATAAATAAAAATTTTTTTAAAAAAAAAAAGGAAAAAGAAATGCACCAAATGTCTTTAAATGATGGCACTGTATTTTTGGGAAGAGACAGAAAATGGCCCTCTGATGGGTTCCATGTCCTCCTTCTCTGGTACATGTATTGCCATGCATGGAAAGTATCATTACTCTGACATTTAAATATGTGTCATATGTGCCATAGTCATTCAGCTGGAGTTTCTATTTTCTTGTTTCGAGGGGAGAGAAAGATGAGAAACCAAAGAAGGGGTTGAATCAAATCTCTCCCCCTGCTTTGCCCCTTATCTTTTCTTTTACAATCATGCAAATCTTACATACAATTTTTTTCACTGCACAGGTCCTTATGCTACTCAAAGACAGTCTAGGTGTACTGGTGACAGCCAAATGTGGGATTGTACCTACTGTCTCCTGGGTCCCTTTGTCTCAGAAAACACTTGTCCCTTGAGCCAGTTCTTCCTCCAAGAGGCCTTTCTGAGGCCTGATACCCACCTTTGGTTCCCAGGCGCCTTGGAAATGGTGCCTGAGCTCTGAGAGCCCAGGAGTCAGTGACACAGGAGAAAGATAACGCTGTTTGTACCTCAGGATGGGAGGGCGACGGGCTGCACATGAAGGGCTCCTGCACAAAGGTGCCTGAGATTAAGAGCCAACACCACTCAGTAGTATTGTTTCTCTTTTTACAGATGATGCTAAAAGTAGTCCTCTTCTTAACTTCCGCTAAGATTGCTTTTGCTGCTGTGGTCACAGCGTCCAGGAGGACCTCAGGAGCTAGAAATGTTTCTTCGGAAAGAAGATACGGTCCTTTGTTGAGTTTGTTATTACCTTTTGCTTTATTCTCATCCATGGCTTCTGCCACAGTGACCTATTCTGGCCTAAGCAAGTTTATTTTATCTCCTTTCAAATGTTTTTACAGAATTTTTGCCTGTGGTGAAGAGGATTCAAACATATCTTGCAAAAAAAGACATCAGCTCTCACATTGACTAAAAACATTACCAAAGCACTCACTTTTCCAAATGCATCTATAACACTTTTTTTTCTTTTTAGTGATTTATTTATTTATTTATTTATAGTGTAGTTATAAATTACACGATACCTTTGTGCTGCACAGACTTTCAGATTCGGTGTAGTCCTTTGCAAACTTTTTGGAACACTAAATGTGTGAATACCTGTTCACTTGGGTTTGTACCTGCAGTTTTCTTCTATAAATAGCTCCTGGGTGAGATTATCCGTGAACTTATGTGCTTGGCAACAGGAATCTTACGTCTATTTGGTGAGCATTTTGTGTAGATATTTTATTGAAAGCTTCTGTTCATGTTTCATACAGAACTGTGCAAACTATCACACATACAGAGAAGAAAAAATGTGATATGTTATCTTATTTGGAAATACTTGGTCACACAATTAGAAGATATTTCATCATTCATGTGTAAAATAGCAGAGTTGAACTTCTGCTTGCACTCTCAACAATGGTATTTCCTGCTTTTGAATACGTATTTGTGCAACTTAATATTTGCTTTAGCTTCCTGCAGAATAGTTTCTCTTCTCTTTAAGGAAACTATTGAGTTGTTGCTATAAACCAGCTTTGGAACATTCTGTACATTTGAGTAACAACTTCTAGAAAGATGGGAGGGGGAGGGTAAGTGCACAGAGGGGCAGGAGAGTCTAAAATGTTTCAAAGAAATTCATATAAAAGTAACAGGAGATAAACGTAAAACTCTTTTTTGCTGTTTTTACCTTGATGCAGAGGGACATGGTATTATTTGAAAGACAGGTAATTTTTAAAATTAATCTCTCTTTTCTCTTGCTATTAATTCTAAGGATTTTTTTTTCTTTGAACTTAGTATTGGTAACCCTTCAGAATTAGCACTCATAACTGGTTTCTCTAGTCACCCTTTCCTTGGTCCGTGGATGGTTCTGCTGTCAGCAAAGGAATGTGATATGACCAAACCCAGACATTCAAAAATCCTGTTTAAAAGTGTCCCCCCTTTGCCAGCAAACAAACAAACCCCAAATTCCCAGAACATTTGTTCCTAAACACGAAATGCTAACAGTCTAATGCATTGAATACAATTTATTTTCTCTTGGTTTCTGAACAACTTAGTATACACAAGCAATATTTCTAAGGCTTTTCCTAAAGTCATGAGGAATGAGGTTCTCATCCAATAAAATGCTTCCCAGATCTGGGGCTTCAAGAATGCATGATAAAACCACAGGAATTTGCTACAAATGTGGAAGTTACGAGCCCTTTGTGATTCACTGTTGATGGCTGTGGTAGATTAAAACAAGTGAAGAAGTTCTCACCATGCCGGCTTCAGAGACTGATGCTTACCCAAGCAAGGGGAGAAAGGATCCCTATTTCAGCCAACAAAAGTTAGCTGCACTCCATTCAGCAGGGGGACTATTGCATACTCAGTTTTTCCCCAATTATTTTCTCTTATTCTGATCTCAACTCTTAACCAAGCAATTGTCAATGGATTGAGAATTTTGACTGCAGTATCTGTTTGGATAAAATCATTGAATGAATTGCACACGTGCTCTTCTTTTCTGAGGTGTCTTTGCCTTGGTTGGCCAGGATGGATGTCATAAAGTCACAGAATCACAGAATGGTTTGGGTTGGAAGAGACCCTAAAGATCATCCAGTTCCAACCTTCTGCCATGGACAGGGACACCTCCCACCAGACCAGGCTGCCCAAAGCCCCATCCAGCCTGGCCTTGAACACCTCCAGGGATGGGGCATCCACAGCTTCTCCGGGAAACCTGTCCCAGTGCCTTACCACCCTCTGAGTGAAGAATTTCTTCCTTATATCTAATCTAAACCTACCCTCTTTTAGTTTAAAGCCATTCCCCCTTGTCCTATCACTGCACTCCCTGACAAAGAGTCCCTCCCCATCTTTCCTTTAGGCCCCTTCAGGTACTAAAGGGCTGCTGTAAGGTCTCCTGGAGCCGCCTTTTCTCCAGGCCCAACAACCCCAACTCCCTCAGCCTGTCTTCATAGGAGAGGTGCTCCAACCCTCTGATCATCTTTGCGGTCCTCCTCAGGACTCATTCTAATACTTCCATGTTTTTCTTGTGCCTGGGGCCCCAGAGCTGAACGCAGTGCTTCAGATGAGATCCCATGAGAACAGAGCAGAGGGGGAGAATCACCTCCCTCACTCTGCTGGCCACATTGCTTTAGATGTAGCCCAAAATACAGTTGGCTTTCTGGGCTGCTTGCACACATTGCCGGCTCATGTCAAGCTTCTCATCAACAACCACCCCCCCGGTCCTTCTCCTCAGAGATGCTCTCAATCCATTCTCTGCCTGGCCTGTATTTGTGCTTGGAATTGCTCCAGCCCAGACGCAGGACCTTGAACTTGGCCTTGTTGAGCTTCATGAGGTTTGCATGGGCGCATCTCTCAAGCCTGTCCAGGTCCCCCTGGATGGCATCCCTTCTTCGGTCACAAAAAGAGTGTGTATTTTGAGTATCCAGGAAAAACAACTGATCTATTCTAGTTCTATATGTGGGTAATTCACAAGTTAACGCCTATAGGGAAAATTGATCCTGGCATCGTTTATAAAATGTTGGGCTTGAGTTTATCCTTATTACTCAGGAGGGAGATTTTGTGGGTTATGATAGATCGTTCCATTGCACAAGCCCCGATGCCTGGCAGTCATCAAAAAAGCAAATCAAATTTCTGGAATTATTAGGAAAGGAACAGTGAACACCAAGTTCCCACTGTATTAACCCATCACATGACTACAGCTTGAATACTGTGTGCAGTTATGGTCTCCTTACCTTAAATCCTTGGAAAAGACACAGGCCTTTCCTAGAAAAAATGGGTAACAGGAATGACCATGGGAGTGAAATAGCTACTAAAAAAAAAGGTGACTAAATAGGCTGGAATTCTTCATTCTGAAAGAGAAATGATCACAAATCGCGTGGAGAGCATGGGTAAGCATTGACCCTTCCAGTTCAAGGATGAGCAGCTGTCAGGTGGAGCTGCAAGGAATCGGGTTGAAAGAAACAAAAGGAACAGTTTTCTCATCAGTGGTAACATCCCTATGGAACATGCCACCAAATGTACTGCAGATGTTGGTGTTGTAGATGAGAAACTGGGCAAATACTTGAGAGAAAGACCCTGACAAGAGTTACTATCTAAAGGAATCATGTCAAGCTTGTGTGACTGCTGAGCTGAAAACAGACTGTGGGAAAGCACCCAGGGGAAGTATACTTGCCCTGTTCTTGTTCTTCCCTGTTCTTGGTCACTGCCGTAGAAATAAAATGGGTCGGGAAGGACCTTTGTGCTGAACCTGTGACGCTGCTTGTAGAGAAGCCAGGCAGCTGCTCAGCAGGCAGCTCTGGGACATATGCTGACCTGAGGAGCTGAACGATACCCGAGCTGGTGTAAATGAGCTACCTCAGATGCCAGGAGCAGCCAGTCCTCTGGCTGCATGGAGGGCTCATCCTCCCGGTGCCATCAATTAGCCTGTGCTGAGTTTCTTGCTGTCATCGCTGGGTTGTGCCCAGTACAAAGCCAGCTCGTATAAAAGTCTTGCTATACCACACTACTTGCTGTGTGGACATACCCACAATCTAAGTGGGTACAGCGGTGCACCAATTATTTTGGTGTGGTCTGCAAATATAAAGCTGCTAAATTCTCAGAAGTGGGGAAAAGGATTCCAGCTTCAACTCTCACTTTGTTTCCCTTTCCTATTTACTCATTTCACAGGTCTAATAATTTTTCTCAGTGTCACCTCTAGTATGCTTAGCTTGGAATCTGAAAATCATCAGCTGTTTTTCTTTTTGGTTCCCGCATCACTGTCAGCAGTAGTAAAGCCATGCAGCCTGAACTGATGCTGTATCAGGAATAGAATCTGGCATATTCTCTTTAAACTGCGATGGCTCTGAAGATCTAATAGAAGTGAAAATTAGTAAATAACTATTTTTATCACTAAAGTCAGCAGTTGTGACTCAGAGTGTCCACTAGGGAAATGAACTTTGAGCAATAAGATTTTTTTTAAATATTGTCACTCTTCATCTTAACTACACTTTAAAAAGAAATGATGTCCATTTCATAAACAAATCTGACATTGATGCCTTTATGAGCTAGTGAAGAATGTTACTAAGTATTTCTATGTAAATTAATATTCTTGAACATTTTCATCTTGTGATTCTCAGGGTCTCCAGCTGAGGGCACTGGGCAAACATAGAAACATGGCAATGGCCAGACTGAATGAGACTAGTATCTAGTCCTGTGCGCTGCTCACCAGTTGAAGAAGAAAAAAATGGATGAGATACAATTGCCAGTCTGGATTTACATATATATATATATATATATATATATATGTATATATTTAAGATGACGTAGATTTAGTGCTTAAAACTCTTTTCTAACTGACAACTGTACAGTTTTATTTTCATTACCCATAAATCATCCAGTTTCTTTGGCAAAACTAATAATAACTGTGACTTTAATGCCACCCCCCCTTAAGCAATAACTTCAGATTCTTGATGGGACCAGGCAGAAAAGTTATTTTACATTTAAATTTGTTACCATTCCGTTTTATTAAAAGAATGTCTAGAGTGAATCCCTGGCTTTGCCTACCTCCAATGTTACACTCAATTACATCAAGGGAAGAGAGAGAAAAAAGTAGATGTACCTTATTAGTGTATAGGGTAAAACTAAGTATGCTTTGAGGTCTGCATGGGCCTGTACACACACAGATTTAGTGTCTAAAACAAGCCCTAAGGAGAAGATACAAAGTATTATTTAGCTCACAGAATATTAATTATTCTGTTAGCAAGATGTCATAGAGACCAGTCGCTCGTGTAATAGGATGATTTCAAATGATATCATCTAAGGAAAATATTATAAAATACCAGTTCAGGAATTCATTACCCTAATTTTGTTGATAAGATTTTCTAAAACAAGACAGGCAGATGATCTACAAATTTGCAAAATTGGAAGTGAATAAAGTATTCAAAACTAAAATTTGATAACAAGTATAAGAGAATGCATGAAAGGGTGAATATACATGTTGGCACTGCAGATCTGTTAATGGATATACCGATAAGAATAAGCATTCAACATTGCCAGGTTATAGTAGTCTAGATCTTCCTTCCAGCTGATATTTTTAACTAGATTTTGCAATAGCGCAGTGGATTTCCTGGTCCCTGTAGCTCCTGGCCTTCTATCTGACCTCTGTGTTACAAGTTATGACTGCTTGTAAAGGATTGAAGCCAAAAGTTTTCGTCCACATCACCGGCTGTCAAAACACAGGGACTTCTGTCTGGGTGTAGATACTTAGTTTTGGAAAGGCAGGATAGAACATTTTGTTCATCTTTCCTCATGCTTCCACACACACACACCCGCACACACAAACACACACACAGAAACAAGCCAAAGCCCTATCTGTGCAGTACTGCTTCACTATTTTCCACATAACCATAGAAAGCAATCAATAAAACAAAAGTATTAAACCCCTTAGGTAATCGGAAAGCTGAAATAACTATCAGCTGGTGGGTTGCAAGGTTTAGAATGATTCAGGAGTTCTAATTTCCAGTGCTTTAATCTAAACCCTAGGACGTAAATAAGAAATTAGCTGGAATTCATGATCAACCTTGTAATGACAAAGCTTTGTTTACACCTTGACAATCAGTGAACAGTACCAATTTCATTTGATAACATGCTTATTGTTGAAAACCTAAAAGATGTGTCTGTTTTTTCTAAATATATATATATATATAAATGTTTTTTTAAGCAGATGAAGTTGCTCCTGGACCTGGAAGCTTAGAATGAATTAAATGACACGAGTAAATATATATTAATTATTTTTTATTAAAGTATCAAAACAAACTTGAGAATAGAAAACAAACCACTTTTAATGCATTTTAAAGGTTCTCCTGAATAAAGTATACTTTTAGAAAACTCATGCAACATACTGCTCCTGTCTAGCTGTTTAAATACGCTTTCATGGGCATAGTCAAATTACCTTGAGTACCATCATTTCTACAGTAGCGTGCAGGAGCACGCATGCACACACACACATACACACAGTAGAAAGCAGCTGTGTCTACACATAAAGAAATAAAAATAGATTATCTTCTGACAATAGTAGTGGTACCATATTAACATTTGGCATGCTAAGTACATCACATCAAGCAACATAAGCATGACGCCTGCGTCAACAGTGATACAGTTAAAAGCAACCATACAAATTCCCTAAAGGAGAGACACAAATTCTGTCATCATATTCTAGTCTCTGTGATAACACTTTATAACAGTACAGGAGGCAAACTCTTGTCTGCTGGTATTTGATGCGCTGAAGGCAAAGCCGAGGTGTACGATACCACAATGACGCCTCAGTTTTGTACTCCCATACAGAAGTCAAATACCAATGAAAATCGTTTGGCGAGTTTACTGTTAACACACTTCATGTAAATCTATTGTCTGACAAACAACTGGCCCAACTTCCCATAAAACTTTCCCTCTGAGCCAGTGAAATCACAGCAGAGGCTCCAAACTCTGCCTACAGGACATTAAAAAAACTCTCATTGAAGTCAATGGCAGCTCCTTCCAACATACAGAAAGAAAATGGATTCTCAGGACAGAATCAGACTAGTGTGTTGTCTTTTTAATACATTCACTTTTCAGATACATGAAGTACATATCTTTTAAACACGATATAGGACATTACAATATATCCAGATCTTAGGAAAACGTACTAAGAAGTTCTGTTGCAGAATATAAAGATCATATAAGGATCAGGTATGATATCTGATACACTCAGCCTGGACTTGTAGAGTAAGAAACTTGTGGCTGAAGTATCTTTAAGTTTAGCCTTTAGAATAAAACCACAATTTCAACACTGCATAACTGGTGTAAAATATTATGTACTGTAAGCTCCATTATTATTGTCTGCTTCATTTAAATTGTGACATTGAGCAGCTAGACACCACTGAACAAGATACAGAATTCTGGGAGGTATAATCTCTGTACCCAATCATTCAAGATACTCAGGACCTCATCTGTGGAGATGATGAAGGATAAGTGTTTTAAGTAGTGGTGTCTCAAATACAACTAGTGAAGTTTAGGAATATATAATATTAAACACCAAGAGATAAAAGTAAAAAGACAGCACAACACTTGTGTTTTCAGTTTTATCTTGCTTGCAGTATTTATTTACTTTACTCATTATGATATTAGTGATAAATAAGGATAATATTTTCTTTTACAAAAAAAAAAAAAAGAGATATATTTCATAGGATTAAACAATCTGAGAATTTCACAGAAACATCAGACTTTAAACACTCGTAGCTCCAACTGTTTTGTCCAGCAGCTCTTCTACCAGTTCAAAAACATCTAAGGTTAGTATTTAATAAAAAATAAGAACAGTTACTCACTATATCAAAACTCTTGTCTGCTTTAGATTCTAAGTAATACTTTTGATTGACTGTAGTTGCCACCCCAATGTAAAATAAAAGTAGCTGCAATCATAATTTTTCCCTCTGAGTCATCTGGCAAAAGGAAGTAATCCTGACAAGGATGCAAAAAGCTTTGTCAAGGCCTTATGCCTGTAAGAACTATCTGTATAACCAGACCTACTAAAAGCCATGGAACCTCTTCTGTGAGTGAGGGTTAAGGCTTGTAGGATTAGATCCTAGACAAAAATATATATATATATATTTTTTTAACTTTTCATGATTCATGAGCCTGCGATTCAGTCCTGCAGTTCTGTGCTTGGGCAAAACCCATATCAAAATCCCTTCATAATTAGTTTCCTCTTTCCAGTGGGTCCAATTCACCCAGTCACAAAATACTCTCCTGACATGCAAAGAAAAATTACAGTCCCCAAAGGATGGTAGGTGGGGTTCCAACTCATAAAATATGAACTTAGCTACATGGAATTTTGCAAGAAACATTTCTTTGTCACACCTACTAGACTTGTCAAATTCAGTCTCTGAGATGAGTCATAGAAAAAAGCCACACAAGTGTTGTGAAAAAAAATTACAAAGCTTAATTGGAACTAAAGGCTTTTTGTGTGTTTGTGTGTGTGTGTGTGTGTTAGGTTAGAATGCAATATTATATATCAGTGCACTCTGCCAGAAACCATCCTCCTGGAAACTGCAAAACTTTAAAAATACTCTCAGTCTGCTTTCCCTACCAGCCACAAGGAAAGTAGTGTCCGTCCAGCACAGCTGTCTGTACCATGTGCATCATCGGCAGTCATAGTGTCCTAGCACAAACGTCGTGAGTGCAGATACTGTATACTAGCAGAGAGCTAAATCTTCTGAAGCTGTTGTCTGTAGCTCCTAGGAACAGCAAGTATGACAGGTGCAAAACCTATATTTGAGGCAGAAGGCTCTTCAATTTGACTGAGACCATATCTTCCAAGGGGGAAGAATCACTGTCAAGCCAAAATGATTCTTTCCACTCAAGAAAGCAATCTGCCCTTCCTAAAGGCTCTTGACTAATAGAATCCTACACATTAAGTCAGATCCTCCGTGGATTCTGGTAGCTGTTAAAAACATACTACATATTTCCATCTTTGCCATATCACTTAACCTTGTAATGTTCCTTCTTTGATCTGTTGAATAAAAAGATTCCTTTCATCTTCAGGTGTCCTTCCATTTTGCGCCCGAACTATACAAGTGGGTCTGTGAAGATTTAGCATGTATATCAAATGCTGCTTCTCATTCTTTAGCTCTTCAATCTGGGCTTTTAATTCCGCATTGATAGTTTCCAGCTTTTCTGATTCCTAGTCAAAAAGTACAGACACAACTATTAGACTGAGCATTTCACATAGTTAATTATCTAATAGCTGCAGGTTTTTTTTATTGCTGGGAAAGTATATGACTAGCTGAGAAAGAAATGACATGCTCTTACTGTCCTGTAGTGGTGAAACTATACGTCCCCCAGTTGATAATAGTTTAAAAAACAGATTGTCAGTTGCCTTCAGTGGCCTTTAGAGAAGTGTAATGAACATCGAAAAGCCAAATTCAGATTCACATTCACTTACAATGGCAGGCATCCAAAGTAATGTTTCTATCTTCTGTAAAATTATTCTGAACTTTTTGATTCAACAATTGACCCCAAATTATCAATGTCACTTACTAACTCCCTGGTACATCATGTCACGTAGCTGTAAACCTGTGTTAAGCTAGCAAAGTAAGAACATAGATTTTTTTCTGAACCCCTGGATACAGAAGAGAAGACAGGCCCAATGCTGCTGCAATATAGTTTTATATCATGGCAGATCGGGTGAAGGCACTACTAGGGTCTTAGGATAGAGAACTCAGGGCTAAGCTACTGTGTCACTCTTTTCCCAAGGAAGTCAGAGATTACTTAGGGTGTTTCTAGGCTGTTGGTCTCCACAAAGGATATTATACGAAATGAGATTTTAATTCTTCTGGTGTTCAGTTTGCATGTTCAAATTATTATTATCCCCATACACAAGAAAATGGTCACTGAAACAGTAATCTCTTTTCACTTTTACCATGCTTTCACTTTGTCCCAGTTTTAACCAGGTTTGATTTCAATATATAGCATATTCAGTTTTTATAAGTAATTCTTTGAAGGTTTTACAGAGTTTTTGGTGACATCTTTCTGTATTTCCTACTAGGAGAGTACTCCTGTAATATGTTTCTATTCAGGATGACAGATTAAAAAAAAAAATCATCCTGTTATTGGCATGATGACAGATTATAAAAATAAAATAAAGCCAGGCACTTACTTTCTGCAAACATTCTGTTTTTTCCTTCTTTTTGTTTCGGCACTTTGCAGCAGCAATTTTGTTCCTTTCCCTTCTTCGCTTTTTCCTTTCATCCTCTTCAGGAGAAAACTATCCCATAAAGAAAGATACACGCAAAACATGAGCCTCAGGAGGCTCAGACCCAGGCGTAGCTATTTCCCTAACTTCATCTATTTCTTCACTTTGCAATAGGAATGTTTTTCTTTGAGACTGTTGTCTTAAATTAAAAATCTGGTGGCTAGGACACGGCACAGCCGTGTCGTCCTCAGTGTAGCCCACACAGGGCCCACCCGACTGTCCTCACTGAAAGGGAGCCGCAGTCGCCTTACTCCAAGTGCAGCCACACACAGACAGGGAAACCAGATTTAGCGCTTGCTAATCTGTAACATTGTCCTTAGCTCATAATTAAAAATAAAATATTAAGCTATAGGCTTCAACAGAAATGAGAAATACCGTAGGAATTTCCCATAAGCACAGAACAGAAAACCAAGCAACAGGCTTAAAAGGATCAAATAAACTAACATGTTTAGATGGTGGAGAGGGTTGTTTGTATTTGACATAATTACTCCTCTTCTGGTGAAATTTGCTTAGAGACCCAACCATTCACACTGAAATGCTGTATAAAGAGCCGTACCTCTGTTTTCATGACTGATGTTTCAATTGGCCTTTCAGAAACAGTCACCGTATCCAATGTGGAAGACATTCTGTGGGACTGACGTTTATTTTGGATGGCAAATCTCAGTTCCTCTTTCACCAGTGGGGTTAAATTTGTGAAATCATCAAACCCCAGTGACCCTGCAGGGGACAAAGTGGGAACAATTGCCGAGGCGCTGACTTCTAATGCAGATACCTGGCCTGAGTGTTGGACCATCATTTTGCTGAAAGGTAAAAAGAGATAACAAGAACAGTCTTTCAACAACTTCAGAGAGGCAAACAATATCTCCTAGAGGTATATTTCATACTGTGAAATAGTACTGTATTTCTTGCATTGCTTCAGCCCACATTCCACATGAACCCCAGTCACTCACTAGAGTCAAGCAATGAGGAGTTTGATCATTAGTACAACCTTCTGCTTTAGAGTAACTTCAAGAGGTATTTTAAAATAATAATCATAGCAATAATATTAACACATCACAAAATTTCTAGATCTTTCTGAAAATTAACGTGGAGAAAAATTGTGTACATGTAGATGTAATGCCAAGTTCAAAATAGGGAATGTGTGGCAAATGAGAATAGAGTGAATAGGAACAAAAAGAGAATAAGGAACAAAAATCAGAAAGCAAATATTATTACTGTTTAAAGCACAGAAGGAGTATTTCCATCCTTACAGCTATACCACCACAAAATTGCAGCTTGAAATGGACAGAGCATACGTTTCTCTCAGCTACATTTAGGTAAGGTTTACAGTTCTACCAGAAGCTGAAATTTGCTTACCAAAATAGAATGAGCACAAAATGCTCATCATGCTTGGTTTTAGACAAATATATTAATACCTGGTTATAAACTCCTGAAGAACAGTTCACAATAAGAGCTGTCAGAAAGGTGGAAATCTATACGTGCTCTGGTGCTTCCAAGCACAAACTGAATTGGAGGGAAGGAGTCACAAAAAACGTGATCCCATTTGTTTCATTCCTTCACCCTTGTAAAATCTGAAACTGTCCTCATCTGCCCTCAACAAGAGGTTTTAAATTCTTCAATATTTATGGTCAGACCTCCTGCTGTTACAAAAGAGTGTAACTGCAGAGACTTCAGTGGAATTACACTAATGGACACCCATGGAGGAACTTCATTTCTTGTAGTTTTCCCAAGGAAACGAATGTATTTGACAGTGCTCTCTACTTTCCCCTTTTTAGTCATTGTCATTAATTTTTAGCCAATTTTGGAAGCGGGAGAGAGGCCCCCTATATGCTTTGTGAAAAATGGTGACCCCAGTGAGGGAGAAATAGGCAAAACTCAGCAGCCAGCCATCCAAACACCACGGGCAACCTAGCTAGCAGATGCACACAGCTTTGCACAACATGAACCATCTCTCACTCAGAAGAGGTGAGATACGAGGTCTGGAAGAAAGCTGACCTTTTTTTTTTTTTGTGGGTGGCCCAAGGGCCAAAAGCTGCAAATCCATAGGAAAACATATTGTATTACCTCCCTTATCCATAAAGCAACTTTTGTTAATTGGATTTTACTATACTGCTTTTTCTGCTTTCCTTGGTGTGTGGGTTTTAGGTTGTTTGTTTTTATATCTATAGGGTAATTACAGTATGTGTTATCTCTTCTTGATTAGAACTGTAAGAATTATAACGAAGTCAATTGCAATTAACTTAATGCAGGTAAGCAAATAGTTGCCTCGGGGTAGGGCAATGTGGGTAAGTTAAATTTCCACATGGGCAACCCGAAATTGTACAGTTCCCCGTAAGCTACCTCTGTGACCCGGCAAGAAACGTTCGGGGTCACGTGCCTTGACAAGAAGATAGATTTCGCTCAGAGATATCTAAAAATACACTGCAAATCCACCCTGGTACAAATTAGAGTAGAATTTGCCTCATCACTAAACGAGGTAAACATAAAAATCTGAGGGCAGAGAACTGCCAGTTTGCAGAAAACTACGTGTCCAGCTGCAGAGGTTTCCTCGCTTTCAGTCTCAGTGACCACAGAATGGCCAAAGATTTCCCAGGTCCTAAGGGTGAAATCCTGGCCCCACTGAAATCCAGAAGAGTTTTTCTGTTGACCTCAGTGGGGCCAGGATTTCACCCATAGCTATTAAAGATGAGGAAATTATTTGGAACAATTTGTTATTCAGAAAGACCTTGGGAAATTTATGTAATTCTCTTCAGAAAGCCCCTGCTCATGAGTCACGTTTGAAGTACTGATACAGTTTAATCCTATAATCTCAGAAAGATAGCAGTTACTCTTTCCCAAGTCAGAAACAGCGCTATAGTTTCCATCTAAACTCCTCCCAGCGTTAATTATAATTTATCAACATTCATCCACTTGACTCGTTTAAACGGGCCGATTCTGGATGACACCAAACCCCTTATCGCTAGCACGAGCTTCAGCCCTGTTCACCGACCGTCAATCTCCTTGGCTCCTGCTGATGGCTTCATTCGACAAAGTTAATTTTGTGTAGTTCAATCAAACCAGGAGTCTTAAATTAGCAATGAACCCATTTCTCCAGCGTACAAAATAATTAATTGGGCTAAGCATTTCCCAGAGCTGGTGGTTTGTTCATTTACTTTTCGGCTTAGGTCAACTTTTAATTAAAGTCAGCGGTAGCACCAGAGGAACCCAAGATGTCCACGCTTTAGTTACATCTCTGAGCAATTGTGTTAACCCTGTATTTCTGTTAGTGCTGAGTGTCCCACGAGCACCAGCAAGACCCTGCTACAGTGTACTCAGGTACACTGCTCGGTCTGCCACTAGTTTAGAAAAAGGGAAGGGGATGGTGGCCACCGGTAGGGGAAACCCAAGGAGGGAAGTGTCCTTGACTATAGAAACTTGCTGCTGTCCTGCCTGACCAGCTCACTGACCTTCCAGACATCCTGAAAGGCATCTCCACGTACTCGGACATTCGGGAAGGGAGGGCCTACCAGGGGGCTGAGGCTGGCCTGAGGGTTTCAGCCATGAGCCAAGTTTGGCAGAGCTGTGGCAGTGAGTTTGTGCCCTGGGGCTCTTTGGGGCAGGGCTCCAGCACTGGAAGGTCCCAGGCCATGGGACTTGAGATCGTCAGGAGCCACCACGGTACAGATATCAAAAATATTCAGCCTCGTGTCAAAGCTATGTGGTGAGTTAGGCAGGTTCCCTTTTCATAACGACAAGGCAGATGTTGTCCAGTTTTGGAGGAACAGGTCTCCTTTTCGAAATGTTTTATAAGAACAAAAATTAGAGTTTGCTATTAGAACAGGCAGCAGCTTGGCCTTCCTTTTCCCCCATTTTTGCCCCAATCCTACTTCTGTCAGCTCTTGAGAGCAGTGTGCCATTTTTTTTTCTGGGTTTGTAAAGCAGTAGGAGTATCTAGCCCTAAACTGCAATTACATCTGGGCTTCCTGATACTATCTGTTTACTTCGTTAGCCCATGCACATGGACGGCGGCTCCAGGCTATTTTGAGTACTTCTGAAGTTACTGAAATTGAAGGTGCTGAACATTTCACGGACCTGACCCATAAAGGCACAGCTTGTTCCCGGTGTGAATTAACACTTCATTGCTTTCTCCTCACTTTCAGAGCTCTCCAGGAGAGAACAGCTTCTCTGTTCCCAGTGCCCTCCAAACTCAGGTGGGCTCAAAACACTGTGTTCCCCCCTGCTTTTTGCTTGTTCTTTTGTGGGTGACTCTTCCCACCCACGTCAAACTTTTACATCTCGCCTACCGGTACTTTCATTTCGGGACCCGGCTCCTAGCTGTGCACTTCCACCGGTGAAGCGCAATCTTGCTTAACCCCAGTATTAAAACCGACTGCTTCGAGTCTTTCCTTTCCTGCTCAGCTGCAGCTGGCTGACTGCGCCTCTCGGTTCTGTTTCTTTGCATGAATTCCTTTTCCTTTGGTGCTGATGCAACTAAACCCCGCTAACCATTGAGGTTAATCTTAAACAGCATTAAGAGCAATTACAGTTCACAACCTCCGTGCACGCCGCTTGACCTTAAGCTCCCTGACATCCCCCATCACTCCCGGCTCATTTTCGGCCGCCTTCCGGCGGCCCGAGCGCCGGTAACCGGGAGGAAAATGCGTTTCCGACAGGGAAACTCCTTCACTCTGCCCCCTGCGCCGTTGTGCCGTGCCCGGCCGGGTTGCCCAACAGCTCCCCAGCCGAGCTCCTGCACGTCGGGGCGGCGGAAAGCGAGCCCCCCTATCCGTCCGTCCGTCCGTCCGTCCGTCCCCCGGCTCCCACCCGCCCCTCGAGGGTCCCCCCTGCTGCCTCCGCCGCCCTTCGGGGGGGGCTCGGTGCCCGGCCAGCCGGCATCCCCCCGCCGCCCCCCGGCACTGCCCGGCCCGGGGTGGGGGGGGAGGTTCCCCATACTCGGGGCTCAGCCGGGAGGGGTCCCCACGAAGGGGGCTCAGCCGGGGACGGGTCCCCACGATGGGGGCTCGGCCGGGGACGGGGGATCCCCGGGGGCTCCGGGCAGCGCCGGGCGCGGAGCCGGCTCAAAGCCTCCCCCCCACCCCGGCACGGCGGCTGCCGGTCCCCCCTCCGCTGCCCTACCTTCCTCGGGCTGCCTCCCCGGTGCCGGTGGTGCCGGTGGTGCCGGTGGTGCCGGTGGTGCCGGTGGTGCCGGTGGTGCCGGTGGTGCCGGTGCCGCTCGGCCGTCGGCAGAGCAGCGCCCGCTGCGCGCTCCCCGCGCCTCTGCCTGTGGCCGCGGTTGCATCACCCCCCTTATATAGCCGAGCGGGCAGCGCTGGTATTTACTCTGGCGGCGAGTCCCGGGCTGATGTCATGCTATTAATAGCCTCCCCGAGAGAGATGGGCGGCCGCCGGGGGGGCGGCGGGGCCCGCGGCGCTGATGCAAGGCTTCCCCGGCACCGCGATCCGCGGGGGGGCGCGACCACGCCGGCCGGGACGGGACCCCCGGCAGCCGCACAGCCGGGGGGACCCCGCAGGGACACCGCTGGGACACCGCAGGGACCCCAGAAGGACCCCCGAGGGAGCCCCGAAGGACCCCCGAAGGAGCTCGGAGGGACACCGGCGAGACCCCCGAGGGACCCCCGACGGGCGCGGGGGGAGCAGCCGCCGTCCCCGGCCCCCCTCTGTGCTCCCTTCCTCCCTCCTTTTTTCATCTTAGCCCGGACTTTGGGGAAAAAAAAAATTAAAAAACTAAAATGAAAGTGGGGCTTCGGGACTTGGGGAAAATAAATAAATATATATATATATATAACAAAGTCCTTTCCGTATCTCGGAAACGGTAAACGTAAGTGAACACCGTGTGGTTTCCGACAGGACTGGAAAACGTGGTTCTTCCTTACATAAAAAGTTGTTTAACGCCCCCCCCTCCGCCCCCCCCCAGCATACGCGCTCCCGCCGTGCTGCTTGAGATGACAGCTAGAAGTTGGCTTTACACGCTGAAGAGGAAGACTTTGGGTTTTACCCTGAAGGAAACAGGAAGGACCCAGTTAATGAAATTACAGAAAGCTAAAAAAAAAAATAATTAAAAAAACCCTTCTCTTAAGAGACAACAGCACACGATGTCGTTGTGATTCCAGGGAAAACCAGAGTCCCCATAGGAGACAGGGACATATGGTGGTGGCTGTGGTGAAGGGGGTTTTGTTTTGTTCTTTTTTGTTTCCATCGCTTCCTGGCTTGTGCAATGACAGGACTCGCCTCCTAACGGCCCCCAAAGCGCTAGAAAATAGATGTGTCAAAAAAGCACTTACCCAAAGCTGGAGGAGCTCACGGGGAGCTTCGCTCAGCGTTACCCAACGCACTGCCGCTCCATGCCCAACGCATACAAACCCGTCCTTATGACAGCCTTCGGGTCTCCCCGCTCAGCACGCCAAGAGCCTGGGGACGTCCCGACGCCACCAATAAACCCATTCACGTCCTACAGGCATACCCCGATCGAGTGCCCCAACCAGTTAGTTAATTTCATCGTGTTCACGTGGCTGTATTGTGATAATTGGGGCTGTGTCTCAAGTGGTGTTTTCTGGGATGAATTAATTGCTTGGAGCATTTCATCAAGGACATTGATTTCTTGTACTGGTTTGAAAGTCAGACTGGCTGCATCTCACCTCTGTGTGCTTGTGCCCCCGCATGGGTGTGTGCATACGTGTATATATATATTTATATATATATGTAGAAATGTGCACATCAGCCACACAGGAATTGTAGTCTCAGCTTTTTAAATGTCGCAGTGCTAGCGTGCTCAACTTTGCAAACATAGGGCTCCTATTTTACATTTAATTGTCTGCTTTACGTAAAGAGAAGAAAGAAAGAAAAGAAAGAGAGAAAGAGAGAGAGAAAGAAAGAGAGAAAAGAAAGAAGAAAGAAAGAAAGAAAGAAAGAAAGAAAGAAAGAAAGAAAGAAAGAAAGAAAGAAAGAAAGAAAGAAAGAAAGAAAGAGAAGGAAAGAAAGAAAGAAGGAAAGAAAGAAAGAGAAGGAAAGAAAGAAAGAGACTCTGTTGGGAAAGGGACTAATGCTGTCAGCTTTTCCCCTGCAGCAGGTACAGTTGTTCCCTGCTCTCAAACAATTACGTGCACTTTGCAGACGGCAGGAGTAAGCTCCCCTGACCCACCTGGCAGCTCTCTGCACAACGCCTGCAAGCTGCAGGCTTCTCTTGCTGGAGGCTCATGGGCTCACATATAGATAAATCAATCCTAGCTCTTTCAAAACACGTTTATTGTCTTATCTTTATTCATCTACGTAAATCAATGTCAGAAATAATGCCAGGCAAAGCCTTTGCTCTTCGGTGGGGTTTAGAGCAAGTTTTACGTTTCAGCTCGGTGCAGTCTGAGAAGTTCTTCCTACTTCAGAGGCGTAATTCTATAATTCATGCCGTGTTCAGAAACAGCTGGCATCGTTTTTCTCAAGCCTAGAAGAAAAAAAAAAATATCCCTCTCGAGCTGAGGCCAAATGTGGAAAATTTCTTCCCAAAAGATAATTGGTTGGAAAGTTCTGAGCATGAAGTTATTGTGGAAACGTGTTAGCAACATTAGTTTTAGTGGTCATGACCAGGTGCCTGCTGTAATTCTGACAGAGATTTAGCAACTGCCCGTTCTTATTTAACTAGCTGTGCCATAAGTGGAAATTTATTTGGAGTATTTTCTGCTAAGTAGAGCTATGTCACAGAATAATGGGGGTGGAAAAAAGCAGTTCCCAATGCGGTTAGAGGCACCTTTGAAATCTAAGTATTGCTATTCGGTTGTTTAAAGGTCGCTGACATTTACTCAATGATCACAACACTTCACCAAGTGGACAGATGATAATTTTGTTTTGAAATCGGGCTATATTATACAAAACTAGAGCCGATGGTTTTGTTTGCTACACACTGCCTCTTCCCTGCTGCTGGTACCACTACTGGGGGTGAGCCACGCTTGGTGCTAAAACTTGACAGCAAAACAGTTGTGTTAATTCTTGAACTGCGTCTGAAGTGAGGGAGCTCCTCCCTGCTAAGCAAACAGAGGGATTGTTCCCAGGCGCATTTAAGATTAGGCCACTGAAACGTGTCCTGGCTTGAAACTCTTCCGTGAAAAAAAGAAAATGAAATCACAGTGAAAAAGAAACTGGGCTCCTTTGTGTCACACAGGTTTTATCCTGCTCCTCTTCAAAAACGAATCTAACTTGGTCTCACTAAAGACGCAGGATCAGAGTTCAGTTAAAAAAATACATAATAATATTAATTACAAATAATATCAGGAAGTTAAAGTAAACAGCAGTATGGCCACCAGATGCTCTGATGTTCTCTGCCAGTTTCATTTTCCAGCATCTCATATCTTTAATTTGTCTCCCTCCAAACCTTTACCAGTCCTTTTCATTCTTCTGCCACTGTCAGAGACTTCAGGGGCCAATCTCACTGAAACAACAGTCATTTCACAAGATTGAAATTCACGTTAACTATTTCTGCTTTCCCTTAAGCCAGGTACAGCAGCTCATCGCCATCACACACTGACATTTACTGGGTCTTTCTCCCCCTGGAGAGACATTAGACTGAGTAACACCCGTGGTGCTGTCCTTGCAGCCCTCAGGAAATCTCCAGTGCAGAGGAAAGAATTATTTCCTTTACCTTTTCCCAACCAAATCCTGCCTCCACATCCCTTCACACTACATCATATGATGTGGGTATTCGAATAAATCTAAACTATGGCTGTCTCCGTGCTAAGCAGAGCTAGAGTTGTTGCCATACAGAGCAAAAGACTTACATCCTTACAGCAAAAGCTTTCTGCTGCCTCCTGTCTTAAAATTTATAGAACTGGAGGACGTCAGTCAGAATAAAACAGATCTACGTGTCCCATCCAGATCTTATGGTGTTTTATGATCTTGCAGTTCCATTAAACCCTACTTGGTCTGGTTAAAATACGAGATGCAAATAAATAAAATGTGCAGTGATATCTTGAGTAAAACCCATCTCTCTATGTGCTTTGTGGTTTTCATCGCATGAAGTCTTGAAATTAGTGTAAACCTGATGGGTCCGATTTCTCCCTTCATGGCATATATCTGAGAAAGAGCTTTCCTGAACTTTTTGACTGTTCACAAAAAGGTTTGTTTTTTTTTTTTGTTTTTTTTTTTTTTTGTGATGAGAATTAGCGTTCACCATGGGCTTTTTTATTTTTCATTTTTTTGCTGTGTGGTACAATTTAATACGGTAAGACTCCTCTGTTACCCAAAACATGCACTATTTTTGAGATAGTTTTCACATTGAATTGGACTAACAACAGAGCTGAAACTTGAGACATTTTTTCCCGTGGTTTATATTGCTACTGCTTGGACTAAGGGACCAAACTGCAGCAGGGGTAGCATCAGTCATTCCCAGCCAGTCCAGGGATTTTCAGCTGCAGTCTGGGGACCCCTTGGGGATCTGTGGGCTACATCCAAGAGTTTCCTCAAAAAGTGACTGAAAAAAAAAAGGAAAAAAAGCCCAAACCAGCAAGGATAAAATTCACTACAGAAGGTTTGGATTTCTACCAGGGTAAGAGGTCCAAAAATTGAAATGAGTTAAAAACCACGGAGGTAGAGGACAGATTCTCCAATAGGTTGTATGGCAAATGATGGTACTGTCTTATATTTAATACCACCCAGGTGGATGGGTGTTTGTCTTGTAGTGGGAAATTAGCTGCTAATAACTGCACAATTTTTACTTCTTGTATTCTTTAACACTGAAGACAAAATTCATTTGCTCCTTGCTTTTCTCTCCTCAGCTTACATTTCTTTTGTTTTCTTGCTGCCTGTTTCCATCACCACTTGATATTTCCTCTAAATATATTTATTCTCTGTTGTGGTTTTTTTTTTTTTTTTGGTCTCCTTTTGGATACTCCTGTTTCTTACACTCTTTTGCGTTGTTTCAACAGCAGCCCCCTTTCCCATTTCCTTAAACCAGCAGCTTCTCCTTTCCTTTTGCCACTTCCCTGCTTCTCTTCCTCTCACTTCTCTCTTTTCCTTCCCTGTATCCCTGGATTCTGTCATCTCCCTTTCCCTTCCCCTTTTCCAGAGATTTTCTCCTGTTGGTCCTTCTGCTTTTGCCTTGGCAGCTTCCTAAGCTTAAATGAGTCATTTTGATTTTCTCTTTCACTTTCTGTCATTTTGGTTTTTTGTTTCTCCACTGATAAGATAGAGCCAGTGATAATTAAATTACCAGAGGGTGCAACAATTGCCATGAACGTTAATGCCCCAAACTACCATGAACTTTCACGGAACTTTAGTAAAACAGATGCTCCAGAATGGTGTCGGTCATTACCAAATGCTGAGCTCTGGGAGTGTCTGGGGACAAGTTTTGCAGATATCCCTTCTCTCCAGCTGAGACCGAGCACGGGCTCTAGCTCAGACAAGTGTATCTGTAGCTCCCTTTTGCTGAAGACTTTCAAGGTGTTTTTATCAGGTGGACTTTGTACAGGAGCTGGCTCAGCACAATAGCCTGCAATTACATTCTTCAATCTATTTAGATACATCCAGGTAGCAACCAACATAGAAAAGAAATCCCACATTTGATAGCCCACATATGAAAGAATCACATCTTAAAATACACTGAATAAAGCAGAATCACTAGCTCTACAGAACAAGCGAAATAACAGGTGAGATATATTGATTGCTCTCCAGGTGAGTGTAAATCATGTCTTCTTTACTGTGCCCTTGCTGTCCCATCCAGTTTACATCAATAAAAGTTCTGTCTCCTCGGATCCTCCCCTGCACCTTCCCCTCCCCATCCCTTCCACCTTGTAAACACACACCAGGTTTTTGTTTGAGAGACCAGTTAGAGATTCACGCTGAACTTCTGTACGTGTAAAAAAATGTCAACCGATTAAAGTACTGAAGACCTGATCTAACTGTTACTGAAGTCAATGGAAAGATTCCCATTGACTTCAGTGAGAGATAAATTTAGCTCCAAGTGACTAAGAAAAATCAGCACTTAGTCACACTGGATCTTAGCGTACTAAACTCTGCTATTGAAATGCTTAAAAGTAATGCTCAGAAACTATTTGCTGAAGACTTGTATGTCACTTTAGTGGACTAATGTAATTATGGTTTATGTTCTCACAGTACAGCAGGTATACACAGAGGGTGAGAGAAAGAGAGCACAAGAATATCTGTATTTTTACTGTGATGAGTTACAAATATTTCAGATAAGTTATGGAATCATCATGCTGCTTCACACAAATAGACACACACTATAAAAATTACCTGTTTGTGTGGATTGCACTTGGGACTGTACATGTATAAAGAATATTTTGGGACTCAGTGTCATTAATGATACTTATAATAGCACTTTTCATCTGCCTGGTAAATATGTAATATGCAACTGACTGTAATAATGACAAATACACATATCTAATTATTAAACATTCATTTCATTCATTTAATTAACATATTTACATTTCAAACAAGAACAATATGTGACAGATTTGCAATCTCCAGTAGATTCAAAATCAAGGCTGCCATTGCAGCTTTCCCTCTGCTTATCTTTTGTCCTCTCACCTACTTTACACGTGACTTGCCATGAGAAGAACACATGAATGATCTTAACTTTCAACCTCTTATCTTTGCTGTTTCATTTTTTGGCATCGGCCGCACGGTAACTCGCCCAGATAATAAGAACAAAGTGTAAGTAAAATGAAACCAAGAGTAGCCCGCAGTTTTAAAATGAGGCTGCCTTTATTGCAAGCACTGGAGCTCGCTCCTAGCCCAAACCCTGACCCTGCTCTGTGGGCACGGGAGGCTGTGCGAGGCCACCTCCGCAGCCTGTCACTGCACCCAGCCGGGATGCCCACGGGGCCACCAGTCCATCGGGGGATGCCGCCCGCTGCTGGGTAGGGCCCGGATTTTGTCCGGTGGCTCTCTGAAGCAAAATGATTACACGGAGGGAAGCGCAGACTCCGGGATGCCCTTTGTCCTGGGGCATGTCCTCGCCATGAGGCTGTAAAGTCGGGCACCACCTGGTTTGGTGCCTAACTGGCTCGTAGACTCATGACAGGACAGCTTCAGGAGCTGGGAGTAAGATTCCCCAAACAGCGCGGCTTATCGTTTTGTGGTTAGATCATTTCTACTCAGAGAGAGGGGGCACGAATTTCATCCCTCTTAGCGAGAGGTGAGAACCACACTCAGATCTCACCCTCCAGACCAAGGCTCTCACTGATGAGGTTTTAATAAAAAACTAACTCAGTCCCTGAATGAGTCAGAGCTCAAAAGGGGATTCTGGGGCCATGAGTGCCCCGATCGCAGCGATGCTGAACTTCGAGCTGTGCGCTAGGCAGTACGTGAGAGAGCTGGGATTTCAGACACCGCCGGGCTGAGGTATTTCTGGTCGGCTCTCGGGGGCACCGGTGGCCCTGAATCCCAGGCTGTAGGACCGTACTCACATTTACTGCACAGGGAACTCAAGTGCACAGATGGGGTTTCCTGCCCCATCTCTTCCAGCCAAGCGTGGTTACATTCTTTTTCATCATGCCCAGCTTCCTTCTGTGACACCTGTCTTTCGCCCTTCTACATTGGAAGTAGTTATTAACAGGGCAGATTAGGACAGTGCTGCTCACTGACCTGGGAGTCAGGAAGTGAGGGGGCCCTTCCTATTCCCTGTCCTTGGGATTTCGGATAACTTCATTGCCTTCCTTTGGTTCTGCTTCCCAGACTGCTGAAATGGATAATGGCATTTGCATTCTAGGGTGAAGTAGCTGAGTGTCACGAATGGACATCATAGATGAGGCTGATGGACTTTATTTTTATGTCTAATTTTAATTAGCACTTCAGTGTGCCATCAGACCTTGGTCTTTTGTTGCTGGACATTCTCTAGAGGCATTATTATCTATTCTTACTGTGTGTAGCAGCAGCATTTTACAGCGATAAAGATTCTGGGTGTGTTCCTGTCGCAAGCGAGAGTTTTTTATAGAGCTCTAAAAAGGACAACAATCTTTCAACCATCAAATCGAAGCCCAGATCCAGCACAGTAATTAAATACATGGCTGAACAGGCCCTGTCCAAAAGCTCTGCTTAACCTAGGAGTTGCTGTTTAGTGAAGACCTAGGATAGCCTTTATAAATGATATGACTTATTCCTACAGTAATACATTTTGTCCAACATGTGGGATGACAACATCTGACCAGGTATAATGTTGTAGTCTTTTATCAAGGTCATTATTTTGGCCATTTTCTTGTATGTATGGGCAGATCAATTCATTTACAGGTCTTTGTGTAAGTATAGTAATTTCTATTATTCTTCTAAAACCAAAAAGATATAAAATCTGAGGAGATGCTGAACTATTAAAATGAACAGAAACCGAATAACTTTAAAGAGCCATAGAGGACTAAAGCAGAATGTTTTGTCCACCTGTTAACACCAAACTCTGGATGACTAGTGGATATTAGAGGAGTGCCTTGTTACTCATAAATAAGTTGTGCTATATTGTATAACCATCTCTAAGGTAAATTTTCTTTTCATTATTCATTTTCACTCTAATACGTCTGGGATGTAGCAAACCATTTAAAATTACTCTTTCAGAAAGTTATTTAGAATTAAACACTTCCTGCACTTAAATATGAATGCAGAGGATCAGTATCCGTCCGTTTGCACGCACAGTCCCACACGCTCAGATAAACTCCCGTGTATCTGAAGCCACGGCTTTGCTGACTGAAGCCTTCTTGGAAGCTTTCCACCCTGAAGTGCGTCTTACTGCAGTAGCAGGAATAGCTAATGCGTGTCGCGTATAAGCAATGATGACTGGTAAGAAAAGCTTTTTCTGGTACTTTAATGATGACTTGGAAGAGTTTTCATCCCTGTATCTGTGCTCAGCTTGTCATTTACTGACAGGAAATGCCTTTCCCATCAGGCATTTTTACTGCTACACATTGTGAAAATGTAAAATATAAAGAAGGAAAATAAAGGGATCGTCTCTGCTTTATTTGTACAAATTAAATTCCCACTGCAGCAAATAAGAAAGAGCAGTAAAAGTAAGAATAGGACTGGACCCCAGGCACTGGTTGAGGGACTACAGAGGCCAGAACTGGGAGGTAGGAGAGCTGTTGCATACAAACAGGTTTTGCAAACTAAAGGAAAAGAGGAGAAAACCAAAAAACTTCATCAGGGCAACTGCAGGACAAAAAGATTTTTTTTCTTTGGTTGGTTCTGATCAGTACTGTATGAGTTACTATTTATTGTTAATGGGTTATTTTGTTCCACAGTCTTCTGTGGAACCATCTCAGGCTTTTTACAGCTTATAAGCAAATGTAAGAACGTGGCAGACTTAGAAATCTGACAGAGTTATTAAACTATTTTAAAGGAATGAGATGAAGTGGCTGATTTTCTAAGTTATGTATTCTTTTAAACTAGATAGTCTGTGCCTTATAACTTTACTGTATTTTTTGTATGTCAGTGCTCCATGGGACTATACAAATCATAATTTGTACAAGCACGTGTAAAAAGACCTAGCTTATGCTGTAGTTTCAAGGACCAGGAAAATCAAAGAAAATCCTACCTAACAGAGCTGAAGCTGAATATAAGTTAGTGCATGCGAGAGCATTTTGTTAGTGTTTTCTGGAGGAAGAAAGCTGTCCTGTGAAAGTAATCTCTAACAGGTACACACGTAGCTAGTTAGAATAGACTTTTTTATTCTAGGACTTATCACGACCTTTAAGAACCAGTGTAGGAGTTTTCTTCTCTGATACAACTCCTGTGAAGTTCAGTGCAAGGTCAGCCCCAATTAATTTTGCAAGACTGGAACTGCACTGGGAGAGGGCTGCTTTTCCAGAATTGCTGATTATCAGGTCAGGAGTCTGCTTGCTTTTGCAGATAACTATTGAAGGATTTTTATAGATTCTTTACACAAGAGCATACATGCTAGTTTAAAACCGTAAGGACCCAGTTAACCAAAACCACTATGCTCCCCTTCTGTGTAGAAAATAGACTGTGATGTGCAATCAGCCATCAATCACCATGACAGAGAGAGTAAAGATATAAAAACAAAATACTCATGGAAAGAGCTGTTAGGAGTATTCAGCAGATTTCACTGCGACTTTCCCTGTTCTATACAGGAATTCAATACTCTATTGCTCCACATTAAGGGAAGGATGTACCACTTTCAAGGGCTCAGTTTCCCATAAAGGGAAAGTGTAGTTCTAGTATATTTAAATTTATCAATTCTTCCCATAAGTGAAAGCTGATCAAAGTAAAACATGGTTTACCATCCCATTTTAATGATGCAGATGCCTGTTACATTCCGGAGAGGAAAGCAGTTTCCTTACCACTGCAGAGTTATTTCTTGCCCTTGCATAACGCAAGGTGTTCCCCCGTATCAGAAACGTTGTGAAATGTTTCGTTAGCACACTTCCAAACGATAGCCGTGTTGTGGCATGGGCAGATATCGGGCAACCCACGGCTCAGCCTGGCCTTCCAACCTGGATTTATAGCCTTGCTTCAGTTTTGCTCAAGTTGAGATTGCAGGATCAGTCCTACGACTTGTTTGGAAATCATAAATTAGGCTTAAATGCTTCCTGGCTTTGGCAAGGCTGCATCTTTTACTGCCATTTATACATTACTTCACTTTAACCAGGTAGATAAATCATCAGCTTCTTGGCTGCAGCTGAAACTAGAGGTATGAGATTACCGAAAAGCCATGAACTACCCCCAGACAGAAACTGGCATAGCTGCTCTCATTTCATCACCCAAAGATTTAGCTTGGGATGGTTTAGTTTCATGTTTGTTTTTTTTAATGATGTTTTATTTTGTTTTTTAAAGTGTATGCATGATGTAAAGAGAGTATCCAAAGTGGCAGGCAAAATTTAAAAGTCAGTTGTTTTGTTTTTTTTACAGCTGATTTGCAATTTGTGCGAAAGCGGGTGTCTGGGCTTCGAAGTTTTCTCAACAACTTCTTTACTAGCCTGTGCAATCTCTTGAACTCAGGCTGTAAATCAGCCATGTCTTAGGCTGAGAGTGCTGGAAATGAAAAAAGGCTTTCAAAGTAAGTGTGATGTGCACACTGTTTTCTTTGCAGGGTGCGTGGGGGGGGTTAAATGTACTCAAACTTGGTTTTTGGTTTACAATTATTACAGGTCACAATAATATGTATTTTTTTTTCATGGATGCTGTGTATCTTTAAAATATCCATGCAGACGTCTAAGCATTTGTAGGTTTCATCACCAACTAGGATATATTTTTATACACTGCCCTTTTTCCTTTCTAAAATGCCCATTGCCCATGTTGTAAAAGCAGCATTCCTGGCTGCAGCCCGGCTCCTAGCGAGGTGACTGGCAAGTGGAAAGAGTGGGCGGCCAGACCAGGGCTGCTTCCATATTTTTCAGTACAGTCTTGGTTTATTCTTTTTCTGTTGAAAGATTATGCCGTTGAGAGCAGTATTTTATCCAGGACCATTTTAGGATTCTTCCTTTACTTCCCAGGTTTTCTATTACATTGGTTGCCCCGATGTTTTAGACACAGCCACGAAGGGAGTGAAGAGGCTGCACGCTCCCGCAGTTTCTTCCCCGTCATGTTCCTGCCACACGTATCAGCATGACAAAGCTGTGGCCCTCCTCTCAAAACCCATTCTTGTGAACTGCGTATCAGGAGAACTTTAACATCCTTTGACTCCCCTACATAATCTATTCCTTAAATCGTACTTACTTTTAAATGTGCCTGTCCCAAATGGACTGCTTACCAAACCGGGGGCGGATGCTATAATCACCCTTTTTCTATCACCCCGGTCCAAGACCTGTCCATGTCTCTCAGCTCCTGTTACATGTCTCCCAGAGCTCAACAGAAAGGCTGTTGGGTGAAATTCAGTGGCCTGCAACACACACAAGATCCGACCGAATGAACTAATGGTCATCAGCTATTACCATCGTGGTGACTGTTAGCACTATGATCACCTACCAGCGCAGTCACCACCTATTTCCCCTTTTGCTTGGTACAAGAGTCTTTATCCTCAGCTCTTTCTCTCAGTTCATTTCGGTCCTAAGTCTCCTTTCACCGCCCAGCCTGACTTCACCGACTTCAGTTTGGCCGTACTTCATCTGCGCCAAGGAGAAGAGAATTGAGCCTCGAGGCCAACTTCTCAAAGACCTAACGTCCTAAGAGCCATTTACATCTCTACAATAAGACACCCAAATATCTCACAAAGTATGAGAATCCTAAGTATTCTCTCTGGGCTATCCCTCTGTCTACTACAACACTGGTTATTTTAGGACGTTGCATGTATATCTTTTTTCTAACTGCAGTCTGCACGGCCACATTTCCATCGATGTAAGCATTAAACTGGCAGCAGGGTTAGAGCAGGCACTAATTATATTACAGTCTAGTAGGGAAACAGATTGTGTCAAGTGAGAGGTCAGCAACATATTTTTGGAGCACACCTCAAAGTTCACCCTGTACACAACCTTCCCTTTTACTAGAACATTTATAGTTTGTTTGGTTTAAATTGGAAATAGCCTTTCCAAGGGTTTCTCCTGAGAGGCTTTTCGGACAAATGAGCCCCCAGAGAGTATCAGCTACAGGAGAATCGGGATCCTCTCCCCTTTCAAACTCTCCTGTGATGGCTTAGGATGGCAACTTTAAAGCGGACAAGCTGTAGTGACCTAGACAGCAAATCCCAAGCTCCAGATACCACATGTGCTGCAGTCAGCAGCCTTCACATTTCTATGCTCCTCGACATTTAATTTCTGCACGGGTGCTCAAATACCCCTGCTGCCCAGCTGGAGGTCTTCCTCAGGACTGTGTGCTATGGGTTCCTGAGACGAAACGCTCCCCTCAATCCTTCAGGATGTCTGCTTCCTGGTCACACCTATCCTATGCTGTGGGAGTGAATGGCTGCACAGGGAGCAGAGAGCATGGACAGTACTCTTCGCCTTATCTCCAGCCTGGTAGGTTGGGCAGTCTCTTAGATCAAAAGAAATACAACTGAAACTTCGAGGGGCTGAAGTCTTTCAGACAATGTAAAACTCCTCCTATATCTGTGCATAAAACAGGACCTAGAAGTTAGCTAGTTGCTGTGACTAAATTTTGGGTGGTTTAGGTTTTACAGAAACTCAGGTGGCTCCTGAAGCTCTTCAATACGCTTACATTTACAGTAAGGACAGCAATTATTAACAAGGCATGAAAAACCACTTTGTTTTATCCTGTCATGATACAAGTGCACCACCACCAGGGACAAGTCTCTTTTAGAAAGCAGTGGGAAAATGTTTAGACAGGAGAAAGTCTCAACACCCCCGTAACCATCTAATTTGGACTTGTAATTTGACAGGACCATCTTGTGAACATTTTTTTATGAGTGATTTAGCAAGGTTTAGTACATCTTGTATACACAAAGCATATTTCCCTCCCAAAGTAAAATACTTCTTAGTTTTGAATTTTTCTGAAAGCAAAGTCATGTTTATATAAAAATGAACATATTAAAAAAGTCCTATCTTTTCTGAAACATGCCACCTTACTCTAAAATAACAACATCTTCTTGGTGATTCATCACAGCTCAAGACGCTGAAGTAAGGATTTCTCCTTCCTACCAGGAAATACAGCCACTCAGGCAGGTGATCCTAGTGGCTGAGTGTTTCATTTTGTTTAGCCTGATACTCAGTTGTTCTATAAGATACTTTGCCTATCAACTATGATCAAGAGAGTCCCTTAAAATAAACACCACTGCAATTTTATTACACGAATGCATGCTTACTGGTTTTGTTTTTTTAAACCCTAAACAAGTGAAAGAATTTGAAAATCCTGACCTTGAAACACTTTCACGCATGCTTAGTTTTAATCGTGCAAGTAATCCCAGTGGGTCCAGTACTACTCATATGTTTAAATTTAAGCACAGGCATAGGTGCTAACAGGTCAGGGCTTTAATATAGAAGAAAATTCAATGTCTAGTTTTTCAGCATTAAGACTGATATGAGTTTTCTAAGAGAAGTCATTAGATGAAATAAATTATAAAAATAAATCCGTGTCTAACAAATATTTTAACTGTTATATTTATATATATTCCAAACATTTTTGTAATTGTAATTCCAAACATCCTGTTGGAAGCTCGGCTTTCCCAGAAATCATGCAGGAAGAAGGAAATCAGTGAACTCTTCACAAAATTCACATCTCTTTTCTGTTATTGAGCCTATGCACTGCACCTCTACGTCTTAAGGAGACCATTCACGCTCCAATGCCTTTCCAATGTAAGAGGTTATAGCATGGTAATAGTAAAGCTCCCTGAAGCCTTTCTGGAGTATAAGTACTAAGACTCATATGGGGGACCTGACACCCAACCCTGTGGAAGAAACCCTTAGAGGGAGGGCTAAAGGAAGAAACATAAATAAACAAATGTGAAAACTCTGTTCTACGGTGGCATTTCCCCCAGTGCAGGGGTTTCCCCTCCCTTAGCAGAACAGTTTCAATATTTATTGACTTCAGGGAGTTTCCTGCAGCCTTGATCTCTCCACGGAGGCACTTCACCCCCCTGCCCTGCCCCACACCGAAGGCCTGGAGCCCTCCACGACCAGCTCTCATCTTTCCAGCCCGCAGGCCCCAAAAGGCCGGGTGGCTCCACGCCGAAACGGCTGCCCGTCGTCCTTGCTAGCTCAGCACCTGCCAACCCGTACACATGCCCCGGGGAGCGATCGCCACTGCAAACAAAAATATTTGCAGTTCATCCAAGGATTTCCCGGGTATTTCCTAACAGGGCTCACGCCCCCAGCACGGCTGTTTTCCTTTGCCACGGTGTTGCTCCTGCTCTAGCAGCCATGCTCCCACATCCCTTGGAGGTCGCTTGTGGTGGCCTGGCCGTCCTGCGGTGGGACGCAGCAGCCCCCTGCCCAGCTTCCCTCCAAGCCGTGGGCAAGGAACGGGATGAGATTTTTCTTTTTACTGCTGATGGCGTGGATATGTAGTCCTAATTCATCTTCTGCCGTTAATTAGGCGTAAAATAGATAGCTATTTCTAGTTTAGAAAGCATTGGGCCTTCTTGCAAGATTTCTGTGCTCTGTAAAGGCCAAAGATTTAGTTAATTTTTCTCTCATTCGGAAAACAAGCCCAATCTTGACAGATCTCTTTACTTCTATTTGCTTTCTAAAATGATAATGATTTTCTATACTGAACTACTGTCTGTGAATATCTTGTTTGTGAGCATGGCTTAAAAAACAAGCTAACAACAACAAAACCCAACCAACCAGTAAGGGCAAGCTGTGCTCACAAGATTTTATCAGTTACTTCCAGCAAACGCCCCTCATTGCCCATTTCACTCTGCTATTTTAAGTTAATTTGCAAAGCTTCGATAAGGAACAAAGGTTAAAAACTTGGAATTTGAACAGGTTGTATGGCGCTGCAGAATGTTAAATAAACGTTACAAATAAATGCTAGTTTCTCCATGAAGGAAAAAGGCAGACAGCAGCGGGGGGCATGGCGTGCAGCTGCCCTAAAGATCATGGTAAGAATACAACTCCTCAAGAGCCAGGTAGCAAAGCAGGAGCTGGAAGCACAGAGCATTGCAGAGGTACTGCTTTCAAGAGTGCATGATTAGGGGACTCCAGGTAAGTACTGAGCTGAGCACAACTGTTTTGCGAACACGTCCTATTATCATAAGGAAATACACGACACAAACCTATAATACGTGAACCTGCTCTGGGAATTACAGAGTATGTTTTCGCAATCTGAGCTGCAAGATGAGTTTTGGTAGTTAGGAATATTGGTAACTAAAAGCAGTGAAAAAAAATGTGAACCCAGCTGACAGATCCACACAGTGGCATATCAAGCTATAGTGGTTGGTATCTGTAGTCATAAAACTACAGGATTGGATGAGCTTAGAGCAAATAAGAGCAATTTTATGACTACAAAGTTGTGCTACAGAAAATTATTTCTTTTGATGGCACTTGGATCATTCTGTGCGCGTGTTTGCTTTGGTTTCTGCTTGGTAATTTTACCAACACGTTAAATCCATTCATGCTGCTCACTGTAATAGCAGTTGCCATTCACGGTCACCTAAGCAGAGCATACCATAAACCTCCTAGCAAGTCGGAAGCAAGGAAGCTGAAGGAACAGAACTAGGGCTTGCCCATGGTCATGCAGTATGAAAACCATCGCAAAGAAAACTGAAATCACAGAATCACAGCATCAGCAGGGACCTCTGAATATCACCCAGTCCAGCCCCCCCGGCCAAGCAGGATCACCTAGAGCACATTGCACAGGATGGATCCAGGCGGGTTTTGGGTATCTCCAGAGAAGAAGACCCCATGGCCTCTCTGGGCTGCCTGTCCCAGTGCTCTGTCACCCTCCCAGTAAAGAAGTGCTCCCTGATATTGAGCCAGAACCTCCTGTGCTTCAGTTTGTGCCCGGTGCCTCTTGTCCTGTCACTGGGCACAACTGAAAAGAGACCGGCTCCATCCTCTCGACACCCTCCCCTCAGATATTTATACATATTAATGAGGTCTCCAAGTCTTACTCTCCTGGTAAACAGCAAGGTAGCACTGTCAACGCAAGTTACTGTGACAAACCTTTCCTCTCCTCCACCCTTCCCCAGCCAGGTACAACTGTTTTCTTTTAACCAGTTCTGGTACTCATCCAGCTCTAAGAGTCACTGATGGTAATTCAAGCATGGCAAGTGTCTGGTCTCAGCAGTTTTCCATGTGAATTAAAATAGAGGATGTGATTGGAGTTTTTTCTGAATCCCTGGGATATGCCTCTTGGAAAACATACTTTCTACCAACAGTTCTGCTACCAGCACATATTGTTTGTATTTCACTCTCCTTCCCACTATGGCATTTTACAGGAAAGTTGTTGACTGATTATTTTCACTTCTAGTACTCTACGAACTTGTAGTTAATGTACGTTGATCTTTTGAAATTGGACTTCTACCTTCCCAGGCCAGTCCTCGGAGAAACCAAGTGTCCTCAGCTCTTATGAAACCAGTGAAGCTGTGGGTACTTGGTACATTGCTGAATAAGGCCTCACCTGAAGGACACCCAGCCAAAGTAGACAAACGTCTAAATAGCAAATGCCCCGGTTTCATTCAAAAAGATAAAGTCAGAAAAAAAATAACCTGTTTCTCAAACTATTCAAAAAAAAAACACTTCAGAATTTAGTCAATTCTGTAAATTGCATAGAATCATACAGGTTGAAAAAGCCCTCCAAGATCATCCGGTCCAACCATCCCCCTACCACCAATGTCACCCACTAAACCATGTCCCTAAGCACCACATCCAACCTTTTCTCACCAGGGACTGTAACTCCATGTAACACTTAAAACAAATAATCACCACTAACATTTTAATTCATTTTTATATATTTTTTTCTTCTGGCTTATACATTTTACAGATACCTCTTCTGGTATTTATACAGAATATATTCATTGTAAGTTTTCTCTGTACCATTATCACTATCCTTCAGCCATTTTTATTAGAAAGGAAAGAGATTTCATCATGGTAACAGTACTCAACTTTGCCTTATTCTTACGGTTTTTCTTTTTTTCAAGTTTTTCACAGACACAAGGTTCAAAATATTTGAAAGATGACCTCATAGTTTTTGTTGTTGTTTCGTTTTGATTCTGTTTTCCTGGCTGAGAGGATGTGTGTCACTTGCATTTTGAAATGAACCCTGGTAAATACAGCCACTTCTTTAACATACCACTGCTCTCCTCTGAGCACGACTTTTCGATAAATAAGCAAGTGGGAAGAAAACTATGAAGACTTACGTGAACTACCCACGGGCTCAGTCTTATCCCCGCTACAGTGCAGTGCTGGTTCTGGATCCTTCTTCACAGCACGCAAGCTAGCTCCTGGTGGTACACCAGCTCCGAATGAGGATAACTGTGCTATAAGACTTTTTAATTCCCCCAACTTACTTCAGCTGTTATCAGCAGCTGGTTACTTCAGCTAGCTGATATGCCTCGGTGTCTTGTAAACATTCTCTCTAGTATTGTGCATTACTCATAGTTTGAAAATCACTTTGACTCCTGTAACGTAATTATGTTAATGTCAAATGAGTCACAGAGAAACAGAAAACCTGCATCAGAGCAGCACCTTAGTGCCAGTTTCTGAATGCTCCTGTTGGCACGGGGGAAGTAGGTTAGAGGGTTCAGGGGGAAAAACAACTTTCATTTAACAAGTGATGTGAAATTGTGATAATGACTCATAAGGAAGCTTCCGTGACAATCAAATTCGGATTCGCCGAAACACAGAATCGGCGAGAGAACAGGCTGCCTGGTTATTTATAAGAGCGAGAATGAAAAATACCGACTTTTTAAAGGACTACTTTCACAGGAAAACTTCACAGCTATCTTTTGTGCATAAACAGCTTTTGACATTTGTTCTCGAGTCCCAACTGCGGCAAGCGCTTTATGTAAATTTACATCTTTATTAGACGACATTCAGGAGTCGATTGGCTCTGATGTTTGATTAGTTTTACATCTTCATGGGGGCAGCTAATGGGGTGATGGTGCAGAGCAGCCCCCAGCTCACCTCTGGACAGGAACACACGGAGCTGGAAGCTCCCTGACCAGCTGCTGCTTCCGTAACCTCTCGCCCGGCCTCCAGCGGCTGAGGGGAGGCCGGAGGCAGAACTTTATTTAAAAAAAATTAAAATTAAACCGAACGTGGCTCACCACCCGCTAGCTGACAGAACTCTGGGCGCAGGCAGGCGGCGGGACGCGGGCCTGGGGCACCTCAGCCCGGGCTACCTGCCGCTCGCCCACCACCCGGCAGCACTCACAGGGGGCAGATAATGAGCAAGATACACCACGTGAAGGCAAATTAAGGCTTTATTAATTATTATTAATTGTTATTTTCATTATTATTATTTTTTCTCCAGAGGGCAGAAGCGTTACTCTGGGGGATGACACCACCACTGCCCGGGACCCCCCCCCCCAGACAATTTGACCGAGGGCCCGCAGCAGCACCGGAGCCCAGGGACCCGAACCGGGGACCCCCCCCCGGGACGCCCCCCCCCCCCCCCGGGGACCCCGGCCCCGGGGCGCCCCCAGCTGCGCCCGTCCGTCAGGGCGCTGCCCCTTTAAGGCCGCCCCCCCCGGCGCGGCCGCGTCACCGTTCCGGGAAGCGGATGGCGTCATGCCGTCCTCCCGCGGCGCGCGGGGCGGGGCGGGGCGGGGGACTTGAAACAAAGGAATAAAAATAGAAGGTGAGGCCGGGGGGCGTGGCCTCGGCCGTGTCGTCACGGGCTGGGCTCGCGCCCGAGCGGCGGCCCCCCCCCGAGGCTGCTCTGCGCATGCGCTGCCCCGCGGGTTATTTATAGGCGCTGCTGGGAGTGGGAGCGGTGACGTAATGCGGGCGGGGAGGTCGGCGCGGCGTGGCGTGCGCGCTGCGTCACGTCACGTGCGCGGCGGTGTTTACATGGCCGCCCGCCGTTGCCTAGCAACCGGGACAGGGCCCGTGGGGCCTACTGCGGCCCGGCCTCCCCCGGCAGCAGTTACCGCACAAACACCGTGCTGGGGCGCCGCTTGTGCCCGTCTCTGTCTCAGATTCACTGCTGGCAGCGCTGCGGGTCCTACCCAGCTCTGCCTCGCTGCTAATCCGGCGGAGAAGCCCCTCTAAAGACTGGCCCCGCAGTGTTCTGCCTGCTTGGCGGTGGGAGCTGGCCTTGCCTTCTATCCGAAGAATCCAATCTTCCTGTATTATAAATAAAATTGTAAATAAAATTATAAATAGCGAGTGTGTCTTTGAAAGGATTCTGGGCAGCACGTGCAGGGTTTTAATAGTACCCACTTTTCACTGCAACTCTTTGTGTTTCAAAATCAGGTGTTACTGTGATGCTGGGTCTTCGGTTCCTTTTGAGTGGGGTTTTTGGAGAATTTGTCCACAGAAGTCAGTAAGAATAGTTCTGTCTCAGAGCCATTGCCTTCTGTAGGTAAACCAGACAGGAACCTGGTTTCTTATCATGCCCAACTGCTTGAGCTCAAGGTGAGTGTGGTGGGCCATGTGAAACAAGGAGCCCAAACAATGCCATCAGCAAGTAGCTTCTGGTCTGTTAGTGGCTGAGGCAAAGGGATCAGGTAAAAGACCTAGGAGAATTCTCCAAGAGTTAATGCAATAAGCACCAACACATGTGTCTTAAAGTGCTGGGAAGTAGGTTAAGATTGCCTGAAGGCAAAATGAGCGTTCCAACTTCTGTCAGCATATGACTAATGTGACCGTATCAGCATGCACAAGCTATTAAACTTTTTATTTTTTTTTTGTACTTGAAAAATAAAGGGGTTGAAATAGATCTAGACCAGAATGTGGGCCATGTCATCATTCAACAGTTTAACCAGGTAGTTCAATTGAGATGATTTTCAAGTATTTTTGGATAGGCTTAGCCAAAGTCTTGATTGAAAAACCGAAGAAAGTAGAGATTCAGCTCTTCATGTGTCTGCACGTTAGTAAAGGTGGTAGAACAGTTGTTGACGATCCTTTTCAGTCTTCGTTTGTTACAGCAGCACACTTTTGTAGAGGCTGCACATCCAATTTGAAGAGCTTTTTGTGGCGTAATGATAGTGCAGTGTAGACCTGAGCCAAATCCTGCTGTCACAGGGAATGCTAAGGAAAGTTATGCTTTTAAAGAGGCTGATGATCTGTTCTTAGATCTACTCAGTGTGAGAGAGGAAAGAAGTGAATAAAGCCTTCAGGCATCCAAGCCTTTCTCCTTCGTTTTTTTGTGGAGACAACAAAAGCGGAGACAACAAATTGTGCTATTCTTAAAATTTAGGTGATAAAGCTGTTCTCTATCAAAAACCTGGATTGCTTCATCACTTTCTATGGGAGAAACTTAAGAGCTGCTAGTTTTCCATTAAGCTGTTTCTGGTTACATGCTACTACGAACATACCTATCAAACAGAATGGTGTTTAGACCAATATCCATACACTTGTACAATTAGTCACTCAAGTGCACAAGTGCAAGAAAACAGCCCCAGGATGTATTGTCAGTTCTGCAGTTAACTCTGCAGCTACTCCGAAGGGGACATTTACAGTGCTTGCCTCACCATTATTTGGATGACTGTGTGCCAAACAAGGAAATAGTCTTTCAAATGAGCTACCAGAATATCACTGCAAAGCTTCCTGTAACTCTGAAAGAAAATCTGTGCTGATAGCACATCGCAGTCAGGGATGTACTATCCTATATGTAGAACCTCTCCGGAAAAGAGTTAAATAATTACCTTGTCCTAGAAAAAGTCCTGTGCTTTGAAATGAACTTTTTCTGGACTTTTCCATTTGCCCTGTGCAGCTTTCAGGCAGCCTGCTGCAGTCTTACCATCAGAAGCCACCTTCCTGGAAGTCCGTGAATACCGAGCAGAATCAGCCTACGTGCACATCTTGCAGAACAAATGTCCTCAGCAGCAGAACTGCCACGATCTGTGGATCCTACTCATTCGCATCCCAAAATGTGACACATTTGCTCAGTACACTGAGTCTTGTGGCAGTTACTGGGATGAACGCAGGCAGCCACCAGGTATGAGGGCTGGCTCCCACAAGCTAAAGGACAGAGGTGCCCAGTCAGCAGCTGGAGAACATTTCCACAGAGCCGTCCAAGTAGACCGAGTGCCTCCAAAAAGCCATAAGCGTAATTTTTAACTCTGGACACCAGAAAGCGTGGACTCAACAGAAGCATAAATTTGGTACTTATTTTTGTTATTACTCTTCCTGTTAGCATTTTGCTTTCCCGCAGGCAATAATTAACAGCTGTTTTGAAGTTCCATGATGATTAAGGCTCCTCCTCACTTTTCATTGCTAATTACTCTTCTCTCTAAAAATATCTACTTTTTTTTTTTTTTAAATATAATTGGAGTATTTTAATTCTTAAGAGAATCATGAGGGTTCACCTACTTATAACAACTTAGTTCTCTTGATCTGCTTAAAAATAAACATCTTCAATTGCATTCTCTGTCCTTGCCTTCTACGTTTCCTTGCCTTCCGTGTCAGGAATCCATTTTCAGGAGAGACTAGAAGGAGTTTCTGGGGGAAGTTAAGAGATATGTATTCCCTGACTCAACAGGACTTTGTTTTCAAGCAATAGAAATAAAGAGGATCTCTTCTGAGTTTCCTTTAATTATAAGCCTGAGGGTAGAAGGAAAGGAGGGGTGATTTTTGTTTCTCAATGTGATGTTTGTGATTTAGTTCTGCCTGGAGGAGTTGCTGTTTTGTTGCTACATTATAATTGCAACTTTCCTGTGGCTATAAGGATTTGGCTGGGTTACATTTCTGATTTGAGGTTGTCTTCCCTCTTCTGTGGGAGCTCTCCAGAAGGCAAATGAGAGTTGTATCTGTGACTTAAATGTTCTTCCGTGCCTTTCTCTCCTTCAAAATCATAAGGATTTCCTTTTTGTGTGAACTGGAGTTGAATGTCAAGTTGGTTCTTGCAGTTTGGCTTTTTCATTCTAGAAAAAACATGATACATTTGAAATGTATTTGAAATACCATTTTCTCATTAGATCGTTAGGTTATGCAAGGTGGAGGATGGCAGTTACCCTTAAAGCTATTTATTAAACTGTGGTTGTGAATCTAATGAGGGAAGATGGGATTCAAGAAAGGACATGATAAAAGTTTTTGTAGAAGTGGATATAGTCAGGTTGATGGAGGTATATGAGAAAATTAATGTCAAAAAAAAAAAAGTTTACAAAATCCCTCAGTATGTACAGTTCTGCTATTAGGGATGAACAGCCCTTGGTCAGGCATAGGCACTAAGTCAGTACCCTGTAGTTTTCTTCTTTATGGGAGTTTCCTGTTTTTCAAGCAGCATCAAATTCAAGAGTTTGTGACTTTTTAGGAAATGAAGAAATGATTTATTTTATTCCTTAGGTGATAAGTTCCTATCTCCAAGTAAGTGTGAGCAGAATTATCAGTGATCCTGAGCATTTTTTGTTACAGGTAGGAAAGAGTAGTTAAGCTGTGAGCAAGAGACCCAGGAAATAGTCTACCACAGGTTGTTTTAGGTAAGTCCTTTAATACCTTCTGACAAATGGAGATAATATGTTTTGTGCCTCATAGCAATGTGGTGAGCATAACGTTTAGAATGTTTATCATGTAAACACCAAAGATAAATAAAGATTGCACATAAAAGGTCTTATCTGTTTCTTTTGACCTTTTACTACTTTCAACAGAACAGATACTGCAGCATCTGTATGAACTGAAACAATCCAACGATTCATAGGATTTGCTATAGTATAATAGTCTCTCGAGTATATTTATGAAACTTGTAAGACTTTTTGCATTATTGAAAATTTGAATAACTAATCAAAAGAAGTCCCTTTTTGATTTCTGCCCTCAAATCTTGGTAAGGTTTCAGAGTATTCAGGTCTGTCGCATGTTGTCATAGCTACATGTGCATTAATCATAAACTTTAACTCATAAGGTTATCATAACTTCTCATTTAATGTTCAAAACTGTATCATGACTTGAGAGTTTACATCAAATGTGGCTCTAAATGTTCAGACATAAGTTAAGCTCTATTGCTGCATTCTCCATTCTAACCCCCCTCTGCCCTCACATCCCTCCCCACACCCAGGTCAAGGTTTCCAATAGCGTAAAGTCAAAATATTTCACATAAATCTTGGTGCAGCTCAGTCTGTTTGAAAACTTTGTACTTCTCTATTTGTTTCTTCCAAAACTTCCCATGTCATGCCTTCCATATCCACTTGTTCTTTTTCTGTTTGCTCTGGCATGATAGTTAGCTTAATCTAGGGTTGCCAGTGTTCTGCAACTCTGGTTTTCAACTGTTAGTCAAAAATGTGGATAACTTTATTACATTCACATAGATACAAATGTAGTGTACTGTAAATCTCAATGGGAAATATATATTGCAAAGCAGGAACAGTTGTGTAAAGAAGTTTAAAACAAGTAAAACTTTTGTTTTTCCCAAGGGCTCTTGCTTTTATAACTAGATTCATACGTTCTTTAGAACTTGTGTCAATCTTTTGCTTCGGTGTGCGTTACTAAATATGAGACATTGAAAATGGACTCAATAGATCATTAATACCATTTTGAAACTTCCATAATCAATGGGGCACCGTGTACTGTGGAACATTTATCTTCAGCGAGCATTGTGCTTGAAAGAAATCTTTCCTCTACTACCCATTCAGTTGAATGCACAGCAGAAGCAAAGCCATGCAAGAACAGATGTATAAAGGCAATATATTTAAACACTATCAGTAGAAATGCAGCCTACAGTTTACGCTGTTGGAGACAATTATTGCTCTGTGGAAAATTCATCTTTCATTTCTTAGACTTTACTGCATGTTTATATCTCACAAGATTTTTAAATTGAATGTTTCTGAGATGGTATCTTCCTTCTGCCCTATAGCTGAAACAATGCAAGTAATACAAAGTTGTTTTAAACATTGGGTATGATCCTGCCCCTCTTAAGGGGGTGACAGGCTCAGTGGCAGGCTTCTCACTAACTGGAGTGATGTTGCACCAGGTGTGTAGGTTTCTGTGCTGGGAGAGTTTGTTCTTGGTTTCTTTTCATCATATGGATTGATGTGTGAGCAAAACCCACAGGTTTGGCTTCTCAAACACACAACTTACACAATGTTAAAAGTGGAGATCATTTTAAAATTTGTTTGATTCCCTTTCAGTAACTATTTTAAAGATAATTTCAATGCACTGATTTTGTTTGTAGTCTACTGTTTGGTTTTTTTTTTTCTACTACCAGGTAGGCAAATTGTATTTCTGGCCATTGATTTGTTTGAACTTGAATGCCTTCTTAAATCTATGTCATTGTAAGCATGGTCTTTTAGGAATTTCTGACTTTGTCATGAAATCTTTTTTTGTCAATCTTTTTTTCTTTGTCATGAAAGTGACTTTGTCACTTACATGCTTTCTGGGACTTGAGAGATTTTCCACAAAAGCTTGTTTCCTTCCTTCTCGCATTAAAATCACTAATTTGCTTTTGAAAATGCATTTAAATGATACATGTCAAATTACAAGGTTTCTTAGCTTTTTAATTTGATTTATTTCACATATAATAACATATTTTTAAGGATCAAGTTGTATACTGCCTGAATGTTTTTCGGAGTTCTACTACCAACTGTTTTTTATTCCATTGTCACTTAATCTATCTTTGTTTTTATTTGTATTTTAGAAAAATTGAATTGTAGTAATTCTGCATGGTAGCATACATACTTTGAAATTCAGATAAAATAATAATTTTTAATCATTACGCTATGTTAACCACAGTACTTAAAAATAGGTTTGTTTTTGCTTTAACTTCTGTAATTCAAATTGGTTTTAACAACTGTGATTACGGTGTAGTATCCTGCCTGCCTTCTAGGCAGTTTTGCAGTCTTCGTAAGGGCTTGAAAATTCAGATAAAGAAATCCAGATTTTATTCTTTTGCTATTTTATAATTGCTGTAGAGTTCTGTTGTTTCATGATTGCAGTTCTATTTAAATGCCAAGTTATTTAGCACTGAAAAGAAACAGTCTTCAGTGGTTGCAAATAAGAGTGAATCTATTAAAAAGGTTATTATGATTCACTTTATGCTTTTTGTCAGTTCTTTTGAAAAATATTTCAAATCTAAAAAGACACATACTTGTTTAGTTAATGAACTATCAAAATATGTTCCTGTGTCACTGAGATCAGTCATAATGCAATGGGGTAAAAATTGATGATTAAAGGCAAGATTTTTAAGTTCATTGAGATTGTTTTAGCATTAGTGGATAATATTCTGCACCCAATAAAGTAGAATTTGCCACTTATTTCAGAAGGAATTAGGGAGAAGCTGAATTTGCCAAAAAGGTCTGTTTTCACTCAGACTTGCCATTTGAGGATTATCTGTTGACATGTGTATTTAAGCCAAACTGCTGTGAATACTGAACAGATGTTTCATGGGAACCTTTTTTATGATACATTTGAACCATAAAACAAGGTGACACACTTTTTTAATCAGCATTTCTGACTTCTACATCGAGGAAATGCGTAGATACAGTACTTAATGTTATTTTGCAGAATCTTGTTCAGTTGCAAAATATAGCAGTCCTGTACAATACTAAAGGCTGCAATAAAATTCTAGTTACAAAATAGAATGTTCATTGTATAAAAGAAAATAAATCATGTCGGGTTAAAACACACGGTATTATTTCAAGATAATTTTCAGAAAACTTTGACGACTATGTTAAATCTTAGTTTCCATATCCATCCACTGAGCACAAGAGGCTAGCAGCAAGCAGCTGATGATGTCTAATGAAGACTCTACTAGCGAAGAACATGTCAGTATTGTTCAGCTGCATTTGTCATGCATAGTTGCATTGATTCAGGGGGACCTCATCTTTTTAAAATTTCCCCTGGAGGGTTTGCAGAGAGAGAATGAAACATACAAGACTGAAAGTGGAGAAAGTGTTTGTCCCCTAATCTTCCAGTCTCTTCTCCCCTCACAGAGGTGCTTCAGGAGGTGAAGGAAGAGGTGGGGGAGTGCTGTTCCAATGCGAATCCCTTCCACCCAAGAGTGAGATAGCAGCACCCAGGTGGTTTTAGAGAGGCAGATCTGGGAGACAGATCATCATCTTCATTTCTATCGGAACGCATTAGTGCCATAGGTGTTGACGTACCTTATTTCTAGTAAAAGGAATAAGGGAAGTTAAGTGATGTTTTTACCTTTTTTTTTCTCCCACTTAATGTTTCTCAGTGTTGCGCTTGACATTTGTTTTATTAAAATGTATTAGCATTTATGACATACCAATGATACCCTTTTTAAAAATAAAAAGCACTAAAATTTGGACAAATGATTACTATAAACTGCCCCTCTAATATGTGGTAATAGTACCTCTTGAGTCATTCAATCACAGGAGCTTTGCTGTTAACATGTCTGGGAAGATGGCTTTCTCCTAGTCTTTGGTTGGGTCTTAGATCCATAAAGGACCAGTTATTTCTCACAGAATTGGATTATGAATGTATAGCAATGCCATAAATTGAAAGGCAGCAGTCACACATAGAGGAGGAAATAATTTCCAGCCTTTCTGCATGCTCTCTTTTTGGTTGTACTACGTGAAATAATATGTACAGAACATGGTGAAAGCTATGTATCCTTTTTTGGGTATCTTCAGATGCCTTTTCTCCAAAGCTTGATGGTTTATGAGGAAGTCTTATAATATCTGGTACTGAGGATGACCTTGAGGTTTTGCAAGTTACGTTGATAATTGTGTGTTAAAGTATTGCATAACATTTCAATAAGAAAATATGTCCTTCCTGCTTGCATCTGCTTTCTGAAGACTTCTGTTTTAGGATGTTGGAGTAGCTCACTTCCTTGTGATTGGCATGCTGATGATTGGCATGCTGATAATACAGGACATAAATTTTGCACAGTGTTTCACTGTGTGCAGATGGATACAGATTGGAACCAACTTTGCAGAGGACGTTAGGCCTTTTCTGAAATACACTGTGCATGTCTGTACCACCTAATAGTGCACAGTTAGCTCAGAGCAACCTCATGGTATCCACGTGTCACAGTATAGTGTCTAGTCTGGGTCTTTGACGTGGTGCAGTGCTGTTGTGGTTGGTTGAGATTGTTTTAGAACTACACTGAGATATCTACAAGCTCATTTTGCATATTATAACATTTCTGAAATGGCAGAGTTCTGGTTTAGAAGAGAATAGAGTCAACAATTCATACAACATGCTTGCACTGTTCCATTAGGATGAATTTGATATGAACATAAGCTGGCCATAAGCGTCTAATAACTTGACCCTGTACACTGAGCCATAAATATGTAAAATGTAGCATAACAATGCACTTATGGGCTTGTATAGCTGTGTCTATAGGTCAGCTGCACAAAGGATATGTTAACTTAGCAAACGATTGAGGCTGCTTTTTCTTGAAGATTGCTTATACTTTCTTTACTCTAACTGCTGGTGATGTCAACCGCTTGCAGAAGAGCAAGAGGCAGCTTAAATAACATCACTTTTTGGGGTGAATACCCTAAGTATTAGTAGATGCACTATCATATACAGGTCTCCAGCAATGACAAGGGGTTTTAGCATGGTGAAGCCTGGGTATATAAATTCTAACTGACACAAAGCTGAAACTTTCTATGTGTTCAGAATTCTTGGAATCTGATTATTCAGACTATTAATCAGTTGGGAACCTAGCTCAGTCATCCTTACTTAGCATGTACACAGGCATTCAACATCAGCTGTTTTGATTTTTTTTTTTTTATTTTTATTTTTTGTGGTGGTGGTGATGGTCTTTTTTGTTTTGCATCATGGCTTGTTTGATCCAAATGCTACTGAAAGCAGTGCAAGTCTCTCGGCTTTGATTAGTTGATCATCCCATGACACTATAATAAGTGTGTGCTGATTAATTCTCTGCAGTTCCTAATATGCACCCACACATAATGGAGCACCATAAGTGGCTATTGTCACTGTTACTCAGTTTCCAGTAATATCTCATTTCTGATTTTCAGGATGTAACCCCCAGTCCTACACAGTGTTACAAGTAAGCCATGTAAATAAAAACCTCTTGCCACATAATTGGAGTAGTAGGAGCAACTTTTTCTAAACTTGGAACTTTCCCAAAATCATGCTCACAGATCCATGTGACACGTTACAAAAGTTGCTGATATCATTGTTTGGTTTTTGAGCATGACTTTCAGCCTGTAGACAGCTGAAGGTTGCCGCAGCCTGTAGGCGGAAGGGCACAAAGGGCACTGTGTTGCGTAGTGAAGTGGAATTGTGACTCAGCTTTTGCCTGAAAGTAACACTCAGTTCATTTCCCTTACTTCCTCCTGGTTATCAAGAAATGTCCTACAGCACTGGAATAAAGGAACATTCTGCGCATTTAAATAATACTTTCAAAACTGACTAAGAACAGTGAACTGTAGAAAAGCAAAGCAGCGACTAGCAGTGTTGCTTTCTCAGCTGTGAGATTTGTAGGAAGTACTCATGGTACAGTGCTAGTTCTCATTTTAGGAGCAAAGTGTCCCATTTCTTGTACACGTGAACATTGGACCATGATAGCTGCACGAGTGTTTTGGGAATACCTAAGAGAAGTTCGTTCAGTAATGGCACGTGTTTTTCGAACGTGGTATGTATCATCTCAGACATCAGAGATGGAAAATTGGTGGCATCGGGACAGAATGGGCACTCCTCCTCGTGCAGAGCTTTCTGACCTTTCTTTGATGCGGATGAGAACTGGTGCTCTTACATTCCACGAACAGCTCTGTAATGTAAATAGTGTAGTGCTAAACAGGCAAGTTTTTAGGAGTGTTCGTCTTGATTGTTTGTCTTCAGTTTGTTATTGTGGACCACAGTTCCTACTCTGCCTGTCATACCACGTAAACTCCAAAGCTTCCAGCTACCCCTACACCTCTCCCCCAGGCTTGGCACAGGACGATGTAGTAGAGGCAAACACAGCACGTGCTTGTTTAAGAAAATGTTTCAGAAGTTACCACAGATACACTAACAGGATTGTTTTCTTGAAGAATCTTTGTCCCCTCTCCAGTTCCTGGCAAGCAGAATCCCTAGCCAAGAATCACAGAACTATATAGGTTGGAAGGGACTTCTGGAGATTATCTAATTCAAACCGGCACCGAAAGCACAGCCTGCTTAGATCAGGTTGCTCAAGATGTTGTCCGTCAAGTTTTGAGCATTTCAAGGACAGAAGTTCTGCAGTTTCTGTCAGTAACTTGTTGCAAGGTCCAACTACTGTCACAGTGAATAACTTTTCAATCAAAATTTCCCTTCTTGCAACGTATGTCCTCATCTAATGCAGTCCTGTCACTGCGCGTTTCTGAGGAGAGTTTGATTTTCTTCTCTGTATCCTTCCATTAGGTCATGGAAGACAGCAATGGGACTCCCTATAATTGTTTCTTCTTAAAACCATGCATGCCTGTTACTCTGAGTGCTGCTTTAGTACTGTTTAACTTTCCAGTGTAGGATCGAAGGTACGTGTTGCCTTTGGGGAAGAGAAGGGTTGTTCCGTCTTCAAGGCCTTTTTGTAAGACTCCCAGAACAGTAGCTGAAGGATCAGGAAAAAGCCTCAAAACAGAAGAATATATTAGTATATCTCACATTAAAGCATCTGACCTTTACGATATGGAATAAGAAAGACAGCCAAGGCTTGATGCTTTCCAGTGTTGTCTGTCCACAAACAAGACCAGTCCTGTTGTCTACCATTACAGCCAGACGCGGCGACATAACAAAATTGCTTGAAACTCTGCACATGCAACCATGCACCTCCCCTTCTGTTAATCTCTAGGACCTTCTTGCTACTGCTCCTGCTAGAGATTTACGTGGCAGCATTTGTTCTGTGGAGGGAAAAAAAAGTAATCTCCTTTTTGTTGTCTCCTGTGTTATGTATCAAAATATTCTTCCCACTACTGAGAGCTCTAGCATGTTTAGTAGTTTTTACCTGGGTGTTCCTTTCCCTCCTTTGATTCCAGCACCACTACAGACTGAAGCGTAGACTAGAAACCTCTGGTGTCATTTTTCTTTGAGGCAGGTGCCTGCACTGGCATTGCAATCTCTACTGATGTTGGAAGCAACAGCAGACTGGCAACACCATCCTATTTTTACTCCTCTTGGTAGGACCTCACCTGTGCCAGTAAACTGCTTACGCCCACAGCGAAATTCCAGATCTGGTAGAAACAGTGCATGAGGTAGATCCAGGAGCAGTTCTCACATGTTTTCTCTGCCATACCCTCCCCTTCTTTTCGGCTGGATAAATGTTTTCTTGAGGGAGGGAGAAGAGAACTGATCAGATAACAGGTTGGTGATGACTCTTGAGTGCCCTCTGGAGAAACTGCCTCTACGGGTGCCTCACCCTGCTACAGGACAAGGGTGGCTGCCAAGGGCTGCAGTCCTGCCTCTCCGGCCCCACAATGCGCTCTGTATTCAGACCCTATTTCCAGGGAAAGGAGGATGTCAAAATGGTGCCGTTGGGCATTACTCCTTGCTCTGTGTCAATGAGAAAGATCCCATCCTTCACTGCTGCTTCACAGGGAAGCTTCTCATGCTCTTCTCCTCACCTCACGAGCACTTGCTTTCAGCAGCCCTCCCCAGTGTTCATAACTGCTTCACAGAAGCTCAGTGCTGCAATCAACTTGCTGAGCTGAGCCCCAAGCACCTTAAAAAGCAGGAGAGCTGCTGCTTTGAGAAGCTTCTGTTGGAGACTGACGCTTGCCACCCCTTTATTTCCTTTTTCCCCATTTTGTGAACAGCTGATATGAACAGCTGGTCAAGAATATGTACAAGATTTTATTTATTTATTTTTTTCCCATGGCAGAGAATAAATAGGCTATAGAGACAGGTCCATGGAAAGTGTACCAGTAGTCTTCTCTGCCATAGCATGGTCTGGGTTTTACCTATTCCTTTCTATACAATCTATAGTCAGTTCTTCCTCTAATTTGTGCAAGGTTGCTTTCCATACGTGAGCAGGTGTCTTACAAAGTAAAGTTTAGAAAATTTACCATCATGTAGTTTGCTCAGAGTATTTTCTCATCATCACAGGATGAAGCCCAAATCTTGAAATAGTCTTTTCCTACATCAGGTGACATTGATAGTTGCTAAAGGGGTGCAGGTCAAAATAATTGAAGGGATGTTCAATGCTTTGGGATGGCTTGATAGTTAGTCTTCAGTTCCTGGTGATAGGTAAAGGCAAGTCTATTTGGCAGTGGTCTGATTAACTATGGAAAACCTTTGTAACTCTTAATATGAAGAAACAGATGTGCTTACTACTAGTACCAGTGCCTCTCTCTGTCTGTTTCTACCAGGGCAAAGACCTTTGAGGTTTTACCCATATATTTGACAAAAAAATGAAGTCTTAACTTTCATTTAATTGATTCTGTTTATCTTTCGTGCTCATTCCTGAGCTTCATGGGCACTGGGGAGAGGAAAGGTTTGTGTCATCAACTGCTTGCCTAACCCTCTGTGCTACTCAAAACTGAGGTATTGGCATTATTCTGTTTATTTCAGATGTAAAAAGAATGAAGTGGCTACCTGCCTCTCAATTGATGCTTTCTAATCATCTGCTGGACAGTATTCTCCTTTTGAGAAGCTAGAGTGCCAGCTTGTTGTAAGTTTTTAGATTATCTTACTATTACATTACCTTGATTACCTCGCTATTACTAAGTAGCATGTGCTATACAGTAGGGAAGTCACCCTTTCTTGTAATTGTGCAAATGAATTCCATGGTCATCCATTTGCATCATTATGTAGCACTTTGTCACTTTGAGGGCTGATGCAGAAAGTCGTATTAAGAAGAATCGTAAACATAAGAAAAGTAGCAGAAAACAGATCAGACTGGTATCTGCTCTGAGCATTCTGCTCAAAAACACAAAAAAGACTGTTCATCCCACTCAGTGCCAAGAGAACTCTAGGTCCAGTGCCAAGGAGATGCATCAGCCAAGAGTGGAAGAGCTGTATCTACTTCACAAACGAGATGTGAAAAGGTTAATAACAGTTTTTCTCTTCTACATAGCACATATCCTTTGCCATATAATGTTCCTCCAGTAGAAATTTCTATTTCTCTCTTTGGGAATAAAAGTCAGCAGAGGGAAACATTAGATAGTTTTTGTTTGTTTGTTTTTTGTTTTTTTAGTATAACTGTGCACGTATTTGAGGATACAGGATACTTTTTCAGTAGCAGCAGTACCTACCACCTCTGATTAATTTTGTTGTCTTCAAGCCTAGGAAAAGAAATGTCTTGAAGTAGACTGTAGAGCACATTTTTGTTCTGTGCAGTAATGTTGTTTTATTTCATTGTAAGAGGCAATTAGAGAACAAAGTCTTTTTTGGAATATTGTAGTGACATCTCTACTCACAGATTAAGCTTTTAGAAGGAAAATTTCCTAATGGAACTTCTTTAATCTTCTTAGGTCATAGTGTTTTTCTTGATTAAAGTCTCTGTCATTTGCTACCTGGGAAAAAAGAAATTGGTAATAACTGTAAAAGAGGAAAAAGTTGTATTTTTACTAACGTGTCAACCTGGTCGTGTACTGATCCTATATTTAGGAGACTTTTTTTTTTGTCTGCCATACCCCTACGTGCAGATACCAGGAGACAAGAGAGCAAAAAGGTCTTATCTTCCTCCCTGTGTTCTCTGTCTCTTCTCATAGCCAGTGCAGCATCCTGCCTCCGCATTCCTGGCCCCTGGACGCAGTCTGAGCACAGCAGTCATTTGAGGGGAGGGAGCAGTCAGAATGCCTTTGTGTACAGATATCCAGCTCTCTGGTCATAATTTATAAGGACTGCATCATGAGCACAAACTGGTGAATCTGGAGATCTGCCCTAAACTGTGCTGCAGGTTGTACATGACCTAGACTGTTCCTCGTAGTGGAAGGTGCAAACAACCTTTCTTACATCCTTGTACCAGTGCTGGCATAAGAACATGGATGAATCTGAGTCCATACATGAAATTCACTCATTTTTGTGTGCTAGCATGAATTTGGATGCATATGTAGATGTAGAACGTAGTAGCATGGTTTAGTGGTAGACTTGTCAGTACTAGGTTAAGGGTTGGACTAGACGATCATAGAGGTCTTTTCCAGCCTGAATGATTATGATTCTATGATGACTCTATATTTCCTAGATTTTTTTGTTAGAGTGGACTTGCTACTCTCTGATTACTAGTGGATCGTTTGTTCTGAAGACTTGGATGTGACTGTGAAAATCTGTGAAGTTCTAGCAGCATATGAGCATTGTAAGCAAGTATCTACACTACGAAGTGATGGTGTGAGCAACTGCTGAGTTGTGTAAACTGTCCTTTACCTGTCCTTTAATTTGCCAGTGCCATATCAAGCTAGGGTTTTTACGTTGGATAGGCCTTAAATTTATGTCAATATTTAACTTACAACTTGCGCTAAGATTATAGCAAAACCAAATCTAGTGTCAAATTTCAAAGAGGCCTGCAGGAGTGCCTCTTGGATCTGAAAGTAATAACTGATCTGACATGCCAGTCTCAGGTATGGGCCTTTTGAAGAATGAAAGTATTCTTAATTCCTATAAACACAAAGGCAAAACCTGGGGAAGTGAGGGCACTTTTCACCCAAGCATGTAGATTGAATTAAAGACTACAAGGGAGCCTGTTAGGAATTTGATTCGCTAATGTTGTGTACAAATTGCAAACTGTATTGCTATTATAAAGTTTTCAATTCCATTGAGCTTCTGACTGCCCGAAGCAGACCATATTGCTAGCCATTGCTGAGCTCTGTGCTGCCCCACCTAGATTGCTACAAGTATCCCAGCAATTATTCTAAAGCTAGAACAGACATGTCTAGATGATACTGCAGCCACTGTTATGACTGCATTTTTAATTACTGTTGAGTTAACATAATTTTTTCCTTTATGAGGACAACTCCTGGAGACACTGCTCTTTTTCTTTGATTATATTGTTTCTGTTGGTCGAAGATAAAAGCCATTCAAACTAAAAGAGTATAGAGCTTCTTTTTTATGGAAAGGTAATATGTGCCAATGTGAACACATCTTAAATAAAAAAAATAGTATTAGTTGCACTTCACACTTTAAAATGATGTACTTAGATGGAAATGAATTACTTAAAAGGTTTTAAAGCAACTTTAAACAGGACATTATGATGCATTCATCTTGAGTAATTCTGAACTTTCTAAACACAAATATTATGCTGTAGAATTATTTTATCCATATGTAGTTCCAGTCATGTTTAGATGAGCGATTTAGTCATGTTGAGATGAACTATAGATAACTATGCAGATGTTTTGGGGTAAAATGATACAGCAAACAGTATAGCATAGAAAAATGGAATGGCCCATATTGAATTAATCTTCAGTGTTTGACTTAAATTCATAAAAGACTTAGTTAACTCCTTAGATTCACTCATTCTCAACAGGTAAGAGTTAGTAAAAAAAAAAAAAAAAAGTTGCTAGAATACTACATGATCTAAAGTTTTCTAGTCTCTGAATGTAATTCAATCTAAACATACTTATCAGTGACTCAAACAAGTTTTATGTTAAATAAAACTACACACTCAAAAATCACTTGACTGAGATACAGTAAGTTTAGTGAAAAGCCAATTTAAGACCAATATAAACAACCACCAAAACAACTGTGGAATGAGGATAGCAGTTCTGCTTTATAAGAATGGTCTTCTGGGAACTAGTGGTATGCTGAATTTTCATTAGTTTCCCACGTGAACGTAAGCTTTCTCATCTTTTCATAGCTGAACATACATGTCCACTACTTTCTACATGACTCTTATTTTACCTTCTGACAGCGTGCAATGGGAGGTCTCACCGGCATAAATGAAATATACCTACGCGCTGGAAAAATGTCTGTGTTCTTTTTGTTGCCTGTACTGAATGTGCAGTGCCCGTCCTTTCGCTGCTCTGAATTCTGAGCAGATACACTCAAATGTTAATCCTGCATAGACAGCTCTTCCTCCGAGGTCAGCAGGGCTGTTCATGGAAGGGCTTGGTACTGGCATTTCCTGTACAACAGTACAGTTACTGTTGAAATGGCCATCTCTTTTATCTGAGAACGGGAGTTTTTCACATGAAAACAGACCATTCTGTTCCATATGACATCATCAGTTTAGAATTTAAATCCCTTTTTAATGCAATTTTGTATATGTTATTCCCAATTATAAAATATACTTAATTAGTCAAGTACATTTCAAAGTACATTCAGAACTATTCAGGATGGCTATCCAAGAACGCATCCTGTAGGTGTATACTAACCTATAATCTTATCTCTTCTGCCAAGTCTTTCACAAAGTAATGTCAAACTCAACATATTTTGCATAAGAAGATATTTGGTGTATTGTTACACAAAATGTGGCTAGCACTGCTTTAATGTATACACTCATATGACTCTCCACATGATATGGGGATATCAGTGGGAGTGCTGTTGTTAGAATAGGGCCAGACCCTCTGTTCTGTACCACAGATTCAGCACCTGTATTTAAGATAGGTTGGGTACAAATTCCAGATTCTAATCTCTGTGTTTCAATATACATGTGTATTAGTTTACGTTGGTACAAATCACTGTATTCAGTCATGTATTGTCTTTACCAAACTGATGTTCTAGATTAGTACCAATCCTACAGTTTGTTAACAGGCAATTTATTTTATTCTTATGTTTCAATAAAAAAAAGAAAAATAATTTTAAAAAAAATTCGCATTTATATCCATTTATAACTTACTGCTATTCCACTGGGTATTTGTTTATATTTTTAATTGGTTGTAAAATAGACTAATTTCTCTACTTTAACATTTTCTGTTTAATATTTCTATTTAATATTTCTTTCTAATCAAGGATTATTTCATGCAGGAAAAAGAACCAAGAAAACATACTAAAACCTATCTAACCATAGATAATCTATTTAGATATTCTTGCAGTGGATGTTGCCCCATATTGTCACATGCAAATGAAGCTTTTTTGCAACTGATTATTATTACAGTGGTTTGTTAGAATTGCAGAGCGTGTTTAAAAAAAAAAAAAAAAGAACAGTCATTTACAATAAATCTTTAGTTTTCAATCTTGTGTTCCAGTAGCACTCTTTGGAAAGAAACCAAGTACTGGGATTTTGTGTGACTCACTGTGGTAGGTAATTCTTAATCTCTGAATATACGTTCTATGGTCCTTGGAAAGTACATTGTTGATTGTATAGGAGGTATTTGAGTTGCTTAATTTATTACCAAACACTTGATTACTAAATAACGTTTTACATAAGTTTTGCTTACAGAGAAATTCCATACTAGACACAATATACCACAGACTTAAAAGTAAATGAGAATGTTTTGTTTTTCTCAAATCTGTGATCTAGAATGACAGCACAGGAGGGAGTTATGCTGTGCCAGAAGCACTTGGTAAAATCCAAAACCCACACAAAATAAATCTAGCTTCAGGTTTTATGTACTCTGTATGCATATCATCCATGCTTGCAAATATTCCAGAAAGATGTGACTGTTATTACTAGTATAGATGGTCAGAAAACTTGTGCTAAATACTGTACAAACATGCAGAGAAGATATTGTCCATGTTGAAATAGTGCAGAATTAGTGACATGGCATAATTTCACAGCAAGAAGTGGGATTATTCACAGTTAGAATTGTGAATGGCTTTGGTTGCTTTTTGGCATAAAACTTGGTGAACTTAATTTTACTTGTTCTGTGAAGCAGAAAGTCTGGTTTTGGAATGAGATACATATTAGATTTTGTAAACTTTTTCAGGATATTTACTCTTACTACCAATCATTCTTATGCTATGTGTTCCAAACTAAACAATCCATATTGCAGATGAATGTTGATGTCCACAGTACAAACATCTGTTTTACCATTCTTTACTTCTGGTGAGTTATTTCCTCTGTTCAACCCTATGTTTTCTATGGAAAAATTACCCAGCTATGAATTAATCAAGACCCATTATCCTCAGTAATGCCGGCCTCAGCACAGTACTTCACCATAAAATATTTGATGTGGGAATTATTTGAAGCCAGGCCTTGCTTTGTTTATAGTGTTTAAAGTTGCTACTGCTTTTTACAGACTTGTTTTAGGTTTTTCATAAATGAATATACTAAATAGGTTCTTGAAACTTATGTTACCAAATTTAACATTTCTTTTTGTATTTCCTATGTTTTTTCCTTTTCTGGATTATTCATTCTCTTCCTATAACCCTATGTATTTGAAAGTTAACTGTAGAAACCTTTGCTAAACTTCTTGTAGCGTGACTTTCTTCGCTGAAGTCACATCTCATATTTAGCTGCTTTCTTCATTAGGCTTACTTGCTTAAATACCCTGATGTATCGGTTTAAGGATTTAATCCTTTACAACACTTAGGTATTGCATCACATATATAAGGTTTAAAAAAAAAAAAAAAAGCAACAGGCTGGCTAATGCTGGGGACTCAAATTCTGTGTTAACCTGGTGAGAACTGTGAGTTAATAGTAGTCCTCTCAGACAAGTTCATTTTGCTCCCTTCTTTGAGCATTTGAGAGTTTGGATTTTTAGGAAAGGAGCTGAAAACTAGGATTATTCTCTGAAGTACATAAAGATGGCAGGATCAATGTCTAAGTAAGAGTTCTGCACAGAATCAAATACAATAATTTTATAATATTTATTACAATTTTGTATTACAGCTGTGAGATTACATTCAATCTCTCAAATAAGAAACAAATTACAGTATCCTTCATGCAAGAATCTATCATCCTCATATAAGCATAGATTCAGGTCTTTCTGTAAGTCCATATCCAGCATTTTATATCACACTTTTTGTTTACCCTACATTCTGCCTAGAGTATATATTAGAAAACTTATTATTACATGGGCTTTCCAAAAGATTTCCATGTGGCAATGAGCTTGTTGCCTCTAATAAAATCAAGGAAATATCTTCAGCCATATTTATTAACTCAACAGAATGATATTAGTGATATTGACTGAGCAAAGTAAAGTCTAACACTCAAGACATTAACATTTCTCTGACTACATTGCCTTAATTATTAATGAAGCCATACTGTTTATTCCAAAATTTCAAGGAATGACCTTGATCTTGTTTTGAGTTTTCCAATCATAGCCCTCTGGAGCATTTCTAAGTGGTCAAGCAAAGAAAGTCAGGATTCCACACTTAGGACACAAGAATAGGGGGTTGTGGAGATGGAAGAATAAAAAGTGATGGAAGTTATAATTGATGAAATGGATGGAACTAGGATTGGTGAAATGGTGACTCTGGTAGGATTTTTTTGTTGTCAGATTTTTTTTATTTTTTTATGTTTGTATTTTTCAGATACAAAATGCTGTCTTAGAATGAACAGAATTTTTGTCGTCTTGTTGAGAGGCATATGAGCTGCTCCATTTTGTCTCTGTTTTTCAGCCAAGCAAGCAAGAGCCCGAGGGAAGCAAGGAGATAGACCGTTATGTCATTTACTAAAATGCAATTATTATTTCTTTATTTTCAAGGCTGCCTTGTGCAGGGAGTTTCCAGATCTGAAGATCAGCATTCACTGTTTCACGTGTCTCAAACTGATAAAAATATTCCACTCACAAAGTCTTGTAACATCTTGTACTAAGACACTTGGAATTTACCAATTTACATATTGCTCCATATACAGGGCTTAATTTTGCCACTGAACTGTGGGACGAGCTACTGCCATTAGAAAAGCGTTGTTTGGGTGGGGAGAAATACATATAGCTGCTAAAGTTTGGTTCAAGAATTGTATAACTTGTGAATTGGCATTTTGCAATTCCAGTCCTTTTGTTTTTTTGTGTGTGTTTGGTTTTTTTTCCTAATACAAATGGCATTATGTGGAATGATTTACAGAAGAGCCAGTTACTACAGTCATGTTTCATATGTCATATTATTGTTTACTATTGGAAATGATCCACTTCTGACTTTTTGGGTGAAACGAACAGCATTGTTGAAAAATGTGAATTGCCTCTGGCTTCATTATAGTAGGCTCGTGTGCCCATGATCGTGCTGACACCTACAGTTTATTATTAATCTCCAGCAATTTAAGCAAGGAATTCTGAGGCTTAGTAAGTTGCAAAATGTAGTTACGCCTTTCATGGTTCTTCTAAGTAAACAAATTGTCTTTTACACATATACTGCTTCTTAAGAATCATCTAAATGATGCTAGAGTAGTATCAATTTGTTTCTCCAAATATGTGTGCATTGGTGGAGAGACTTGAGAGAACAAAGTTTCCTGTTAAACGTGAGAGGAGATAAGTACTTAATTAAGTGCCCAAGCCAACAGTGCAATAAAAAAGGAGGCAGTTCAGTTTCCTAAAGCTCAAATTGTTATTTTGAGAGCAAATTCCAAACTGTGAACCACTGGATTTTGTGTTGTAAATGTCACATTGGCATTTCGTACTGCCCATAATGAGACGAATCTACAGTTTATAGCATTAGCTAAATCTACCTGTCCTGGACTTGTCTTTTTGTGGAACTTTTTCATGTGTGAAAGGAAGTCAGTTTTAATTTTGATACTCTATGTAGGCTGTCTGTCCTGTCACAGTCATGTTGATCACAGGCAACTGTATTGGGTTTGCCATGGACGTGTCCATGGATTGCATTTCTGTAAGGTGTAACAGCTATGGGAATGGAAGCATCCACCACCTTGCCCTTGTAGTAGGGCAACTGGATGCATGCTGTTCACGTCACTTTTCTATATCCCTGCTCAAAACATGGTCCTTTAGCCAGGATCATTTTCAAGCTGCATGAGTAAGAATGTTCCTGCAGTGTGCATTTTTAAATCCTCTATTAATGGAGAGTTGTTTATTCTTTGCTAGGCCTTTTATTTTAATGGTTAAAGAGGTTAATGGGATGCCTTGTGTTGAGATTTTAATATTAGCTCTATATGACTGAAGAAAATTGTGTCTTGATACAACCCTTACGTTTGTAAGACTGAGCTTTCCTGAAAGTATAGGCTCCAACTGCAATATATTAGGACAGTTCTTCACTCAGAGGCACTAAAATTTTAACCTTTTGTTTGTTTGTTTGTTTGCATGCAAATAATCATTGGTGCTCTGCATTGTCAGAGTTGCACAATTCCCAACTTTCCCCCAGTTTCTTATTATGATATGTTACTGAGTTGAAAATAAGAACCCATGTCCCCCTCCGGGGCTCTGTTCCAGCAGTGCTTGGGTACGCAGGAGCAGAGGCCTCTTTCTCATACTGGCTGCTATTTACCTGAAGTTGTTACTCAGTTCCTTTAAATCACAGCACTACGATGCAGCAATCCAGCTACCAGAGATTCTGCTTCATTGCCATAAACAAATTTAATCTGGCAGTTTTCTTTGACTGGAACTTTTTAAGACATTATTTTATGTATTTAGCCTTTCTGTAAAATACTTCATATGCTGTAAAAGAAGATGCATCATCTCAGAATCGAGTCACGTGTTTAATTGCAAATGACTTGAGCTTACTGCATTTCGGTGTAATTCTGTGATGTCCTCACCAAAAAGACAGCACATGATTATTTGTAAGCTTGCCATATCTAGGACGAAATTTGATAAGGCTTTCAGAACCTGCATTGTAAGGCTAGTAATTGCTGTGATCCAATAAGGGAGCCCTCTGTGGTGGCATCACTCGAGAGAGTAAGCGTGGTGTGACTGCTGCTGGCTTCTCGGATCACGCTGTCTAATGAAAGATTAATAAGGGGATGACGCTTTGTAACAAACATCTAATACTGCCACCGGGTCACAAGTTTGATTTGAACCAATCAATAAAATTCATTCTCCTAAAGGTAGCTAATGATAGCCTGCTTATGAGAAATGAAATGGCCTGCAATCTAAGACAGCCTACAAGCTCTTATTGTGTCAGCCTTAAAGAAACAGCTTTCATTTTGTTATGTCATCTAAACCTCGGAAAGAAGAGTTTAAAATCAGAGAAAAATATTAAGAAAATAAAATTTTTAAAGATTTAAACTCAGGAAAACTGAACTTAGAGAATCCTGAAATGAAAATTATTATTAATTTTAAATCTCTAGAATATGAGGGAAAAATAAAAAAGTCTTACATTATCAGAGTTAATAGTATCTGAAATAGAAATGGGTGTTTGATTTGACCTCGGGGTTCAAGGATGTGGTGGTTTTATACTGCTGGGCAACTGCAGGATGCCGTCCTTCCCGAACTGATCCAGTGGGGGCTGCCCCCAGGCAGCAGCTCTTCAAGCACTGCTCCCACACGGCTCCGTACCACGGGGTCCATCCCCCAGGAGCAAACTGCTCCAGCACGGGTCCCCCATGGGCAGCAGCTCCCCCCAGACCCCCTGCTCCTGCGTGGGCTCCTCTCCACGGGCTGCAGCTCCGGCCCGGGGCCTGCTCCTGCGGGGGCTCTCCATGGGCCGCAGCCTCCTCCAGGCCACATCCACCTGCTCCACCGGGGGCTCCTCCACGGGCTGCAGCGTGGAGATCTGCTCCGTGTGGGACCCGTGGGCTGCAGGGGGACAGCCTGCTCCACCAGGGGCCTCTCCACAGGCCGCAGGGGAACTGCTGCTGCCTGCCTGGAGCACCTCCTGCCCTCCTTCAGTGACCTTGGGGTCTGCAGGGCTGGTGCTCACTCCTCTCTCCCAGCTGCTGTTGTGCAGCAGGTTTTTTTTTTTCCAGTTCTTCAATCTGCTCTCGCAGAGGCCCAACCAGCATCGCTCCCTGGCTCGGCTCTGGCCAGCAGCCGGTCCCTTTTGGAGCAGCTGGAGCTGGCTCTGATCTGACATGGGGCAGCTGCTGGGCTCTGCTCACAGAGGCCACCCCTGCAGCCCCTCTGCTGCCAAAACCTTTCTACATAAACCCACGATAAGGGATCAGTTGTACATGAATGTCTGTGTCCTTAATCCTAGCAGTAACTCACGAGCCTCACTATGGAAGGCAGCGGGTCTGATCCTCTGCTATGGCTTGTTGACTGGTCTGGGGAGAAGGGGAGAGAAACTGGACCATTGTTCTCATGTTCGTGCACTCACAGAGGGCTAGGTAATTTTCTGATGTAACTTAGAATCTGTCTCAAATTTATTTTTTCTTTTTACATTATACTAGTTATATTAATTCCAGAAAGCAAGTATAGGACACAGAGGCGGGCATGTGTTCATATATTGCCCTCAGAGATGATCCTATGAGACACTGGACAATCTGAGAATTGCAGAGTAAAATGTGAAAACATAAAGTGAGTTATTGTAGCTGGACATGGAATAGGATACTGTCAAATACGAATAATGGAGCTTAACCTTTGAGCTCTTGAGTGTTAGACCTCAGTTTTCCAAACTGCATAGTGGGAACTGCTTACTTCTCTATTTAAAATATGTCCAAATTGTATAATGAAAGATTCTGATTTTCACAGCAAAATAGTATTGCTGTCCTCTATGTATATATGGGACTATACCAATCTGTCTCCAATTACTCCTTAGGTATAAAATAATATTTTTATGATTCAAAAAATCATTACAATTTATTTCCTAAATGAAATTAGTATTTGCTTAAAATTTAGGATATTTGGCTTGTGTGATAATTTCTTTCTGTTTGGATAAGTAACACCGTAAACTTTATAAATATTAGCATCATTTTAATTAACAATGTTATGCTCCTAATACCCAGAACAACTTGAAATTTGTCACCAAAAATATCAATTTGTCATGAAAATATAAAGTTTTAAAATATCAATATCAGATCTAGAAAAGTCATTAAAAGCCAGGATAATGTTCATGCTAACATCATTTTCCAGGAGCACGAGTGCACCAAAACACTCCCTGGCAGTGAGTAAGCAGTCTATTCGATGAGTAAGCCACTTTTAAAGCACTGAATAGCAATTCTAATAGCAGCCCCAGTCCACTTTTACACTGTAGTAAGAAGGCTGTATATTGCCATTAGATGACATTTCTTAATGTTTAGCTTTCTAGTCTTTATCGTACAGTAGGGGTGAGAACGAATTAATCACCTCTGGCTGCAGTTTGAGGTTACAGCCAGATCTTTGTTTCAGTCACTGAAGCAATGCCCTTTTTATTTGTTTTCTTCCCCTCTATATATTGATTGCATTTTGCTTCCAGACTGCACTGTGATCAATTGCTATCATGTTTCTTGGATTAACTTGGATTTCTCAAGTTTTCTATTTCCGTTTCCTTTTTCCTATTCCAGTAAGTGCTCTAAAGTTTTAAATGTTTAAACAGAAGCTGCTTCCCATAAAGCTTGGGATTTACCAGGATCCCTTCCTAGAAGACGAGCATGATCTAATGGTCAACACACACACAGCAGATGGATGCTGCTGTGTTCTTATCCTAGTTGATTTACTTTGGAGGCCTTAGGCTGATCTCTAACCTACCTATCAAGAGACCTATGAGGATTAATTAAACAAGCAAAGTGCCTTGTAATGCTCATTACTGTCTGACTTTAAGATTATTGTACATTCACTGTCAGCCTCGGATATGAGTCTGTGATGGTATTGAGAGAAATTGTGCTTTTTCGGTGATCCTGCCTGAAGAATGGTGGTGAGGTTCCTAATGCCAGTAACGTGACTTCATAATTGCACAGACTTTATTTTCATGATGCAATGAAACTCTGTCATTTTTGCCTCTCTCTGGTAGCTGACATTTTTGCTAAAGTTTCCTGTAAAGCTTGCAGGAGAACAGATGATTTATCTATATTTGTGTGGATCCATTTTTAAATAAATTTCAGGGTTGTTGCTATCCATAGTCTTGGAACCAAAGATGGAAAAAGGAGGACTCTAGAAGACAAATATGCTAAAACTGATGTCTAGAGAAATAAAAAGTAGTACATAACGGTGCTCATGTTAAATTGAAATTATTTACTCCTTAAATAAATATTCAAAGTAGTGAATGTTGTTAGCTTGATAATAGTTTGATCAGACATTTCTCTTTCTTAACAGACATTTTACCTACATCTTTAGCATTTATTTTATTCTAACTAGTGTCACCTGGGTGCTCAAATGAGACTTTTCTGTAATTGCTCTATTTTGATTTAATTATTTGAATAAGAGTGACAAGACCTTATATGTAATAAATTTCATTCTGATTAGCACTTGGCATCCCGACAGAATATGTTAGTGTTTTCTGTGCCACATCACAGTGATGGCTCATAGTCATCCCCTGATGGACTAATACACCCTATTCTTTCTCCTCATTTGTTATTTCCAACTTGTCACAGGAATTCATACCCCTGTGTGTATGACTGTGTACTTTATTTTATCTAATTTCATTCTGCTTCTGTTACTGCAGTTACCCATTCTCCTTTGGTGTGGAACACAGTCTTCCTTTGTATTAACAGCTTACCATGGACCTAACTTCTGTGCCAAGGTCACAAGGGAAAATATTAAGCATATCCCAAGCCAGATGCTTGAGGAATTAACCTAGCAGTTTCTCTCCAGCTTTATGCTTCTGTTGTTTTCCTCTTTAGCCAGTGCTACATACATGCAGAGACATATATTCCAAATTTTCCTGTTAACTTTATACATGAGTCTGAGGTTCTACAGATCATGCTAAAGTGTGAAAACGAAGTGGTCAGAGAAGCCTCTAAGAGATTCCAAAAATTCTTCAGGCATTTGCAGAGCAGCTCTACTCAGACCACTGTGCCATCACTAAAATTTCCAAGCCAAATATTGCTTTTAAGAAGACAATTGTTACTTTCTGCAATTGTTACTTGCTCTGACTTTGCCTCCAAGTAGCTAGGGCTTTACTTTGGAACTGGCAGAGGTGGCATGCATTTTTGAGCACCTATCAATAGTAGAACAAGCTAGTGTGTGTCAGTGACTGGAGTTCAACTTGCAGCATCCATATGCACATGCTCAGGGCTTTATTCTGTCGGGTCTTGAGCTACTAAGGGTGGAGACAATACAGCCTCTTTGGACAATCTCTGTCAGTGCTCGGCTGGTGAACAAGTTTTTCCTTATATCAAGTTGGAACCTCTCTTATTTCAATTTAGGTCCTTCTCCTCTTATCCTTCTGCCATGCACAACAAAGATGTGGACCTGCTAGAGAGAATCCAGAGGAGGCCACGAAGATGCTCAGAGGGCTGGTGCTCCAGGCCCTGGCCATCTTGGTGGCCCTTCAGTGAACTCACTGCAGTTTATCAACATCGTTCTCATACTGGGAGGCCCAAAAATGGATATATTCTTAGTGCTGTTTAAAGTGTGCTGAATTAAGGGAGATAATCACTTCTCTTGATCCCCTGGCTACGTGCCTGGTGATAGAGCCCAGGATACTGTTGTCATTTTTTGCTGCCAGGGCATACTACTGGCTCGTGTTCAGTCTGTTGCCAATATCCTCAGCTGCCCAGCCAGTTGGTCTCCAGCCTGTAATGCTGCATGGGGTTTTTCCTTCCCAAGTGCAAGACTTTTATTTGTTCTTGCTGAACTTCATAGCATTCCTGTCTGCCCAACCCTCTAGCCAATTTAGGTCCCTTTGATTAGTGGCCCTGCCTCCTCCAGGTCATCGATAGATGTAAAACAGAACAGATCTCCCATTGTGGACCTGTGCCATACTGTACTTGCTACAAGACTCTAGGCTGAGGACAACCCATTGGCCACTACTTTCTGAAACCAACCATCTATACAGATTTTTGCCCATTACATCAATTCATCAATATAACTTTTTATTATTATTATTATTTTTATTCAGTTAATACATTAATTAACATTTTATTGAAGGAATGCATTTAAGCCATGACAGTGAAGGACCCTGATAGTCCAGAGAAAAGAAAGCTATGGGTAATAATACAGCTTTTAAATCAAAACTTTTAAACCTGGACTGATTTCATTTATTCTTAGCCCATCCTGAGAGGAGCCATCTCTGAAACTGGATGCTCAGTGGAACACTGTGTAGACACACCCAAGCTGGTGCTTTATAATGATATCTTGAGTCTAGTGAGCTTCGTTAGCTCAGGTGAAGAGCTGTGTGAACCACGTTACTTCTGAGCTCAGGCTTGCCTGAGAATCAAGTGGTCATGTTTCTGTGCTGTCACTTAGGCGTGGTGAACTTCAGCTACCATGCACATTACTGTATTAAATACCTCTGCACCTGTGTCCTGATTTATCTGCAGAGTAGGTAGCCCACACAGAAATTTGACTGAGTTACTGTCTATGTGCTGACAATGGAGTCTCTTAGTAATTATGTGGTTGAGTCAGAACATGTGTCTTTTTAGTTCATATTTTCCAAGGCAACCTCGTATTTGAATTTTGCAAGTGATTCGGCAAATATAAATGGAGTCATTTGGTAAGTTTGCTATCTAATGTCATTTGCAAAGTAAGCAGATTTTTAGATGGCCCTGTTTACCTTTATAGTTATTTGCAACAGTGAAATAAATGGTGAGGCAGGAATCCCTTTAAAACTAGGCCCTGAACATTTTGGTCCTGATTTTGCTTTAGTAGTAACTTCTGAAGAGCTTGCCACTAATGTCAATGGGAACGAGGTGGGGCGTGTCTATAGAATATAGACATTACGTAGACTGGTAATGGTACAATTGTGTGTGAATAAAACTGGTTTATTTCACTAAATGTTAAGTGGTTTGCCTGAAATCACTTTCAATATTATTTCTTGTTCTCTATACAGTAAAATATGTAATTAGGGAACATGTTATACAGCAAACGCAGTTTGAAAAATTGATTTTTAAAGCATAAAAGAGGCAGTGACTGAAGTCCTGCCAGGCTCTATTGAATACTCACATGCATTATATTGGAAATATAATACGATTATACTGTATGTTGTCATAATAATTGGCAGTGGTATTGGAGCCAGTCACTGAGTGCTTCGTTCATGTGGTAATAGATGACAAGGGTTACGAAGTTTGTTGGCAGCAAACTTGTTTTTCTTTCTGTTTTTCGTAGTAAATTGGTTTCGAAACAGTGGGAGGCTTTTTTTTGTTTGTTTTGGGTTGTTTTGTTTGTTTTTTTTGTTTTTAACCAACTGTCTTAGGATCCAGATGTCTTTATCTCTTCTTAATGAGATTTGGGACATTCTCCTTGGAAGTGCTGTTCACCCAGTGCTGTCACAACGGCCGCGTTGTTCATTTGTCTCAAAGCACAGTGCTGGAACAACGGCGACAGGAAACACTTAGCAGTGATCAGCAGCACAGAAGGCCGGATTAAGTCAGATTCATTAGGATCCAGGGCTGAAGCGTAGCATGAGTCAGGAGAGAACATGAAAATGGAGCCTGGAGGCCAGCAAATAATTTTAGGTTACTGGGGAGGAACAGCTCATCCGTCAGTCTCCGTAGGCTTGACTCTCTAATCCTAACTCACGCAGGCTGGGCTCCTGGGGGCTGCCGGGTGGCAGGAGCTGCTCCTTGTGTGTAGGGACGGCAGAACCAGGCCACTCACCGAACAGGGCCCGCAGGGGCAGGCAGGAGAGGTGACAGCTGGGGAAGGAGCAGTTGTCCGGCTGAAACTTCAGGACATTTCTTACTGAGGTAATCGCCGGCGTTATACAGGGCAAGGCACTCTTACAATCATTTCTTTTAAGATCCAGGCCATGTAAACAACAGCGCTCTGCAGGACCCTGGAAGAGAGTTTGTGGTGGCTTGAGGCATTCACAATAGGCATGCATTTCAGTTATGATGGAGTGAATTTCACCTCGTACAAGTTCAACAGCTGAGAAAATGTTGCCTGTACCAACTTTTCATCTTCCATCAAATTCAGATCATAAGACTCAAGTACTTAGCTTCATATTCCTGCCAAATCATCACCAACACACACACACACCCTGTTCATCACCATTCTTTTACCTTTACGTATATCCTGCACTTTTGCCAGTTTGAGTCCCGATCCAGCTCTCCCTGACTCCGTAGTACATGTTACAGCCATATGCTCCCACCCTTCCCAGGCTTCCATGCCTTTTCTCATTCCATTTATGTGCCTGTCCTGTCTGTCCCTGTGTCAGTCATTTGCCATTTCTTCATCCCATGTCGTGTACTTCTCTCGATCTCAAAGTCCATTTATTTCCGTCTTCATTCTCAATGTTACTCACTAGTGCCTGATTCTTTTTTAGATGTCTCCTTTGGATTACCAGTTGCAGAATATGCCACCACCACAGATCCTTAGTTCTGCCAGTAGAACAGGAGTTGCAATAGAATCAGCACTACAATCATATCTTGTTCCTACAAAGCAGAAGTAAGTTTATGCTGCTTTGCACCGATATATACGCTTCAGCTTTCCTTCAGAATGCCCGCGTGGTCAACAATCTGCCCAAGTAGTTACAGAGACGGGATGGTATTCAGCTGCCGTGAATGAGATGCCTACCTGTAACCAGCATTTAAAAACACAGTGTATCAGCAAGTGAAGAACAGCTTGTTTAGGTCAATCTTCAGAGGGAAATGAAAATCAATAGGATAGTCACCAACAGTGATATTTAACCTGGCCTCTATCACTCTTTTTCCTCTTGAAAATGTTAGCAGATTTGTGATCTCCTACATGGTGTGGTGTTTCTCAAAGCATGGGGGATTTAGCCCCATACTGAGTCATAGGGAAGAGAGATGTGCTTGAACCACTAGTACAATTTGGATTACTGTCTTAGAAGTTCTTTCGGGATTTCCTATCCCGGGGGTGTCCTTGTATAACTGTTTACTTCGTGAACATCTTTTAAAAATCACCACTCAGGATGGCTTAGTAATTTAAGACTATGTTGAAACACAAATTAAATAGTTGTTAAATACAATATTTCAACAATTTCCAGTTAGCACAAAAATGAACATTGTAGTATTTTTTCAACATTTCAAGGTTTTTATTCACATGCTGGGATGTCATCTGGCATATGATGAAATTGCTGCCATTTTTCCTCATTAAGATGTACTAATATGTGCGTGCGTATATTCTAATATGCAGTGGATTCTCAGCTCAGGTATTATAAGCATTGCAAACTGCAGATGTTCCAAGTGCTTTTCTCCTCGATATTCCAATTGTTAATTATGTGGCTAATCAGCACTTAAAGGCAGAAGTTGCATGTAAAGAGTTTATTCATCCTTTGGGGACTTGCTACCAAGTTCTCTCTCTACACAAGTGCTCTGCCCAGTAAGACACATATGTGATTAGCTGCATGTGATCAAAATAGAATCAGAAAAGGAAAGTTTTTATAGCATACAAAGTAGCTGGAAATTGCTTTTTGAAAACTTCTGTGATTTTTTTTCAGTGTACTTTACACACTGGGAGGGGAAATACATTCATGCAACAGTGCCCAGTACTGGAATTAGGACTGATTTAGCTTGTACTTTAACCATGTAAAAAAATCCCAATGTCTCCACAGTCTCTTGTGACTTTTGTCCACTCTGCTGCTTTAGCAGTCAAGTTTTTTCAACCACGAAAAATCTTGAAGGTACAGCTGTGCTTTGCCACACCTCTTTCTCTGTAGGGGATGGCAGAATGGAGAGAAAGGTTTCCTGCACCAGAGCCATTAATCAGAAGTTGTGCCTGTTTATATCCTCTGCAGTGGAAAATTCAGAAAAGGGTAGGCTTGACATTTCCTGATATTCTAAGGTAATATGCTTGAAGGCATGCAGCAACCTAGCCTTAGGAAAATACACTCTCAAATGTTTACAGATTTTTTGTACCCCATACCAAAGAAGGAAAGGAGCACACAGACACAGCTTTTCCTTCATGAGTCATCTTCTTCCTTACAATTATGCTTTTGATAAAATTATTTGGAAAGAGACTTAAAACTCTTTTTTTCAAAGTGACACAGTTTATTAGAAATCTGAAAGATCATGAGTTAGTTTCTGCCTCTTGCACGTTGATATATTTATCCCTATCTCTCTTCAGAGTCAATTCAAAGGACAGATGCAGAGTTTGTGAACATGAGCATTGCACCACTTCAGAGTCATGCTAAACTCCGTGATGAGGAGAATAATACCATGCCCTTTCAACAAGCATTGTGGAAAGTGTTGGCCATCATCCTTTAAACAGTACAGTATTTGCATGTCTCTTGATCATCTGTCCCGGAGCAAAGTTCAGTAGGTTGAGGAAGTATTGTTTAAGTGCAATTGATCTAAAAATATATCAAAAGGAAACAACTGTATGTGAACAAATTATGGAAAGGCTTTATATAGTCTTGTTGATGTCTATACATACATAAACAAGGAAGCAGGACCTTATGACATGGTTATTTCTGGAAAAGCGGAAGGCCTGACCGTTATTGTTGCACCACACACAAAGCCAAGAAGTTGCTACTGAAGAAACTGAGTGGAATTTAAGAGCTATTAGATTCCGCTCAATTTAGATAATATTTAGGTATTTAGACTCAATAAAAAATTAGAACTATTTTTGTAGTCTTATGAACTCTTTGCTTCAGGTTTTGCCTCCATGAAAATCAGTGGGAAATCACATATTAATCTCAGTGGGATCAACTAATTTTTGCTTCCTTCCCCACCCCATACCACCTCACTTCTTTTTTTTTCAAACACAAACCATTTAATTTCCTTTCCAGAGAATACTTATTCTGATCATAAGCCTGAGGATATGACAATCTTTAGTGATTTCTGGCAGATCTCAACAGAGAATATTCTGAAGTGAGTGATGTCAGTTGACTTCTTCAGAAGAAAGAGTAAAACATATTACAGTGTCTACAGGAATAAATAATTCTGGAAGGGACTACTAAGTCAGTTAATTTGCTCTCTGTATCATAGGTCATTATTACCCTGTACAGAATATATGGTGTTCAATTGCAGTAGTAAGCATCTAAATATGTGCTCAGCTGCAACACTCAAAATGGTATCTTGACTTGAAGACCTCAAGAACTAAAGATGCCATTGAGAATTCCCGTGGTAATTTAAGTTATAAATAACTTGTTATTTAATGTGCCTTGTTTCCTACCTGAACTTTGTGTTTACACTTGTGTAGGAATGGGTATTTTCTGTGAAACATTAAGTCAAGCTAGTTAATAATGTTAATAAATGAACTTCAAGTCTTTTCTTTGAACATCTCACTATAAGACACTTTCTCTTCATTTTGTATGCTTTTCGTATTCTCTTTTGAAAAGGTTTTAAAATGTGAAACTTGGTGTGGCGTTTCACCTTAGGTTTCACCAGTGTTGCACACAGTTTTATAAAGCTTTTAGGTCTAGTCCCTTTGCATTTGGCTGTATTAACTCATGTTTAGTTTGAATGGGATTGGTTTATTAACTGGTCCAAATTGTTGTACATGGCTATCTCAAATCTTATTATTATAGGTATTGATATCTATTTCCAAATCATGGATGAAAATTATAAGCCCTAAAGCACGTTTAAGTTACAAGTCTCCATTCATTATTACTTTGTTATGTTTTTCTGGTTTTAGTCCATTTAACATATTTTATTGATATTTTGTCGTGCTAATGTTAATAATTGGAACATCATACACTCTTAAGTCCAATACTCTCCAAAATATATTACATCTATACAATTACTTTCATCAGCTAAACTTCTGTCTCATCAAGCAATGTAATAACTTTATTTTACAAGAGCTATTTGCCACAAAAATGTTAACTGATTTTAATTATATTCCTGTACATTAATTTTTATTAATATAATTTTATAACAGCTTTACCATTTTATTACCTGGAAGTAACGTCAGCCTAACTACCCATTAGCTCTCTGAGTCATCCTGCTGGCTTTTGTTTTTCTTGGCACAACATTAGCGCTTTTCCAGTGAAATGGAATTTCCCTAGAATGCCTTAATTTATTAAAATAAACATGATTAGTTCTAAGGCCTTCTTAGTATTAGTTCTCAGGTGTAAGGTAGATGGATTGGCTGATTTTAAAGTGTTTATTTGTAGTACCTGTTGTATAACATCCTGCTTGGTTACTAAGCAATTGGAAAATACTTGGTCATCATCATGTGACGTAAGAACATCTTTCCAAAAAGAGAATAGAAATATTTCTAAAACTTTTTGCCTCTCCTGCATCACCATTAGAAAATTTTATCACCTCTATCTGGCAAAAGGTTTACATTATTACTACAACTATTATAGTATTGATAACATTTTCTAAATACTTTGTGCTGCATTGGTCCTGTCAGCTCTGGTGTTTCTGCTCATGAGTCTAGCTTGCCTTGATTTCTGCCCTTCATGACCCCTAATTCATATAGATTATCTCAGTTTCTCTTTATTCTTCATTTACTAACTACTGATCACACTTGAGTAGTGAAACAAGACACCGTTTGTAGCCAAAATTATCCTGTCCTTGGCTGTGGCATTACAACTTCTTGCACATCCTAAGAATTCTTCCTAAAGAAATTTCTCACTTGACTTTCTCACCTCAATTTCAATCATAATTTTAATTACTCTGGGAGGATACTACAGTTATAAGTTACTGACAACTGTAACACATATACCACACTCATGGCTTTATGTTGGAGTGTGTCCCTCATCTCTCCCACTCATTCTGCCCATTCAGCGTTTTTTCTGTTGTTGTAGGGTTTTTTTTAGCATTTAAATCAGGTGAATCATTGCACAATGTTCATGACTAATAATAATGGCATCATTCTTTTCCACTGGTGACAGTTCCACGTTCTCTGGCTTATTACCACTTCCACCCTCAAAATGTAAATGTCATCTTTTAATACTCCTTACCACAGTCATTCAACGTCTTCAAGGACTGTTCGAGCACTCACAGTGTTTGCCTTCTTACCAGCTTCCTCAGGAATTGCTTCTTTAACATTCTCCTGCCTGCTCTAGCTTATCTCCAGCTCAGACTGGATGTCCATACCTCTCAGATGCCAGCTGTCTGTCCATGTGCTCCCATCCTCCAGTGCATTACAGTGTGCTGACCACCAACCCATCAGTGCCACACCATGCTGACAATTCACCAGTTTGCTGCCATTGTTTTCTGTTTCTCTGCGAGCAATGTAGTATGTCAGAGGAGTGGAGACAGAGGTAGCACTTGCACCATCCTCCTTTAGGGTTTTTCTCAGAGGTCAGATTACCGTGGGGAGTGAATTTTCATAAAAAGCCCTGTTGGTGGAGTCTCCCCAAGTCATGCACTTAGGTCTGCTATCCACCTGACCGTGCTTGCTCAGAGCATAATGCCATGTGTTCCAGAAGTGGTGCTGCAAAAAGGAGGGACCAGATATCACAATATTGAGTTCTCTATGCAAAATTTTCACCAGCATGCCTTCCATACTAGTATACCAGCAGAACTCAAAACTAAATCTGAGTTTTCTGATTTTTTTTTTTTTTTCAGCAAGTCCTCCTCTTTCTTAACCTTATGCATTTTGTCTCTGCGACTGAGACTCCTGCATATTTGGAAGATGTATCATAGTTTTATTTGATAATGTTGGATATTTTTATTTCTTGTTTTAGAATAGGGTGTGGTAAAAAGTGGGATGATACGAGTGTTGAGGGAACTGTAGCATCTAGCTATAGATGTTGGTATTACTAAAGATTACTGTCCGGGAGTAGAGCACGCTGCATGTTTTGCAGTGAGCATTCAAATTTGTTCAGCATTCAGAAGCAGTAGCCAGCTGGAGGTGATAAACAAAAATTGTGGCTAGAGCATATGTCCTTGTTTCCATATTTTAAATCAGATGCCTTCCAAGGGCAGGGCCCTCAGTGAAATTTTCCCCTCTGACTTCCTCTTGCATTCCTGAAATAAAATTATTGCCACTGAAGCCTCTCCTATCTGCAGCAGATATGACCAGCAAAACCAGTGTTTCCTTAATACATGTATGTTGCAATAAAAACTTTTATTTTTATTATTATTTTTAAATTTTATTTTAGTAATATTCCCACTTGGACCTGCCAAAGGCTAAAGAAGGAACCAGAAGGAAAGAATTATTTCTTTCTATAGGTTTTATTATGTAGAGAACTGAAATACTGATAGATGATGAGCAGAGAGGGAGAGGAAGAGCCGACAGAGTTCAACTGCACCTATTCCTTCATGGTCTTACAGTCTGTCTTGAAACTGAGGAAGGAGAAGAACAGCAACCAAAACAAACTAGAATGTACAAATAGCTTTAAATAGAGGCTTTTCTTTCCCTAGTTATTTTGTACTCTGTCTAAAGTGGACATCTTGTTACACAGATTTCACCTATTATTTTCCAGGGACAGAGACTCAAAACCCAGTGATGACTGAGTGTCACACATTTGACCTGTGGTCAGAATGATTTGGTCGAGATCATGTTGCTAAAGAAATCTTTAGATCTCATGAATGCATAAGAACATCTAGTTCCTTCCAGAATAAAGATCACAGAAGGACTTTGTGTGAAAACAAGTACAGTCCTACTGTAGCAGCAGTATTTTACTTGACATGACCAATGCAGAAGAGTACTAAGAAAGAGTCCCAGTGCTGCAGCCACAGTTTTTCTGAATCCAGACTTGTTTGGATGTTTTGAAAGAGAAAATGAAATTGTCACATGGTTGCTGATTACATAGTGAGTGAATTGTTTCTAACTACGTGTGCTTGGGGAGATAGACTCTGCAGCTGGGAAATCCCCAACATGTGACTGGTACAGCTGTGTTTGACAGCGTGATTAAGCTTTACTGCAGACCTGAGGATTTCACCGGGTTGCATCTGTACCTGTGGGTGTCTGCCTGTTGCAGCATTCAAGAAACTGCCAAATGTGTTTCAGAGTTTGCATCAGCATTTGAATGCCTGAGCTCCTTGAACTGTGCTAATCTTTTGCTGATAAAGCAATGAGGAAATAGAGTCCCAAGTGCAGGGAGGAAGAATGTTTCTCTTGAAGGGCGACTATGGTATCTTTAAGTCATCTGCATTTGTGCCGTGCTGCCAAAGGGTATAAATAAATGGTTAGGAAAAGGAGAAGCTGGGACTTCTGCTTTTCTTCAAGCTATTTTTATGCTTATCCATCTGCATCTTGTTCCTGTGTTTTCTCCCCCTGTGGCATCTTGTCAGCAATCGAGATGGTGAGTTGTTCGGGATAGGAGCTCTTTGTTACTCATTGGCACGGCACCGAGGGTAACAGGACTTGATTCCCCGTGGGGTTTGTAGGATCTTCTGTAATACAGATTTGTGATTTCAACTAACGGTTCGTTGGGTGACTCATTCTGACCCTCTGCATTGTCTCCTGCGTCAAAGCATCAGGCAGGGTCCCACGTCCACGTGGGAAAAGGGAGACAGATGCTGCTCCGTGCCTGAGCAGTGACCCCTAGCAGGGCTGCAACGCAGGCACCCTGCTGCATGGCTGAAGGTGAGGATCACCGATAATTGCAAAACATCACCGTGATGACTTCACCTGTCTAATAGTCAGCCTTTTTCACAATTCTGCCACTCCCTGGAGATTTTCTAGCGTGCTGTGAGCTTCGCCGTCTCTCCCAGTTACGCACTCGTAGCACAGCCCAGCAGTGACCCGTCAGCTCCGTGACGTTGCAAGAAACCATCGCGCCTTGGTTTTAGCATCCTGACGATACAGTCCCTTGGATGCTGTGCTCTACTAAGAAATTATTCACATGGAACAGAATAATTCAGTTAGAAGGGATCTACAAAGACCATTGAATCTAACTGCCTGACCACACCAGGGCTCACCAAAAGTTAAAGCACATAAATGAGGGCACTGTCCAAGTGCCTCCGGGACACTGACGGGCGTGGGGCATCAGCCACCTCTCTAGGAAGCCTGTCCCAGTGTCTGACCACCCTGAGGGTAAATACATTTTTCCTAATATCTGATTTAAATCCGATTTAGGGGGAAAAAAAATGCATTGAAGCACCATTTTACAAAGTCTTCTGTCTTATGAAGGGAAAAAAATGCATGATTTTTCACTGTAAAGTGTGTGCAGGATGGCGTCCCTTGATAACACATTTAGCCTTTGCTTCTCAGATTTATCATATGTTTCTTTTAAATGTACGATGTCCTGGTAGAAGCTGCAACAGCTCTGGTCTTTCTCTTCCATCTCAACTCTGCTGATCGTGGGCTGGATTATACTGGTGCTGCTTCGACCATCCTGCCAAAGCCTTGCAAAACATTTAAAGCATGTTTTCCTCCCGAGGTGTGCTACCTTACGTTTTCTGAGACCAAGTAGGGCTGACGTTTAGCAATTGTTTCAAAAGGTGAAATGGGGAAGATATTGCATGAGAGGGTTTGGGTCTAGAGTTTATTTTTATGCCTGCAATTTGTCACACATTATGGTGCAAGTGTCTGTGGTGAAATGCTGTAGCATGTTAGCCTTATCTTCCCTAATTGTAAATGTAAATTTTGTTTGTTGACAAAATTTCATGGTTTTACTCAGGGTTGCTTGTGTTCAGTTTTACATTCTCAGTGGCAGAAAGTTAGTTGTACAAACCAATGCAATTTTTAAAGAATATAGAACTAGACTATTTATAGATTGCTATATTCCATATTCATATAACATTTTTTCTTTTTATATTTAAAATAATTACCCCTTTATGAGGCCTTTAGGGGTATGATACTTCAGAATCTAAGTATTCTCTGCTGTCACTCATTTCGTAATGAAGAGCAACCTATGCCTTGGTCAATCTGATTAATTAGTCAAAGGTTAGTCAGATTAATTAGTCAAATATTTGATAGAGCATGTAGTAAAGATTAGCACAACAGCAAAAAAAAAAAAAAAAGCAGCTATTATTATTCCTCCTGTTAGTTGCTTTCTAATTTCTGTATGCTTTTTATATGTATTTGTCTGTGCTGTGTTTGAGGAAGTAATCAGGTAAGAGGTCAGAAAGGGTTTATGAAAGTGAATCATGTACTGAATCACTGTACACGGGCAGTGTGTGTTCAGTGTATTTGGACTGTGCCTACCTTTATTAGTTTGTTAGCCACTATACTGCAGAACCTGACTTAAAAGAGATTAATTGGGTTGCAAATCAGTTGAGTAGATATGTTGTTGCAATGTAGCTGTATGGACTTGAATGGAAAATTATATAGTTCATTTAAATTCCACAGATAAGCCATCATTCAGTGCTAATTTAGGCCACATCCCCAGAATCCCCGAGTTGGAATTGAGATGAAGAGATATTTGCGTGACAAAAGTGAGATGCAGGGAGCCTGTGTGCGTTGCCGTCTGGTCGTGAGATGGAGAACGCGCTCCCTTCCCAGTTTGCTGTGACTGTATGCAAGTGTTGTAGCCTAAGGACACGTTACCTCCCCAGATTTGTGTTAACGTGCATAAAATGAAGTTGGGGCTGGGGACAGTGCCTCTGCAACAGCTGAAAAGAGCCCGGACAGCAGTCTCCGTCACACTTTCCTGCCCGTGGCACTACGCATGGGAAAAGTGCCACAGCTGGCGTTGGGAGAGGGCAGGCAGGGAAAATCTGGCGTAAAATAGCCACCAAAAATTGTAATCAGGATGGTGGAAGAGTCTGGTTGTTTTTTTGTTTTGGTTTGTTTTTTTTTTCATTTAAGTTGCCCAGGGCAAAGTTGACATATTTCCTTCCGCACGTTGCAGCCTGCTTAGTCATGTGTCTAATGTGCCTTGTTCTCTGTGACCACCAGCTTATATAATGTAGAGGGATTTAACCAACCTCACATGCTTTACCACAGTGTGATAGGTCACTTGACAGTATGAGGAACACAATATGGTAATTAGGAAGTCTTTTCTCTCTTCTCCCCACCTCCAAAATAGACGATTTCATGCTTGTGGAAGGGTATCATGCTAGCGCTTCTGGGAAGTGACGCTTTATCTGCAGAGGAGATGCAACACGTACTGTTACGCTGCAGGCTTTCATCACGCTGGCATGTCGGCATCTCAATTCTCACTTGGAAATGCAACATTTAGGGCTGAAAAAGCAGTCCAGGCCAGCTAAGGCGGTTGTTCGTACACCTTCTGGATAAGACTAACAAACATTAACGCCAGAGCATTCCCTGTAACGTCAGACAGAGATATACCAAGATACCAGTACTGATGCCAATGTGAACCCTGATCTGCTAGAGGTGCTACCTTGTACTTGAGACAGCCAGTATCCTTCTCATAAATCACACAGCCCAAACCTTTAAAACTGGAAATACAGCTCCATGTGCAGCTGTGGTGTAGGAAGGGGACTGCACAGGCAGGATAAACCATCGCGTGCCTGGGTGCTGCTATTTGGAGCGGTGAGAGATGGTCATACTAGCAACACCTGTAAATCTGCTTTAAAGCATTTGGAAACCAAATCCATGCTTAGGATCCTGTCTAGGAAAGTACCACAAAACTTCTGCATGGTACTTAACAGCTGAAAGCTAAGCAATTCCATTGATACATTTCTGGACTGAGGCCTCTGGTTTCTTCTAACAACGAGTATAATTGCAGCTCCTCTGACCTTTAGTTGGCTTAATGCAGGCATCCAGGCTTGAAAGTTGTACATTGTACTAAGGGAGTTCGAGTTTGGTTTTCTCTTACTACACCTACAAGTGGAATGCCAGTCTGATGTGCTCAGTAATGAAAATAAACACTGAGCAGAACAAATGGAAGCACTGTTGGACACAAGGGCTCAGTATAACTTTGGCATCATAAAAAAAAATCTTCAGGATGGCATTATAAGATTTTTATTTTTATGTTTTTTAAGCTGAAATAAATCTAACTATTTTTTAGCCTTTCCTCTTCAGGTGATGTAAGATTAATATATATGGAGCTGAACAGGTTTCATATGTTCTGAAGGGTATGTCTTTGGAATTACCCCAGAACACGTCTGTGGAGTATTGCCTCAGCAGACTAGACTCTAGACTCAGAGTACTGCTTCTAGCAGACCCTGTGTTTTCTGCAGCTAAAACAATGTTTTAAAACTTAATTTGGAATATGAATTGACAAAAGTGGGGAAAGAGTGAATGGCTCTGTAAAATGTCTGTAGTTACTTGCCGCTGAATATGCAGACGTTATGCAACTCAGGTTCTTAAAAATCATTTTCCCCTCCTCATAGGCACAGAGCTTATCTCTTATTGAGATCAAAATTTACAATATTCAAGGGACAAATTAAGATTATTGACTCCCTCACCCCCCACACACCTTTTTTATAGTTATTTGCATAAATTCTCTTTCCCTATGACTGTATGCATGTTTCATAAGCAATTGTATCCAAGGAAAAGATTCAGGTGGATAAATGTGTGTATGTGTGTTTGAAGATTTCATTAATAACTGTAGGTAGGGCTTCCTGAAATCTGGAGTTTTTACTCACGCCCTTTATTTTACTTAACTCATGTTACAAAAATTGCACTTTGAGAGATAGGCATGCTTGCCACCAATTCTGGGGGAGGAAAAAAAAAAGACACAGGTTTCTCGAATATTTGGACTAATGGACAATACTAAGTAATCTGGAGAATGGGGAAGCACATATGCAGAGGGAAAACAGCTGAGTCTGGGAACTAAAGCAAGAACCACAACGTGAATGGAAAGCATATCTTGGGTAAGTGAGGAGAAAAGCTGAGCAAGAGCTCGTGGGGAAGCATCTCCCTTTACCAGCTGGGGGCACCTTTTAGCTGTCTCATTTGTTTGATTCTTGCACAGCTGGAAAATATCAGACTGTAAAAGGAGTTGTTAGTATTATCTTGAAAGTATAGCTTAATAATTTGTCAGTTCTGGTTTCTGCCTTCTCTCTGCGGGAGGCTTCTAGCCCTTCAGCTAGAGTGAGAGTACTCAAACAGGCTGCGTGCCTGTATTTGGCACAGCTGAGAGGCCGAGCCTGTGGTGAGGAGCACAGCCTGGAAGCAGTCAGAAGCCTCCTAAAACTGATCTGGCATTGATGAAGAAAGCTTCTGTGCTGTCAGCAGCAGAGCTGCTGGAGAAGGCTCCCGCTCCTCCCTGTGCCCCTGCCGCGTGCTGGTGAGCAGGATGGACGTGGGATGTGAGGATGGGGGAACGTCTTAAAATGATAAATTAACAGTACTTACTGAATCTAGCAGTTAAAGCTAATTATTATTTGTGAAATTGGTGGTAATTGAAGCAGTTATTGTGTTAGAATAAACATCTGTGCCAGTGTCTTCTAACTGGAAAGACCTCCACAACGCTGAGTTTTGTCTAGGTGCTCAGGGCACAGGGTTAAGAGCTGAATAGTTCAGATAGTGCCAAAGTTAAATGTGCTTCAGCAGTGACTAAAGATCGGGTTCAGCTTCCCCTGGGGCTGTGGATTCACGCGTACTGCCTTCTCATAGTAGTGTCATCCCCAAGCTGTTCCTTCTTGCTTGCTTCCCACCCTTACCTGCGTATTGATTTGTCTCAGTAAACAGTTTGTGTGGATGCGCAGTGAATTAGATTGGGGAACTAATCCAATTCCTCTCTTTCTCCTCTCTTTTCTGGGGAGGGGGGGTTATTTTCCTCAATACACTTCAGCCTGTGCCCATACCAGCAGTTTTCCTGGCACAAATAAGGCTGTGGTGTGAGGTGGGTATAAGCTGGAGGGAACAAAGTGTTAAAGCCAGGACTGTTGCTGAAAGAGATGTCTGTAAAAACACACCTTGTTTTGGTGCAGAGGAGCAGGAAAAAGGGTGTAACTGACTTCACCAGGCATTGCTGGCGACGTGGTTACATGTGGTCGCTTTTGCTCAGAACAGAGGCCCAGATCTGAGTGCCTGTGGACCTTCATTCGGATCCCTTTTTTTCCTGTAGTGGGTTCAACAGAAATGTCACTGCCTCTGAACTCTAGAAGAGTGTTCTGTGCTGGACTGGAATGGATGTAAGTTAATTCATTGGTTGGAAAAAAAAAAAAAAAGAAAAAGGAAAAAATAACACTGAAATATTCTGTATAGTACTGTTGTTCTTCAGTCCAGTCATCTCGTTGTCCTTTTCTCCATTGTGTCCTGGGCACTGCTGCAACAGGAGATGCAAATGGCCTTTCCTGCTGCACAGATATATATCCCTTCCAGGTTTCACCTCAAATCTGCCATTTCTTCTGCTGTAGATCATACCACCTGAGGACTTGGGCTGAAAGACAGCATAAGAAATTGGGAGAAACCTCTACATTGAAGTCAATGACTTGACTCAGAAACCTAAATGAGATCAGAGTAGTGTTCTAGGTCTCTGGAAATGAGAAGGTAATGATATTAAGGAATAAACAACAATAATCAGTCCCCTATTTATTAATTTTATCATCTTTTTTTATAAAAACTGTTTAGTCCTTTTTCTTGGGTTTACGCGGCAAGGTTTTGGTAGCAGGGGGGCTGCAGGGGTGGCCTCTGTGAGCAGAGCCCAGCAGCTGCCCCATGTCAGATCAGAGCCAGCTCCAGCTGCTCCAAAAGGGACCGGCTGCTGGCCAGAGCCGAGCCAGGGAGCGACGCTGGTTGGGCCTCTGCGAGAGCAGATTAAAGAACTGGAAAAAAAAAACCTGCTGCACAACAGCAGCTGGGAGAGAGGAGTGAGCACCAGCCCTGCAGACCCCAAGGTCACTGAAGGAGAGCAGGAGGTGCTCCAGGCAGGCAGCAGCAGTTCCCCTGTGGGCTGTGGAAAGGCCCCTGGTGGAGCAGGCTGTCCCCCTGCAGCCCATGGGTCCCACACGGAGCAGATCTCCACGCTGCAGCCCCCCCGTGGAGGAGCCCCCGGTGGAGCAGGTGGAGGTGGCCTGGAGGAGGCTGCGGCCCATGGAGAGCCCCCGCAGGAGCAGGCCTGTCCTCATCTCAACCCTTGAGCCCTTTCCATTGTATTTTCTTCCCTTTTTGTTTTGAGGAGAGGGAAGGGTAAAACCACCACATCCCTTCAGTTCTGTGCATGGTCTGTTAACAGGTCCATTGCTTGAAGTCTTTCTCTAGTTTTAACTTAGTTCTCAGCTGGACACCTTTTGCATCAAAGTTGATGCCATTTTGCCTGAGTGGAAAAGCAAGGATCAGCCTAATGGCTCAGCCCCTGCACTGACAGCGCTGTGCCTGTATGTTAGTGCTCCATCCACATCCCAGGAAAACGATGTGCCACTCTCAGTTCTCACTTTGCCCCACAGTACTCTATCTTCAGGTTGTTGGATTTCTCAACAACGTTGAAGCGATGAGTCTTTGCTGCCAAATGCAGCACTCCCAGTTGCTTACATTATATTGTCCTCTAGTGGTAAAACTTTCTGCGTGCTGTCTGGTATCAAAAGCAGAGTTTTTTCAGGCACTTCCTTCTCTGTTATTCACATTTTAATGTTGATCTTCAGGCACCATCTTGCTTTGTGATGAAGTTCATAACTCAGTTTCAAGGTTTAGCTTTAGGGGTGCTTTTGTTTGGTTGGTTTGCACTGCCTCAGCCATTCTTCTACACCATTCCCTGAACTTGCAAGTGGAAGAATATTTGGGAAAGTATAAATCAAAGACAAGAGAGCTGAGTTATCACTCTGTTTCAAGTGTAAGATTTTGGTGAAACTTTTGATGTCATTTTTCTCCACCACTTTCATACGCTGAGGGGAGTAACAGTAATAGCTACTTCATCAGGTTATTTGAGGACTGTTGATGAAAACAAGGTCTTAAATGCAACTGATTTTCAATGTAAAAAACAGTAATGCAGTGTCTCGTACAGTAGGCCCCAACCACTATGAGAGAATCCTGGTTCTCAGGTGGTATATTTTTATCTATGTTTACATAACATCACAGTGAGCTCTTACCATATGTAGATCGTAAGATTTAAGCTTTTTTTTCCCACCATGAGTTCTTACCTAATGTAACAAACTTCAAAAAGAGGTGGAAGCTAAGGCAAAAACAAAAAAACATTTTAAATGTTCTTTACTTTTTATGAAAGTATATTAAGATTTATTTTGTTAATACATCTGGACCTACATTATTAAATCATTAGGTCAAGAAGTGATTAAACACTAACCTTTAAATAATAAAAATCATTTTTTTTTAAATAACCAAAAAAAGTAGTCATAATTTCAGGTTTCTGGTGTCCAATTAAGTATAATGATATATGATATGCAGGACTAGGTGGAAATTCCACCAATTACCCTGTTAATAAATAATAACTCTAACAGAACACAATTCACATGCATTTTTCTGCACTGTTCTACAGGAATAGGTGTAGAAAGAAATAAACTTTGGAGAAACCAAGTACCAACTCCAGTCAACATCACTTTGCCCCCCAGAGCTGTAATCTGAGGGACTTTTCATCTCCAGAGTACAGCAATTAGGTAAGATTTAATGATTTTTATGAGTCCAGAAAGATAACATGGTGTCGTCATGTAAAGGAAAAATCTGTATTCAGGTTGGAGTTGTGCAATTACGCTGTTAACTCTTGAAAAAAAAATCACTTATAGCCCACTTTCTGGAAGGAGCCACTGCTGACCAGTGATCACAGCTCAGAGCAATCCAGTTTTGCTTGTTTAACCATGAGCACTAATTGCCCAGTGGCCATCAGGACAGATCACTAGGAACACAGTTGCCATTTGCCCGTCACTTAACTAAATTAAATCCACCTGTAGACAAAGCTGCCCCCAGGCAGGCTCATTCTGAACAGCCTGATGAACTGCAGGACCTTTACCTGGGTGCCGGTGCCAGGCTTGGAATACGATGTGACTTTGTGCTTCATTACCAAATTGTTACCTGACAAGACCAAGTCATTGCTACAGTGTTCTTCTAGCATATAACAGACTGGTTCTTAAAATGGACACTGGATTTTTTGTCTACTAATGTCTGACTTGTTAATGTGGCTTTCTTTCTATGAACAGGCAAAAAGCTTGGGATTTGCCTTTAAATGCTTTGAAGCAATGCTTTGCTTCTCTAGGCAAAAACTATTATGACACTGCTATTCAAGGCTTGGCAGGTGGACAAATCCTCAAGTTACGTCATTTTGAGTGAGGCAGCTGGACAGTTAATTTAACACTGCTCAAAGCCAGTTTGGGAAGTGGCACATGCACTAGGTGAGCTATAGCTTGATGTGTTCCAAAGTAGTGCTAAAAAGGCATCAGTGTAAGCTTTGCTGTGGAGAAAATAGGAGCAATGGACCTTCTGTGGTTTGTCAGACAAACCACACTCTTCTGTGCCTGTGCCCTGTATTAAATTGCCACTTGCTTGGGTAGCTTGCTTTGGATTTAGCACAGCTTTCTGACATACAGGTTTTTGAGACACTAAAAACATTGCTTAAACATGGATGGTCCACCACCACACCAGGCCCTGGTGTTAGCTAACAGTGTTAGTTCAATTAAACATCCCTCCCCAGTCTGGTCAAGGCATGAGACCTGCTGATAACTGATTTGCTGCTGTTAACGGCGCTTGAAGTGACACTGTGCATCTCAGGTCAGTGCCATGGACCTGCATAACTGAGCTGTGAATAATGCTCACCGACAGCTGATAATGTTTGATCACTTACAAGCATGTGACATGTTAATGAAGCCAATAGTCCTCGCTTACATTGTCAGCAGGGAGAATATAGTCATAGAATCATTCAGGTTGGAAAAGACCTCTAAGGTTATCTAGTCCAACCCTTAAGCAAGTACTAAAGTCCACAACTAAACCATGCTACTAAATTCTTTATCTACATGTTTCTTGAAGACCTCCAGGGACCTCAATCACTCAACCACTTCCCTGGGCAGCCTACTCCAATGCTGCACAACCCTTTCAGTAAATAACTTTCTCCTAATATTCAACATAAGCTCTTCAGTTCAGCATTCTGAATTGCCTTTAAGGGGCTGCTGATTAGGGATGCCACATGGTTACCATATTAGATGCCTACGGTTAGACAGTGTCATCAGCCCTACCTTACAGCAATTCCAAGATACCTCCTCTTTAAAAAAAAAAAAATCCAAATAAAAACTAGGTCTACTGCACATCTAATAGTTCTCCAAATGTCACCTATTCTGCCTTATTTAGATACCCCCTTTAAAAATACATGCAAGGTTTTGATAAAATATTTGAAGAACTAGATTCTCGTCCAAAGGTTATTAGTAAAAATACTGCACTTGATGCCCAGAACCTGAGATTCTGATTTCAGCTTTTGATTTCTATTGCTATAGATCCATTGCTTCAATGGAATCTCTCTGGCTTTCCAGTGAGATCAAATATGGTCTAAAATCATAAGGGAAAACTATTTGCTGTAATTTTCCAGTCACTTAGGTATATTGAGAAATCTCTGAATATATTGATTTAAAGCCTTCCAGAAAGTAGATTCTAGTGATGTTAGCCATTAAAATCAAGCCCAAGGGGCAACTGGTAGTTAAGAAATGTTTTTATTTAATTCAAGCACAGAATTAATGTCGATCAAAGTTATGCCAAGCAATTTTTACTAAGCAGCAGTAAGAAGTGCCTTGTGGACCTTTTTTTTTTTTAGTAGTAGTAGCAGCAGCACAGTTGAAAAGCCTTGCAAGGAAATGCACAATAGAGTGAAATATTTTAGCAGAAGGCTCAGTACAAGACTTCAGTCTCCTTCTGTGTTTTTTGTATATTAGGATTATCTCTATTGCAGCTTGATATGCTGTTCACCTTGTATGAAAAATCCACCACACATGTATATAAGATAAAAAGGAACCAATTTTACAGAAAGGAAATCCAAGAGTCAAAGGAGTTTGTCTTTGACACGACATATGCGAATATGAAAGGCCACTTGTTCAGAAAGTAAGTTACACCGCAGAGCATAAAAATCCCTAAGAGCCAGCACTGTACACAAGTCAAGTGTAGTAGCTGAATTATTTATTTGCTTTCTCAATTAGTGTATTTGAGAGTGTCCAGTATTTCTGAAGACACCCACATGGGATGGGGTACTGCAGGAAGGAGTGAGTGAGAACAATCACAGACTTCTGATCTAATTAATACAAAAGACTGTCTCCGCCTTCTGTCCTCACAGCTGTATGAAACATTCAGAGACAAGTAAGAAAATATGGACTCTTTGGGTTTTGTTTGTTTGTTTTCCCCTGTTTGAATCCCAGTCTTAATGCCAGTATGTATTCAGGGTATACACCACCTCTAGTAAGACCGTGATTGCTGAAAACAAAGTAAAATAGAAACAACACACATCATCCCCAGCTCCCCCAACTGCAATACTGAAGCAACAATATAAAGAAACATGATGCAAATCCATGTCTACTAGAAAAAGGCTCCGCCCTTACCTTTTAAGAACCAGGAGCTGTGTACTTACAACTAACAGGATGGGCTTGTCATCTGCGTTACCAGAGTTCTGCAGGGTCCTTCGTGCAGCAGGAGAGGTCTCCTGCTCAACATTTGTCCAGAGTGCTCATCTTGAGAAGGTGGAGGCAGTCCTGCAAAAAAACTAAACATCTGTACGTACTCATCCCTGGCACAAGCTCTACTCCATTCTTCTGGTGTTGCTGCTTCACAGATACACTAATACAGGTCAAGTTCAGGAGCTAGAGGTTTAACAATGAGCAGGCAAACAAACACAGGTCTTTGGAATGTAAAAATCATCTCCCTGCCCAAAGGTCAAAGATTCACTCCCTCCAGAGGACATACTGTCGTCGTAAGTCTCATGACAGTGCTCTTACAAACAGTGCATGGCACTGCTCACACTGCAAGGCAGCTAGCAAAAGAAATACATCAATATGCAAAGGAAAAAAAAAATCAAGACAGCCTGAAACTTCTGAACTGTTTTATTGCTTTGTGATTTTTAGTTGTACTTTGACACAATGTACTCCGGAATAAATTGGCGCCTACTACATAATTTAAAAACTTAGTATCTTACAGCTCATATATTGGCACTATAGAGAAAACCCAGAGATTTGTCATTTTGACCCAAGATTAAAAGAAAGATAAAATATTTACACCCTTTATTGTTGGCAAGTAAACATTCATTGTGGAAGGCCCTTAAAAACAGTGAACAAAAAATATCAACCTAAGTGCCCTCCAAAAATATATAAAAACACTATCAGGTAACTCACTCCTTTCTTAAACTAGACTTTTTTTGCGCTTTGGCACTTTTAGTGTGCAAGTGCACAGTAACTCCCTCATCTCATTACTTAAGGAAAAAAGTAACGTGCTTCAGGTGAAAAGAAAGGAGAGATTCCCACACACCATCCTCCACTCCCACACAAACAGTATTTTCATCAAAAAAGTGACGCTGCTTCAGGATTTAGCACATACCAAGGAGTTTATAAATACTAAAGCTTTTTTTTTTAAAATAAGAATCTTTTTGAATAAATAAATGACAGTTGGTAATAGAGAGCTACATTTGCTTTGGTGATCAGTTATCTATACGCAGCACAAGTTATCTTCATAAGGCAAGCAATGGGATAGCAGACGTGAAGTCCCTGAGGATCAGCAACTCTGTGGAACAAACATGTTGAACAATGTGCGTAGATAGCCTGGAAAACAATCAGTCCCAAGGCATCTGCTTTTTGATCTCCAAGCACAGCTGCAGACCACACAATGAATTATTTCTATCTCTCTTCTGTAGGCAGGAATTCGTAAAAAATAAATCAGAATACTTAGTAGGCAGTGGTGGGGAATTAGTTCTTCTAATGCTGGACCAAGTGCTCCATCTTGCGTTAGTCCTCAGTATTGAGAAAAAGCCTTTCACTCCCTCCTTGATAATTGCTGGTTGGGCGGAACAGCTTGTAACTTCTGCCTATGAACTACTGTTGTCCATGGTGCCATATGATGGCTGCTCCTTTTGGGCAAGCATCGTCCTTTCTGTAGAATGAGGATGCAAAACTCGGGGGATGTACATCTGAAATCACAAGCGTTAAGGATTTTACTAGTCTCTCAGACCATAACGTTGGGATAATTTACCCAGGATAATTTTTCCCCTTGCCATTCTTCTTTTCATCCATTTTCCCATTCTTCAGCTTAACACCCGAGGCCTTTTGCACGCCACAGGAGGCTTCCTGGTGCACCTCTCACCTGTACACACACAACTTGTAGATGTGGCACAAAGACCTCTATTTCTACTTCAGTCCTACAGCCTTTTTAGTGACACGGAAAAGACCTGCTATACATGTCACAACTTTCAAAGTCACAAAGCAGTGGCAATTGACTACATTTGGCTGCTGTCCAGATGTCAGGTACTGTCTGGTGTAAGGCCCAGAACAGCATTTAGTGCTGCTGGAGGTAGCATATCTCAACTACTCCTAAAACTTCAGCTGAAGGTACTTCTGGAACACCACCTGGGAACAGTCAAGAAGCCCAGCTGCAGAACTCACTGGTCCCACCAACATATGGAAGTCCTACAGTCCATTCAAACTAGTATGTCCTACACAAGCTCTCTGGCAAGCAGGGTGAGAAATTAGGCTTTTCTGAGAAATGTGAGAGAATATTAGTAACTCTTAACTTCTTACAGAAGATGCTGGGATGGTTCGTACATCTGTGTTGTTTCCGCTTTCGCATTGCACGTCTTCTATCTGTAACCAGTAACAGGTGGGGGAAGGGAGAGAGACAATATCAAACTGGTAAGTTAAAACAGTATTAAGAGATGGTAAGCACTTGAAAACCTGCAGAAAGAAATCACTGGGCAGTGCTGGTGCTCTAATGTACAGTTACAATGAACTTGCCTCCAATCTTTTTCCATACTGCTCTCTCTCTTAGATTTGGTTCCTGCTGAAACTGGCACACTTTCCACTGTGCCAAGTAATCTGCCTCTAATGATCAGCCCTCTTTAGTCATCTTACTGGAATTAATGTTTGTGGACAGCCATTGCTACTGTCAAGGCAAGAAACGCCCCAACATGACTAGCTGGTGCTACATCAAATACACAGGAAGGTGCTGAAAGGTGTAAGGTATCCATCACCTACCTTATAATTCAGTGGGCTCAGATGCTTGAAACAGCCAAAACAAGAATAAGCCACGCAAACAGCGATTGTGATGTTGACAACCAGGAAGGTAAACATGCTTGTAGGTGCTTTAAAGCCTAGAAAAATATCCAGAAAATAATATAAAAATACAGAGCAAGAAAACAAACACACTCTTATTTTCACACTCCCATTTTCACAGAAGCCTCATGTTTTCTCCTTGGAGGACTGGGCAAGCCACTTCCCACCTCAACTAGAAGAACCTGCTTAAGCACAAAGCCTGCTGACTGCTAAAACTGATGAATGAGCTATTCCCCCCCCCCCCTTTTTTTTTTTTTAAAGAGGCTAAGGCAGGCAGCTGCAAATCTTGAGTGCTAAACAAGGCTCACAGATCCTTCTTCTCCTCCCTCATTTATCCTGGACCCACTTCTAAGATGCTTTTAATTAATGATCTGTGAAATGTAATAGGTAGAGTCCATTTATTAAATAGGATGGTGGTACCAAACCAGAGAGCTTGCAAACAGCTCAAAGGGGAAAAAATGACCTTTACAGATTAAAAGTTGTTCCTCCACTACCTCCCAGGGAAAAATATATATATGGATAATAGGACTGTAGCTTCTCAGAGTAAGAACTGGTGAGAAAAAGTTAACCCAGCTGTTTCTAAACTTCTTTGGCCAAAACGAGCAGTAACAATCCTCTTTTCTGTGTGTGTTTGTGTTAACCCCAGCATATGTAGTGACACAGAACAGACATGTTTACTGTTTAGTAGGTTATATGAACAGATCTGTGCAGATCTATTTGAGAGGAGGAATAAAAAAAACAAAGTACATGTTGCTGTTCAAGCAAGGGAAATGAAAGAACTTCCCTATGGGTATTCTGGAATCTCCTTTAGAAGTTGTTTTTCTAAGCATAGGTTACATCACTCTTTAACCAGCTGTTGAGGAATGTCTACATCAAAGCCAATGTATGGAGTGAGCCACAAGGCAAACAGCAGACATCAGGGGAGAAGTCTCCACAAATCAGTTTTCCCCTGCCCTGCATCCTCAGCACTCATCCCTGCCAACATCTCTAGAGAACCATGGGACTTCGGTGCCCATCCCAGGAGACAGGCTGAACTGCTGATACTACTACTGTCCTCTGCCGTGAGGGACACAGCAGCGTTTTAGGTGTCTGATGGATAAAACGGCACGAGGCTGAGGAAGATGACAGTAGCTGAGGAGGAAATAGATGACACTGGCGCAGCCTGTCTGCATGCAGTACTGTGAGCAGTCAAGCGATATTTGATCCTGACTCAGAACTGGGATAGAAGTCTTTCTAGCCTTACATTTCTGTGAGTGAGAAAATGGAGTATTGCTGTACTCTGCATCCATAATGTCCATCACTGCACCAGGCAAACTACACAAGTCATTGATTAAGCAATAAAACTTTACATACACAGTGATTTATTTTGCAGGTAAGGAAGCACTCTTCCCCCTCCTTCCTTCCCCTTGGCACAAGGAGTAGCAATTAAATCAAAACGTCAAGGTCCTGCCTCTCAACCTCACCCCACTTGGTTGGACAGCCTTGCGCACTGACAAGGCATTGAAGAATATCCAGTTAAACAATAATTCTATACTAAACCAAACATAGTAATGGAAAATACAGATTGGGTTAAGTTCCACAGCAAATGATGGTCTTGCCGCAGAACCAGGAAATACAAGGATTTCATTTTTACTACACCAGGTTTTCCTTCGTAACAATTAGAGACGTCAACTGCTGCATGTTTGTTTTTTTCCTAAAGCATGCTCTCGAAATTCTGCTGTTATTTTAGAGGACATGAATTTGTTCGTCATCCCAGTTGCAGAGAGAGATCTCAAAACAAAGGAGAAAAATCTCCCAAGCATATAACTACCACAGTGATACCTGCTCAACTCCAAAGATAGCCTGAAGCCATAGTTTTGAGTGCCTCTTAAATCCACTGGGAACTCTCTCCAAAGTTAAAAAATATAGATAAATGACAGTCTGCCAACAGTATAAGTACGCTGGAAAAGCACGATGCAAACATACTTTGTCATCAGTGCTGTGAGAACAGAGAAGGTAAAATACAGTTAGATTCCAAGGGCTCCCTTCCCAAGAAGGGAAACTTAATTCCTTCAAACATTCCTGTTCCATGACGAGTGCTTCCTCCTACGTCATGAGTAAAAAGCTGTAAGCTATCACGTACCTTTTCTGATGCCAAAGTTGTTAGTATACTGCAGCCAATACTAATAATGCCAAGTATTTGCAAAATAAAGAACATCTGCGTATTTAAAATGAATTACACAAAACCATGAGTTTTTGAATCACAGCATGGGGAGGAGGGTCACTATGTCACTGCAGTCTTCCATATAAAGTTTGACAGATGATGTAGAACAAAGGTCATAGTAGCATTAGCCAACATTTTAAGAATTTTTTCCTAAACAACAGTTGTACAACAGAAGTAATAGCCAATTCACTCAGGCAAATTCAACTTACGTACAGACTGCACAAATGTGTGTAGTGAAGCCAGAGACCATCTACTAACAATAACTAATTCTGAACAGACTTTTCTTTAACATTGGTGTGTTTATTTTTATTTGTTTGTTTTTAAATACTGTCACTCTACAGTCCAATTGGCCAATTCAAACTCTGCAGATTTAGGGAACACAACTTCCTGTAAAGTGAAAAAACTGAATGGAACGTGATATTTCCAGTTAACACATCAGCCATCTATGCCTTCTTCAGAGCATCTTATGCAAACTTGTATAAGCTGCAAATATTGCATACCTCAGTGCAACAGGTAACCCCCATGACTTCCCATTTACACAGGCAAAAAGAGAAGCCCATAACGCCTATGGAACTTCACGTTTCACGTGTAAGAAAGATGTCAACAGAAGTAAGACTATGTTCTCAGTGAAAAAAGGTACAGCTTACCCAGTCGCAAAAATGAGAAAAAATAGAGCCATAAAAGGCAGAGAATTGGAGCGGCAAGAGCCTGGTTCACTGCTGCAAAGTGCATCTTCTTTTCCAGCTTGGCGGGGAGATATGCATAGTAAAGGTTGTAGCGGTCAACCATGTGCTTCAGGAGTATATATATTAACCCTGGGAGGGAGAAAGGAAGAGCCAAGGAGAGGTTGTTGAAGACTTGATAAAAGCAGCAATCCTATGAGATCTATACCAACAAAGCGACTGAAGATCCAGATACTAATGGTGGATACAGCCCAAATATGAACGGAGTACAGCTTCATGAGAGCAGCCTGCTTCTGCGGTAGTTCATGGGGCAGGGCCAACATCCCCAGGGTTTCACTATCCCTCCCCTTCTCCTCACGCTTCTCTGTGGCACCACTTGTACTCCCAGGGTAGAGCCCGAGTTCCTCTCTAGTGCTGGCACATTGGGCCAATCTGTTTGGGTAGGCTTGGTAACTCCCTCACTGCAGTACGGGTAAAGAAGAAAAGTCTAGCAATGGCTTTGTCTTTCCCCCTCAGCCTTCAATAAATCCACGACTGGATTTCAAGTCAGCTTTTGTCCTTCCCTGACCCGTCCCACACAGCAAGGCAGCCTGTGACTTGGAGACCTTCTCCAGGTCCTACAGAAGGACCGCAGCTCTAACTACACTACAGGGCAGCTGCACCCTACCCACATACCCTGAACTAATTAGCTGGTTGTCTAAGCCAGCGCATCAAGCAGAGTACAGCATTTCCTTTCCTGTCAGAGGACAGGTATGGCATTCACCAAGACATCGTCTCAAACAAAGTGGCTTGGACATCATTAGGTCACATCCCTAGGGTCAAGACCTCAGAGCATGCAGCTGTCGATAGAACGGTGATGGCCACAGCCCCTTTTCTCATTCACGGCATGGAATTTTAGATAAATGGTTTGCAACACAGTAGAGCTGCAGCAGTGAAAAGGACAGGTAGTTTTCCAGCCTCTTACTACTGTATCAACATACTTCTTTTTGTGCTTATTTTACATACTTCACTCAAACTTTAAGACAAATGTTATTGCAAACGTGCCTAAAGGATTTGGGGATCAGAATGTCTCAAGTCAAGCTTGGCTGCTTAAGATGGACCTCCAGATACCTTATGCAGCCTGCTTCTCCTAGACCTCAAGAACCAGATAAAAATAATCCCCTCACACCCAAACCTATCTGAACTCCTATGCTTAACTACTAAAAACCACCACCAGAGCTAATTGAGACAACACTCAAAAATAAAATAAGCATTTAATATTCATCAAATACAGTTTCAACTTCTAAATGCAGTGCAAGAACTAATTCACCATCTTCTGTCCTACTTTTCCCCACAGGAAGGGATGAAAAGTTTGAAGTCCTAAGGATCATCAGCATCTGAACTGTACCAAGAACCTAGAATTGGGCCTTCTGTAACTCCCACTTGGCTCAATCTCACTCACAATGTCCACAGCTCATTGGAGAACTTACCGAAGGGGACAATGATGGGGCACGTAATGCTATAGGCCATGACGACAGTGAACACACACAGCATCCATGCATACATCGCTCCAAATTCATATTCAAATGCTTGTTGCTAGGAAGGAAAAACAAAACACTTAAATCTCTCGTGTCACCTATCAATTTGTTAGGAGTTAAGACAACTCACTAAAGCAAGTTCACCTTCTCTTATTCTCTCCCTTTGATAGATCAGTTATTTCCCTGAGAGGTACAAACAACACTTACACGTAAGTATTGCGTGTTTTAAACAGGTACACTCACAGAAAACACGTTACTACTTCCGTAGCCTTAAAAAAAATTCCTCAAGGATAAGTGTTTTCATCTACAAGAAGCAACTATTAAAGCCACAAAGTAGGAAGTAATTGGGCCAAACACAGAACCTTCACCTCACTGCATCTCTCATTGAATCTGTATACTGTTCCTTGTGCTGGTTTTCACACCAGGGAAAGCTCAAGATGTCAAAGCTTTGGTATGGTTGGTACTCCCGTTTTTTTCTAATGCTTATCTGAACCTCTTGGAATGGGAAAAAAATCTATACGTATCAGTTCAACCACAACAAGGTGTAACATGCAACAGTTAACAAAAGCGAATGTTTAACATGATTATCTTAAAAAGGACAGCCCCCCCCCGCCCCCAAGAAAAAAAAAAAGGAAAAAAGGAATGGGAGCAGCTGTATACAGGCTTAAGTTCGTATTCCAACACCTTGAATGTCAAGCTGCAAGACAAATCATCATCTGAAAGTTAAAGTTCAGTGCTTGAAATCAGATGGTAAGCATTAATCTGAATGTACATCTAACAAAATAAAATCAAATTGCACATGCCTGATGGCTGACAGAAGAAACTAACTGTGGACAGATCCAAATTTTAAAAACCCTGCAATTTAGAGTATAAGATAGTATCAGGATTCTACTAAAAAAATCCAAATCATAAAAATCTGACTTGGAGCTACAAAGAGAATATTTTGACCATCTCTTACTTGAATAAATACTTCACAGTTAAATATGCTGCAAAGAAAGGCAATACAAATCTGTTACAGATGAGTGAAATAAAGGCCAAAAAGAGTCAGGACGTGATAGTTAATGGTCTGAAAGATGGGGGCTCCCACTGTGTCTTATAAAAACCAATTGTTTAATTGCCTCTTGGCTAAGGTAGGGTGCTAATACCTGTTTAATATTTTTTCTTTCTGCTGTGGACTTGGCCATTATCATGCGTATGGTATAAAGGATGAGGCCAGGTAGGCGCAGCAGCTCCATCCCATTGCCAATGAAAGCAGAGGCAATCACGTAGTTCACAAAGAATGCTCCCTGGTCAGGCAAAAAGACACATCTGCAAGGAAAGACATCAGACAGTGACTGGAAAGCAGAAAAGCAAATAGAAAAAACATATATACAATGGATCTCTATCATCTTTGGAAATCTCTCTCCATAGGTATAAGTACTAGCCACCATAAGAAGTGGCTAGAAGACTTCTGATAACCTTGTTGAAAAAGAGTACTACCTAACGATAAATGCAGTATGTGCAGTAAAAGCGTACTTTTAGGATGCCAGTGCAAACTAATCTGTAAGAAGACCGGCTGAGTCACGCAGGTTGGATAAGGAATAAACTGTTCAAGCAAAGAAACAGCAGTCTGATGGGGTGGCTGGTAACAGACAAGAGCATCACTTGATGGTTACAATGGCAACTTGAGACAAGATAAGAAGGCTGGGAGATAAAATTATCCTATTACAGCGTAGTAATTCCTAATCATCTTCTTGTTTGTGACTTTGAAATAGCAGTTGAGAACATAATTTAAGTCTTAATAACTGCATCCTATTCCTTCCCTCCAGCCACCTCGCAAACTAGCCACCATGCTCAGCTCACAGTCACAAGAGCTTCTAATAACCAATATCTGCAAGTGTGCGGTACTGGCATGAAGACATTTGTATTTCTTAATATCAACAGTGAGTCAATGGATTTCAAAAAAGAGAACTGTTGCAGCTATTTAGTCCCAGTGCAATTCTTTGGAAGATCCTTCCTTTGTCAACGATATATAAAAACCCTCAGTACATTATCTGGTCCCCTCACCTGCATTACATCATCCTGTCTTTTCTTGTCTTCTATAAAATTTGTAAGGTTTGGGGAAAATAACTCTTCTTAGTAAATGTTTGCATATATTATCTGGCAGGAAAAAAATAGACTTCTCCACAGCAAAAGCATTTGCATTCTCTCCTCCCCTTATTTATTACCTCGACGTCCTCCCTAAGGTACCATCCCTGAGCTAATCTTAATAAACAGTAACCAAAGTTAGTCAATAGCAAAAAAAAGCATCCTAAATAATTGTATAAATTGTTGCTAATACTTACTCTAGCCTAATGGCAGAATCAGATGATTCTCTGTCAAACAGCCAACGGAAGAAAAAATCAAGACTGAAAGAAAGATGGTTAATATAATTAGTGTCCAGAAGCTTAGCACTGTGTAAAATTGCTTCTCTTTCAGTAGTTCAGATCAGGATAACAGATGGAAAGAATTTAATCAAATAATCTGAATACTACTTTAGCTTTATACTTACTGCTGGTCAGAAGTAAGAAAAAAAAGATGCATAATAAAAGAAATATATCTACTTCATACTAAAGTTCTAGAAATTAATTTTTAGAAGCCAGTATATAGGTAAGACAAATATGTGCTATCCCATTAGCTAGAGACAGTTAAACACAGTACAGGTCCAGAGAAAGAAAAGAAAAACTAACTCAGGTATAAGACATACTCAGGAAACTAGGTTCTCAGCTACAACAGTGTGGGCAACATTCAATTAGCCATTGATCTTTCAGTGCCAAGATTTCTTTGCTACACAAAAAGTCAAACTTCACAAACATTAAGGGTCTTCAGATGAAGAACATGAGATTTGAATGTTACAATGTTTTAGTGTGTCACCAGACACACTGGAAAGGGGTACATCAACTGTACCTCAACTAGCAACTAGAAAGCAAGAAATCTGTCATTCAAAAGCTGTCAGAATATCCAAACATTACTCTATTAAACTATGACTTTACCTGGTCAGACCAAGGGAAGGCAGAATCAATACCATGAAGATCAGAAATATGTAGACTTTATGCATCATTATTCTGTTCTCTGCAGATCTGCCAAAAGAAAAAGTTACTAAGAAATTCATGTGAAAGACTTCCACGCATGAACGATCTTGCTCAAAGAATGTCAGGACCCACGAGACTTCCAGCTTCCCCCACCACATACATCACTACAATATACTTGCAAAAGAAACACCTTTGGGATATTCACTGATTTCGACCAAGCAGGCTCTCAGTATCTTCTTGGGCACAGAAAACATTTCAGAAGATTAGTCCAGATGCTGTGCTAACAAAACTACCACCCTGTACCACAAGCAAGGGGATGAGCACCAGTCACAGCTGGTCTCTCATCTAATGATACATCTCTCAGCAGCTTGTAAACAAACTGCTCTTCAAATACTATGCTACGAAGGATTAGGCAGTTTGTTGAAGGGCACCAGTGCCAAGAAACTAGACGCTCAGACAAGCTACTGAATTATACTTGCCAAGAGTCAAGACTTCGGAAACATAACACTACTAATACTATACCCCTCCTACAGTAGTAGGAACATCTTTCTAAAGACACATAGTTGCCAGAAAAGTGCAGAGATGCCATAAACAATTCAGACTCTTTCAAAGATGCTGTCTCATATGGCATTAAAACCAGAGTTTTTATAGGATCACATGGCCACTGGGTACTGTGGGACATATCAGTTAGTATAATTATACTAAGGCTTAAAATCAGACCTGCAATAACTAGTGACTCTAGAAAACTGTTTCAGCCAATTCAGAAGGACTCAAAGTTCATGTGTTTAGTACAACTATCAATAAAAAAGTTGATAAAAAGCATACAGTTTGACAAATAAACAGCAGATTCTGGACACAATGTCTTATGGGGGAATGGTACAAAACTAAAAAGGATTTGACCTCAATATAAAAATAAATAAGCAACGGCTGCAGGCAGAAGATTGAATGAAGCGTAACTAGGATTCAGTGCACACTATCATGCTTTTATCTCACTGTAGGTAAAGTGGAGGTGAAGTCCAGTACACTAAACCAGGCTGTGCTGAATATCCCAGGTTAGCAGCACATCACCAGTCCTATCTGAAAATCTTGCATCGACAGATCTGACAGGCCTTGGTCCTGTAGGTCTTTCGGAACACCACTAATAGTATCCAGTAGCACTGATTTGTGCACTGTTACATCCCATCATTTCTTCCATGTGAAACAACACGAAGAAGGATGTCTTTCTTTTAGGTAGCATGCCAGCATTTGGAGCACTTTTTCTTGAAGTAGGATTCAGGGACTCAGAGGGTGGTGAGGCACTGGCACAGGTTGCCCAGAGAGGTTGGGGATGCCCCATCCCTGGAGGTGTTCAAGACCAGGTTAGATGATGCCCTGGGCAATCTGATCCAGTAGGTGGCATCCCTACGCATGACAGGGGGTTTGGAACTAGATGGTCTCTGAGGTCGCTTCCAACCCAAGCCGTTCTATGGTTCTATGACATGATTCTATCATGACTCTTACGTTCTCAGCCTGGAGAGGATCCAAACCCACACTTCCTACCTTCCCAGACCGTGAGCTAGTTACAGGGTCAGAGGAATTACCCGTACTCCTGTTGAAGCTACATTTCTTTCCAAGTAAGCTTTAAACACAAAGTATGTGTGATAAGGGAGCGTAAGCAAATCATGTGGTCAGATCTGTAATTAATACAGCAAGTGTAATAACTCCAAAGTGTTCGGTATTGCATTAGAAAGTGATGAGAACATGATATTCCTGGCTATGAGAGATCTGGAGATTTAAAAGCACGATAAAAGATAAGCACTTTCTCCATTGTTCTAGTAATACACAGCTGATAAGACCGAAACAGAGGAAGATCTTGCTTACTTTGTCCAGTGGGACTCCAGCAATGTTGAGTAATAGACAATTGTTGGTAGCAAAGCTGAGAAGGACCAAAGCAAGAGCGTTGGGAAAAACTGACTGATGATGGGATTCTAATTGGAAAAAAAATAAAATTAAAGGTGTTAAAAATAGTTTAATGCAGCTGTGATAGAAGAACAGAGGCTGCACTAATTAGCTTTTTGTAAATTACAGCAGGTTGAACAGTGAAAATCGTATTCAGATGCAGACTTAGAATGAGGTAGAGCTCAGCACTGGTGTGCAAAGCAGGAAACAGGAGTAGGATTGGGATTAAATTCCGTGAGGGTGAAATCTCACAAGCAGCTTTTATGTAGTTTATACCACCTTGGGGAAATATCTAAAATGAACAGTTTGTAAGAGACTTCAGCTGAAATCAGACTAGGACCAGATATATATGACATCCTGGTTTTCAATCCAGTAAGCAAAATAAAATCATGGCATTTTACTTTAGAGTTTAAAATCTGAATTCCCCTCTTCTCATCATAAAAATCAATACAAGTTGGACATGAAATTCCATTTTTGGCAAAAGGTTTTACATTTTAAATATTTAAAGTTATGTAACTTTGGAATGCAGCTTTTACTACAAATAAAAGATTTTATTATATAAAGTTTCAGATGAAATTATCCAGCCTACTATCAAGGAACAAAAGATGACCAAGGACCTGACACTTTTTAATCAGAAGCTACATTAAACAATTTTCAGAATTTCAACTGAATTTAGCTTATAGACATTGTTACGTTTTCTTACTATGCACCTATCCATTTAGTAACGTTTTGGTCTGAAATACAGCTATATCCAAACACACAGTGATACTCACATTAAGGTAGTGAATAGGTTTAGTGACATTGAACTTGTCCATGGTTGAAATGATTATGGATGGAGTGGTAAGAAAAAACAGCACAATAAAAAGAAACAAATTAATGCAAAACCATCTAAACCACCATTTCAGACCACGCACCGAAAGATTATTCCTGCCAAAAAAAAGACAAAAACAAACAGTAAGCATGTGCTATTAAAATATATATATATATATATATATATATATGTCAAGTAATAGGTGGCACTGCTTTTTTGAAGCTGGGCTTTCATATTCTCAAAGCTAAATAACAAAGCACTACAGAAGTCCCAGTTGCTGTTAGAAATAATGAAAACAGTGCAACCTTTCTTGAGTGATAACATAACTTACACTTTCAAAACTTTAGTCTTTTGTAACACTTAAAATACAGTGTCCAAAGTAGTTAAGCTTTAGGATGAAACACTTTGTTTAGTATTTCTACATTATTAAACTGTGAAAGTTGGAACGAGATTGCAATTACACAGAGAATTTCAGCAAGGAGAATAGCTATCAGAAGCAGAATCTACCAAGAAACTCTGATTTATACAAAAAAACAACACCCAGCTGAAACATCCACCTGCATCCACAGCAACCACAGGTCTTAAACAGGCAGTGTTCCTAATGTTTTCTGAAACAGTTCCCAAAAGGACTGGAATGACTTGAACCTCAGCCAAAGCTGAGCATTAAGAACAGACAAAGCAGGGACAGAGGCTCATTATCATTCCCTCTGCTGACAACTCTCACGGTAAGCCTAGGTAAGTAACATTAACATGGCAAATTGCTATGCCACCTCTTCTTCAAGGGAAAAGCCAAACAATAGGAGTATTTTTTGTCTCATTTGCAGTTTCGGTTTGGGCATGGAAACGTCATGACAAATTTTCTGTCATATGACCTGAAGATTATATTGGTGCAATCCTACGTTATTTACAAAGCAACTGGAAAATGTTTAGTCATTTTTAGCCTATAAGCATGACAGAAGACAGCACAGGAACAGCTTGATTCAAAAAGCATTTATCTATTTTCACACACTCCCAAGTAAAGTCTGTGAAATTTACTGGGTCAGTAAAAAAAAAGATGTTGGAAAACAGACCATAGTTCAGAGTGGATCAAGCTATACTTGTCCTGTGGCATTGCCAAAAAAAATAAAATATATATATATATATACACATACTTGAAGAATACTCAGCACTAACACCAAATTCCTTGCCTCATATCTCAACAGTAGATATACACTAGCCTCAAAAAATGGAAAGGAGGAGGTAGAGACTAATTAAAAAAATAAAAATGGATTTAAAAAAATCAAAGTTAACAAGAACTGCAGGTACCAGAACTTTGTTGTGTTAAACTCTATAGTCAACCTCTGAGAGACATCCCCAAGGTCAACGAAGAGCAGCATTAATGGAAATATTCACACCAGCCAAATGGAAACATTCCATAAAGTTTCAGTTTAGGGTTAAAGAAAAATACACTTAGACCCCTTCTCCTGTCCCCATTCTAAACCTACACTACCATAAATAAATGGTGGAAGACGGGAATCTTACCAACATATATTCTCAGGATATGGAGCATATTTAACCTTCCAGTTTGATACGCACAGCTCCTTGCTGTAGGATGACGGCTGTGGTTCTCCTTTACAATTAATACCCTCACATTTGCAGGCATTGAAGTCCTTAAGGATGCTGTAAGGAGGGAAACAAGAGGGGGATTTTTTTCAAGTTTTTTACACCTGAAAACACTGCAGATATAGAGGAAGACTGGTAATAGTGGTAAGATTTTGTTGTGTTTTTTATTTTTCCATTTAATAACTAGAGATTGAGAGCACGTTTAGACAAAATGGTTATTACATACACGAGATGATGTTACAATCAGATAGACTCTTACTACCACAAGCCCTTGATAACTGACAAAGCTGGAAAACAAAAAAGCAATCTTGATTTGAACTGTTCAGTGCTTCTATTAACACTAACGGCAGCAGTGGTTCGTATTAAATAACAAAGTCCGAGAGCATCAGAAAAAAAAGAGACAGTTCCCCAAACACCTCTTACATAACTACAGCTGTTCTCAAGTCATAGCAGACTGAACGATTAGTCTACACTTCATTACACTAATTAGAAATCTAGCCATCTTTGCTTTTCGTAGAATTTTTATCATGCTGGTATCCTCACAATTCAAAATAACCTCTTTTGCCTGTTTCCAAAATAAACACATTTAGTTTTATCTTCTACTATTTTGAGTTGAATATCAATGTATTTAAACCAAATTGAAACATGACCAGAATAAATGCTCTAAAAGATTTCTCAAAACACACCAACAGAAGTGATAAGCATATATTCAGAGACAGTACAACTGTGTGTAAGTCAGTGTAAAAGGTTCTACTCCAGATAAGCACCATTTCACTAGCATAGAAACAGTATACATTGTATTTGAACAAGTGGACTGTAAAATTCCTGAACATGCTTTTTTCTAAGTCATGCTCTTAACATAAAGAAAATAGAGAACCACACAGACACCAAACAAAGCAATAAAAGACAAAACAGATTTTTATCTTACCAGAATTCAAGTAGCGATGTAAAACTGTAAATACTTGCTGCTGCAAGATGCTAGGAAAGTTTTTTGATACTTCGATAGCTTGTTTTTAAAAGAGTAAATATGAGGCAAGCTTTAGCAATTCCAACCACACTACACGAACAGAAGCACCAACTTTAATCCAGCTTCTACAGCTACCTGACTCCATGAACATCAGTCCTGGCTTCTGGCTTCTTCCACCCTTTTACAGGGCTCCTTGGAGCAGAGACCACTAGTGGCACCATATGACTTTCTAATGTGATGGTAGCCTCAGCTCCAAGTGTAAACTAATTTTCCAAAGAATAGAATCCACTGCAACCTAAACAAGCTAAATCTTTCTTAATAATCCAACTCAGATGCCCACAGTGCAATTCAGAACACATGTCCGAGAAGAAATTATCCTATCAAAATTATAAACAAGAAATTAACAGCTAGAGAAAGAACCTCAGTGCTTATTTTTCCTTTTAGTTTCACATCTTAAAGCATTAATTCATGCTCTGGAATCTCGAAGTATAGTATGTATCATCACAAAAACAGAAGGGCAGATTTCATCACATAATTAATACTCTGTTAAAGAGCAGCATGCAAAGTTTTTCCGGCATCTCAAATTCTCGAAATCCTACACCCTGGAATTCCCTGAAAAGAGCCTGAAAGACTGACTCTCTACTGTGACTTGAGAGTCAAAAGAACACAGACAATTTAAACCAGAAATGCTATGAAGAATTAAAAAAAAGCATGATCTGTTACGCTTGTATTACAAGTATTACTCTGCTTCCCTTCACTCACTTTGTGCTAGTAAAAGGTGCTTACAAACTGCTAACAGAAAATGACAGGTTACATGCATTTTCTCTACAAACAACTAAATAAAAGGGGCTGAACACCTTCTGATAATAGGTCTACACATAGATCTATAGTAAAAGGTAAGAAGTACACATGTAGTAAAATCTGAAGTCAAACAGATTTTGAGGGTCATAAGCAATCTGCAAGCAAAAAAGGAATATTGAAACAGATTGTCCCACATAACCCTCCATCATCTTGCAAAGAAGTAACTATTACTAAAAACCTAGAATATTTGACATAACTTTAAAAATGTCTTTTTTGAATTGTCTTATCCTAGCTTATCTAACAACTTGCTTATTCACCACGCTTTTTAGAAATATGTACTCACACAGATTTATACACATACACAACACAAAAAAACTGAGCACATGCATACACACATACTTTTCCCTGAATCCTGCACAACAAGTTATTATGCTTTCTATTTATTTACAGACACTCGAAGCTGGAAACTTCAGTTTCTCCTCTTTACTCTGCCTGGTACTTTGCCAACACCAAACATCCAGAAATTACCTTTAGAACGAAAATAATTAAACACTGATGGCCAGGTCAGTCACTAACTACTTCATTGAGATTACTAACTAGCAGTATAATTTGCACCCATTGTGATACCTTGGTAACTTCACTTGCACAGTAGAAAATGGAGAAATCAGTAACCACATTCAAGATCCAACTAGTCTGGCCTACTATTAGCCTAGACTGATGGATCCCACACAGAAGAGCAAGGTTCCTCATCCCAATAAATGTCTAGAACCATTTAGTCTCTTAGCATCTAAATTCTTTGAAGTATAGAGGCTTAATGCACACTTACAGGGGAACTTACCAGTAAGCAGAGCAGACCAAATCCACAGGATGGTGAAGAAGAAGAAAGGAAGAAGAACCAACATAAGCACACAAGCAACATAAATCAGATCAGATTAGTAGTACTATTACAGTTAAAACAGAACAAAGACGACAGCAGACAAAACTTACTAGGTTGCCATGGATTTCTCTTGAAACGTTACAAATGCCATTCCCAGTGGTTTATTTTGAACAGCTTGTTCCTCCTTTGAGAATTCTTCCATCAGTTCATTTGTAACTCTAGTATAATAATCTACAGCATCCTCCTGTTGGGAAATTGATGACTGTTACATCCAAGTATCAGATGGCTAATAGCTTCATTAAAATACAGTCCACACAAACCATAGCCCCCTATTCCTTACACTAATTCCAGAAATTACAAATCACATCACCACACAAAGACAAACAACCAGAAGGGTTTTTTTTGTACTTCTGTTTTTGCACTAAGATCAAATTTCAAAGATTTTAGGGAACTCCTTTTCCCTGCTGTAAGAGAAAATGAAAGACGAGCTCCCTGCAATAAATGAATAAGTATCTTCTGAAGTTCAACAAGATGTTACACAAAAACTAGTCTTCTCTACTCTTATAATGATCTTCCCAGCCACAAGTAAGAATGAATGTTATCTCTTACCCTTTCACATCCTCTCATTTCACAACAGCAGAACTGACCACATGGCTTAGGGTTGATTTGGACCCGCTTGCCATGCTTCTGATGCAAATGCTTATAGTAAGTCAGGCTTTTTTCTGCCTGTTTCCTAGATGGAAAAATACATCCAAAACATTTTGCAAGAGAACAGTATCAACAGCAAGTTACAAAGAATATAAACGCCAAGAGAAAAAATTATGTCAAGGACTCATAACAAATCAAAGATATTCATATATCTTATTTTGTCTACTTCATACAATTTATTTTCAAACCTATAATATCATGAGTCTACACTTGTCGTGAGGTTCCAGAAGGAAAATTTATTATTGTATAGCCCAGAAAACAATCCTTTTTCCTTCTGTGTCCAACATCTCTGACCAAAGCAAGGTCTGCTACAGTTTCTAATTAGTTACTAATTTAACAGTTCAGTTTTCTACTTTGTACTGCCCAAACGAACAAACCAGCTACAGCTCACTTTAAAACACAGCTGAATCTAACTGAATACCAGACCAGAACCTTAAAAGCAGAAAGCACTTCTAGTATATGCAAGCTTAGTACTACTAGTAAATGTTGATTAAGGACTGGCAAAGCATTCATAAAATTATTCCAAACTCAGATATATTACAAAAAAGTACCTTTTTTTGAATAGATAAATAAGCCTGGCTACATCATAACATAGCTGGACCTCCAGCACAGTGCAGGTTGGGTAGGCAGCACTGAAAAAGAAACACTACGTGAGAAAAGACAGTACATTGAAGAACCTTTTTCAAAGATCATCACTGATATCTTAATGACACCTCAGTCAATGGTGTACCGCAGAGAGGAGACTTCCACAGAGACAGGTGCTGGAAGTTACTTTTATGAGATGTGCAGCATTATTCCCAAATAAAAGCCATGTGGGAGCCTTAATGGTAAGTGTGGCTATGCAGCCACTTTTTTAGATACTATATTTCAATAAAGCTAGATAGCTGATCTGAATAATAGAATCTTCCCTTCTATTCTCAATTATTTCTAAGTAATAAATATACTTTTAAAAGATGGATACTATAACATGGATTTGAAACAGTGTAAGAGTCAAAAATATTTCTGTTTGGACAGGTAGAACTACTAAGATAATTTTAAATCTCCTGTTCTTAAAGATACTAGTCAAGCACGGAACTTACGTGAAATGACCTTGTATGGTCTCTTGATTTGCATTTTTTGGAAGACCCGTTATAAACAACGTGCACTTAACCTGCAAAAGAAAAAACCTCCTATTTTGAGAAACCGTATTACTAAGGAGAAAAGAATATGAGGAAGGAAGTGACATAGCACAGGTAGCTAAGCTTTAGAGGGGGGAAAAAAAGTAGGATGTTCTGATTTTGTTGGGAGCTGCACCTATTCAAGACAGCAACACATTTACCTTCTATACTAGTTGAAGATACATCAAATTTTCACAAGTCCCTCCCCACCCGCTGTCTCTCCAGCCATGTTTCACAATTTACTCAGTGGAGCTTTGCTTTCAGTAAATTCCCTCACACTCGCATCACATTCTAGCAAGGAGGCGGCATCTTAGCAATTTGATTTTTTAACACTATTCACTTTCAAACACTTTAAAAAAAAAACAGAAACTTACTATGTTTTCTTCTTTATATGTGACTGCCTTCATGTGATGTCTCATGAAGACAACAGTCAGAATCAGGTAAACAACAGCAAAAAACGTGTGCAGCCAAAGAAGATTGTTACTGTTGGACAAAACGTTATAAATGTGAGAAATAGAAACAATTAATTGTCCTACTGATACAAGTAGCCATCAAAATGCTAAGCAGATCAAAACCTTTCTTTGAACACAGCAATAAAAAAGTACCAACTGGTAAATAGTCATACCCATGAAGATGCTTGGACAGCCACTAGGGTTACCCATAGCATTTTATGATAAACAGTAAATGAAACTGCAAAGAAAACCACTATTCTATAGCATGGATCTTTTAGGAAGCATTTGGCTTGTGCCTTCGCATTCAGATGATCAATAGTACACCCCATGGTATTTGCGAAAATATATTTTATTGGCATTACCATGTTGGGTGCATAATTGAACTCCCCTTGAAGACAATCCTTACCCCAAATTAAAATAACCCAATACAGGGAGTAAACACTGCTTCTCTGATAGCTTGTTCCTCCAAACTTAGGAAAGTTTGGTTCTATGAACAGCTCTTCATTTTTCTGAAGGGCATTAATAATTACAGGTAACTATTTTGCAGATAAAAAAACAATCAAAAGTCTCCACTAGTTACTAGGAATCATAATGTGGTTAGAAAAAATGAAGTGCATTGGCAGAAATTCTGTTGGACATAAGAGCATGGATAGATATATTTTTGATCAAGTAATACAACACAAAAAACATATAGCCTTGTATTTCAGCTATTGTATAGGCTTAAAAAAAATAGAAGTAATTTTAACAGTGGTCTCAAATGGGACAGACACATGCAAATCTAGTGTAAGAGAATTCAAGTCATCTGAGTTACATGTTATAGTACAGCTGTCAGCTTTATTCCCCTTTCTGCACCATGGTTTCTTTCAACATGGAAATTTCTGAAAATAATATTGTTAAACGTGTGATCATTAGCCAAGAAAGGCACATGGTATAGGAAGTAAGAGCTCAGAGAGTAGAAGCCAAGTTTCTAGATTTCTTATCAGTGCTGTAATGCGTAGCCTGAAGCAGAACACATCCCAGTTTCAGTTGATGATGCTTGAATAAGTAATTCCTACCCTGTGAGCCATGTTGCAAGTATCAATTCATTGTGTTTAGAGACTATGGCAGGAAACAGACATAAGCATAAAAGTACTCTGCAGGATTTACTCACCCAGTTTCTAAGTTTTGTATAGTTGTTCTTCCAAAACTATAGGGATCTTTAACTAAGAACAAAAACAAGTATCATAATTAACTGGTGCAAAATTCACATGCAAGCTATGAGAAAGCCAGCTTTTCTCTTTTTAAATGTTGATCTATTCAACATTAAATATATTCAGAATCATAATCAATGCTGGTTTGCAATATTGCATTTTAAAGTCGGCTAAAGAGTGCAAGTAATAAACCACTTTCAGCCTATCAAGAGAAATAACAATTTTTAAGATCTGAATACCAGATCTTTGCAGCGTGTCCCCCTCTCCTCTAAGTCTCTGTTCATATCCAATTAACAATGCTGTTTAGGGTTTAGAATCAGTTTCCTTCACATTTTTATTCCATCTTCACTGATTTCTCTTCTCTGACAGTTTTTTTAAACTACATGAATTCAGTGCTTACAGAACAATACCAATAACCTTACTGAGGTCAAAAATGAGAAAATTTATATGGCTTTGCTTCTTAGACTGTCAGATATTTGAAAAATGATAATTCGAGTGACTGAAAATTGAGTATATGTTCAAAGGAGAAAGAGATATAGTATACCTGAAAAGCTAAATAATCTTTTAGCACCAACTATTACAAGTTAAACCATCACAACAGAAAGAACTGCACAAGCATAAACATAACGTAAAAAAAAAAACTTACCAAGTAGATCACCTGATAAGTTGACAGGCAATATGACACCCACAGACAAAACGCTGACAGCAATCAACAAACAGATGATGTGACGCTGGAAGGCAAGGTAATGTATGGCATCTTCACCACATCTGTCATGAATCTCATCATCACTACACCATTGAGGGAAAAGCACAAAGGTCAGTCTACTCAGAAGCACTGGAGTTTTTGTTTTCTGTGTTGTTTTGGTTTTTAAACATACATTATTCTCTCAGTCTACCCAATGACTTTCTCCCTATCAGATTTCAGCACAGTTGTGTTCTTTCATGCAGAAGTTTAACTTCAAGTTCCAACAGTGTCTTTTTCTTGCACAGTATCAACATATGAAAATTAACATAGAAGAATTTAAGATAGAAACAAGTAATCTGAAAAGGAAATACGCATACGATATCATTTTATCAAGCTAGAGATGACAAAGACATCTGCCATGAATTCCTGTTTTAAGACAGTCACAGGGTAGTAAGTCTAACTCAAATTTTAGGATCACACTGTGACAGCATTCACTCATCTCAATAAAGGCTTCCCATGAGGAAAATAACAGAACCACCTGACTCTCATGACTCCCAATTAACAAAAGATATTAATAGGTTTCCAAAAGAACTGTCATCTACCTGTTTTCAGCAAGACAGATGAGTAAAATATTAGTTCTTGGAAAAGGAAGGAACTGAACTAGTGAAAACTGAGAAAGACGGGCTATATCCCCACACCTTTCCTGTTCCAATGTATCCAAGCTACGAATTGATTTGAAAAAAAAAAATCACAGTTTACTAAGCCCAAAGAGATGTAAAGAACCAACATCACACGTCTAATGCTCAGTTTCTCGGAGACAGTGGAATTGGCTTTTCCTAGTCAGTCAATTCCAGCCCCAACTAAACCAACAGTTCTCCATCAAAACTCTTGCAGGGAAAGCCTGTTACCTATCCAAGGCCCTACTTGCTTCAAACAGGGGAACACCCATGCAGTACTGTTTGAAGGGTAAAAGCCTGAAGCCTGGTTATTGGCTCAGAACCCATACAAAAGCCATAGATTCACTTCAGTTCAAAATCTGTTCCTAAATCAGGAAGTCCATATACTGCTAACAGAAAGGCAACTGTATCCTGTATTCCTATGTGGTCACCTTGTTTTCATATTCTTTTTCCTACCCACTATTGCCCACCCCACTGGAGGCACACATCCTGTTGTTTGTATTTAATTCTATCTACACAGGGGAAGAAAAAAAAAAGTGCAAAAAGTTCACTACTTTTTCCATATACTTACTGCATCCGAAAAGCAGCTGTCATCCAAGAACAAAACCCCTATAAAGAAAGAAGTTTTAGGAGCTAACATAGAAAAACATACTCTCTAATTTGTACAACTGAGAGAAGTGTTTCTATTAAAGCCAATTTCTTAGCTAAAAATTTTGCAGCATTACTCCAAAATCATCGTTTAGAAACATACAGAAAGATACCTATTACTTTACATATTTTTAAAGGGTTCTTTGTAATGTCTGCCTTCAGAGAATACTTAAGACATTAGTGGATGGTGGTGGAGGATTATTTGCAGGTTTACTGCTTGGACTTTTTAAATTTATGAAGTGTGTCCAGATCCCATCTCTGAACAAACGTCATGATTCAATCTTGTAACGAAAATTGGTTTCTAATGCATTGTTTTAGACAGGTGATTTCCCCCCCCCCCCCCCCCCAAAAAAAAAAATCAGAGACCCCAATTTCAAAGTTAAGCTACACGTGAGTCTCATACAAGTTAATCTCAAACTGTAGTTAGAAGCAACACAGTGATGTAAAGCTAGATAAGAAGCCTCTCTATTAATTTCAAGTCCTCCTATGAAACTGTACAGCAGAGATCACATCCCAGTGCATGTTCTGTATGGTTAAAAAAGCCAAAACCCTCTTTCTTGAAAGGCCTACTCTTCAAGTTAATAATATTCAATTAATGAGACATTTGTATTCAACAGTTTCAGTGATAAAGTTGCTTTAGGATTTAAAAAAAGGATGCAGAAAACCACACAAATAGCAGAGCAATCCTGATCAAACACCAGTATGCTTTTGATTCTCATGCAACTATTTGGTTATAAAGTTTAATATTAAATTGACGCATATATAAAATGTTAAAATGTAGGCTGCCCTCCACTTGACAACTCTCCTGATTTCATTCTGAAGCTGCAACACAGAATACTAGGGATGTATAAGTTCAAAGACTCCAGAAAGAATTAATTAGAAATCTGACCAAAATTTTTCTGACATATTACTGGTTTTTTTTTGTTTTTTTTTTTTTTACACTTGAAAGCTATCTACACGCAATGACTGGTTCAGTGGGCTACGTGCAATGGCAAACTCCAGCAGATTCCATTACACAGTTTATATTTAAAAAAAATACCAAAACTCTAGAATACTTACACTGTCATATTCAAGAGCTTCAGGTACCAATGAAGATACTGACAACCGGTTGTATCTCAATTCACTGAAATACATGAAATGATGTTTTTAAGTATCTTTAATAGCAGATGCTGAAATTCCATAGAATTATTTCAACTTTAACTATTTTGAAGTAACTAAGTGAAGTAGTAGTAAAATACTTTTTCCTCTTATGAAGGCTGCGGCTTTCACTTTTCCTGCATATGCTACACAGAAGCTTGTACTGCGTCTCATGTTCCTAAGTTAGTACTTGTGAGCTCCTGAAGCGAGAGTGTGTAACTGAACTAAAAATAAAACTGTATGTTTTATTCAAGTACTAAATTGAAGTCACATGAAATAATGCAAAACAGGTTTTAAGCCTAGGCAAGATCAATTCTGCAAGTTAGTTTCCTGCTCAGATACTCCTCCTCACACTTCTTTCCCTCCACCTCTCTTCCTTTCATCTTAGAGCCATTTCTCAGAATTTCCCTGCACAATTAAGTCCTTTAACTGCAGGGAACTCCTCATGCAAATTCAGTCTTGTAGCAAGGCTAAAAACAATTAGAGATTCTGTAGGTCTCAGTAAAAATAGCAAAGTACCTGTTTTCAGTTTGTTGCTAAAAAGAAATGTTGCAACGTTGATGTCCATGATTACAGTATTCATAGGTGTATCAACAATATTTTTGACCTAGGTCACTATCCAGCAGGGATAACAACACAGACTCCTACCTGTCTGACTCAAATATCTGGTTGTGGATCTCTGTGGATCTCCACAGCCCACTAGGAAGCCTGTACTGGAGCATCTTCATTCCTGCTACCTGAGCTAGCCAGATTAATGCTGTCTCAGTTATTGTTCATCTTTTTTGCTGCATCCACTTTTCACACTTGTACATGGATACAGCCTAAGAAAACCACACTTTGAGCCACTTCCTTTTGCTTAATTGCAGATTACCACAACTTAGATATAACATTAATACCAGCAAGAGTCTCACTGGTAAAGTTCACCCACTTCATAAACATATGACTAGCTTTTAAACACCTCAAGAGATCACCTTGTAGAAATAATATTTAAAACAAATAAAAAGCTCAGATGCAGTTATCACTAAAAAAAAAATCAGCGAAGAATTTCAGAAACTCATAACAAGACTTTTTTTTTTTTTTTTTTGAAACTCTTCAGACTTATTATGATACAATCTGCATAGGGAGCTCTGGGAAGATACTAGGCCTGAACCAGGATAAAAACGAGTTAATATCCTTCTATTGCAGAAACACTGTAAACATTAACAAGCACTTATGTGACTTGCTAGCAGACAAGCAGCCTATTCTTTTTTCTTACGTCCACTTCCTTAACCCACAACAGCAGAATGAAATTCACAATGACAATGGCAAACACAGTTTTATTAACTGACACTGCAAAGAGGAACTCTGTGAGTAGAACTCTGTATTTCAAACAAAGCAGCACGACGACATTTTTAATAAATATGTATGTGATTACAAGCACATCTAATTGATGAAAATTCATGTAATTTAAGCCCTATTTACTCTACTTACTTCCACAGTCCCCCACAGGTTTCAAGAAATCAGTCCAATTGTATATCTTTTTACCTTTCAGTTTCTGACACGAGAGCAACACGACCATAGTCCCAGAATCTCTTTCTTATAGTGGAAAACAAAAACATGAAAATCTAGAAAAGAAAAAGAAAGATCTTTGAATATTTATTTTCATTTTCATAACTGTTATTCTACAGGTAGTGTCAAAAATGCTGTCCTAGCTCTTAAGCCAACTTGTCTGGGACTCAAGGGCCAGAACTGCTACTTTCCTTTTCTAATTTATGAAGGAAGAATTCTGAACGTAGTATTTCCAAACTGAATACTGATAAAGGCTTGTAACAGTCAGGAAAACTAGCAAGTAGTAATTGACAGAAAGTCAAAACTTTCATAAATACACCTTTACCATTTTTCTTTAGTCCCACACAAAACTACAATGGAAGACTTTAAATGAATTTATTTTTTTTAAACAGTGGTGTAACCAGCTGTAAGGGGGGTCAACTATTTTCTCAAGTATGAGAATTATTCTTTATCCTTCTCAGTAATAATTAATACATTATTATAACTCAAACCCCAGAAACTTATGGTTGATCTCTCCAATGTATTTTTGCTCTCCCCCCTATATTTTCACATTTTGAAAGAGGCTAAGAAAACAAGAAAAAAATCACTATTTATTTCACAGATGCATAGGATTTTTTTTTAATTTCTTAAAAAGACCTTGCTCTGTATGAAGCAATGATGCAGAACTAACAAAGCCAGTTCCCTAAACATATGTTAACACCTACACTCTCACCTTCTAGCCCCTCCTACATCCCATACCTGTTTGGCTAGAAAGCAGTGCCAGTAACGCAACTTATTTCAAGCTATGCAAGTACTGACTGGCCAGCCAGGATAAATGTCAAGATTACCCAGCTCATTTCCGCATTTCACAATAAATAAAACCTTCTTGTAATAGCTTTCCCCCCAACAGGAAATGCAAATTCAGATCTTTCTCTTTTATCTGTCCATTACACTTCAGGAACCCAGAAATTTCAATGACGACAAATCTACCAGAGTCTCTGAAATTGGTTGAAATTGGCTGATATGTTCTGCGGTTATTAGGAGGAACTGGCAGACAAATGGGTGGACAGTGCAATACATAAACCTCACTTCCTTAGGAAACCAGCCTAGAAAATAATATTCAGAATTACATCAACTGACACTTTTTTAGGGTATTTGCAATAAAAATGTCATAAACATAGGAGGAATATAGGAGTTGCTAAATAAATTGCAGTCCTCAGTACCTGAAAAAGAGAAAAGTCTTCTACACAGCAGCTAACTTTTCCTAATGCCATTTAAGAGGAGAGTACAACAGAAAGGAACTCAAAAGAAGAGACTCAGCATCTTTAAAATACAACCACAGCTCAGAAAATATCCCCCCAAATAGTCCAACAAAATATTATTCAATGTCACTGTGTAACTTTCAGGAACATCCTCTAGTTCATATGGAACTATCATCTCAGACCTCACAGAGGTAGTTTTAAGTTTCCCCACAGTGGCCTTCTAGAATTCAGGAACTGTGATTCCCTCAGTCTCATTTCATTACCAGAAACCTTACTTATCAGGCCCATTTGCAGGTCTACAGTTCTGTTTTTCTGGTGGCTTAAGACCAGTAAGACCAACCAAACTCATTGAAATAACCACAAATTTTATTGGAGTCTCAGGCCTGCCTTGGAGCCTCCAGACCAGCAGATAGTCTTGTTTCTCCTTTTGTCCAGACTGAGCTGATCAGTACGCTATTTCTTCGACAGCTTCACAAAATCTAATTCAAAAATCTCTGAAGCGACAGATTTTCCATATTGTATCTCTTCTTGTAAAACAATCAAGATGTTTTCCTCTGGATAAACAATTTAGTAGCAGTGTTCCCTTTCTGAAAAAGGTACTCAGGAGTTAAATCCAGAGTAAGGGAAAAAATGATCTTGCCATTAAGACAAAACATAGAAAACTGAGCTACCACTACAAAGCCCACCATGATTCTAAATACAGACCCCATCATACTGCACTCTCTCTACACCTACACATCCAACATACAGTGACATCATCATCCCGCTTACATGTGAGCTTTTACCAATACTTGAAAGCAAACTACCTTGAAGTTCTCAGGACAGCCTTAACACATTTATTATTCTAAAGGTTCTTGGAAACAAATTGCTACCTGATAAAAACTGTGCAGAATTCTATGTCTAACTTTTGAGATGGCCCTAATATTTTCAATACATGAAATAGAAACTGGTCTTACAACAAAGCAGGTTACATCAAGCAGCAGGACAGTTGGGATTCCACCAAAAGTTACTCCCTGGAGCACCGTGCTGCCCCGGGCTGTGCTGTAGCAGTATGTCTCATTTGTTGAGTTGAAAGGTACACTTCTATTCCAGTAGTAGGCTAGATGAGAATGTCCAAAACCCAGGAACAAAGAAAGGCTCATTTTCTCTCTCCCTTAATAAAAAGAAAAGAGAAACAACCATGTGAGAAGCCCTCCTGATATTTGTGAGACGTACTATCATTATAAGTACAGGAAACACAGGGAGGTTCGACAAGGAAACTACTTTGGAAAAGAAGTCACATTTAATAAATCATTCCTCTTCATCTGAGAAATATTTTTGCAGTAACTCAGTTATTCAGTAGACTCAGTTGTTAGCAGTGCCCTAGCAAGAATTCCAGACATCTAACCAACCACAGTCTGTGCAGACATCTGAGCAAGGCTACAGAAGAACACACAAACTCCTCTCTTATCTAACTTACAACACTAAACTACTTTCAGGCTGGATTCTGATTCTAGAAGTAACACAGGGCATTAAATATTCCAACAAACTATAAAAGTTCAAAGATGGCTCCTAGTTGATGAGCATGTGTGATTACACTAGCTTGTGAACTTTGAATCCAAGTGTTTGAATCCAAAACCTTGAGATTATTAACAAATTTGCCACTAATTCCCCAGAAAAAAAATTACTACCCAAATACACATGCTCCTCTTTCTCTGTTCTTGGAATATTTTCCTTTTCAGTTGGAGAGTTTAACTAGGAGAGCAGCACAGTAATTACAATATATCATTACCATGAAAGAACAGAGTATTTCCAATTTTCTGCGAGACAGCCATATACCTCATTTTAGTCAACTGACTTGCTCAGATAAATTAGTAACATACAAGATCAGGCAAGATTTAGCTACTGATACAACACTGTTTTTTGGGTTTTGTTTGGTTTTGTTTTTTTCTTAAATCAGTGCAGACAGTTGCCCACTTACTTTGGGACTTTCCACTTCAAACACTTCTTTTCTTGGATCTTATAAACTTCATCGTTCTTATCTACTTGGGACAAAAGCGTGCTTCATGTAGAACACAAATTGACTGATAAATTCATAAAGAAAGCATACCCCAAAAAACTTTATCCTTTGAAATCAAAGATTGTAGGTCCTCATCACAGGTCCAGGAACACTACTTTTGGGATATCATGCCTCTACAAGAAGGGCGCACATGGCAACACTGTTCCAGATGCTGAAAACAAAACAAAAGAAGAATACGATTAAGCTCAAAGTCTCCCTCTAAAGAGCAAAATAATAATAATAATAATAATAATAAAACCACCATGGAGAATACTTCTCCCAAAGTAGAATTTACTAAGTGGTGGACTGCATGACACTGGGAGAGGTAGGGGAAGGATTCTGTCTCGGCTGACAGGTGTGCTGTGAAAAAAACACTTAATTGTGCCATAATTCTATCCTTGCTTTCTAAGGACTGAAATCTAGCGCTGACAAACGAACAGGTCTTTTTTAACAAACTTCGGAAACTTTTGCCACGCCAGCTACAGAGACTGCGAGTTAAAGTAACACGCTGCATCTCGTCACAGACGGCTTCCAACTCTGCAGGCTTTTGAAGAAGGCAGTCGCTAGGACGAAGGGCGCAGCAACACCTCCCGCAGGGGGAGCTGCGCAGCGGCGAGCACACCCCGCCACCCTGCCGTCCCCTCACTGCGGCAGGGACCCTGCGCCAGCCTGGCAGCCCCAGCGCCGGTTTCCCCGAGCGCCACACGGGGTAAACCCAGGCTCGTGAGGCTCGCAACTGACGCGAGGAGCCGGCCCCCGTGCTCCTGGCTCGCCTCCCTCCCTCTGCTTTCGGCCGAAGGGGACCCGCGGGGCCACACGCCTCGCCCCGCGACGCCTCTCCCCACAGGACGGCGGCGCCCCCGGGGCTGCCCGGCCCCCCCCGCCCCAAGCCCGGGGCCCCGCCAGCCCCTGCCGGCAGGCAGTAAAAGCCCCGCAGGCGACAGCCCCTTCCCCAGAAGGGCCGGGCTGAGGGCAGCGGCTCGCCCCCTCCCCTCTACCTGCACCGCACCGCTCCCCGCCGCGCCGCCCCGGCCCCGGCTACGAGCCCCAGCAGCAAGTCCCCGGGGCCGCGCATGCGTGCCTCGGGCAGCGGCGGCAGCGGGCGGGGCCGCGCGGGCAACGGGCGGCGGGCGCGTGGCGGCCGGCGGCGGTTGGTGCCCCGCTGCCTGACAGGACGGGGCGGCCTCGCCGCCTGGCGGGGGAGCTGCTGCCGCCCGCCTCTTCCCTGTCATGTTTCCCAGACCCTGAGGCGCTGCCCTCAGAGAAGGGGCGCAGCTGCTCGTACCGTCGCGATTCCTCTTCTTCCGTAGTGCTGCAACGAATGTTACGTGGCAGCTGGGAGACGCAGGCACACAGCTGTAGCCAGCAGGGTTTGTTTGGCCATGGGAGTAGCCGCGAGGTGTGCTGTGAGCTGTGTTTACTCCCAGGATCAGAAAAAAACATGGAGAAAAAAAAAAAACAGGATATGACAGAATTGCCCTTAAAAGATTAGAAGACAACTTTTCTGCTTATCTAACAGTGCTTAAATATCATCTGTTGTGGCTTACAACAGCTATTTTAGGCATTCATGGCATATCTATGAAAATTTTATACTGGTTCCTAAAGACAAAAATCTCTGCTGAGGCCTAAAACATTTTTTAACTGCTTCACGATATTTAAGTTTTAATGTTAGTGTGAGCTACAGCGCTATGTTTGGGAGGCAACCATTTTGTGCCTCCGTGACAGGGATTTTTGGCCTTTGCAAAAAATGAGATCCCCAAAGAGATTTATTTTTTTTTAATTCCATTCTTTTTAGCAGAAAAGGAGGAACAGAGGTGGGATTTCAAGAGGGACACTGAATTTCACAAATCCCAGTCAGATACAGGGGGTGAGCGCAGGTGCTAGTGAAGCAGGCTGTATGCCAAGATGGGTAGCTCTGAAATAAATTCAGTAATAGTGGTAATATGAATGTTCTGTGAAATATTCAAAGCCTCTTGTCTCAATGCGTCTATAAACACAGAAATAGTGTTTAAATGTTGTACATTGGAGAGGAAAAGAAATAAAAAAGGAAGAAAGAACGAACAACCGAAAGAACGAACAAAAGAAAAAGAAGGAAGGAAAATGAAAAGGAAAAGGAAAAGGAAGGAAGGAAAGAAAGAAAATAGAAAAAAGAAGAAAGGAAAGGAAAGAAAAAAGAAAAAAAAGAAAAAAGAAAAGAAAAGAAAAGAAAAGAAAAGAAAAGAAAAGAAAAGAAAAGAAAAGAAAAGAAAAGAAAAGAAAAGAAAAAAGGGAGAAGAGAGAAGAGAAGAGAAGAGAAGAGAAGAGAAGAGAAGAGAAGAGAAGAGAAGAGAAGAGAAGAGAAGAGAAGAGAAGAGAAGAGAAGAGAAGAGAAGAGAAGAGAAGAGAAGAGAAGAGAGCACCAGACCTAGGGTGTTTAAGTTACTGTGTCTATGATAGGGCTGGGATGAGAATGATTTCCAGCCACCTACAAGGACACCCTCTACTTTATGGAACTGAATTGCTTCCAGCCAACAGGCTAGAAATGCAGTGCAGCAAGGCCCCACTGTCCGCTGCTTCTCTACCTTTTATTTTAGTGTTCCCTCAACAGTCAGTTGATGCACCTAAATCATCAAGGCGCTGGAAGATTCAATCTCATGTTACACTAGTCAAAATCTCAGGCCAGTACTCGGTCATCTTTCAACTTTTATGTTTAAAAGAAATTAGCATCTGAGCTGCCTAAAAGCCAACTCCTCTAGTTGGCAATCCCGTTATTGCCTCTCCATCTTCAACTCTGTGTGTATTCAAACTCTGTGTTTTTAGGTCCCTGCATGCAATGCCCACTATCCTGCTCCCTGCCATTTTATTACTCTGTATGGGAAGAATTGCTTCTCTGTCAAATCCCTGTCTCATTTTTCAGGAATGCCTGTGCAGTTCACAGCAGATGTATATGCACTGTGTGCCTTCCGCCACTCTGTCCTGCAAAAAGGGAAAAAGTCCCAGTTATATGCAATAACTAAGAGAAATTTTAGGGTAGAATAATTGTAGATAAATGCAGATAATCTGGGATTTTAAATTGGCCATGAACATTTATGTTAGTTAGAAAATGGCATAGAAGTCCTCAACTTAAAGCAGAGTGGCTCGGATTCATGCTGGAATAAAGACGTGCATTATTGTTGAATGGTGTTAATGGTTTCTGCTTAAAAACTCATCGTCTTCTACTTAGGGCTAAGTTGGTGGGAAAGCTGTTTGGTGTGAGTATATTAGAATAATTATTCTATCCTGGATTTTCTGGAATAACTTTTCATGTAATAATTCAATAATTCTTCAATCAGGAATTAAAAGTGGAATACTTATAACTTTTTTTTTCTTTTTGAAATTAAGTCTTACTGACATGGCTATAGCAGACTAGATCTACCATGTAGGTGAAGCCCTAGTGCATGTTTCCAGGCAGCTCTTACACTTTTAGGATGAAAACCCATTTGGTTGATTTTCTCACTGGTTTTCTAAGCTGTTTGTACTTTTTATTCTTGTCTTATTTTCCAGAATTACAGAGGCCTTGCTATGGCTAGACTGTCTTATTCTATGGTGTAAATTAGGTGATGTTCAGTGGTTTTGACATCACTGGCTTGACATTCTTGGTTCTGAAGATTTTCGCCCAGCTGCAAAATCATTTTCCCCTCTCTTTCTCACAAGAATAAATCAAGTTTTTGTCTTTTTTTTTTTTTCCTCCTCTGTCTAGACAGGCTCTTTAGCTAGGAGGTGTGATTTTGTTTACCTCTAATTTCAGCAGCAGTCACATCTCCCTTCTCTCTACCTCTTGTAAATAGGGGTTTGTTTACCACTGTCTGTTCTTTTGGTGACAAAAGCCACATACTGTCATTAGTTAGCAAACTTTTAATTACGTTGCTAGAGCAGATGGAATCCAGCCTCAGAGAAGGTCAACAGAATTTAAAGTTCTTCCATCTTTATTGTACTTTGCGTGCTCCATATCCATCTCAACTGCTCTTTAGCACTAAGTTGAACAAGCGTGCGAAGTATTTACACTTATGTGTGGGACTGTTCCCTTACTTGAGTTATACCCTCAGGCAAAGGTGCTTTATTAAATGACCTTATGGCTGAAGAACTGGCCTGTCACTTTAGGTTTGATTTATCACAGCAGGACTTCCCTAAATGGGTGAACTTCCAACAAAACATCAATAGTCTCTGGACCGAGTATGAGGTGGCCTGGTGCTTCACCATGTGTGGCAGCTCTTGAAGTGGTTACTTTTGCTGCTCTCTGAAGAAAACCTTCAGCTCAGCTTGCTGTTCCTTACTTATTTGCTTATTCAAATCTATCTTAATGGATTTAATTCAGGTTTCTAGCCTGGCAGCTTATTGTTACCTTTTAATCTTTGCTTTCATCTAGCAATCTGTTTGCAAATCTCGATATACCAAAGGACTTAGTGTGGGCATTTCTTTTTGAAAGATGTGAGCATTTAAATGTGCGCAATAAAAACAAATAGAAAAATCTAGATAGATAGACAGATTTACATGAACTCTAATCATAATACAAATAAGCAAGCAGCAAGTGCAGATTTAAATTTGTTAATTACACTTGATTTCTCTCTGTCCTTTTTAATTCTTAGTGTTGCTTCTCATTCATAGATAATATTGATTTTCAAGGTAAAACTAGCCTTGCATTAAGGATTGAATGCATTTTTATTAATCAAGAGAACTCATTATTATACAAACCATTTAACCAAATATATCTAGCAACATGTAATAGAAATTTGCCTTATTTTTCTTTTACATTATTTACAGATAGGACATGGTACATGAAGCCTTGGTGTTGGTGGTTGAGCACGATATATTTTTCTCATGATCTTTCTCAAGTTATATTTGGATGAAAGCTGGAAGTGTACTGAAATGTACAAATGACTTGAATCTAAAACAGCAATTCTGAAAAGTATGTGAGAAATGTATGGGGCGGGGAGTAAGCTTATAACAATGTTTTCTGCATTTAAATGTGATTTATTAAACAGTGAGGTATTGTTCCTACTTTGTGCTTTGAGATCATTGTTTTTATCGTCCTTGTTATGTATAAACAGGAGTCCCTGGGTGTGTTCCTTGTGTTCTGTACTGATACCTCAGCTGTGAACACTGTCAAACCTTGCTGTAGTCCTACCTGGGCCAAGACAGGCCCATGCCTTGCCACAGGGCAATGCATGGAATTCCTCGTCACTCACCGGTGTGAGATTTCAGCGTGAGATTTCAAACCTTTGTTTTGTGGGTAGATGCAGCTGTGGAGAATCGATTGTTGATATATAGAATTTTTAGGTTTATTATTAGGATGTTGAAATGAGACCATTGCTGAAGTGACATATTTTGGTATAAAACTAGGACAAGGAGCCCTGAAACATGGATGACTTCATTGTTTTCTAACTTTACATATTATGTTAATATCTATCCATGCATTAACCTTGTGTATATAGAGTCTGAAAGGAGTTAATGCATAGGTAGTGTAGCACCAACTATAATTAAGGCAGCTCCCTGGGAGAGAGAGGGAGGCAGAGAAACCATCTGTCACATCCTGGTCTCTTCCACTGAAGAGGACAGCACCTGGCCACGTGTTTGGTTTAGGTGAACCAGGAGGCAGGTGTATTTATCACCAGCCTGATAATATCATCGGTGATGATACCACCAACCACTTACAGCTTGTAATGTTTTGCTGTCCCTGGGTACAATACATGTTAGCTTTAGCAAAGCAGTCTAGTGTCCTTGTTTCTATGCTCCACAGCTGTCCTGATCATACAAAACAACTCTTGTTGCAACAGCGCTGGGGTAAGACCTGGATAGACATTAGCATATTTTCCCTTGAGCAGAAAACTGGGCAATTGCTTGCACAGGAGCCAGAAAATGCTCCAGGAGATCTTGCAGTCTAAACTATTGGAGGGCCAAGACAGGAGGATGTGCTGGAACCTGTATCCCCAAGATGGATTGAAAGTAATTTGTTGTCGATTAACCTCTCAAATCCTGTTTTTAATCAAAATAGATCAGAAGAAGAAAACTAGTTTTCCCATTTTTTTTTTTCCAAATACTAATCAGTTTGACAACTTGGAGCAAGAATGAACTGGGTGGACTGCTTCATCCACAGTACATCCGCAGAGTCCATGGAGATCCTCAGCTTTCATCCTTCTGAACTGGACTCCAAGGCTGACATCATGGCCCTGTCTAGTTCACTGGCTTGGCTTGCCTTAAAAGGTCAGTATCAAGCACACTGCTTGAATTATAAATGTAATTTACAACATTTTTAAATGTCAAAAGCTTAAGCCTTAATGTAGATGGTTATAATTTAAATAATGACATTTTAAAAGTAGGAATATATTTAAATAGAAACCTGGATTAAATATTTTTGAAAGAACATTTAAAATGAGTGGTCTTTATTTTCCTTGGGTGCAAACTCCCCCTTCCAACTCCTGGATTTAAAGATGGGGAAAAAAAAAAAAAGAAAAAAAAAAGTCTGAGTGCAGCCTGTGAGGATTTCAAAGAGCTTTGACTTTATTTTCATCTCAGGCTAACTCAAAGCAGATTAGAAGCAGCCAAACTAAGAGTTACGCTTTATAGCATAGTGTAACGCCTGGGAGTTTGCACCAATAATTATCTCTGTGGATTTGTGTGACTCAGCCATTAGGCCCGATTTGTTAATTTCAGAGTTTTGTTTTGCGAAGAGCACAGAAAGTCCCTGTTGCACTTTGCACTGTAGTGGTGGCTTGGCTCCTTTGCACATTGACGCTGCAGCAGGTGAGCACGGGGGGCAATAATGGCAGCTGGATGATCCTGGTGAGCCCAAGCAGGGGGTCAGGTGCAAGTGTCTGGTGCAAGTTGGTGACAGAATGCCAAGTACCTTAAGCGGGAAGCTGCGAACAGCTGTCACGGTGGCAAACAGCCACGACCGATGGCACTGTGGCTGTTTCCATGCAGAAAGATCCCGCATCCAGGGCCTGGCTTGGGTAGAGTTTGTGTGGTGTGCAGCGGCATCTAACCAGTTCAGGTGCATGACTGCCACTCAAGGCACACTGCGGGTGCGTTGTGGGTTCTTTGGGGTACCTTATGGCCCCTCCAGTTCTAGGGAGACAGAGGAGTTGCCTAAATACAGGACAGTCCTTAGCGTGTCATCACCTCTTGGACGTACGATCACCATACCCTCTGGCTTTCCCACTCTCATCCCTCCCTATCCATTCTTTCCTTCCTCTTTCTGTAGTGGTTTATTTCATCTTCCCATTCGTTCTTTCTCACATCTCCTTTTTTGTGATGATTTTATTTCTCCTAATCAATTTATTGTTTTTCCATCTTTCGCCTTTCAAATGTATGCAAAGAATATAAAGGTATTCTCTTGCAACCCTTCCAGCTGTACACGGCACATTTAACATTTTCTTGCGAGTAAGAGTGCTCCTGATCTTGTAAAAATGGAAAGTCATCTTGTCACTGCCTACCGGGCTTAAACACACAGGTAATCTACGGATCAATGGAGAATTTTCCTCACTGTAAAGACACAGTAACAGCTGACAAGAATTGTATCACTTGTTTTACTAGTGTATGTACTGTAATTGTTTTAGTCTATTGGTGATTAGAATTTTGTTGATAGAAGCTGTGGTTGGCTGGTACCTTTGAAAATCATGTTATTTATCTTAGGGACTAAATAGGGACTTGAAAATATTGGCCAAAGCAATTTGTTCAAGGTCATTATACTGACTCAGGGACAGAACTGGGAGGAGAGCCCAAATCTCTTCAACTCTCCCTTCCTGTTGACATTCTGCACAGTCCCAGTAAAGCAGATGCTTATATGTGCAGATTATATACCGGATTATAATGAGGTGAGTGATCAGAATTAATTTGGGAGGAGTTAAAAGCAGGTCCTAGTGCAAGACAGGATCCGGGGCAGGAGGAATGTCTGTGCCTTGTGGCAGCAGGAGAGCAGGCTATTCCTGCTTTCACAGCACCTTTGATTTTACACTTTCTGTATTAGTTCCTGGCGCTGCCCCACATGCAGTTGTATGGACACAGCTGAGAGGGTAGGTGCAAGCTGGCACTGCGGCACACAGAGCTCCGAGAGGAGCAAACCTGAGGTTTAAGGCCCAAAATGACCAACTGCCCTGAGGAAGGGCAGGCCAGGTTGATCGTAGTTCCTTTGTGCCGTAGTTCGTTTTCGCCATAGTTCCTGTAATGATTAGAAGGATTTTGTATGTCAGTATAAGACCTTGAACTTATTATTCAAATTATCATAGTGAGAATATTTCTCTGAGGACATGAAATATTGTTAAGAAATCAGTTCTCATCCACTTTTCTAAGGAAACAGGACAACTGTGTTCTGTAACTGTTGTGGTTTCTGGACCAGTTGCAAAGGCAAGCCAAGGCAATAACATATTTTCATGTTCCATTATGCATCTGAGCCTTTGCTTATTAAGGACAGCATACATTTAAGAGTTGTCCAGCCTGGGAACACAGTGAAGTCCAGAGGTAAGCTTTCATATCACAAGGGACTGAGAACAAACCAAGCAATGCAATCTCCAAGGTGTCTGGGGAGCCAGTCTTCCAAATCTGCTGCACAGCATGATTTTCAAATTCCCTGCGCTGGACTTGCAGAACCTGAACTTTATTGAAAACACCATTTTCTTCTAGTCTGTTGTTGAGGTGTTCTAACTGATCTGGTCAAACTGAGTAAGTACTTCCAATGAATTCCAGGTTACCTATGTCTCTGCTCTGCTTGTAGTACTTTATTTCTAGTTTTGCTGTCACAGAGGTAAAATATCCTTTTCTCTCTTTTAGAATCAAAGCAGAGAAGAGGGACAATCACCCCAGTTTTGCACAAATCAATGAAAGATGGGCTTTGAGTTCCTTTTTATGCCTTTGAAAATCTTTTCCGCACACGTGATTTGCTGGAAGACTCTGGGTTCTATACTGGTGACTGCTGAAACTAACAGCCATGCTGCATAAATAGCGCAAATTTTAGTCACCATGTCTTTACTAAGTTATTCAGCCTGGAAAGCTTACAGATATGAGGTTTGAGTGTGTGGCATTTCCTGCAAAATCTTGTGTTGAATCTAAAATTAAGGTTCAGAAATGCATTTGATTGCTATGTGTAAATGTTGGCCATACCTGGATTAATGCATTTAAGAAAGCAAATGGCTAGGTAAGAAAAAAACAAAAACCTGAAGTTTGTGTTTCACGCTTCAAGTGATCTGGCCAAGTGTGGCTAGATTCCCTTTTAAAATCAAATGAACACAATGCATCTCCCAGGGTCCTGTAGTATAAATGCTAAAAGGATTAAAACTAGTCAGGTCACACAACTTTATTTTACTCTTCACAAGGGCCATGTTAAATCCAAGACTTTATACCCTTTGTTTACATAGATATGGGTACATGGCAGGAAATTACATAATTTAACCTCTGACATGAAGTAAAATACCCCTTTGTGTTCTGTTTTGGAATCAAATACACAAAGAACTGTGTTTTCTCCAGTTCTTTCATACTGAAGTCTTTTTTATTAAAAAGTAATAACATACAGAAAATAGTTTAAAAAAACACTATAACAATAATAAGTACTTAAGTGAAAACAGCTTTATAGTAACTGCTTGAGTAGAGGCATTTGACCTGCACGCCCTCCTTTCAGAACATTGCAGCACTGTTTGAAGGCAAAAGAAAATTAGGGGGCTATTTTAATATTAGTTATTATGTGATTCTCAAAGATGTACCGAGGTACACAGTCTAGACAGAAGGGTAAAATGAGTTAACGTTAACCACTTGAAATTTTTTAACAGATATAAAATCTTTTAAAATGCATTTAGAATAAATACTATATAGTCCTTTGAGGCCATTCTCAGAAGAGATGGCAGAACACTGAAGAGAAAGAAACAGTGCTGTATGATGCAAAGTTTGCAGCAAATAAAGTCTGTCTCTTTCTGTTTTAAAGGAATTAATGTTAAGGATCAAGATGAGGGATTACAGTCTGATCCCTATCATCATTTTTAGATTGTTTTGTCCTTCTTGAATCTCCTGACTCTACCAAAAATCTCTCATACTTCCCACCAGCTCACCCAGGTCTGGTGGTGCTGCTGGACCCATTCTGAATTCCACTTTATCGTCCTTTTGATCACAGAGCTAATGCGCTGTAAACATCAAGGAAAAAAGCCATCTGCAAGTGATTATTTTGAAACTGAATCCATCTAGGTTCCACAGTGTAAAACCTGCTGAGTGCAATAGCCCCAACATTGCTTCAGCAGCAGATGTTAGAGACAGAAAACAAATCTACAAGTAGTTTAGCTCAATTTCTTGCTGTTGGAGATATCTTTTTTTTTTTTTTGGCAATATACTTGCTAAGGCACTGTCCAAGTTAATGTTAATTTAAGTCATTAACAAGTTAATGTTAATTTAACATTAAATTGGACGGTGCCTTAGCAAATATGTATTTCACTGAGCAAGTATGTATTTTACTGAGGACTAACGGAAGGAAGCCTTTGAGCAGTTACTCCACAATTTATTGGATGTACCAAATGAGTGAAGTCTAAAGTATTTATCAGTTCAATTTGTCTTCTCTGTGAGTACTGTGGTCTAATTGTGTCTTCTACAGTCTTGTACTGGTTTTTATGGTTTTCCATGCAGGGAATAGCCTTTTTCTTTTTTGCACTAAACTAACAAATGACTATTTTGCACGACCACTCACAGTACATAGTGGAAGAGGTTCATTTTAGATCTCACTCCTCTTGGCCTTTCATGTTAATTTTTGGCCTACAGAGAAAAAAAACATCCTCCAGCAAAGTTAGTAACGCAAATTATTCAATTTTCATTAACATGTAGTTCATAATATTTCTGCTTTTACAGCTTCTCCTGGTAATAAAGTATGGCTTCTGGAACACAGCGTTACTCTTTCTCTGAGTGGGGAAAAAGTTATTAGTTTTCTCTTCACAGCACAAGAGGGAAAAGCATTTAGTGAAGCGAAAGTTATAAGAGTAAAAATTAACTAAAGGAAATACAATCCATAATGAAGCCAGGCTACTCACTGCCACAGATGCAACATGAATAGTATTCCAAGTCTGTGAGTGTGACAGGAAAACACGCGTGTTTCTAACGAACTGGAAGGCCGCTTGCTACAAGACTTGGCACAGGACTACAAGGGATGCAGAACATGCATCAGGACGTGAATGCTCCCTGTGCTGGGTCTCACCAGGAGCACTTGGCTGTATGGGAGTGAAGCGGGTCGTACAGGCGAGGGTGTTCTTAAGGCAGCCGTATGAGCAGCAGGCTAGCACAGCTCTCCTCCCTCTCAGAGCTTCTCCATCACTACCCAGCCCAGAGGTGGATTCTCACTTGCATCACCAAGTCAGCAAAAACATACTCTTAAAAACAGGTGACCAGCTTTGACAGTGTAAACACACAACTCTAAGGAGGGAAAAAAACAAACAAACAAACAAACAAAAAACAGCATTTTAACTCAGCAAATAAATGTTTTTTATTAGAAAATTAAGTGGTGCTCCTACAAAATACAGCTATTTCTCAGCTTTTGAGACATTCTTAAATAATATATATGGTGGTGTAAAGCAAACAAATTATAGACATATGCTTATTTATCTAATTCAACAGTATTTGCTAAATGCCAGTGTTTTTCCCAGTAGCTTTTTTTTGTAGCTGTCATAGAGTGGTCACAAATCCTGCTGCCCCAGCTACAAACAAAGCATAGATGAGGGCAGCGGGGAGGAGACTGCTGAAGGGACAGAAAAAGCTGTATTTAAACAGTTGTGTTGGCTTTTCTGTAGGGGAAAAAAAAAAAAAAAAAAGATAATTCTCAGAGAGCTCTTTTCTGCCAGAACACTGGCACTTTGCAAACGCTGCCAACACAAACCCTGAGAGCAAGCCAGCTGATACCAGCTGAGCAAGGGCATGGTGGGACTTCTTTGGGCATTTTATCCATTCCTCTTCTAACAGATGTCCTTTTGTCTGGGCCATTTGAGCAGATCAAGCCTGTAAGTAAAAGCAGAAGGCTGCTTAAGGAAGGTGTGTTGCGAGTCAGTGCAATCGAAGTCATATATCACCGAAGTTACAGGAATTTATAACTGAACTCAAGATAAGAACCAGGTTTGCAACCTGTCTCAAATGAAATGGGGCATTTACTATATTGGATACGTTGTGAGATAACTGCACTCCCAGCATAAGGGAACATCATACCCGTTATTGTCTGGGGCTTCACCACCATCACTTGTGAGAGGGAACCCAACGGAGCATTGCAAGGCATTTTGATTGGAAATAGCCAATGCACCCTGGCCTAGGCTGGTGATAAGGAAAAGCTTTTCTTCCCCATGAGCAGACTCACGTCCTCACCTAGATGCAATGAACTGGATGATTTCTGTATAGCTCAAGCAAATGATGCACCGCAAAACTCACCATGGAAACTGGCAGAGCAAATGCTGGGCACCGAGGCTGTGGTTGCTGTGTCTTTGCTGTGAGATCTGGGTGCCGTCAGGTCAGAGTAACCATGGCTCAGGTCAGCCGTCGGACTCTACGTTGTGTTTCCCAGAGTTGTGTTAGAGCTTGCAATGCTGCCATAACTGCCTATTTTATGATTTTATGCTCCCTAGGGGCAGGGTGGCTGGGGACACATGGAATTGCAGGGTAAGTCAAACGACACCTGATCTAGCACAAAGCCTTTTGGCACAAAAATTAACATGGATGAATTTTTAGAAGAAATCAGAATCTGAAAAGTGAGTTCAGTGCAGATCAACCCTCTGCTCTGAGCAGCTATGCAGTTTTCAGTCTGGCACTGGAAGCCAGATAAAAGCTGTATGTCTGGTGCTATCAGGCCATATCACAGAATAACAGAATGGCTGACGTTGGGAAGGGAACCTCTAAAGGTCATCGGGTCCACCACCACCACTCCCCAAGCAAGGACACCTAGAGCAGGTTGCCCAGGACCACATCCAGAGACTCCACAAACTCTCTGGCGCTGTAAGGTCTCCCTGGAGCCTTCTCTTCTCCAAGCTGAACAACCCCAACCCCCTCCGCCTGTTTGTGTAGGAGAGGTGCTCCAGCTCCTTGATCATCTTGGTGGCCCTCCTCTGGACTCCTTCTAATACTTCCACGTCCTTCTTGAGCTGAGGGCCCCGTGCCTGGTGTCAGGACCAGCATGTCCTGGTGCCTCGGGTTGTTCCTCCCCAGGTGCAGGACTCTGCAGTTCTCCTTGTTAAACAATCTTAGGAAATTTTTCTGTGCCAGATTTTGCACAGCAGGATGATGCTGTGGGGAGCGCTCATGCAGACTTCAGTGAGCCGTACTGGCCCTGGGTGCTGTTCCCCTAGCTCTTTGCACTGTGCAAGCTATCCCTGCCCTAATGAAAGAGCAGCTATCCCTAGAAGCAGTAGAAGGAAAGCCACTACTCTGGGAAGACAGTTCACCAGTATCTTTCAGCAGATATATGCCATTTTCAAGAAACAAGTATTACACAGGTCAGAGAATTTCTAGACCAGGCCGGTGGTTGGTGGTGTTTGGATTTAAAGTGGCAGACAAATAAGATAATGACCCTCTGGCCTGCTCACTCCCTTTTTGCAGTAGAGGAATTTCTCAAATTTCTCAGAGGTCTTGCTTCTGAGGAAGAAAAGAAAATGATTTAGGGCTTACCACTTTTTTTTTCTTTTTTTTTTTTTTCCATTTTTGAGAACAGGAACCAGTATTTGCCAATCTAAGGAATAGCTGGCTCGTGACCCACAGCAACTTGCTGACCCAGCTGAAAGCACATCCTCCAAACAAGAAGCTGCAGTTCCCATCTGGGTTGTTGAGCAGATCTTGTGCAGAAGGGCTGCAGCTGTCCTACGATGACCAAACCGTCCGCAACCTGTGCTGTCCTGAAGCCACGCAGATGGGAACAAGGCATCCACTGCCCTTCTCTCCTTGCATAAAGGCAACATCAAAACGCAGGGCTGCCTCCCTGGCGGGGGATGCATTGCCATCCCACAGCTGTGCTTGCACCGAGAGGGACTTCTGTATAAGAGTCAGAAACAGAACCTCTACTTGAATTCTTCTTTAATTTGGCAAGTTCACACCTGCATCTTAACACTTTTTATTTCTGTACTTCTAGACTCAAAAGACACAGACTTTGTGCAGAAAAAAAAAATCAAAACAAACAAACAAACGAAAAAGACCAAAATCAGTAAATCAGTGTAGAGATGTATTCACATCTCTATATAAAAAGCCTGTTGAACTAATCAGGGCATTTCTTGGAGCACAAAAAAACTGTGGCCTTTCACATCACCCAAGCAAAGGCCATTCTAATATGGGCCCAGCTGTAATACAAAATAATTACGCCCATGCAAATTCAAATCTTGAAAAATTAAGTATTCAGATCCTCACTGGCACACTGAAAATGTGTTTGAAACATTCCTGTGTCCCAGGATAATGGCTATGTAATTATGCTAAGCCTTTCACACTTTCTCTTGTAAGCCATTAGATTTATTTACCAAAATCATTGCATAGATATGCCCAGTTTGAAACTAAATTTAAAGCTTAAGTATAGAGGTTCTCCCTTCAACAGGTCCTGGCTTTCATTAAAACTGTAAGTTCCTGGGACTTGGTGCCCTACAGCCCCTGTAAATACTCTGATTCCTTGAATGCACCGTGGAGATTCTAATACACATTACACAAATAGAGCTACTATAAAATTCCTGACTTTTCTTGTTTGCATGGCAAAGGGAGAATGGCAAATCCACCAATTGGACCGGATAATCACTCTCCTGTGAAAAGTCTGCAATCCACATCCTCTGTTTGCTTCTTAGCTGAGCTTCAACTATTTGCTCAAAAAAATTTATTTTACGTGTGAAGTCCATAAATCACCATCCAATAAACATTAGACAGGGAAGAGATTTCATCCTGGCAGTTCAGACATCAGCCACAGGAGAAGTCACATCCAGATCCAGAAATAAAGACTAATTGGACAGAGGTTTGCAGGATTAGGTCTTATGACATGTTTTAAGAGAGACCGCTACGAATGCATGAACTGTAATTTTTTCCAGGTGACGACTCTCACAACATCAACGTGTACCAGCATAACGCTGTGCCAGTCGGTGACGTGCCACGTAGCTGGAGATGCAGCCGGAGGGGGCAGCAGGGCAGGCAGGGCCTTCCTCAGGGGCTAAGAGAGTCACAGAGATGTCAGCAAAATAAACCTCCCCCCTCTTATTTGCAAGAGAAGAAGTTTCTGTCCCGACTTAGAGCTGATGGTCAAATGAATTGGGTAATTTTCACTGCTTTTAGTGCCCTGGGAATTAATATTACAGAAAATAATTTGTTCTTAGAAAGATGCTACGCAAAGAATTAAAACAGACACTGCCCTGGGCCATGCACAGCCGATGTGTTTATAGTCTATATCATGTTTCCACTTTCACCTTAAAATTCAATTCAACTCAGGAAGGTGCCCCTTTAGCATCTAGTGGAGACTTCATCGTATTTAAGGAGGCAATTTTCTTTAAGAGGCTCCAAAGGCAAAACAGTCTAACCAGAGGTGGTTGGCCAGGCTCTCTCAGCAGGCTCTGTTGCTTTCCTCCATGCCCCAAGCAGGCTGCCTCGGCTCACACTTGCTTGAAGGAGAGGTGAACTACTCCAGGGCGCTTTTGTATGAGGTCAGCTTCTTGTTTCTGCTGGAGAGGATGAGAATCTGCCCCTAATGCTGTGCTCCTTAAGGCTTCCATCGATCAGGTTCTGCTTTTTCAATTCCCTTCTCCTGGGATTGGTTTCAAAAATTGATTCCTTCACTTTATGTCAGCAAAGGCCACGGAAGCAGAGGATGTGAGCTTCAAGTTTAAAGACTGACTTCAAGGAGAACAAACAGCCCCCGCAATCCAGCCTCCACTTCAGCTTTGCTCTCTAGAGACAGCTCTCCATTGTGGTTATTGATACCACTCACACACCAACAGCTGTTACCTGTGTTCTGGAGAAGCAGACTGGTGTCTCACATTCACTGAGGGATTATCTGCTTGTATATAAAGCCATCTTCTCTTAAGCACACATATTATTAAGCACTCAGGAATCCATAAAGAGTGATGGAACATTTTTCCAAAACGCCAGCCCTGTAGGTCTTCCACCTCCTGTGATTCAGAGGCGGTGTAAAAGACCATAAACCATTCAACCACCATGACTCAATGCTGCGATTCATATGCTTGATACATATACTCAGAGATCAAAGTGGTACCTACCCTCCACCCCCAAAAAAAATAAATTATTTTTGTAATGTCTGCCATAAAGATGGACATTCAGCTGTAGCTTTATTCTCCTGAACGATATTGGCCATTTCAGGTAACAAGTCTCCTAGGGTAAAGATCGAGGCTTCCTTTAAGAGTCGTATGGTGCAGTACAGACAGCAACGCAGTCCGCAGATGTATTTTCTGTCTGACCTAGACCGAACAGGAGACTCTGCTTGCTCAGGGGATTTGGGGGCAAAACTTTGCAGGGAGTTAAAAAAGCAGGGAAATTTCTTCCCAGTGAAGGAATCTGGTAGCTCCCCTAAACCTTCTTCTGTCAGCTTGGCGGTACACGAAGGTGTTAAACTGGCATGTGTCTATCAAGGGGCGGGGGGGTGATCCTTTCAAGTCCTCTGCTTCATCCCCACTTGTGGAATTTGTTGTGCCAGTGGGACGAGGCTGGCTATAAAACCTCTGTCCTGCTCCAGCAGCCTGCGAGCACTCCACAGCCCCAGTGACATCCCTGTTCTCCGCTGCGGGGCTGCTGCCAGAGGAGGATGGAGGCGAGCTTTGCCCAGATGCTCTGCACGCTCTGCCTGGCCACCACAGTCTGTGCCTTCACCCAGGAAGAGTTCAAGGAGGTGCTGCTGAAGCAGCTGGGGCTCTCCGAGGTCCCTAAGCTTCATAAGAGAGACCTGGTGGACCTGGTCATCCCAGAGCACGTGAGGAACAAGTATATCTCCATGCTGAAGCGCCACAGGGTGAAGCGCCGCGCCTCGCCGAGCCTGGGCACCATCCTGAGGGGAATCCCTGGCAATGCAGGTAATGTCCCTGCACATGGGGCAAACCTACGGGGGGGGGGGGGTGAGGTTGGGGTCTGCCTTTGAAGAGGAGTAGGGTGGAAAACATATGCGTAGCAGCAGAGTAAAGATTAACACGTGTCAGTGGCTCCTCACAGCTGGAGAGGGGACCCCACAGTCCTGGCAAAGGGCAGACCGCTGCTGGCATGTGAGAGAAAAGTCCTAGTGCTCAGGAAGCATTTGGGGCAGATGAAAAAATAAATAAATAAACAAATAAATTGTTAGTGGAAAGTGCAAACCTTGCAGTTTTTTAGTCAAAGCTCCAGAAAGTCCTCTTCTCGTTCTTGTAGGAAACAGGTGTGGTATGTCTTTTGAGGATATTTCACTCACCCTGGTCCTTTTATTTTGCTTGGGAAAATTATCCACAAGGAAATCTGCTGTGCAGACACAACAGGCTGTGCAAGGACACTTCAAGCTTGCTTTACTTTTAAAAGACACACATAGCATCCTGGGCAGCAAAGGAAGACACTTTTTCATTGCAATTTGTGCAGTTTGCTGCTTTCACACATGCTGCTGGCACAAAGGGATGCACACCTTTGGGTGTTTGCTCCATTAGGGGTGAATTATATAGATTTCTTTCCATCGTTGCCAAGTTGCAGAGGCTTAGACCTAGAAGAAGAATTAGGGCATTTGCAAGACATTGATTCAGGTATACATTAGAAAAGGTGTGTTTAGTGGCTGTCTGCCACAAGGGATCATTTTGGGAGCATGCAAGGAGTGTGTTGTGATGATAATTGTGGATGAGGTACAGAGGGTGGCAATGACAGACTGTCTTTTTTTGTCCAAAATGTGTGCAGACGTTGGGGGAGACGTCCTCTATCCTGACCCCACACGCCAGAACCTCGTCTTTGACATGGAGGGGAGAATACCGATAAACAGTGAGGTGACAATGGCCGAGCTGAAACTTTTCAAGAAGCCCTTGGACAGGGCAAACCTACCTGCTAAGCAGTCTCACAGGCCTGTCTCCAACGCCAGAGTCAGTGTCTACTGGGTGCAACGGCAGCGTGATGGTACCAACAGGACCTCCCTGATCGACTCCCGGTAGGTTATGGGGTGTCAGTCCCCTGGGAAGGGGACAGGTGCCACCGGGTGTGCCTCTGTCCGGCGTGGGTACATCTGTAGAACTGGGCTGTGTGGCCTCTAAGGCCAGAACAAGCTGATAAGAGCAGGTATAAGGTTAAGCCTGCAATATGCGATGATGCATTAAAGCGAAGCATTTCTGTGTCAGATGATGGTCTTCCCCTCTGACAGTCTCCATCTGACTTGCTTACCTCTCAATCTAACTCACAGGGGTTACTGGCTGCTGATAGTCTTTCCATTGGCCACTTCATTAGCTGCTTTCAATATGTAAATTATGCAAAAAGCATCTGTTTCTGCAGTCTAAAGCTTTTGAAAGCTTTACAACCCTTGAAGGCAGAATTAGACATCAAACCAACTTTTTGGGTGGGCAGGGACTTGTGGCCCTAATACAGCTAGGACAGGTGCAGGTGGGAGTAGTTAAGTTTAGCAGGCTGCTGTCATGAGCACTGATGCTGCATATAGCCCTGCACTGCATGAATGAATACCCTGGAACAGGCACACACAAGGGTTTTTGTTTTTCCCTTTGGTGTCTGCTAGACTTGCATGCTTTGTGTGCTTCTTTCAGTTAGTTAATTGCTGTGGGTGCTTGCCCAGAGCTGCTCAGCAAGTTATCGTGCAACTGAGGCACATGACAACGCACAGGGAGCAAATTACTCGGTGGCAACAACAGCACCATGAGCCCAGGCTTTATCTGACCAGCTTTTCTCTGACGGGCAGGCTGGTTCCAGTGCGAGAGTCGGGCTGGAAGAACTTTGACGTGACACAGGCTGTGCATTACTGGCTGCGAAACAAGAGGCAGGAGCCCATGGTCCTGCAGGTCTGGATTGAGGGGGAGCGAGTAGGCAGTTATGCCTCGGAGGTGGCCAAAGCGGTGCGCTTCACCTCGCAGGACCCCAGGGACAAAGCCATGGGCAAGCCCGAGCTGGTGGTTTATACCCTCGACTTGGAAGACTATGGGTGAGTATGAAACCAAAATCTGTGCAACCTTGACCCTGAGTTACCGTTCTCACTTTGTTGCCTGACTTTTCAAAGCAAACCTGAGCATGGTCCAAGCATCGTGACTCAGGGCCAGCCTCTGCCATCAGCCTTCCTGATTTCCTGTTGTTTCTTGCTTCACACACAGGGGCCCCGGGGACTGCAAGGATGGCGTGGTGACGGGGAAGTCCACCTGCTGCCGTCAGAAGCACTACATCAGCTTCCGTGAGCTCTCCTGGACACAGTACTGGGTCATTGAGCCAGCTGGGTACCAGGCTTACCGGTGCCAGGGGGGCTGCCTGCAGCCCCCCAGGTCCCTGCAGCACTTGGGGGCTGGGGAGCGTGCCTGCGCTGTGGCCGAGACCTCCTCGCTCCCCGTCATGTACCTGGTCAGGAGGGGCAACCGCACCGAGATCGAGGCAGCTGAGTTTCCCAACATGATCATCGAGAAGTGCAGCTGCATGGCAAATGGTGCGGCACTGGTGTGAGGGGCAGATGGATGGACAGGACTTGTGACACCAGTGGGCTCAGAGGAGCATCCATCCTCAGCCAAACCTGTGTGACTTACACCTTGCTGGATTCGGTGGAGCTGCTTCCAGGTTATCTCAGTCCCTACCCCGGGGTATTGCACACAGCTGCAGCCAAAAGGCAAGGACAATGATCATTGTCAGGTGCAGAAGTCCCACCTGGGTTTGACTCTCAGTTCCTCAGCTCCCAGTGCTTTGTAAGTTTTGGTCCTTGTCTGTCCAAGTCATGTTTATTGTGGATTGCAGAGCAGAAGCACTTACATGTATATATTGTATACACACATGTATACACATGTATCACACACATACATATATGTAGTATACAAACAGGTATTGTATACATGCATATTGTATATATACATATTGTCTACATACATACATATAAGTACATAGAATATTGTCCAGAGCTCAAAGGAATTTATATATATGTGCGTATGTATTGTATGTATGTATACTTATATATAAATGTACATATGATATTGTCCGGAACTCAAAGGGTAATATTTTTCATCCCTGTACCTAGGGCTTGGCACAGTTTTAGGCAGAATTTAGAGTCCTGATGTCAATAGGCATGTTACAAACCATGACTATGGTTTGCTTGCACAAGTAGCAGTTTGTAGAATCAGGCCCATATTTTTCTGATTGTGTATTACAGTTTTTTCAATTAAGGGCTATTTTTTCTAGTCTTAATTGCTTTCAACAACAAGGAAACAATAAAATATAATTATTAAAATATCCATGTGTTTGCTTATAGTTATTCCTAGGTGTGAAAGCAGAGGGAAAAAATCAGTGATATTTCTGAACATATCCCAGTGTCCAGCTCGTACAAACCTGCACCCAGTAACAGCCCGCTTACGTGTGTGTCTCTGCCTGCTCATGATAAGATTATCTGCTCGTGCAGGCAGGCACAGGGCTGAGTGGTGTGGAGGACACACCACCGCCACTCCTCCCCGTGCTTCTGCAGGGTATAAGCTAGTACCTTTACAAGGAGAAATTCCAGAAACTCATCTGAGAGGCAAGCGATGCCGCTCTCTGTGTGAGCTGCAGCAGTGCACCGTCAGGGTGGGCAGGCAGCAAGGCAAGTATATAGTCCTATAACTATAGCCCTGGATGAAACAGGCTGCCTCCTTCCTCTCCTGTGCCCTGGTGAAGTGCATTAGCCCCGGCCCTTCCTCACGGGCATCTCAGTAGCACATCTCCCAGAGAAAGGCGGTGATAATGTGGCATAATCCTTTTTTTTGAACTGTATATAACACAGAATCACAGAATATCCCAAGTTGGAAGGGACCCACAAGGATCATTGAGTCCAACTCCTGGCTCCACACAGGACCACCCCAAAATTAAACCATGTGTCTGAAAGCATTATCCAAATGCTTCTTGAACTCCGCTGGGTTTGGTGCTGTGACCACTTCCCTTAGGAGCCTCTTCTAGTCCCTGACCACCCTCTTGGTGAAGAACCTTTTCCTAATATCCAACCTGAGCCTCTGCTGACACAGCTCCATGCTGACCCCGGGTTCACCAGAGAGAAGCGATCAGCACCTACCTCTCCGCTCCCTGTTGTGAGGAAGCTGTAGGCTGTGATGAGGCCACCTCTGCCTCTTCTTCTTTAGGCTGAACAAACCAAGGTGCTGGCTGAGCCCACCGCTGGTGGGAGGACTCCTATGTGCGTTTGTGTGGCTGGGCAGGGAGCCCAAGGGCCACAGACAAGGTGAACCTTGCCCCAGGAGGTTGTGGAGTCTCCTTCCTTGGAGGAGTTCATATTCAAAAGCGTGTTCCCAGGCAACCTGCTCTGGGTGTCCCTGCTTGAGCAGGAGGGTTAGACAACGTGGCCCCCGGAGGTGGCTTCCCACCTCAACGCCCTGTGATTCTGTGGGGATTGGGGCCTGCTGGACTCAGCAGCAGCATCGGGCTGTCCATCACTGAGGCTGAGGTATCAGGCGCCCCTGCCACCCTGCGCGAGGCCAGCTCTGAGGTCACCCAGCCTCACAGGCCTTCCCCTTGGCCTGCAGATGGGCTGGCACCTTTCACTTCTGTAAACACTCCTAACAAAACAAACAAACAAGAGCTTAGAGGGGAGTAAAAATGGCAGGGGCACGGACTCACCAGTGCCAGCACCGGGCACAGAGCACCAAGGGTGACTTGGATCAGAATTGGATGAGCCAGATTGGTCTCAGCCACTTTCTTCTCATGGTTATAGGGTGTCCGTCTTCGTGAACATTCAGACCTGGCTCCTCCCCACCCTGTGATACCTTGTGCATGCTGTCTTGCTGCGTTTATGTCTGTACAAGCTGTAACAGATACAAAGTCTGTCAAGCTGTCACTTTATTCCTCCTGCCTGAGTAGCAGCACAGACTGAGGAGACAAAACACCTTATGTACATGGTGACAGTTTGTTTCATTAACATAAGGGAAGGGAAGGGAAGGGAAGGGAAGGGAAGGGAAGGGAAGGGAAGGGAAGGGAAGGGAAGGGAAGGGAAGGGAAGGGAAGGGAAGGGAAGGGAAGGGAAGGGAAGGGAAGGGAAGGGAAGGGAAGGGAAGGGAAGGGAAGGGAAGGGAAGGGAAGGGAAGGGAAGGGAAGGGAAGGGAAGGGAAGGGCTATCGATCTTGTGAAAGCTTTTCTTATGAAGCAGACTTGGGCAGGACAGCAGCACATTCCTATGGCAGGGACTTTCTCCATTACCGTTACGTTTCGGAGAGATAACCGAGGTTTCAAGCCATACTAAACATCCCTGCTAGCTGAGTCAAATTGCCCTGGCTAATCCTTCCACATTTTCATTCAAAGGCTGCCCTCCCATTTTCTTTTAAAATCTATGATAAGCTGCAGCTTCGCCCTTCTGGTGAGACCTCATTTCCTCTCCATCTCTTTTTTTTTTCCCTTTGCGTTTCACAAACTCCTACAAAGAGTGTCTGACACTTGGCCTTTCAGGGCAGCCTCCTAATTGCTGGGGTAAGTAGAAAGTCAAATTCCCAATCCACATCCCAACAGAGGTGATAACCAGGGCAGCTCCTCTAGCTTGGCTGGGAACAGCTGGAGTCTGGGAAAAGGGGACCCAAGGCAAACAAACAGGGGAAGTGATGGGTTTTCAGGCTACCGTGTGATCCCTCAGAACTCTGGTATTTTTAAGGAGCCATCCAACAGTCTCAGCATCTCCTGGTTTTTGCATTAACTTAATGTGAAGTTAACTCCAGTGCAAAGATGGGCAGCCAGGATCTGAATGCCTCTTTCCATTCCTCCAGCAGGTGCAGCAGGAGAGCAGTGTGCCCACCGCCAGCACTTTTCTGCTGGGCTGCTTGGACCTGCACACAGCCACAAACAGGGTCTGCACCCCAGGGCCTCTCCCCTGACACAGGCAGCAGCCATGGTTGTGCTCCGCAGCACAAACATCAAATTTCATGTTAAAGGTACTCCTGATTTTTATTTGCCTGCTTTTTTCCTCCTTCTGATTCTCTCAGTGATCATAAATCTGCCCTTTTGAAAGTTCAGGTATGCATATTCCCTTTAAAAGTGTGTGTTTGCTGAAAATTAATACACTCAGGTCGTAATTGCTGTTTCTAAGGGAGCAGCCAACTTCCCACCCTGTGGCTAGTGACTGTCATCCTTAGGAGGTCTCAGATAATTACCTTATGCTGAATACAGCATCACACAGTGCACGTGACCTCATATATAACCACCAGAAATCCAGCGATGTTTTCAGTGAGTTGTCGAACACTTGCAGCAGACGTTTCACAAGTCAGCTGGTGCCTTATAAACACTGCTCTGCTTTCCAGACGTTACAGGCAGCTCTCTGAGGAGCTTCTTGCTCCCTGTTGTACTCCACCACAAAGCAGTCAGGGCTTACGGAACACATCCTCCTCTGTTAGTCCACTGCCACCTACAGTAGCAAGTGTAAAAGCTGTCACACTCAGAAAAACAAGGAAATTACTGCATGCTCCGTGCATCCTTACTAGCAGCGCTAGCAGTGACGTGTCTAAAACACTGAAGTAGCTTTTCAGTAACTCACCTGTGTTGCAGAAAACTAGCAGAAGAAAATAGAAAGAGCCTTTTGACTGAAGGCAGTCAGCTGTTCCCATGTCTGCTGTTGGTCATCTTTGTAAACTTCCATGAGTTATGTTTCTGTACCTCAGTTTAGAAAACAGACGTAATCAACCCTAATCTTGCAGTGCTCTTGTGAATGTAAGCTCTTTAGGACTTCTTACACTGCTGAGAGATCCCAAGATGAAAATTATTTGTGGAAATAAAAAACATCGTTTAGTGAAATTAGGTGGTTTTATGTGATATGCAAGTTCTCTAAAGCTTTTTCTTCTGAGCTGAGGGATAAAAATACCATTTTTCACTTAGCAGTGTGTCATTCATGTCACAGAAAAAAAGGCAGAAAAACATTACTCAGGTTTAGCAATGAATACTCCTGTTTGGCAACACTGGGTGATCCAGAGAGTTGCATTTTGGAACTGAAGCTGAGTGATCAGCAGACCGCAGCCTTGCTTAACAGCAGCACAGGAGACATTATGCTCTAATTCTGAACTTGCTAGCCAGAAGCCAATTCTTACCAAACCTGAGTATTTCACATAGCTAATGATTTGCCCTGTTCCTTGCTATTTTTTCTGCATTATACGTACTTAAATTTCCTTCCAGGGTATACATGGATCTGTATTCAGTGAGTAAAAGCTCTTCCCCAGGCTTGCGCCACTATTTTCTCTAATTTTATCACCAGTCAATAACTCTGAAATACAAGAGAAACCCAAGACAATGCTCTAGCTCTTTTAGAATATTTTTTTATTTTTTATTTAAAAAAAAAACAACGTAACGCAAAACACTTCAGAAGAATTCTGCAAGACACACTTCTTGCTTGTTGGGGAAGTGTTTGCACAGGAGCACAAAGCTTTTTTTCGGACAGATGTTCATAGTCTTGATGTGTTTACAACCAGAAACATTTTTTGAAATCCCAAGTTGCATTACTCATTGGAAAGATAAAGATAAAAGCAGGAGTACCGTACACTCTGCATTATCCTCTGGTCCTGCACTAGAAAAGATCACCTTTATTCTGAGGCCATTCTGTACTATATGAAACAACCCATTACACATTGGAATGGCTTTAATTTATATATAATTAGTAGCTGCTGAATTCTTTCTTCTGTTGTCCAAATACTTCAGAAAGCTTCAAGCACTTGTTTCTGTTCTATTGAAGAATCAGAGTCTTGTCTATGATCTGTTTTCTGAAGGATACCCTATCGTCACATGGAAGTGAAGCACTGCCAGTGAGGGCCTGTATGCCTCTCTAGATGTAGCATTGCTCAAGGCTAACCCCGCATGCAGACATACTCCGGAACAAGTGCTTGTTCCTGTTTAGCTCAGCAGGATCTAAACAATTACAGAATAAATATGCCTAAGCACTGAGCTGGTTCAAGGTACACATAAGCCATTATCCTAACAACGCAGAGAGGAAGGGTAATGCTTCTAATTCTGGCACTACTGAAGACAATTTAATAAGTGTTTGGCACTACTGCTGGTTGAAGATACTCCAATTCTCCGCCGACCACTATTTATTCCCTACCCTATACAATGCTCCATTAGTTATGCTGGCACAAATCTGTTAAGAGGCACACCTTATGCCCCATTAGGGAACAGATTTGTTAGAACAAGGAATCCACAACAAGAAACGCAAGTGGATGATAGTGCATGGGACAGGCTTAGAAGAGGCTGAGTCACTGCAGCTGAAGTGAAAGCACAATTGCAGCCAGGGGAAGTAAGTTAGGCAAGTGTTGTTACCAACACACATCATTAAATTGGCCTGTTCCGTTTTGGCCCACACTATCCCCTGCCATACTATGAAGGAGCTTCAGCATGTTCACGTAGCTAAGGCGCTCCTGACACACCCTAGGTATGTGCTTTTTTGAGAAGAGCAGTAAGCATGCTGATGGCTTACCACCCAGGTGGGACTGCTGCTGATGCAAAATATTCTTGATGGACATATTCATGACTACCAAACTTCACTATGTTGAGGTGACCTTCTAGGTACCCTCTACTCCTGTTCCCTAATGAGACATACAGAGTAAACCAAACCTTTCTAACCAGGATCCACCCCTTGTCCTGTAACAACCCCCATGAGATATGATTTGCAGAATCTTAATGTCTTTTTTTTTTTTTTGGAATTTCCCAAGTCTCCCTTACAGATTAAAGTGTCAGACAAGTCAAGTGCTTTATTGCCACAAACATGAACTTATCTGCCATATTCTTTGCTGTATATAAATCACTGCTCATCAAATAAACAAAATTATACTAATGATAAGCTGCAACATGGCAAGTTCACTACTTTTGGATCACATGTGCAGGTAAGTAGAGAACAGTTCAAACACAATTCAGCAGTTTAGCCCTCAATTGCCATAACTTGTGTTTTCAGAACACTCCATCAAGTAGATCCACGAGTGCTGGATTTGTGTATGACGGTGTAATTACCACCACTGCACGTATCTGCCTATCCGTTTCATACTCAGTTGAAAGACCCAAAAGGGCACCAAGGACTTGTATGTACCATACAGCACTTTCACAGAATTTAAATGCACAAAATATGGTTCCAACTAGCGAGTAGACTCAAATCCATTTTACAAGTAAGACAAAACAAAGCACAGGAAGCGTTTTTGACTTGCCTATCAGCTGCTGCATTAGAAATAAATCCTGCACTTCCCAGTTTCCACACCTTTCCTCAGTATGACTCGAGACCATCTGCTATGAACTGGAATATATGCAGGAGAACAGAAGACCTGGCTGCCAGGTGCGTTAAGGATGCTTGCTCACACCCAGGCTGTCCCTGACCCTCAGCGACACCTGGAGGAATGCTGGCACCAGGACTGCTCCCCCGTAAACTTCAGGTGGATACATCTCCAGAGCAGGAAACTCTCCATCTTCATTTTCTAACCAAGTACCTCAAAGACCAAGAGAGGAATGCTGGTTTTGGTTTGGCCACATGCCAGAGATTTTGTCAGGGGATGGGGTGTGACCAGAAGTGACCAGCAGATCTAGCAAGGACTCCCTTCACTGTCCTGGCAAGTCACAGAACAGGTCCCATCAGTGACTGAATATAAACTGTCGGATTAATCAGCATGTTGGGGCAGCTGCATGAACACAACTGTTTTGGCAGCTCACCTCTACAGTTTGTCAAGAAAAAAAACTTTGAGCTTCAATACCCTTTCTCAATCCCGAGCTAACTTCCAAGCATAAACAAAACAATTTCTGAGGACAAAGGCTGTAAGATTGAAAAACCAAGTCACTGCCGACTGAAATATTAGATAAGCACTGCTCATATTTGAGACATAAAATGCCACAAGTGAACTAATTCCCTAGCATTTGAAACCCATTTCCTGTCAGTGTTGCAGTTCAAAATTATTTTTTGAGCCAAACTTTATACAGACAGACTAATGGTAGATGACAGAAAAGGAAGAAAGCAAATTTTTTTTCAGGTCATTTTTCAGGTCTCTCCAAGAAAATCTGATAGGCAGACCATGAACGTAATATTCCCCAGTATACAGTGGTAAAATCTGAGGCACCAGACTGAACACTACATAAAAGCCTCTGAAACAAAGGAAGTGGCAGTTGCACACAGTCATGAAAATACGCTGCCCCTCCAGCAAGGGTCCTTAGCGCCGCACAGGGTAAATCCAGCCCTAAGGTTACAGACACTACCCTAGGGTAAAGCAGCACTGCTGCAGATATTCAAGTCCTTGAGAGACTATTCCATTGCCTTTACCATTGGGAAAAAAAAAAAAACAAAACAAACAAAAAACCACTATTCTAAATTTCCCATTCACGTTCCGATGATCACTCAGTATCTTACCAACCTTCAGCAAGCAACAAATATAATTTATTCTTTTTAATTTCTTAAGGATGTACATCTCTTTTTCCTCACTCAGACACTTTTCAAGGACAAAAGTAGTAAATTTGTTTATTGAACTGGTTCTTATAAAAGAAATACCAATTATTAACTGATATCGTATTGATACCTGACATCTCACAAATTCATAGAACAGTATTTATTTATACTATCTTCATCCATATAAAAATGTTTTTTATATAAACTTCAGCTTTTAAGCCTAAATAATAAGTCTGATGTTTATCTTTTGACGGTTGTAACTGTGCTATCTTCAATACATATTAAAGGAGAATCAAGTTAAAGCCAAGAAAGGATTGATATTTCTTAAAATAAATGACGACAGTGTCATAGAATCATCAAATTCAAGATATTCAGATTATTTCTTCCCGTCTGCAGCAATTTTGTTCTGTCACATTAAGACTTGTTATAACCATTTGTAAAGAATACTATAACACTCTTGTATACTGAGCACAAAACTCACTATTTAGCAACTTACTGTGTTATGTTAACTAAACTTCATTAAAAATAGAAACAGAAAACTATCCGGTGATAACAAAGAATTCTATGTGGCAGTACAGAATGGAAATAGAATAAGGAAAACTTGAAAGTACACAGACACAAAATAATTTAAACTTTTGCTTTTTTCCCTTTAGGTGGCTTTGCAAATAAGGAAGGATTGATCTGGTCTCTAGTGAGACCTCTCACTGAGAAAAGCCTTGCTGCTCTTTCCTGTAAAGTGCCTCCACATTTCAGCCCTAAAGCCATCAGTTCCATCTTCAGTTTATCTAAACCCAGCACTTCCATTTCAGCAGCAGAGTTGAATGCGAGTAGGTCTATTGGTTCCACCTCCTGCAAAGAGAAAAACATCCACTGTGACAATTATTGTTTTCTTCCTGACAGAGGGAGCGGGGCAAGTATAGACAAAATGCTTGATTTTACAGAAAACCTTAAATTAGGATTATCTCAAAGTCTTAATTACTTTACTTAATGAAGTTGATCTATATCTCCATATATGTTAGGCTGGATATTCTCTTTATTAGCAGTATCTATTTTATCCAGGCCAAGTGTTACTGCATCACGTGCAAGCAAATTTAAGCTAGCCAGCAGCCTGGCCTTAAGCATGCACGTCTGAGCAGAGATGACACACCCAAGAGCAGGGTGAATGCCCAGGTGGGCTTCACACCCAGTGTCCAGCTGTGCTGTTACAATTCTCCTCCTTGCAATGCCTCTGCTAGCTAGTTAAAAGGCTCGCTCTAACATGTCTAGGCAAGCTGCAGACAAGCTTAGTCTTGCAATGCACACAGCCTCCAAGACAGAAGCACCAGCCATTTTAAATAAGCGTAAGTGATTTTTCTTTTTTAATTACTCCACTAAAATTAACACATTCTACTTGCAATAGCAGTTTAAAAAGTAAACTAAAAATGTAAGTGGCAGTTATTTAATACTTTTCTCCAGGAGACAAAATAGATGGCACTGTTTTTATCCCCTCGCAAAAAAATGAACTAAAAATAACAGCCCACCATCTCATCTAGCAGCTCCATAGCTTAACCTTGGCTTCCAGAGTCACAACAAAGCTATCAGCCCTTTTTTAATGACATGCAGAATACAACGATATGCCCCTATCAGGAAGGGGAATGAACAATTATTCTAATGCAGTTACACTCTAGTTATAGAAATAGATACAAATAAGATTAACAAAAAAGCTCTTACTTCTCATCTTGACACATTAAAAGTTATTAAAATTTCTTCTTAAAAGAAAATTGGTATATTCACAGGATAGTTGAGTGTGAAAGAGACCCCTGCATATTGTCCAGTCCAGGCCTCTGGATACCAGCACAGTAAGGTTACCAACTGCAGGTTACCCAGGGTTTTGTCCGCAGAAGAATCCAGACAAGGACTTTACAACTCAAAAGCGGGAATTTACTAACACCCTGACCACTAGCACACTAAGAAGGACAAAAGAAAATCAACCCCACCTTGCTCAGCATTTGAAGCAGCTATAAGTCTTAGGGTAAGCGTAACACTGGAGGTATCAAAGGGACTTCAGAGCAAGTAGCATCAACAGTGAGACTACTGAGTTATGAGCTCAACAAAAACAATTAGCACTAGCAGAATCAGAACCTTTGTCCTGCTAAGCATACAAAAAAGACTGGTTGCCTCATTATTCTAGTCCTACTTAAAAACAGAAAACACACAAAAAAAACATCAAGGACTATTATAAAAATATTTCCACCTGCAATAACAATCTGCCACTGGTGGAGTTTCCTGTTCTAAGAATAGACAGCCTCACAAATACTGAGCAAAAGGTAAACAGTGGAGAATGGTAAACATCCATTTTAAAGTGTCCCTGCTTTAATAGTACAATAGATGATCAAGTTCTAATTTATCAGATTATAGCCCTGATTTTTTTTTCCCCATTTAACTGTATTAAACCTTTACTTATCAGAATTCAGCCATTGCCAATGGCTGAATTCATGGGAGGCTTTCTGCTCTAGTTGAACAAAGGCAGAAAATTCAAGCAACTCTTCTAGCCTGAAAAAATACTTGATTCATCATTTCCCTCTCCAGCCCCACCCACCCTCCGCCCCCTCCAAATGTTAGTATTATACAAGGGACAAATGAAGCACAAATATTGCCAACTTTTACTGCCAAATATTAGTTGGGCTTTCATCAATTCAGTGGGAAAAGCTGCACTCTCTTCTGGTTGAGAGACCAATCCAGAGCCTCCGCAGCAAAAGAATCCCTGTCATCCTCCTGTCTATCACCAGAGAAGGAACCTCATGGTCAGCACTGCTCCTGATCCAGCTGAGGGTGCTCTGACACCAACCCAAATTGCCAGCGAGGATAATGGTATAGCTACAGTACAGAAGTGCTTCTATCCCTGATGCGCCAAATGATCAATTTTAAAACCATTCTTCCACCATCCATCGCAAATTCAGGCAAAGCCTATCACCTACATTAATCTTGCCTCTCTAATACAAGGAGCTGCTGCTTTCAGACTTTCACTGGTCAAATGAAAACTGAAATTTGCAGCAGACCAGGGTTCTCTGTGAGCTAGACTCAAGTCTTTTATAAATAAAATACTGAGAAACACTGATCAGCTGACTGGTTTAGGGGGCATCTACATGCAATAACTTCTAATTTTAAAATTGTGGTCAGTTATAAACATTAAGATCAAATTATAAGTAAGATTAGTCAAGTTGGAGAGTGGTAATGTCTCAAGAAGTATTGGTAAGAGTCTTTCATCCTACAGAATGTTTTTTTTCCTCTACCTCCTGCATCAATAAGGAATTCTGGATCCAGAGTTTACGGGGAAGGAGCGAAAACACAAAAAAAAGGGAAACGCAGATCTTGGGAAAGACAACACTACACAGCCAAGGGCAACTACATCTTAGTAGAAACTCTAAACTATTAAAAATCTTAATTTTGTGAAGTTTTGCCTTGACCCACTCTACTTATCTCTCAAGACCGCTGCCACTTTACTACAATTCTACTTCCTGCACATGGATCTAATGGTTACCAGTGAAGAGACTGTCAGCTAAGAGCCTTATTTGGCTGCAGCTGCCTTCATCTTGCACATTCCCTTTTTGTAAGTATGGAAATGCATCATCTTCAGTCAAGCAGTTTTTCCCTCTTAACCTTGGGATTTTGTCTGCTCTGTATCAAACACTGAAGATTCTATTAGCTTCTTAGGAGGATAATTACTCAAACTCAAGCACTTACATCTAATGCATCAAATTCAGATGATACAGATCCTTTCCCCTTCCCTTTGTGGATCACAGAAAAAAAGTGATCAAGTAAAAGCAACTGAAGAAAAGAGACACACCGTGTTCTGTACTGTTTCATACTTACTGTGCTCTGTGACTGGTCCACTTCCTGCACCTTGGAAGAAACATTTTCTTGCACCTCTTCTTTCACGCCTTGGGTTACTTCATTGTTTTCTTGGGCCTCTTCCTTCTGGGGCTCTGTCACTTTACTGTTTTCATCAGCTGGAATTTCAGTTTGCCCACCTTTGTGCATCTCCCTTTGCAGGTCACTTCCACTAACTTCTGGCTGCTCCGGTGCCTTCTCAGTGACTGGACTATGTTCTGCTGGATCCACAGGGCTGTTTGAACATTTGCTTGAATTGCCAGCATTTTCACCATATCCACTGCCTGACGGACAACTTCCGTCAGATGCATGAGGGGAATCGTTTTCACTGCCGTCGTCAGAATCTGAACTGTCAGTATCATCCAATCCTTCCAATCCCAGCCTGCAACAAGCAGTACATTACAAGTATTTACCTAAATTTCACTTTTTTTTTTTTAATTCTAATCTTTTTCTTTCCAAAACTTGCTTCAAAGAGATGCACTGAACTACTCTAGCAGGTATTTAGGATAGTTCAGTAAGACGAAGAGCTGCTAATACCAAACAGGACCTGACATCTCCCAAGAAAAGGTGTGTACCTTACCAGCAATCCCAAATACAAAAGTGTGTGCTACCCATTGCTACTCCAAGCACCACTGGAGAATCATTATGCCTTCTCTTTCATGTTACGTGAAGAAAAAACAGCTGTTGTGATTTGGGGTTTGTTTGTGGGTTTTTTTTGTTTGTTTTTTTTTTTTTTTGTTTTGTTTTAATTGGTTGTTTTAAGTTCATTTTAAATTGATTTCCTTAATGGAAAAAAAAAGGAAAATGAGTGTTAGTAGAACATAACCATATTAAACAGGGAGGGAAAAAAGGATGCCTACTTTTGCAAGTAAGAAGTTTGCTCCTGCTGGGACAGAGTTATATGAAACCGTCAACATTTAGTTAGAGCTCTTCCGTTTAATCAGTTCCATTTATTAATTGTTATTTAAGTCTACTTTCTGGATGAGATGTTGTTTGCTTACATTTATCAAATTTCCATTAAGTTCAAAGTTTTATGGAGTCAAAGTACTTACAAAAAGCATTTTTTCTTTCCATATTTTGTTCCATTCTTTCCAGATTCACCTGGACGCTTCCGGCTACTGCCACTTCCCGGTGACACTACTTTGCTTGAAGTGGCCTGCAATCCTACAAAAGGAAGTCAAAGTCTACTTCACTGTTACACAATTCATACATAGAATTTACAACAGGCCTCTTTTTATTTCAGATGCAGTATAAAACACTAACTGAAAATAATCACTATCAGTGCACATTTATGGAAATTCAAAGCTTCAACAAACTCAGCAGCAACAAAAGTTTCCTTATCCCACTTTACTAAGACACAGAGTTGATCTTAAAATTGGATTCCTGATGTGAACTCCTAGTTTCTACATCCCATTCAGCCTCAAGTTTCACTATCAAGCTGCCAGCAAGGGAACAACCAGTGGATAAATAAAATAACTACAGAGAACGGTAAATGAAACAGGATATTTTGTAGCTGTATTCCATTTCTGTTTTTTACATAAGACCTGATCACGTATCGTCATTTTACTGAAAATGATTACATAATTCTTACTGATGAAATACCAACACTACCTTCACAGAATTTTGCTATTACTGTGAGATGACACTGTAGCACATTAAAATAAAGTATCGCTAGAATCCGTGTTACGCTGTTCAATGCAATTTAAGAAAAGCAGTAGCCAAAGAGGAAAAATTAATTCAACAAATTTTACTGGAGTTTAAAATGTAATTCAACTGAAAGAGCTACTGTCAGCATTTTTTTCCTTTCTTTAATTTTCATGCTGGGCTGCGGTCATAGGGGCTTTCAATTTGCTTTATTTTTTGAGGAGATAAAATGAAGCTAAACTGCAATACCTTTAAGGACTGAGTCTTCTAGCCGCTCAGCCATTTCATGACACTGCTGCTGGTAATCTGGATTTATAAAGTAATGCTTTGGCTCTGCAAGTTTCCGCTGCAGCCTTTCCAAGCGCCTTTGCTCTTTTTCTGCTTCACGTTCTGCTTGCTGCTTCACCCATTCAGCCATCCTGCAGATTACAGAGCCATGAAAATGACAGCATTTCTGAGACTTAGTGCAATATTAGTTTGTTACTTTGCAATTACCAAATGCTGAAGAACAAAAACATTCATGGGAATTACTGAAGGAATATATAGAAAGTCTGCTAAAACAAAGAGAATAAAGTTTATTCTGGAAGCCAGAAACAGCAGGAAGGTCAACTTTCCCCAATATGCCTTGCAGCTTCAGAAAGAAGAACTGTGAGACTTTCAGATTAGAAATCTAAGACGTGCAGACCAGTCTTCTCTCAAAAGAAGGTCACGGTACAATCACCTCTATTTTTCAATAATACATTAATGCCAAAAGAATGCTGTTGACTTCCTGCTCTAGCTGACCCTGCTTGAGCAGGGGGAATGGGACCCGTTTACCTCCAGAGGTCCCTTCTAACCTCAACCATTCTGTGATTCCGGTCTATCTGTGCTCATAGTTTCACTTTCACTCCTTTTAGTATTCAAAAGGAAAATTCATTGCTATAACAGCCTGTTATATGACCTCTTTTGTTAGTAGTGAATTATGCAGTTGCTCTATTTTATAATGCTAGCTTCTAAGAAAATGCCTCACGCTTTTTCATGATTGACATCTCGAAGTCTCCTTCCACTGAGATCTCGGCAAGCCTCTCTATTTGTTGTCTTTTCAATCTGTGCACCAAGTGCTCGCAGCATAGATCCAAATCCTGAGGAAAAAAAGTAATCAAGAATTAGATAAACAGAAACAAATGGAGATGAGTTAGCACAAAACAAAAGAATTAACTATGGAAAAATAATATAGGGAGTTCAACACTTCTCTTTCCCTCAATGCTACTGAAATATGGGGTAAATTGAAAATTACAACGTTAGAAATGTCACCAGGTGACATTTTAGGAGACAGCCATAGCCACTTCATCGAGATGATCATGATGGACAACGTTATGCTGGACAGCCCCCCAAAACAGATTTCTATATGCTCCTCAGCCACTATTCGTACGCACAACTGCTAACATTTCTCATCGAGTCCCATCTTATGTTGTCCCACATTTGAGAAGGACACTTAACAGCCTCAAAGAGACAATGTGGATTAATAAAATCCTTTAAGCAACTTGAAAGTACTAACCACGGTTTTTCAATTAAAAGCTGAACACATCTGTACCATCAGTGCCCTCAAAGTACCTTTAAGAAGTGTTGCAAATAACAACCAATCCAGACTGGATCATGAGGCAGAAAAAGTACTGTGTTCAGCTACTAAAACCAATCACTGCTATTGGCGATGAGAATTTATGTAGCTCATTGAACACGCTATCGAATTTCACATTCTGAAGAATAAGAACCTAGCTGTTACACCTAGCCAAGCATGCTCCCAAAAATCAACAGCAATGAATTCATTAAGGTCACAAGTGTTGAATTAGACCTGATAATAGAGCGCTCAGTTTTCTTATACGATGATAAGCATGATCTGTAACTCTTTGAGATCATACAGTAAGTCTTGATATTTCTGACCTGTGCTTGTTCGCCTATTTTTAATCAGTCTTTTAATTACAAAGTCAAATCAAAGCAGGCAAAATTGTCAAAGAGCAATTTTTAAGCAACTCCAACAGCACATCAGTAACACAGAGTGAATCACAGCATGTGCACCCTGGGTCATCCCAGGATAACTGAAACTGACAGACAATAGGTGAGGAAGATGGATGCTATACAATCAGCTTATAAAACACGCAACACTTTTAGGGCACTTAACCAGCCAACACAACAGCTCGTAAGCTGAAGTGGTAATGTTTCTTTTCGGTTCTTTCTAAAACTATGAAGAAGGCAACGCAAGCTGAGATGCAGTCTGATGCAAGGCTGCACAATTATTCAGCATTTTAGCTCAAGGGCCAGAAAGCTCCAAGAACTAGATTCAAAAAGCAAACATATATGGACTTCATTTACATGCAAATATACTCTGCTAAACTTGTTTCACCCTTCACGTTAGATTTTAGGGAATGCCCATATTGTCAGTGGCTGCATATTTTTTTGTGATTAGCACATCATCTACAACAATGTTAAAATATTTTGACAATAGAAGCAGCCTGTTTTAGACTGAAATCTTTAGTTCTCAGGATACTAAGACCTTGGCTTTATTTTTTCAAATAAGAAAAGACAAAATCAATTAGGTTATATAACGCATTCAAGCCACAGATTATTTGTAGCTGGAATACTTGCCATAAGCGACCACAAGTGAAATTTAGGAAACTAAGAAGCCTTTTAAACACAATTTTGACCTAGAATTCACTCAGAGGCACCTTACAGATTTCTGCTAGTAGAGCTAAGCTAACTAGGGATGCAAAACAGGACAGTGCCAGCAACAGCTGTTACAGAATCACAGAATCGTCTAGGTTGGAAGAGACCTCCAAGATCACCCAGTCCAACCTCTGACCTAACACTAACAAGTCCTCCACTAAACCATATCGCTAAGCTCTACATCTAAATGTCTCTTAAAGACCTCCAGGGATGGTGACTCAACCACTTCCCTCCCTGGGCAGCCCATTCCAATGCCTCACAACCCTTTCGGTAAAGAAGTCCTTCCTAATATCCAACCTAAAGTAAACTCTCAGCTTTGGCTTTACCTCATGGACAGCCCGCAATCATCTGCATTGCGAGATATCTGCTACCAGATTACAACTTCTGGTATCAGTATTAAGGTATTAAATAAATAAATAAATAAATAAATGAAATTTAAACCTAAGACGTGAATTCGTAAGAAAGCACAGAGCAACAAACCTCCTTTTCCACCACAAAGCCTCGGTTCCAGGCTATACACCGCGCCATTCTGGAGAACATCGTCATCATGAGCCAGCCGCCCGTTGCACTTCACGTATAAACTTTCTTCGGGAATACCCTAAAAAAACAACACAATTTTTATCACGTGATCGGCTGAAAAACGAAATAACCTGGCAAAGCGCACCGTTAAGGAACCGCAGAACTGTAGGGGCTGGAAGGGACCTCCGCGGCGAGGCACGGAGCCCGAAAACCGGGACCGAGACCCCCCGGTGCCCGCGGCCCCCCCGCCCGCCGCCGCTCACCAGCCGCCGGGCGCAGTCCCGCAGGAGGCCGCGCACGGAGCCGCCGCCGGGGGGCAGCGGCAGCGGCCGCGCCCGGGAGCCCAGCGGGTCCCGCAGCAGCAGCAGCGCCATCTTGGCACCGCTCCGCCAACCGCCGCCCCGCCCCGCCCCGCCCCGCGCCGCGCTGGCGTCACGGGCGCGCGGCCGGGTGACGTGAGGCGGGAAGGGGGGGGGGAAGGGCTGGTGGGGGGCGATAAGGGGCGGGTGGGGCGGGATGGGGATGATGCACGTAGGGTCTCTGCCCTCTCTTCAGGTGGTGTGGCTGTGCTGCTAGTGATTATTAACTATTTTTTTTTTTTTTAACTTTAGTATGCTTTCTGGTTGCCGGGCTTCCATTTTTTCAGCTGCTAGAGGCTCAAACCTCACCGAAGACTACCTGCATATGTTGTATTTTAACCTTCGGGGTCAATCTGACGTTTCGGTCCTTTCAGGGACCCAACTTACCATTTTTATGTATGTGGGGTCCTTCTGAGAATTTAGGTGTTTTGACCACTGGCTTATAGTGGTCAGTCTGTGGGAGCCTGCATTTACCATGAAAACATTGAAATGTGACGACTTGCCCGGGAGGGAATAGAAGCTCACAAGCAGTGACCGGATATTTTCCTTTAGGAAATGGCTCTGAGAATGGTTCATCTGGAGTGTGCTGCGTAGATGAAATGCCCTGTCTGCCGGAGTACATGGCACAAGCAATCTTAAAAGCCATTTCCACCCCTTTTCTACACTAGATAATTGTACCTTTCTAATTCAGATTGATAAGTGCAGCCTACGAGGTTATAAAGGCTCTTTAAAGTGTGTTGCAGCGCCTCTGTGAGAACATAATAGCAGGCAAAATACATACTTTCTCCAAACATGCTTGTCTGATTCGCCGCTTTGGTAGTGGTGGCAGCAGCATGAGAATGGGAACATTCATCCCGCCTCAGGTAAGTGGGAGGTGGTTGTGCTGCCATCACCAGGCACTGCGACCGAGTGCTCGCATCAGCTACTGCTTGTGTTCTGCTCACCACAAGTGTGGCAAAATACTGACACTGTGGTAAGTACAAGAAACGTGCAGCCGTTGGGTGACCAATTTGCACAGGCAGTGCAAATTGCAGGTAAGGAGTTGCAGGATGATGGACTTATTTGTCCTGCTCACTCCTACATGCATTTTCGTGTACAGTTTGGGAAGAGGCCTCCAACTCTGAAACCTGGGGCTGATTCAGTAGCATAGTAACATAAAATGCTTTTAAATCAGGATGAAAGTTGAGCTCTGTGACATACAGTAGCTACCCATAAGGAGGAGGTTCGAAGAGTGGTTAGCAGAAGGTGCACACCTCTACCTCCCCAGAAAGAGGCGTGTACAATGGCATGACGGAGATCCAAGCAGTGTAACTATTGCATTCTTCAGTGGCTTCAAAACGCTTTCAGTGTCTTCAATATAGCCGTCTGGTGAGAGGATGTGTAAAGGTAGGCTGCTGCTGCCTGCCTCTTGTAAGAACTGTCGCAAACGCTAGCAGAAACATGGTCGGGCTCGGCAGCCTCCTGCCTCTCTATTACCGTCAGGACAGCGTCAGTCACTGAGAGCTGGGGCTTTTGTGTAGATACAGCCACGCACAAATCTGGCCTGCGACCAAAGCCACTGACATCGGATGGCTGGTACGGTATATCCAAGGCAAGTAAACGGCCTCTTAGTTTTGTGTATCGGTGGAATTGTGATCACTAAGACACGCTGCAGTGAAGCCTAAACCCAAACGACGGAAAATGGGAAGAGTCGGTGCGATCCGAGCTTTGCGCGGTTGCTCCATGCCGCCGGCAGCGAGCGGGGCGGATCAGCCGGGCACACCTGCCGCCTCAGCGGCCTTCCCGCCGGGGGAGGCGGGCAGGGAGGCTCGGCCCGGCTCCCCGGGGCCGCCTCCGGAGGAGGGGCGGCGGAGCAGCAGCAGCCCCGGGCGCCTGGACGGGTGCCGGGGCCGGCGGCTTATCTGGCGCCGGGCGGAGGTTTATCTGCCTGCCTCAGCTCTGGGCCCGGGAGCTCCCCGGCCGCCCTGCAGGCCGTCCGTTAGGAAGCGAGATAGGGGGACGTGGCGGGGCCTGAGGCGATTTTAAGGTCTTAGGTGGCGACTGCGCTTTAAAAGGACGGGGCTGGCCCGCACTCCTCGGCTGCTCCCGCCTGTGGGAGCGCCGTGCCGCTCGGCTGGGCCAGCAGAGGCTGTGGGGAGATGTAGCTCCGCTGCCAGGCAGCCCTAGGGGTGTGTGGGGAACAGAGAGGTGCCACGACCTGCAAGCCTCGACTTCACGTAAACAGATGAGTAATAAATTAAGGGAATCTCCCCATGGGATCGTCTTGACAAATTAACAAATCAAACCTGGCCCGCTCCTGCTTACACTATATTTGTTTTAGCCACAATGTTTTCACAAAGCATTTTGACCCAGTCCAGACGGCCCTTCACTGTCTCACTTCCAAGAGCAGGTTGGTGTTTCTGAATTACGTGCCATGTTGTCGCAGTGCAACCATTCAATCTGATGTCCATGTAGCCAGGAAAAGCTGTGGTAATTTTGTGCTGGATCGGGCCCCAATTCGGCCCACGTTGTATTTTAAGTCACATGGTGCTGTTTGTTTCATTTATAACCACGTGCTTTATCTCTGGAATGCCATCTAACACTGAATTCTGCTAGATTTTTTTTTATTCATGTATCAGATTGAAATGTAATTGGCAATACGTGAGTTATGCACGTATATATATACACAGATGAGTAACTATTTTCTTAGATCTGCAGGGTTTCAGTTTGCATTCCAAGGGCATGATTCATTTCCTCCTCTGAAACTCCAGCTATTGGCACTGAGGGTGTGGAGCTTGCCAGTACAGGCCAAAGAATAGGCAGAGTGTCCAGGAAAGAGTTGGGCCACAGGACTGTCCAGTAGATGTGCTGAATCAGTGTAATTCACAGGTCATTTGATACATGTCTTTTCTGAATATTTTGTTCTACTCTCATATCTGTGCTGATGACTTCCTGGCCCTAGTAAGTGTTGGCTGAATTATAATTTCCCTGTGACAGCAGCTAAGGTACTCCTTGCAGGGAAAAGAGCACCAAAAGAGAGGTCCCGTTGCACCCTGAGAGACGGGCTGTGGCAATTGCAGCCAACCGTTGTTCACAGCCCTGATATGTGGATTTGGCCTGCAGATGCATGCTACAGCAGTAATGCACCTGTGAACTTGAAAGCTGACAATAGTGGAGTCATAACGTAAATCAGGCCCTTTATAGATCAAACATTGTCACCTCGCGGGTAATTTGGGGTTGTTAATGTCATACTGTCTGTGGTTCCGGGTGGCTATAGGTAGGTGACTGGCACAGATCCCTGCAACTAGTCAGGCTACAAATAAGTGACATCTAATAGAAGAGTAGTTTTCTTTCAGCTTGGTCTAGCATTGGTGCTAGTTATATAGTCCCTATTTGCATGATCTATGCAATGCCATTTAGCTAGTGCAACATTAATGTCACTAGGAAAGCTGTGTGAGTGTTCCTGTATCTCTTGTTCTTCATTACACTTCTATACCTAGAACTCGTCAAAAGCATGTTGCCTTTCTCCCCACAAAACAAGTCTAAATAAGTCAAAAAGGCTGTTACTGTAATTTCCAGTTTGAAATGTAGTTTATTAGAAATTTTATCCCCTTGATAAAACAACGATCAGTCTGTTATTCTGCAGTGGTGCTGTAGAGCTAATTAATAAATCATGCCTAACGTTTTTCATTTAGAACAGATTTTACAGACATAATTAATTAAACGACACTATTGTTATAGCATAAGTAAGTATTCCAACTTTTAAATAGTGAAACTCAGGCAAACTGGTTACACTACTTTCTCAATTCAGTGTAAGGACAATGGCTCAAATTTAAAATTTCCTACTATTTTGACATAATTTTCAGAGATGAGAGCACCCATCCTTTTCTTATTTTATTCTGGGTACTGTGAATGTGATGCCTGAGTTACTGAGTGTGGTTCTATGGCCTACAACATGTAGTGCATTGGACTATTTTCTGCTTAAAATCTATTACTACATTTAACATGGAACAGACTTTTTTTCAGTATTTAGTATCTAGAACCATCAGATGTATAACCATCAAAATGCTGTTCACTCATTCATTCATCCTTACTGTTTGTTCCAGTATATTCCATTTTAATAGTAGTAGCAGCACTTTACAGGAGCTAATAACGGCCTCAGTCAAGACCAGGATCGCATTATGCAAGACTGCGCTGAGAGTAGGTGTAAGATACTCATTGGCCCTTGACTTTTAATGTGCACCAAAAAAAAGATGCCCGTAGAAGGGAAGAACGTAGAAGCAGTTGTTCGCTGAGGTACCCAGATTAACAAAAGGTGGGTTAAAAGTTGCTCTGATAAGAATTCAATGTTTCCCACTTTTAGAAGTGTTCCTATACATAGGAGGGAGAAGGGCTAAACGGTATCACTTAAAATATGAAATGGATGTGTACGTTCCTTTTACAGTATTGTAAGTGTGCAGAGATATTAACAAAAGTGATATTGAAGTCACTTCAAGAATTTGAAATCATATCTTTTAAGAATGGATTTTCCATCTGCTAGACAGTCCATCATATGCTGTAGTACATGTGGAGACTGTCTCATCTGGATATATTTTCTCTAACATTTTAATGGTATCACAAAGTATAAGTTGCAGATAATATATTTGCAAACCTTAAACATGCTACACACGTTAGTTTTTCATGGGGGATCAGGATAGCATGAAAAGAAACCTCTGTGTGCATGTTCTCATGACAATAAATAAAACAATAAATAAGAGAACATTTTTTCCTTCAGATACTGACATTGTACTGTTTGACAAAAATGTAATTAACCATAATTAATCTAAGTTGATACTTGCAAGTGAAGCTTCCTGCCAAATGTCAATAATCACCTGCTTCAGTTTCTGTGTCATCAGCACAATGGCTCCAGACAGTGTGTTATGATACCTGATGCTGGGTTGGTAGCAGCTGGGGGAGAAATACAGATATTGCATTACTTATATTACCCCTTATTAGTGCAGTAGCTTCTGCTGTGAATGCCTAGATATCAATTTCCTAACAAGTCTGTGGTGAATAACTATATTTTATTCTTACAGATCACAGTTGGTAATGATGGAGATACTTAGACGTAATCAGGATTTAAAAATAGTTGTTAACCTGCTTTTTGCCATCACAGTACTCCCTTTGCTGTGTATCTTATCTTTGTCTCCATCTTATGCGAGGATGTTGAAACTGGGTTCTTTCAGGGAAGAAATATGCACTGCTCTGCATATGTAGGTAGTGAACCTGAGAAACTGAGGTCTGGTTTTGTCTGGCCATGAGTATCAGCAGCACAGCCAGCGTTGTTTGTGGTGTTGTTAATAATTTTAAATTTGGCAGCAATGGTTTGGGGTGAATTGGCTAATTAGACACCCAGGTAATATTGTAGAAGTTGATACTTCTCTACTAATCAAGGAGAGTCTAGGATTTCTGTAACCTTGTGTTTACTCTTATTTGCTAGTCTCAGTGCTTAGATTTGATCTGTCCTGATTAATTTTAACTGAATGCAGCTGGAGAATGATGAATGGGTTAGTTGTAATGTACAGTATATTTTATAGGAAAGCAATACCAAAAGTAGGTCTCTGCCTCTTTACTTTTGCTTTCCCCATAATGAAGCTAACTGCTTTTAATTATAGTTTGTAGAGATACTACGCTGAATTACTTGCTCTCTGTGTAAGATCTGGATTCTAGTTTCTTAATTGGCATCTGAATGTTTGGCAGCATTTTCAAAAGTCCGAAGTTAAGAGTGAGCGTACAAGATGAGATCAGTACCATGCACACGATATATTTCTAATGCATCAGACCTCTATGCCTTAAAGTTTTGAAGAAACATTAGAGATTGAACATTCACATGCCCTTGCAATGTGAGCGTTTCATTCAGTTGTGACGCTGTTTGCAATAATATGAAGCTCCTAGAGCAAAAGAAATTGCGCTTTTCTTGAAATGATCAGCTGAATGAGAGGGGAAAAAAAAAGAGAGAGAGATTAGGTATCCTTATATGTCTTTCATCTGAGACGAAAGCTAATTTGAAAATGTTCCTTGCTAAAACTGAAGCTGTATTTCCAATAGTTGGGAGGAGCTGCCAGGTTATATTACCTAACCCACATCTGGTTGCTTTTGGTTTACCTGGGAATATTCTACAAAGGAAATGAATGCAGAAAAGGAGGACATCAGGAAGGAAAAAAAAAAAAGAAAAAGAAAAAGGAAGAGAACTGTTTTTAAACAGAAATTTAGAGCACAGTGCCTCAAACAAGCATACTTTCTTTTCAAGTTATGTTCAGCAGAGATAACAAGCGGTTAGCAGTTTGTTACTAGGCATGGCACGCTGTGGGTGTTCATAAATCCTGTTTAAAGCAGATCACACTGTTGATTTGTTTGCTCCTTGATACAATGTCAAGTCAGGTCCTCAGCTACCGTAAACTGTTAAAGCTCCACTGGCTTCAGGGAGAAATGCCTCAACTTACGGATCCAGTCTGCAGCGTAGAGAGGCTTCATTCTTTGGATGCTGAGTTTGACACGGCTTCCTTTTGCCGAGGTCATTACTGACCAGCTACATTCAGACGACGTTCTTGTAACAGTAATATTTATCTTCCTGTTTAGAGAACGTTCTGCTAGCTTAACGAGGACTTGCGAATGAATAATAATGGGTGCAGTAGTACAATTTTGGGGGGAAAATGCTCATTTTTCTCCGTTATTTTTATACGATAAATTCAACTTTGGAGAACACTGACTTTATAACGCTACAGCTATGAGAAGCTTCTTGTTTGCTCAGTATTTGAATGGTTTGCCATTTTGTTTATACAACAACTGTCATTGGTGAATTCTGGACTCTTCTCCGGTATTTCGTCTAATCCTTTCCAAAATAGAGGTAATTATGTCATTTATGAGGAATTTGTAATACAGCATAGTATGCCCCTTGAGGATTTTTAAGTCATATTTATGTGAGGCCTGGAAAAATCCTGTCCCCACATGGTTATACTTGAACATCAGCGACACGACAGTGTTACAGCTGTGCGTTTGTTCCTTTGTGTTCCTGCCTGGCTTGGGCTCTGGCCTAGGAGTGTTGTCAGTATCAGAGCACGTCGGACGGCTTGATTATCAAAGAAGCGCTATGAAGAAGTCGTGCTAGTGTGTAAAAGTCACAGTCAGAAAGCCTTGTTGATGATATTTGCTGGTTTGTTTGTTTGTTTCTGTCTTTTTTTTTTTTTTTTTGGTGTTGTCATCGTCATACTTCCCCACCCCACCCTCGTTGTTCTTTTGTACCAGGAAGTATCAGGAACAGTTTATCAGGAGAAGCTGTCCTGCCACTAGAGCCATGTCTCAGGTCTGCAGAAATAAGCGTGGCACTGAAGTGCGCTCACTGCAGGGCTTGTGCAGGCAGCCCTCTACCTGCTCTTTACAAAGTGACATTGTGGGTCTCGTAACCAAGAATCCTAAATACTGCAGATGTGGGGTGGCTGATCTTCCTGGACCTCTGAGCCACGTACCAAAATGTGGTACTGCTGGATAGCTAGCTTATTCTTCAGCGAACCAAGGGAGGAGGGTACTGCCTGTTTTTTGCAGGTGGGAAATGACAGCAGCTCCCAGGAATGCTAGCTGGCCATTGTGGGTCAGGGCTAGGCCGAAGGGTGTAACTTCACGATGTTATGGCATGTATAATGTCAATTTAAGTAGTATTGGACAAATTATTCCTTCACAGTGGGGATTTAGTCTTTGTATGTCCTCTCTGTTGGATGCAGGACACAGTGCCAGCACGGGAGCTGTGCTTGAAGACCTTCTTGCCCAGAGGCTGGCAACCTTTCCTATAGCTCTTTGTTGCTGCGGTTCCGGGTGGTGCTTCTTCGCTGCCTTTGTCTTGAGATCCATACTCAGCACTCCGCGTTAAACCCAGCTGATGTTCTCCACGTTAGTGGCCTGGATCGAGGCTGGTATTTTAACATCACTCAAATGCCTGAAGTAGTAGTGCCAGGACTTAGCATACAAAAATCGTAGTCAGTCCTCGCAGAACATAAGGTTTGCCAGGAACACGCAGTGTTAGCACATGCTGAATGTGTTCATTCACATTTGCCTTGTGCTGCTTGTTTGTTTGTTTTGGTGGGTTTTGAACTGTTAAGGAATCAAACTCGTCTCCGCAAGCACAGCTGCCTGACATTTTCTTTAAAATTCAAAACTGAAAGATGAGATTTTGATGTTATCATCACCTGTCTGCAGGGATTTGGGGCTTATCAGCAACTGATTAAGATATACAAGTCACGTAGGAAGAATTGGTGCTGCCTGAGAAATTCTTTTATACATGAAGGACCACTGAACTGCTTTAAAGGAACTGGGCCCCGCGAAGGTGGTCAGCGTGCTCAGGAGCTTCTATTTCTTGCTCTAACACATGCTTCTTCAGGGCATGAAGGCAGGTATGTGGGCATATCTAAAGCATTTTTTTTAAACGGTTTTAATTGTGGTGCCCCAGTTTGGAAATGCAGTTAAAGGCATACTAGGCTAGATTAAGTGCTTAATACCTGCAAATCCTTTTATTCTCAGCTGGGATTGTAGGTACTCAACGCTGTGTAGTAAGGACATGTTAGTTATTCTGTACAGGAGTTGGATGCGAATTGTGTTGGATAAGTTCCTAGGCATTAGGAAACTTTACTGGACAGCACTAATATTAAGCACTAATAACAGCAACTGTAGTTTTCACATTGGGATGCCTCATGAGATGCAAATTTGCAAAGAGGAGGAGGAGACAAGACCAAAATAATTTCAAAATGTGGCACAGTACAGTGTAGTCTACAAAATGTGACTTACAAAGAATGTTGGGAAAAAAGGAAGCTTTAATTTCTTTTAAAAAAAGCAAACTGTTGTCATCTCAGACTGAAAAGAACATAAGTAATGTTCTTTCCTGTCATCTTAAAATATGCTGTCTGCCACTCCATCTTTTCTTCCCCTTTTCTGATGTCACTTGGGAGACTAGTTTTCCTTAAAGTGGGTTTTCAGATTTGGGAGTCCTTGTTAAAAAAGATGAGATATGGCAGAACACCTCACAACTGTGTGAGGGTCAGCCCTCAGAATAATAATTTCATTTCTGAGAACCTTCCTCAGCTAACTCACAGGTTAGGCTTGTGAAGCATCAATGCCATCTCAAGACAACCTTTGGCTCATGTTTTCACATAGAAGAAACAGGCCTATTTTGAAAGTAACCCATCCACAGAATATCACTGCCAAAAATTACGGTATTGGGCATCATACCTGATGTTTTGTTCTGCTGTTTGCTGTTGGAGCCTGGGTACTGCACTCTGTGCTGTTTGCATTGTACTAAAACACGCCTGAGTTTCGCTCTGACTGCTGTCCCCGGGGCCCTCATGAAGAAGAGATTCATAGATTCATATCTCATGAGATTACCCCACTGAGCAAAGAAATGAAATAAATAATGTAACTCTTTTAGTTCTGTCAAGTATAGTAGCTCACAGAAAGAGCTTTTAAAGGCAGTGTCAGCATGGGCTAGATACTGCATCAGTGCAGGAAAAAAAAGACATCCTTTCTAAGAACAGTGCTGCAAAATGAGGCCAATGTGAGCCTAATGGGTGGTGGAAAACAGTGAGCCTTTTTTTTCCCCCCCCACTCCCTAATGCAAGCCTGCAGGGGTTTATTTGCCAGTGTGTATGAGTCTTAGATCAAATCAGCTTGCTGAAACTGTACTACAACAGGAGCTCAAAATAAATCATTAGAGTAGTAGGCATCTTATTTGGGAACCAATCGGAGTTTGTGCCGGTTGTTTCTCCTTAGCAGCTTTAATGAATTTATCAACACAAACTAGGAAATAAAAGATCTTACAGTAGTCTCCATTAGGGTGAAGCCCACCAGAAATCCAGTTCCTTCCACAGTACAATACAATGCTTCTAAAAGACGGAAAAGTTTGTTATGATAATTTAGTCATGTGCGAAGGAGAGCTGAAATGAGTTTAATAATTTTGTGGTACTGTAACTTTAGAAAGAAATGTTCCCCGGAAAAATTGCTCTTCCCTGTACTGCAGAAAATCTTGCAAAAGCCCACTTGGAATGTGTCTATCAACGTGCACTAACTCAGCCAGGTACAATAAATTTCAAAATCTTCTATTTCCATTACAGAGGGTAAGCGCTCTTTTCTTTTTATTTGTCCACCAGCCCTTTCATTCAAGGCCTTGGACATAATTTTGTAATAATAGTTCGCAACATATTTCTGAAATGCATTATGACATTTGATCACGTTTTATCTAAAAATCACAGATACTCTGCCCTATCACATAATTTCCAGCCTTTGAGTACAACAACCTCCCAATTATCTGTTGAACGCTATTCCCTATCTGGTGCTAGGACTCTGTTTCTGTTTCAGTTAACCCTTCGGTGCACTCTGAACGGATGGTATCTGGTTAAGGGTAAGAAAAATAGCATAGTGGTATGCTGAGAAAAGCAAGAAGAAAGGTGTAAGCTCAGCAAAACCATAAAGAAGGGGAAGCTCTCTGGACAAGGGGAGGTCCCTGACTGTGTAAACGTGTGCTACCATTATTGTAGTCCTTTTTCATACCATATATTGTAACAAAAGAGAATATAATTATCCGATATTAAGCTTGCAAGTTAAACATGGTGAAAACATTATATAAAATAGAATATAGCTGTTAAAAAAGCTACCTTGGTTTCTGCATCGAGTTTTTATATTGTTAATGTAATAGGAATTCTGTTTTTATGTGTGTGCGTAACAAAGTCCTGTTTCCACCTTAAGATAATGAACTGTCATATACAAGCCCTTGCAAAGCTGATAAGTAAAAATGGAGGCAGTGGTTACAGCTACAATGAACCTTTAGGTACCTGGAACTCTGCCTGATGCGTAGAGAAGAACAATTTAAATATATTTTTAACTTCCAGTCTTTAAAAGGTAATGGACTTGAATTTTTACGGATATTAAAGTATTAAGCATATTTTAAAAGCTGTAAGAAATAAATAAGAAACCAAGATAGGAATTGGAATGTAGCTTTGGGACGTCATTATAGGGTGCTTTTACAGGTTTTCTCCGCACCACACTTTCCTCCAGAGGAAACTCAGTAGACCACGGAAAAGAAAGGATTAGTACTTTCTAATGTAATGTTATTTACTCTTTCATATTCCGTAGTACCTCATTACTGATGAGAGATGAGTTCCAGCAGTGCATGCATGTTATAATAGGCGATATAAATGAGATTATAATAAGGGAATCCTTGATGATACACAGGGAATTAACAGACAGGAGTCCATATAGAAAAGCGAGCATGTACTCAGAGAAATTAAGCATGGGATAAGTCGTTGCTGGAGAGGAACCACAAAGGTGGAGGTTGAATCAAACTCATCAAGCCTCCTAAAAATTTGCAATAATCCAAAAAGAGAAGCAAAATCCATGAGTCCCAAACTTTATTGTCTGTGCTATCGTAGGCTTATTTTCACTCCTTAGAACCGTGTCCTTGAAATTCCTTTTGGAAGAAACTTTTCATTCTCAGTCTCAGCGAAATGGTGTAAATTAGAGAGGAAAAAAGGCTGGAATAAAAATAATAATGATAATAAAAACAGATTTACAGTTCTTAGGTTATGAGACACTAGAAAAATACAGTTTTTCTCCAAACTAGATTGTTCTGAATCTCCTGTGCGTAAGTGTGAAAAGAAGTGCCTTTGACAGGACTGATTTTTTTTTCCATTTTAAAGTATTTTAAAAATAAAATAGCGTATTATATAGATTATTTTAAAGTGCATTTTATTTTTTTTCTTAATTTTCTTTTAAGCTAAAGTTTATTTTAAGTTTAAAAGTTTCTTTTAAACTAAAGAACCCAGGAATTCCAAGGCTCCTGTACCTGTGGCACGGGTACTCACTCATTCGTTATTTATGCAGTGGGACTTTCCTCAGGGATCAGTCTTCGGGAAGGTACATTAGCATGTGTCTAAATCTATCTACCACTGAAGTCAATGGAGCTTAAGTAGGGGCTTAGAAGTATATATGTTTAAGACCTTTCTTTAAATAGCAGGGCCATAATGTCAATATATGTGAAGTATTTTGGAGAACAGGAAAAGGCAAAATACATGCTTGAAAGACCCAATGAAAACAGATGAAAAAAGTAATGTGTGCTACTATTATACAACTTTTTGCCTGTATTTCTGGTAAGTGCACATTTCTACAGATCCAGTTACTAGTTTTGGCCTGTGTATAATTTTCCTCTTTATTGACAGAGTATAAATAATACACATGGTTGTGCATTGTATGATATAATAGCCAATCCAGCATGCCAAAGAGCTGTGTATTACAATGGACGCTGTTACAATGTTATGTATACTTTCTGTGGTTTACAAGCTCATGACATAGATAATTTCAAAACAATTAATAAACAAAAATTATTTACACAGAATTATTGTAAATCATTTTGAGGTTTTAAATGACTCGTACTTTCCAATGTAAGTGCCAGTGCTTGCTGCCCTTCGTAAATTCCTAGTAAAAACGCTAGAAATTGTGTAGATGATTATTTAGGACAACATTCACATACACACCAAAATGTACTGTTAACACAAAGCTAGGGTTACAAATGTTTTCATCCTGCAAAAATACACCTTAAGAGGAAGATAGTTTAAAAACTTCCTAGCATATTGTACTTAGATTTTACTTTAATTTCCAGGAGAAGTTTTAAATGTATAGCTGCTGCTGCAACCACAGCTAGAAACTAGCCAGCAGGCTAGCCAGGGCTGAAGCGGGGACGAAGGAATACTGGACAAGAGATTGGAATCGCCTAGGAAAGGCTATCAAGGCTGGGAGCTGCAGAAGGAAAAACATCAGGTAAGGGACTGGGACTGGCTGAAAAACTAGGGGGAGGTGGGAGTGGTCTGGCATGAAAAATGAGGGCATGAAAGATGGAGATAGGGACGAGGAGAAAGAAAGGAAAATTAAACTGCCTGAACAAATACATGGAATCGAGGAGGTTGTTTAGGGAATGTGAAATCATGAAATGTCCAGCAGTCTGGGAGCTGAGACAGAGAGCGAGTATGCAGAATGTGAGTGCAGATGTGGTTAGGGGTTTGAAGGAGAGAGATGGATCTTGAAAGAGAATGGGAAGGGAGAACTGGATCCTGGAGGAGAGGTGTGGAAGTCTGAGGCAGGCAAGTGTGTGTTGTATGTAAATAAAGCTAGTATTTTACACTCCTTCCCTCACTGGAGTGTCTGAGTAACTTTTCACCTAAAAATTAATAGCAACCCTAACTTCCCCTGGGTAACAGGAGGAGACCTTTATTTGTTGAGTGGGGGTTAGCGGGGACAAGTGGTTTGGATTTTTACTTTGTGCTTTCTGTGGGGATAGGAAAGAAAAATCTTTGATCAGAGACTGTTTGGAATGAGTTTGGTGATGTAACAAACTGTGAATATAGTGGGAAAATCTTTTTCAGGTGTTCCTGAAAGATGCCTGCAGTGTTGCTTAAGAACAATTATACTCTGGACTTCCATGTTCTCCTTTGTCCAAGTGCCTTAAAAAAGGCACACTTCATCTTCTCTGCTTTGTTTTGTTCTGGGGTTTGTAGTCTGTGCTGTTGCAAAGGAGAGCAGCTGCTGCAGTCTGTGATGTTCCTGGGGATGATGATTTGTTAGCTCTTGTGCTCACCAGGCCCAATGCCTTACTCTGGTATTTGGAGCTGACTAGAAGCTGTCTGAAGGACTCAAGCTTGAGGCTTTTGCTCCAAAGCAAGTATTTATTTATTGTCAGTAACAATTTTGAAGCAGTATTTTCTGCTCGATACAATGAGTTGCAACTAATCCAACCTGGTATGAAAAATGCATTCCTTTCTCTGTCCAGCCTGTCCTCAGCAAGATAAAGAGTCTCCCAACAAGGTGAAAGATAGGATTTTGGAAAACGTATGCTGCTTGGATATAAAGCCAAAACGTGTAGGGGCTGAGAAAGCCTGCCTCTCTGAGCTAGATAAGGGCCGTGCGCTTCCTGTGAAAGGTGTTAAAAACATCAGACAGCTTCTCGTTTCAGTGTTCCTCTTTTCTGCCCAGCGTCACTTCAGTTTTCTTTGGCTCCAGCCGCTCTCCACCCAAATCTCATTTCCTCTACCCATCGGGACACGCTACCAGCGGTTACTCCGGCTGTGGACGAAGTACTGCCGCTGCCCTTGGCACGCTGTTGCCAGCTAAACCCGCGGGATCTTACTAGGCTGGATTTCTTGGGGGGTGTCTCAAAGAGGCTGGAGGGTATCCTTGTGGCCTGCGAGATGAAGGCCCTGAGAAAGGCGCACCAAACGCTGGTCGCTCAGAAGTTGGAGCGGTGCGTGTAATTACCGCCGCCCGTAAGCGCGGGGGGTCGGCGGGCACCGCGCCCCGGGGGCGGCCGCAGGTTGGGGCGAGCCCCGCCGCCCCCTGCCCCCCGCGCGTCACGGGATTCCCGCGCGCTCCCGCCAATCGCGGCGCCGGGCGCTGCGCCAGCGGCAGGCCGCTGAGGGGCGGGGGGGGGCGGGCCGCGAGCTCCGTGCGGCCGGGGGGAGCGCCCTGCCCCGCCGGCGTGCCCGGCCGCGGCCGGCTGCTGGCTGCGGGAACGGGGCTCGCGGGGCTGCTTCCGTCTCCCCTGCTGGCGTTCCCGGGGCTGTAGTTCTGATGGAAGCGATCTCCGGGTTGTGAACCTCCGGGAGGTTTCCTGCAGCTGGGAACCGGCGCCGCTGGCTTGGGACTCCCCCAGCTGCTCGTTACCCTACGTGTGTGTTGTGTCGGGTGGGTGCCCGTCTTGGCGCCTGGCTCTCAAAGTTCGCAGAATATTCTGCTGTGCGGCTCCGAGTTCTCCCTCCAGCTACCCGTTAGGATTCTGTGCTCTCACAAAATAGTGCCAAGAGGTAAATCAATCCACTAACTCTGCTTCCTGACTAAAATCCTTGGTAGCTTCACCCGAGCAGTCGCCTTTGATAAACTCAGCAGGGTCACAGGGTACGGTACGTCCGCATTGTGTCATCGTTTGTAATAAAGACTTTGCAAACCAAATATGACTTCCTGTACCCAAGTGACAGACGAGAGGTTTGCATGAGTACAGAATTTGAGGCTGTAGCCGAAATGTAGTTAAAATCGCAAGCGGCTGTTCAGCCAAAGCAGAGGTTACTTTCACATGGGGCGTTTTGTTACCGATGTCAGCAGAAAACAGAGTGAATTTCCCTCGTTACACAGCACGGCAGCAGCCCCGACTGAGCGGGGCCTACCGGAAGCGCCTGCTAAAATTCACACCGCGTGTCCCACCGGAATGCAAGTAGTTCGGGCGATCCGACACGGGAACGAGCTGCCTCCGCCTTCCCGAGCCGTTAGCGGGGGGCGGTTGGGCGGCCGTTCCCCCGGGGCGGCCGTTCCCCGCCGCGGCCTCGCGCGCCCCGGTCGGTGCGGGTCCCCCCGCGCGGCGCGGCCGGCGGCGTGCCTTTTGTGTTTGTACACACGGCGCCCGCGGAGGGAGGGGGGGAGCGAGCGGGGGGGCGGCGCCGGGGGCGGGGCGGCGCCTTCCCTCCATTGTGCGCCATTGGCCGGCGGGCGGGCCGGGGGCGGGGCGCGGCGGGGCCCGCCCCTCGCGAGGCGGCCATCTTCCAATTGTGCTCCCGGCCGCCGCCGCCGCCAGCAGCGGCCGCCGCAGCTCCGGCTCCTCCCCGCGCCCGCCCCCTGCCCGCCCTCCTCCCTCCCACCCTCCTCCCTCCGTCCCTCCCTCCCGCACGGCAGCCGCGCTCGCCCAGCGGACGGGGTAAGTCTCGCGCCGCGCCCGCCGCCCCCCCGCGCCCCCCGCGCCCCCCCCCCCGCCCCCCGTCCCCCCTCACAAACTTTTGGGGGCTCGGCAGCCGGCGGCAGCCCCCGTCCCCCGCCGCCTCCCCCGCTCGGCCGGAGCGGCTCCCTCCGCCGGCACCCCCCGGCCCCGCTTCTCGGGCCCTTTGCCCCCCGCTGGCCCCTTCGGCCCCGCTCCGGACCCCCCCCGGCCGCCTCCCCGGCCCCTCGGCTGCCCCCCGGGGCCGGCATCCCCCCGGCCGGGGCCGCGGAGCGGGGGCTCTGGGCAGCCCCGGGTAACTCCGCTGCCTGCCTGCCTTCCCCTGCTCCCCACAGTTGTTGCTCAGCTTCACCATCTTGTCTCTTTTCTCTGGTCACCGACCATATTTTTTTTTCCTATTGCATAAAAAAAAAACAATAAAAAGGGAAAGAAACGGGCCGAAGGAACGGCCCAAACCCCACGCAATTTTTCGGTTTTCGAGCGTAAACTTTTCCGCTGCCCCCCCCCCCACGGGCACCCGCATGCTTTGCAGCTCCTCGCAATTTTTTCGCCTTATTTTTTTCGCGTTTTATTTTTCGCCTCCTTCGCCGGAGAGGACTGGGGCTGCGCTTCGCGATTGTTTCCATCTTGTTCTGGGGCCGGGAGCCGAGTTTGCCTCTGAGAGGCGCTTGGGAGCGAGGCGGCTTCGGGGGAAGCGCTTCCGCGGAGCGCAGGCGAGGCGGCTCCCAAGGCAGCCCCCCGAAAAGTTTGCCGCTCTCCTGCGCTTCCCCCCGGCCCCTTCCCTTCCCTTCCCGCACGGCAACCGCCGCTCCGCGCCTGATCGCCCGCCGAGCGCTGCCGGCCGGCGGAGCGTGTGGGGGGGGGGGGGGGCACCCTTTGGGTCCGGCCGCCCGGGGCTGCCCCTCGGCTCTGCCCCCTCCTCCGCCGCCCCGGGGGGGGGATTTGGCCGGGCGGAGGCCGCCCACCGCCTGCAAGCCCCCCCCGGCCTTCCCCGGGCGGCGTTCGCGGCACTTTGCCGGTGGCTGCCGGCCGGCGGGGGAACCGCAGCCGCCTCTCGGCGCCCGGCTCCCCGCGCTCGTGGGGCCGCAGCCCCGCCGCCCGGCCGGTGGGCGCAGCGCGCGGGGGGGGGGGGGGCAGCCGGGGGGGGCCGGTTTAACGTCCGTCCTCCTCCTCTCCCCGGGGGACAGCGGTCGTTACGCGGGGCGGGGGCTTGTCGCCGCAGGTGTAAGGCAGCGACGTCGGCAGGAGCATGGCCCGCACCAAGCAGACCGCCCGCAAGTCCACCGGCGGCAAGGCGCCCCGCAAGCAGCTGGCCACCAAGGCGGCGCGCAAGAGCGCGCCCTCTACCGGCGGGGTGAAGAAGCCGCACCGCTACAGGTAACGCAGCGCCCCGCACCGGCGGCACCGCACCGCGCCGCACCCCCCCACCCCCCCCTCCCGCAACGGGCCGCGCGGCGGGGGGGCGGCGGGCGGGGCGGGGGGGGGGGGGGGAGCCGCCGCCGTGCTCCCTCCCTCCCTGCCTGCCCGGCCCGCCGCGGCTCGCCGGCCTCCCAACAGCCCCGCAGCCCCCCCGTTAATTACAATTTAATAATTATCGTGCCTTTTCGGCGCCTTCCGCCTTTAACCCTTCAACCGTTAACGCACCGCGCGCGCGCGCCGCTGCCGCCGTGGGGGTGGTGGGTGCGCGGCGTTCGTTTTTGGCACGTGGGGACCGCGGCCCCGCAGCAGGGTGGTGCTGCCGCCGAGTTTATCGCCGCGGAGCGGCTCCGCTTCTGTCCCCCCTCGGTGCCGCTCCGCCCGCCGTGGCGGTGCAGCGGGCACGGCCGGCCACGGGGGGGCGCGAAACGCCCGCGGGCGCACCGCGGCTCGTCCCCGAAACAGCCGCTCAGAGCAAGAAAGGGAGTAGTTCGTTCGGGAGGAGAGGCGGAGCTTGTCAGCGGCGCTCCGGTAGCGAAGCGCTCCGCCCGGGGAAGCCCTTCCTCAGTCCGGAGCAGTGAGAGTCGCGCTGCAGCTTGGGGACGGTCCCGGGATAGGTGTGCGTGTCACCTGGGGAAAAGCGCCAAGTTAGTTGGAGGAGGAGCGGGTTGCGCATAGTGAGCGTAACCGAAAGTTTACTGTGGGAGGCGTGAGGCTGAATTGACAGGCTAGGAGGCAGGTTATAAGGCTGGAGTTAGGAAGTACCAAACTTCTGCAGAAATAATTGCGTTGCTAACTTTTTGGGTAAACTTTGTGTGTAAGTATATTGTCCATCAGAATTTGTAGTTCTAACACCAGGAAATAGATGGGATACTTTTACTGGTAACGCTATACAGAATATAAATTCTCTTACTTCTGAGAATGTCGTCAGTGGTTTATGTCAGCAGGGCGGAAGAGCCAGATGACCCTTAAAATTGTATTGCTTTTCAGGCTAATTGCTAGGAGGGTACCTCCGGTACTGCTGAACAAGGTAACTCACGGCAGTCTGCCCTGAGACCACTAATGCATATCAGTGTAAGGTAGCTGATGTGCGTTACACAGCCTTTTCATTGCCGTCAGGACCCTTGACAGCCTGGTCTTGTCCTGCAGGGATCCCTGCTGGGGCCATTGGAAGTTCGTACAGATCAGTGGTGAGAAATAGGGGCCCTTTGAACGAGAAACTGGTTTCCTGTTGTAGATGCTGGGATGCTTCTACGCAGCACGTGCATGTAATTAGTTTAGGTTAGATTGCGAACCCGTATGTTAAGGTGATGTAGAATTATGTTTTGAATACTAATTCTTTTTTTTTTTTTTTTTAATTATTTAATTTTAAAAGGCCAGGTACTGTGGCTCTCCGTGAAATCAGACGCTATCAGAAGTCTACTGAACTTTTGATCCGCAAACTTCCCTTCCAGCGTCTGGTGCGTGAAATTGCTCAGGACTTCAAAACAGATCTGCGCTTCCAGAGCGCTGCTATCGGTGCTTTGCAGGTAAGTGCTGCTGGGAGAAGCACCTCGCCTGGGTGGCAGTTGGTATGGGTTCTCAAGGAAGTTGCTAAAGCATGCATCTGTCTGCTTTCCAAAAGAAGCCATTATTGTAAGGACACAACTACTGCTATTGTAAATGTTGTAATAAAGTGGCTCTTGCACCCTAAAAGGCAGAGGTTTAAGGTAGGGGAGGGCTCTGCCCCCTGCCCCGTTGGCCAGAATGTTTCTGTGGTTAGCTCTAGCTGCTCTGGATTGGTGGGCAGAGCTGCTGTCGGAGGGGCTTTGACATGGGGGATGCACCCTCACAGGCATCCGTTGCTCACAGTTGATGCGGTGATGCCCTGGAGTTACCATAGCTAAAATAATGCAGTGGCAGGTCAGCAGCTCCTTATAACAGCTACAAATGTGTTTTTGTAACCAGCTACCCCAGCTCTTCTCCAGGTGACAGAAGAGTTAATTTAATAAGACACTTAAGATAAATCTGTTTCTTCTGTCCTCAAGCATTGTCAGAGTTCTTACCTTTGGAAGAGAGGAAAGTGTCACTGTGTAGAACTTTCTAGTCTGTCCAAATGGAGGTCTTCATTTGAAAAATAAAACCAGCTTGATGAGCCACACCTAAACATGGTTGAGGAAATAAGTGGTTTTGTGTAAAGTGCTTGATAATAAACACATTTTCTTATATGTTAGTTACATAACTGACTTAAAATACATTGACAGTGAAGTATCAATTGCTCCTTCTGACCAAAAATCTTGGCAGTATAACTTAAAATCTAGTGTAGCCTACTTAGAACTTGATATCCTTGTTAAAGTAGTTGTATGCTTTTGCTTCCTGTGTTCTGAAAACTGATGGACTCCAGCTGTGTAGCTGTTCTTCCTAAATACGGTGCCCAAAAGTTTAATTCTGTGGCAGAGATTTTGCATCTAAGTTAGGTCCCCTCCAAGGCTGTGGAGGGAATTCATGGAACATCATGGAATTAAATGCTGCATTTCTTTCTCATGAGAGAAATAGATTCCTGATTTAAAAGATTGTTCCAAAACCGATCTGTAATTATAGAATGTATTATATCCAAACACAGCTGTCTTTTTCTGATTCATGGCTTCCACTTTGGCCAGAATGTGTGCCATGATGTCCTGTAAACTTGAGCACGCACTTAGCTTCAAAAGGTGACTGCATTTGTATGGTTGCTGCTTTTGCTTTTAGTTGGTGTTCTGACTTCATTGCTGTGAGTGAATATGTTAGTTCTTAAATCGTGAGGTTTATCTGTGTTTTGGTTTTTTAAATCAGGAATTGTGTGTTAAAATTTAGTCAGTATTAGATTCAAATTCAGAATGCTAGCTTGAATGTTCCTGGTTTTGTGTTAAGCAGTTGTTAGAGAAGTTGTTTGTATAATATTTGTACAGGCATATTTTCAAGAAGAAAAAAGGCAAATTTTTAACTCTTATTATAGTGCCATGTTGTTCATGCTAGTATTGCTTACTTAGTGAAGTGTCTTAACTTTTCATGTAGAGAATTAGCAAAGCTGTGTTAGGATAACTTATGGCATATGAAATGACTTAATACTACAGTCAGTATCTGCTGTAGTAAATACTTTTTTCTTCGAATTAAATGTTCTATGTAACCTAGTAAGTTGATTTGGCGGCTCACACAAGCTGTTCTTTTGCATGTATTCTAGAAGGGTGGACCTCGGCCTTCCTTCTGGAAGCGAGCCCCATTGCTTCTGTCTTTTTATCCGAAGTGCATGCCGTGTCCTGTTCTGCGTCTGATAGTGGCATGCTCCTTAGGAGGCTGCTAGGTGTTAGAATTCTGAATCAACCCCAAAATGGGTAAACTGTTGTTACGTGCTAGGTTTTATACCAGCCAAATTAATGTGAGTTAGAAGAATAATTAGGTCCAAGTGGGCATCTGTCTAACCCCAGATCTGGTCTGCAGTGGTTTAGTAACGGGGACAGCACAGTGATATCAGGGTTGTAGTTCTCCTAGGACAGGGCTTGTCCTTTGCCCTTCGAAGGTGCTGGCCGTGTGATTCTCACAGACGTGAGAGCCTGCTGTGTAGCTGGGGGCTGTGGCATCTGTGCCCCAAATATGATGCTTAGGGAGGAACAGAGCATAGGATCGTGAAAAGTGTCTAATAGTAATTCTCAGACTGCTGGTCTGCTTTTGGTGATTCGAGAGGTTTGTCAGTCAGAGGTGTCGTACCCTTGTATCAAATAATTCTCAGTACATTTATGTTGCTAGTTTGTGATTTTTGAATTAAGCAACCTCTTCAATTGTATGCAGCATCCTACAGCAAGGAGCTGTGTGCCTTAACTGTGTGTTGTGAAGGAATATCTGCTCTTTTCCTTAGCAACAGCCAATTTTACTTGACGCTCAGTAGCTCTTACTTTGGAAGAACAGAAGAGTAACTTAAATGGTGTAACACTGCCTTTAAAAAGAGAAGTTCTTAAACAAACTCACCTTTTGATAAGATGATCCCTTATCTGTGAGAGTGCTGTCACAATATTTATTCAGTTGTATTCCAGAGGATGTCCTCACTAAGTGGTAGTAGATTTGACATAGAATATTATTTGGAGGTTTGTAAGAAAACGGAGTCTTTTATGTTTTAACAATCTAAAACTTTTGGTGTGTATTAATAAAGATAGAAGCTTAAACTTAATGCCATCTTATGTTGTACTTGGAATTCTTTTTTCTCCCTTATACTCAGAGAGTGAAAGTGTTCTTAACTCTTTTGTTCTATACTAGGAGGCAAGTGAAGCCTACTTGGTTGGCCTGTTTGAAGATACCAACCTGTGTGCTATCCATGCCAAACGTGTCACAATCATGCCAAAAGATATCCAGCTAGCACGCCGCATACGTGGAGAGCGTGCGTAAACTTCACCACGATGGGTTTGTCATTCTTGAAGCAAAATATTCTTCCTGTTATTGGTAGTAATGAACGTTAGATATTTTTTCCATGGGGTTAAAAGGTACCTAAGTATATGGTTGCAAATGGAAAAATAGGGGACAGAATTGGTATTGGCAAGTTTTTTTCCATTTTCATTTGTGTGTGGATTTTTAATATAAATGAGGGGGCATAAAACATCAATGCAGGCAAAAAAAAAAGTCTCAGTGAACAAGTTTCAACAATTCAGCTTTATAAAAATTATAAATAAACCTGTCAAATTTTTTCTGGACAATGCCAGCATTTGGATTTTTTTTAAACAAGTAAATTTCTTATCAATGGCAACTAAATGGTGTTTGTAGCATTTTTATCATACAGTAGATTCCATCCATTCACTATACTTTTCTAACTGAGTTGTCCTACATGCAAGTACATGTTTTTAATGTTGTCTGTCTTCTGTGCTGTTCCTGTAAGTTTGCTATTAAAATACATTAAATGATGCCTGGTTTTAGTCTTGATTTTTAAATATTACGTTTGGGTTATATTCGATTAAAAAGTAATCAGTCTGTATCTGGATAAATTTTCTTCCCCCTTTCCTTCTTCTCTTCCATATGTGGCCTGAATACCTAAGGTAGATTTAGGAAACAAACACAGCTGATATTACCTTGGCTGAAGTACTGTATATGTAAGGGTTTTTTTTAAGAGGTTAAAATCTGTCTACTCCACATGAAAGCAAGTTTGGTGTGTGTATATTGCTGCGTAGAGTCTGGAGCTCAACTGAGCTTTCTAACTTAACTGCTTTTTCGTAGCACTGTAGCTTTGTTGCTGTTTAGATTCTTCTCTTATTTGAATTAATGCTGAATTTGGAACCATTTATCTTTTTGTGCTTCACTAGATAGTGCAGTCAGTATAAGTGGTGTTTTTTTTCTTTCTTTTTTTTTTAATTATTATTAAACCTTTCTGCACTCCATTATCTGGTTTCTTGATTTGTAGGTATTCACTTTCTTGGTTGACTACCTCCTTTCTTTTTCAGTAACACTCTCTAGGATGTTGGAGAGCTTAGTCCACATGACTAGTAGTGGTTTGTACACTCCAACCAAAAAGACACTTTCGTAATGTTTTTGTTAAGGTACTTTATAGAAGCAGTACTTAGACATGAACATACATTTAAAACCTACTATTTTTTTATATACCTCCTTCCATCACTGATGAAAGCTCCTGCAAAGAAATTTACTGCTAAGATTGTCTGTCAAAACGTGGTTTAAATTTTTCACCTGAGACTGGGTTAAAGATTCTGATGGGACGATCTGAAAATGAGTTATGTGGTGTATTTCTTGATAGCTCTTGCAGATGATGAAACGAGTTACAGAGAAGAAAACACATAGGCAGCGAATGGATGCAAAGATTCATACAAAGCTTATTTGCTGCTAACTAGTTTGAAGAAGCTCTGAGTGAGTTCTAAACACACGAGTGAAGTTGTCTGAAGATTTCTAAAGAGGATTAATAGAGATGTATTATCTGCTTTGGCATCTAGAACAGAGCCAAAGATTACAGAATAAATCACATTACTCATAATTTGCTGTCTGCCAGGGTTGTGCCATGTAAAGTTTGTTCTGATGGAGCAGTTTGTCACAGAAAAAACTAGTGCTAGACAAAATGTGACTGCACACACTTGATGCCAAGCAGTTCATAGCTATGAAGTAAAAATTAAGGAGAACTTGTTTTGGAGCATCCTGAACAGCAAATATAAAAGGTGTACAACTGAGATTTAACTGATATGAGATGTCACTTCTGTTAGGTTGATAACAGCCCTGTTAAACTTGATATAAATGCATTTCAATATACCAAGTCTGCAGATACTAAATACTATTTTGTCCTATACCTCAGAATTGTTTCATGCATCAGTCAACAATGCTGCAACCACTCACACAAAAAGGTAATAAAGCTGTTTTGTTTTTTTCGATAATGTGGAATTGTGAAGTATTGACAAAAGAACTTAAGTTTTTCTTTCTTGTATATATATTAGAAAACCAAATCTAGAAATTCTGGTATGCAAATGTAATACTGAGTTTCTCCCTTTAAAAGAGAGAGTCGGGATGAGGAATACGATGACAGTGCAGGTAAACTGTTCAAGGCAGAAGAATTCATAAGGGAAGACTAAGAGGATCAGGAATTAGGCAGCTGACAGCATTAAAGTGTGCAGTGCTACACCTACAGCTTAGGGTAAGCTTTGCTTCTTTGAGAGTGTTCTGACAGTTGTGGTCCTAGAGATACCATGTGTATTGATACCAAGTGTGTTGTCATGTTTTTATTCCTGAGGAATCTTAGGGTGCCACCTCTCTGCTCTTCATTTGTCTTTTCAAATTAGATGAATTTTAATTCTTCAGAGATTTTTTTTCCCACTGCGCAAGGGAACAAATTATTTAATTTCTAGCTTTCTTACCCCCTGCCCCAAGTGCATGTTTTGTCTTTACTGTGCAGCAGCATGAAAATAGGAACAATTAATCGTCAGCTTTCAATAAGAGTTGCTTTTTTCTTAATATTTCGCCAGAATGGTAAGGTTTCAAAGGTGTCAGTGTAATTTTGGATGGATCTTCTAGTCAATGCTGTTTAGCTAGGGTTAATGAAGGGAGGAGAGTACAAAAGGTGACTTTCCTTTTTTCTTCCTTTTTTTCCTTTTTTTAATGCTGAGAGTTCTGTTATTTGGGATTATATTTTCCAGCAGATTTTGAAGCTGTCTGTTGGCATAACTTAACCAGAGATGACAGTTCATTTGCCAGGCCTGGGAGTCTCTCAAAAACAGGCTGCAATATAGAAAACAAAGCAGAAAGATGGGCTTAATACAAAAGCTGCTAGAGGAGAATGGACCTTCTATGGTTCCTGTTTAATCAACTTCTTTTCCTTGTGTAATAGCATTCCCACAAAAACGTTTTTGGAAGGTGGTGTGGAGGGACAGGAGGACTGCACAGCACTCAGGATCAAGGATTAGGGTATACACGGATCATTAGAGAAGGTACGGTGCGGCATGTTACTTAGATTCAGTTCTTAAGCTGCAGAAGTGATGCTGGTGCTTCCTTCCTGTAGTTGCTTCAGGATTACAGGATCCTGCTCCCTGGAGTGAAAAGGAGGTGCTTACAAAATAGATCTGATGCAGTTACGTGCAGTAGAGTGTTTTAAAAGTAACTGGAGAGTTGTGTTTTGATTGCATCAATCTTCTTCTTTCACACATTGTCACACATCCACCGTGCTGTTTGATGGGAGTGAGCAATAGCTGTTGGTGGCCCTGTTAGTTGTCTGCATATGGAGGTTTGGGTATCAGCTGAAAGGAAGTTCAGCCTGTGCTGCAAATTATGCAGGCATTCGTCAAATAGGTACTGCAGCTGATCTTTTCACTCTCAGTTGCCTGGGCTGCTTCCACTGAAGCTGGCAGGTGGGGAAATGGGTTGCATGGGGAGGTAGCTGACCCGCAGGATGTCTGCTACAACATTTTGTTGCTCTTGGGTGCCCTAATTGTTCTTTTGATAAAAACCAAGGGGTCATCCTCTTGCAACTGTATATGCCTACTTACTGGGTGACATCATTTTGGAGGAAACTACTGACAAATTTTAATGCATTTTACAATAATTTTAAGTTTTTCAGGGTTGCAAGCTTTTCTTTGGCCAGTTTTGCAAGCACTGTTTATAATCTTACAAGAGTCTTAGTATCTACAGTTACCGTGAGTTGAGGAAATTGTCATATTTAAAAATGTTAAATCCTATTAACTTCTGGTGTTTGGGAATTGTGGGAAAAGGGGAATATCATTAAACTTGAATATGGACTGATTTAACAGTGACAGAAAAAGAAACCCACTTAACTCACACATGCTGCATCATCTTTTTACACGCGGGAGAGATGTAATGCTGATGTAAAGCATCTGCGTTCTGTGGAAGAAACGGCTTCAGGTTTCTTTCCTATCTGAAAAAAAAAACAGGTTGAACTTAGTTCCTAAAAATAGTTAGCTTTTTTCCCCTTACCGGTTCTACTGTTTCCTGGGCAATTCATTACAGGTGGGATTCTGAATATTAGAGACAAGTTGTGGTCACTGGGAGCAGTTTGGGTGGAGGGATGGAAGTGATGTAGCTTGCTGCATGTTAGTGGTAAATGTTCAAAGGTAGATCACCTGTTCAAGACATTGTTGCATGCATGTCTACGTTTGAATGTCTGAATTACCTTGTGAAGTATTTATACACATACTATACATATATGTAACCTGTTTTTTAGGTCCTTGTTTATTTTTTTTATGTTAACAGCTGTATTTTCTTGCATTTTTTCAACAGTAAAACCAAAAGATTTTGTAAAGTTGAACACTGTCTCAACACAAAGCAGTCATGCCTACTAGAAACTAAAGTGAATGTACTGGGAAATAACTTTTCTTTTTTTTTTTTAATCTGAGGAGGCTTTGATATTTTCTGACCTGGATAATATGTCAAAAACAAACAAACAAGGAAAAAAAACAAAAAACACACCACCTAGAAAAAAAATGAAAAACTCTGCATCTATCAATATTAGAATTAAAAGCGTCCATTTTGGTTGTGTACTCTGACCTGCTTAATGCATGCTATTGAATTTCATCAGATGGTACCTAATCCAGTTGGTATTGTCTCTTTGAATTTGAAACATACGATGGATCTAGCAGTCTGAAGACTTGCTATGAAAGTGCTCTGAAAGCATCTCTAGTGATTATCTGGTTTCTGTTTGGTAGAGCCACTATCTGATAGTTAAATAAGGCAATGAATTGCTGTCAGAAAGAAAATAAATCCCCAAACTAAGATTCATCCCACCTGTTTTTTTCATTCATACCACCCGTTACCTTGCTTCTGGCCCATGCATGGGGATTTTAATTTATTAAAAAAAAGAAAAAGATATTCAGATCCTTGTAGGAGGCTAGGTACCGTCTTTTCTTCATTCGAGGATTCTCTCTCTGTTTTTGGCAGTGATGAGATACTTCTGAATGAATGGGAAGGGCAGCATGAGTTACAGCTGTAAGTCTGAGGAGCTTTTCGGTGGCTTTCTGCCTGTCAGCCCTCTGAATATTACCTGTTACATGATCACAACTAAATACCGTATGTAAGAAACTATTCAAAAAGGAGAGTATTGCGTAATTGTAAGGAAATGGGTTTAGGAATGCTTTCCTTTGCAGCATGCCTAGGGCGTAATTTCTGCTTTTTCCTTAATGGTGCTGCTTATTGCTCCTCTGCAGTAGTAACACTGAATATCAAGATGCTAAGGTAAAATCTCACAGAAGATGAGGCTGGAGCTGAAGGCAGGTACAGCATGTGCTGTCATTCACGAGTGGGAAACAAGCCTAGATTACTGCCCATTTCTCTTGATAACACATTTGTAGGCCTATCCTTAGCTTGGGGTTTGAGATGCGCACGTGTATTCTCTTCTGCGTTGTCCCCTGCCAGCAGCATCCCCCTCATCTCCTGCTGGAGGCAGGCAAGTATGATCTCTAGCACCGCAGGGGTGCTTTATGTTGCTGGAAGCTCCTGTGAAGTCAGAAAGATTTAAGGGGAAAAAAAAAAAGCCAAGAAAGAAAGAGAGAGGGAAAAAAAAGCAAAAAGCCATCCCTACAGGTCTGGAAAAAGCTGGTATCTCCTGCAAGCATTTGGACCATGCATTCCTTTCCTCTTACCTTGACAGGAACGTAGCTTCACCTCCTCGTTGATGGTGAGTATAATATGTGTCTTGTCTGTCTTCATCTTCTTATGCTCCGAGTGGACAAAGATGACACTGCAGCCGTCAGGTGGGAGATGCTTTGTTCTTCCCCTCTGCTGGGGGAGGCGGCCTGGAGAAATGATACCTGCAGTCCTGCTCTGAACACGTAACTGCCCAGCAGCTGAGGCTCGGTCAAGCAGCTTGTGGGTTGGAAGGCTCCCAGGCCAGCACATGGACGTGGGTGCTGGCCACGTGGGTGCTGCTGCATGAGGAGCACAGGTTCTGGAGAGGAGCCCCAGATGGGTGCATCCCCAGGACTGCCTTCTGCTGAGGACCTCTGTGTCACTACATCTAAAGGCTGGCATGGCTTCAGTCTCCCCGACAGCTAATTTGGGTCTGGGATTGCTGCTAGGCACAGGTACACATAGACCTGAGACTTCAAGCTTTGGCTTAGCCACAGAGCAGGTAGAGAACTGTCAGAGGCAGCAGCACAGGCTTCCTCGTGTGAGCTTGCCAATGCGCCTCACCCCGCGGGCCCACCTCCAAAGGCGTGCAGATGATGGCTCTTTCTCTTTCCAATTACACTCTGCTGAGGCTGTGGGCACAGCTCCAAGGAGATGCCTGGAGAGGAGGCACCTGGAGAGATGCTGCTGTGGGTGCACCCCTGGCTTCCAGGAGGTAACTGGCAAGGTCGAGTCCCCGTTGGTCAGCAGGGCTGTGCCAGGTCCCCAGAACTGCAGGTAGCGGTGCCAGCTCTGGGAGCGGTCCCAGAACTGTTGTCCAGAAGCTTTGCCCTGCTGCTGGCTGAGGCTATGCTAGATGGGGAGCTCAGCTGCTTCCCAAGGTGTGTAGCAGAAACCAGGATAAATGGTGTGGGGAGGAAAAAAAAGCAAACAACTGCAACATTGGTTGTCTGCTTCCTGCAGCACCCATTTTCATGCCCACATGTGCAACAATGCAGTAGTAATAGAAATGAACAGTAGGATTATTTTTTTTTGGTTGAGGAAGGTGGATTGATCTTCCTTCAGTGATTTGGGGTAGGTTTATTCGGTCTTGCCCTCCCACCTCCTGTCTCCTCCCTCCATCCCCATGACAAAGGACGCCTTCCTGCTTGCCCTTCTCTGCCAGCTGAAACGCTTTACATTGGTAGCTACTTGCACTTGTTTTGAAGCTACAGACCCGACTCTTTGATATAACAGCCAGCTAGGAAAGTTAAGAGATGCTTTCTCTGTAGTGTGAGCATGAAGCCTACCAGACATCGAATCCCTCTAGAGGAGGACACATCTGTTCAGGAATCTGATCTCATTGCTGCTGTATAGATTCCCCAACTAAATGGACCGTTTGCTTTCATGAAAGTAATTGCTTTGAATGCTGTGGGAGAAGAAGCCAAAGCCACAGACAGTATCGAACCTGCTAGTGTTTATTCAATAAATTAATAAAATAAACACTAATAGGGGAGCACTGAAGTTCACAGCAGTGAAGTAATTTATTTTTAAGCCTTTGTGGCTACTGCTAGCATTGAACACCACACAGTCGCCACTATCCATAATGCAAAGAACCTGGCTGCCCGTGCAGATAGCAGTTATACTGCACCCGTGAGCGTAGTGGAACCCAGGCACAACAGCTCTGCAGAGCCGTATCTGTTCCCATCCACGCTGGTGAGGAGCTGCTCTGCTTCCACCGCAGCTACGTGAGCAGCAGGACGTGCTGGGAAATGTGCTGATGCCGAAGGGGGGCTGGTAAAGGTAGATTGCCTTAGGTTTACTTGGTAATATTGCCTTGTTTTTTTGTTTTGTTTTGTTTTTTTTAAAAGAAGTAATCTTCATGATGAAGAATCATTTTTACAGAAGCACAGCTGTTAAAGTACCACGGACAAAACTTTCAAGTTTTTTGCCTTTACCTAGGCCACAGCCACCAGTGCCTGTGCAGGCACTCTTCGGAATGTGTGACGTGCAGCAAGAGGGAGATCTGTGGCTGCTCTCCCTTGTGAATCCACACGTGCACTGCTGCATTTTCCATCCTCTCCTCACCCTCCTCTGAGAGGTTGTGTTTGCAGCTTTGAGGCAGACGCAGTCCTAATGAGTAAGTCCTTTCTTGCCTATCTTTCAATAAATGCCAGAATAGCCTGTGTCTGTATTTAGATTCCAGCATTTGCTTTGCAGACAGCTCAGAGTCAAGGTTCATGTCTCAAGTTCCAATCTGCAAAGATGTGCAACGTGAGGTAGGGAACGGGACACAACAAATGCCCAATTTCAGCAGTCTCCTGGCTTGATCTGGTGTCATGCAAAGATCTGGTTCCTCCTAATGCCAGCAAAGGTTTTGTTGAGTGGTTATGTGCTTTACTGGCTAGTGAATGAAGATGGATCCAACTCGGGACCAGAGCTACCTACACTTTCCTCTGAGGAAAATACATGCCCATCCCTTTCCCCAAGATGGAGCTTGTTCAACTTTCTCCCTCCGAGTCCACACCCCTCCCCATGCAAGTGAGAAGAAGGCAGTGATGTTAACTGAAACTGTTAGCCCTATGCCAAGGGTATTTCTCAGTCCAAAAAAATAAATAAGGTAAAATTCGGTAGGATAAGTGTTTTAGTTCTGGACTTCCAGAAAGGTACAACACAGAGATAAAATCAAAGCTCCGCTGGTGTGCAAGGAAGGAGTTGAGGCAGGACTGCAGAAGAGGTCCCTTTTGGGCAGCCAGCTGAGAGCAGAGTATTCCTGCCAATGGAAAATCTGCTTTCAGCAATGATGCTGAGCTCCCTGCTGCTCTAAATGTTAGTGTGGATGTTAATAATGATATTACTACATTTCTGAACAGCTTCAAGCAGCAGGAAGCGCATCCACCTTATTTAAAAGCAGCTGAATAAATGTATTTTATTTACTGGAATGTCACAATGCTCTTCTGGCTATCAGACCCATCGCTGGTATCACCAGTGTTGGTTTCTGCAGCTCTGCTGGATACAGAGCCACACGGCGCTGATGTCAGCAGCCAAAATGGGTTTTTAAGTGAGAAACTCACATCTTTGGCTGCGGATTATGTCTCTACTTCATGACAGCCATCAGCCAGCGATAGTTGAAGGCTATTACATTAAACATATATGTTTTAACTACAGTTAATTGATTCTCATGGGAAATCAGCATGCAGTGAGCCATTTACCATCTATTTATCATTACTTTTTGCTACATGAGGTCAGCTGCCTGGTGCCATGATAGGTGGATCTCCTACCTCGATGGCACTAGCCTTTGGTTTGGGCAAGATGGAGCTGTCTGCCTGTCTCAGCTGCTCTGTAGGTGCTGTGTGGGACCTGCCTCCCCCTGTTTCCTGTAGCTGCTTTCATTTTTCTGCCTGGCTGCTGAAGGCAGAGCCATGTGCATGCCCCCAGGCCGTGTATCAAAGCCAGACTTCCCTTGGCCATGGCTCAGGACTTGCTCTGCCATAAACCATGAGCGGAGCGTGCCCCTGCTTGGCTGGTGTGTTGAGCAGATGTTTAGGATCCAGTCCGAAAAAGCTGAAAAGCGAAAGAAGCAAGATGCAATGATTTCCTCTCCTTCCTAACAGATGGTAATGCCCTTGCAAACCTTCTGCATTTGCAACGCCAGCCTGCAAATTCAGCATTTGCAGCTGTTCTGGAGACGGTGGATGTATTGCACAAACGGTGCCTCCCAGGTTACGTGAGCGTGTGTGAGGCTGACTTCAGCTGCAGGGGTGGAGAGGGCTGAAAGGATGCCTTGGAGCCACCCAAAAAATACTGCAAGGGTCTGCTGGAAATTTGGGGATTGCTTGGCTCTGTCACATCCAAGCCAGCCACTTTAACCTCTCTGTTCTTTGTATTTATTTCTCACAGAAGCAGCTCGGTTTTCATGATAAGCTCATTACCTGCTGTTGCTGCTGTTCTCCAAGGCTAAACAACGTGGCTGTGGTAGAAATACAGCCCTAAGAAGAGTCGTGCCTCTTGGTCCAGTTCCGTGTCCTTCCTTTGCCCCTGCACGTGGGCATCAGCGGTGGGAAAACATGCTGACATTGTGGGTGGCATTGGTAGTAAGGGGATGGTTGGACCGGGTGATCTTGGAGGTCTCTTCCAACCTTGATGATGCTGTGTGATACAACGAGTGGGGGAGACTTCAAATTCCACTGGAGCTGGCTGTGCGCTGCCAAGAGGAGGTGACCTGCTCTTTTCCATCTGAGAGAGGAGCAGAGCGCTGGAAACTGAGCTGATTTCCCCTATTTTCAGCCCTGTTACTCAGTGATCATCCTTCCTCTGCGCCAGGTTAACCACCCCCCTGAGCCCACTCGTGAAAGCATTTGGTCAGCTAATCCCTCCCGTTCCTATTTAAGCCGCCTCGAGTGCATGGATGGTGTCTGCGTACGTACAAGAAGGGAAGGCATCAGTCAGAACCACACCTGGGGGCAAGCAGGAGAGCTGAGCTGCAGCAAGCTGTGGTGCTGGCTTCACCCTGGCGCTGCTCAGCTGTGAGCATCCGGGGACAGAAAATGGGAGGGTGATAGTGCACTTTTCAGGCTGCTACGGAATAAATCCATCACTTACCAGACCCAATTAACCTGTGTGCTTCGTAAGGAGAAATTCCTTTCATCCACAGCACAACGGTCTCTGCAACAGGATGCTCGTGGCAAGCATCGTCTCGGGGCTGCGTCAGGCAAGAAGTTCACATTTTGCACAGGAACAAACTTCACTGGGCTGATTTTCTTCTCTCGGCAGCTGAGAAATTCAAAGAACACTCCTTGGGGCAGCAGCTGAACCGTGCTGTGCGATGCCTTTTGCAGGTGATTGATGCCTCAGTCAGCAGGGCTGTGCCGTTGTGCAGCACCGCTGGGGGCACGGGGCTGGACCCACAGCCCAGCTATGGGGGCAGCACTGCCCTCAGCTTCAGTTCATTCCTGGATCTCTGTGTTGCAGGGAAAGGACAAACGTTTCGCAAGGAGAAAAAAGGGGAAAATGCCTCTTTGATCGATTACTTTGCTAAAGTAGTTGAAAATTGCTCCTGCCCATTACGCATCTATTCTGGGAGCAGAGGTACGGAGCGATTCAGTGAGGAGGTCAGGTAGGCTGTGCTGTGTGCACTGGGGCATTTTTTGCCATTTTTTCGTTCCTCTAGCAAAAAGACAAAAAGCACTGGGGGTAAAGGGCTTGTCTAGGAGGAGATTTGCTCAGGGCATGGTGTCAGTGAAGAGAGGAAATGGGATGCTTACACACGGGGGGAAAAAAAAGGTAATTTTAGCCTGTGCAGTTAAATTTCCAGAAGTGCTGAACACCTGGAGCTGCGTCGGGCTGTCACAGGAGCTTGTCAGTCTGGCAGCACTGCCGGGGGAAGTGGCCATCTCAGCACCCAGCCTGGCCTGGGAAAGGTGAGTGGTGTCAGGCACTGCGGGACAGAGGCAAACTGGCAGCCAGGGCTGGAAAAGAGGAGATTTTGGGTAGGGTGGGAGAAAGCGAGGGGGTCTGCCGAGCAGGCAAAGCTCACCAGGGCTGTCCAGCACCACAAGACCTGGAGCCCTTCCTGCCTCTGAGTCCTGGCAAAGGAAAATGAGGCTGGAGGCTGTGGTTTCTGGTTGGCATGCCTGAAACACATCAACAGAAATAATATTTGGCTGGCCTGAGTGGGAGCGTGCCAAGTCTTTTGTGTCAGAGAGAGCGGATGTGGCACTCGGTGTGCTCTGGGTCAGGGATGCCAGCTCCTGACGGGATGGGATGGGCAGCGACAGGCAGGGCTGGTCCACAAAGTGCGGACATTGGCCTGGGCTTAAACAAAACAAAAAAATAAAACAAAAAAACACCCCACTACATCGCTTGGTGAGGCAGACTTGGGGAAAGCTCCTCAGTTCAGTTAGGTGCTGTTGCAGGACTGTTGGAGCAGCCGCTGGATGTCTCATCCGTGTCTCCTGGGGGCATCCCTGCCTCCCCTCTGCCCGCCCCACATCGTTCCTGTAGCAGCTGCTGGTCGTCCACATGGGGATGGATTTTGGCGAGGAGATGTCGTTCCTTTTCACCCATCTGTGTTTGCTCACTTGGCTGTCTGCCTGACAGCCCGTCAGGCTTTGCATTAGCACCCATCACCTCTCCCACCAGTAATTTTCCTGGGTTGCAGTTGGGGTGTTCCCTAGGTGTTTTCCTGTCCCTTGGGCTGTGAAATGCCCTGCCACTTTGTGTTTTGTTTAACCTGAACATAAGCATGCAGAGGCTGACGGGGGAAGATGAGAAATGTGGCAGAGACGCAGGGGGGACAGAATTTGTATCAGAAAGATGCGCAGTAGTGCCTATTTTAGGGGTTTTGTGCTTCTGCTCCTCATTATCCCATAGAAATACATCTCTTTAAATGGACATCAGCTAAGAGAACGCACATACGTTCTTCCATGAAAGGCTTCCCATGCTGTAAGCCAATGTTCCCAGCACTATAAATTGTTCCTATAAAAGATGCAAACTCTCCCTGCCTCTCTTTAATAACCAGGTGTCGCAGCTGTAACAACACTGTCATAGTTCACGCCAGGTCTCTAGTCCCCCTTCTGCTTGCCTCCTGGGGGCAGAGCATCCCCACACAGAGGTGGGTGCCCCGCTGGGGACAGCAGGGTGGGCTGGGGACGGGGAGGGGAAGGTGCTGGTGAGGGTGCTGGGAGAGAAGCTGGCCACAGGGGCAAAAGCAGTGGCAATGGGGCTTGAAATAAGCTACTAGCTGTCCTTCTGAAATGTAGAGGTATTATTTGGTCACTGAAACCCCCAGGGCCAGGAAGAGGTGGCTTTTGGTTGTGGTTCACCTTTTCTCTCTTGGATGTATGGCTAGGTGCCTCGGGTGGTGTGGGAGGCTATAGGTCGGGGAGGATCTGTACGTCTGAGGTCAGTTGCATTTTTACAGTCAGAAATGGGACTTAAACACGCTCAGCCTCTTTGCTGCTCATTGCATGAAAGAAATGGGGAAAATTTACAATGCAGCCCGTCTCATCACCGTGCATCTCATACGTACCATACCGCACATTTAGCGAGCAAACAGCCCGCATCCTGCCCGGGGTCAGCTGCCCTCACATTGCCCAGTTGAGTCTGAAATTTCTACAGGAGAGCAGATTTCCCTTTCCCTAAGTCCTGTCTCAGCATCTGTGAATTTGAGACCCTCCAGCTGCAACACGGGGATGATTCCCCACTGAGACCAGCCCTGTTGCGTTATGCTGTTACAGTAATGCATGGCCAAGCATTTGCACAGTGACAGCTCTAATGAGATAGTTTTCTAACTGTGCATATAACCTTGTCACAATCCTGATAAACTAATGCTGCCAAAAAACCTTTTTAACTAGCTAAAGCATTAACTATGATTGCCTTACGGCTTGTTAATATTTTGGTGTTCTGCAGTGGGACTGAAGTAACTCCAGGAAGGTGGACGTGTTGGTGCTTCTTGCCCTGGCTGTATATTTAGCTCTTATGTGAGGGAAGAGGGTGATATAAATAATTCCAATAAATTCATCAGCTCCTCTTGCTACACCTCGGGGGGGGGGGGGTGGCAGAGAAATCCATGTAGAAGCATGCTTAACAAAACAACATGGGGCTGTCTAAGTGGGTGCTTGCACCTACATGTGCTAACTGCCTACTGCCAAATGTATGAAGAAGAAAATAATGAAAGGGTTAATCCCATGTCAGGGGCCGTAGTGTGTTGGCAAGTGGCTGCACTGATAAAGTCTGATAGAAACACAGAACACGGTTAATAGTGTGTCTTCTCACACCCTTTTATTGGCACACCACCTTTCATGTGTGGGAAGTCCCCATGCCCTGAAGGCAGCATGCTGGCCCACAGTTGGCTGCTGCTCATCCCAGCAGCTCGGATCCGGAAACAGGTTGAAAATACATTTGAAAATATTCAATCATCCCAACGGGGCCTTCAGCTGAACAGCCTTGAGCAGGAGCCGCCATCACCTGGAGCTCATGAAGGCCACCAGCTCCTCCCAGACCATCTCCAGGTGTCACCCATGGAAAACCTTCTCCCAGGTGCTCCTGCCACTTCCTGCCTCTCCACGTGTCGAGGTACGATGGAGGCCCAGGCTGCTGTGGGTTTTCACTGTGGATTTAGGTGAGTTATCGCATCTCTTTCCCCCTGCTTTGATGTGACACTGGGGATGGGCCTCATCTCACAGCAGACAGGTGGGCCTCAGTGGGGGACCAGACCTGTGTGGTGCAAGTCTCCTGACACCTCCTCATGGTGACACCTCACCGTCTGCCTCCCAGCTATTGCCTGGGCCGTGGTACCTGCAGGTGGGTCGCCTTCCCTCCTCACGAGCTGCCTTCTGTGGTGCTAAGCTCTGGGGATGAGGACGGCTGTGGCGAGGATGCTGGCTGTCCTCTGGGAAGTGCCCGGAGCCCCGGCTCTGTCCAGCCCCAGCCCGGCAGCGCCTGGAAAATGTCCCCTGGCTTCCCCTGCGGAAAGCAGCTTGGAGACACGGTGAAAAGCCTTTGTCTCAGCTTCCTATTGTTTTTCCTGCTTGCCTGTGGCCGGGCTCACCGGTGGCTCTGGGATTCCTGCTGGGACAGCACATCCCTTGCTCTAGAGCGTGTCCTCCGCTGCCCTCTCCAGCAGCGGGGAGCACGGTGGGTTTGGGGCAGGACAAGGGCCTTGCGCCTTCCTCCCCGAGGCTTATCTGCAGGGATTTATCTGCAGAAATAACGGGAGGTGGCAGCTGGGGAGTGCTGACAAAATCCTGCCTGTTTCTGACAGCATTGTGGCTTTTCCTGTTGTTTCCTTTGTTTGGAATTAAACAGTCGGTGAGGAGAAAAAAAAAAAGAAAGTACTTAAAATAACTTTGTGGGCTTGCTGGTGCTTCAGCAATCCCCCCATGCCCAAGCACGCTGGGGGGAGGCTGGAGCCTCAAACAAAATGCCACGGCTGATGTATGACTGCTTTTTGAGACTGTCCCACTCATCCTGAATTACCTAATAAGCACTATGCATCAGTAAGAAAAAAAATAATGAGGAGGAAGGGTTATTTATTTATTATGCCACAAAAAGAAGCAGCTGTGGGAGCAGGAAGGCAGCAGTGACTCCTGTGCACTTGAGTCCTTAGGGGAGGAAAGTGCTGGGACAAAAAAACACTTGTTTTGTGTTTACAGTAAGGCGTGAAAATCTAGAGGGGTGAGTTTGGCAGCCTCATGGCATGGAGAAGGTCGGTTTATGGCTTATAACCCAGTACTTGGTCACAGAAAAAATACTGGGCTGAGGTGCAACCAGGATCCTCAGTCTCTGGCTCCTCTTTTTTGTTGTTTTTGTTGTTGTTTGTTTGTGTTAGGGTCACTGGCGATGTGGTAACACCCCCACCGCAGCTTTCCGAGGGCTGTGCAGGCGCCATCCCTCCTGCCATGCAGGTGGGGAGCCCAAGGCAGGGGGCGGCCAAGCCGTCCCCACTGCCCCCTGACCGGGCAGGCTGCTGGCTCTGAAACTAATTCCCAAATCCTGATTCTTCAGCCACAGCCCCACCTAACGGCACAGCCGCAGCTGCTCCCTGTGAGGCACTGGGACATGGAGCTGGGGGGGGGCTGACTGGCCGGGAGGCCTCGCTGCCATCCAGACGGAGCACCACAGGCTGGAGGGGTGGGCTGGCACGAATCTCCCCAAGGGCAGCAAGAAGTGCGGAGCCCTGCACCTGGGGAGGAATGGCACCAGGACGTGCTGGGGGCTGCTCAGCTATTAAACAGCTCTGCAGAGAAGGACCTGGGAGTCCTGGTGGACGCCGAGCTGAACACGAGGCAGCAACGGGCCCTTGCCGTAAAGCAGGCCACCGGTACCTTTGGCTGCGGTAGGTAAAGTCTCGCCAGCAGGTCGAGAGATCCTTCTGCTCTGCTCAGCACCGGTGAGGCCACAGCTGAAGTACTGTGGCCAGTTCTGGGTCCCCCAGTACAAGAGGGACCTGGACATACTGGAAAGAGTCCAGCTAAGAGGGCCACCAAGGTGATCAAGGTACCGGAGCACCTGTCCTGTGGGGAGAGGCTGAGAGGGCTGGGACTCTTCAGCCTGGAAAAGAGGAGGCTTAGGAGGGACTCTTAGCAATGTGTATAAATACCTGATGTATAGGTGCATAGAGGATGGAGCCAGGCTCCTTTTAGTGCTGCCCGGTGCTGAGGAGAAGAGGCAATGGGCAGAGACTGGCACACGAGAGGGCTCATCCAAATATCAGGAAGCACTTCTTTATCGTGCTGGTGACAGAGCCGTGGCATGGATTGCCCAGAGAGTTTGTGGAGTCTCTGTCCTTGGAGAGTTTCAAAAGTCACCTGGAGGTTGTCCTGGGCAACCTGCTCTGCTTGTCTGTGCTCGAGTTGTGGGGGTGGGAAGGGGTGAGGTGGCTGGACCAGGTGACCTCCAGAGGTCCCTTCCCAACCTCAGCCATTCTGTGGTTCTGTGAAAGATGCTGATTGATTGATTGATTCTGTTTGTAGCCAAGGAAGTCACAATAATGGTCTGTATCAGGGACAACCCCACCCTGTGTGTGCCTTGCCTCGTCCCCTCCGTTTCTTTGCCAGCAGCAGCGACACGCACAGGTCCATCACTGTGGGAACAAGGCTTGTCCCGCGGTGCCTCAGGGGTCTCAGGGAGCCACAAGGCTGGGGCCCAATGTTATGCACGGACTGTGAGTGCACACCCCGTGCCAGGCAGGAGAATAACATGGCCAAAGTTTGCTCGTGCTGCCGCAGAAGGCACCTCTCTCTTTCTCTGACCCTAAGCAGATGCAGAGGAGTGGTCACTCTTGGCAGCATGGTTTCAGATTCTCCTAACACCAAAATCTGGCTCTGGATCACAAGGTCAGCCTCGTGTGGTGACAAGGCTTGGGTTTCAGCCACTACTGACACTTGAAAATTCGGAAGCTTCAGCCACCAGGACGCAAAGCAGCAGCAGGACCTCCTCTTCCAAACCAACCCCCGCTTCTCATGGTCTTTTGTGCCTTTTGTCGCTGCCTCATCTTCAACCCTAGGCAGAGATTAAGTTCAACTAAAATGATCATTAGATGCGTTTACCGTTAGGAAACTGGTGCATGGCAACAGCACTCATCTAAACACTTGACGGCCAACACCAAGGACTCTCTGATTCAACAGTGAATTAGCGAGGACAAGTGTAGGCTGAAACAAGGTATTGGTGTGATCATCAGGTCAGCACGAAGGAGCTGGTTAACGAGAGCAAGGCTCTCACTCTCCTTCCCCTGGCTTGGTACAATGAAGATGACATAAAATGGGAAGGTGAAAAGGCCAGGGGCCAGGAACAGAACTGGTTACAGAGAACAAGTAGCATCTTTTTTTCCTCATTCCTTGCGATTCCCTCGTAGGACACCACAAGATAGCTTTACATGCATAGTATCACTAATCCAGATGTTTTAATACACTTAAGTCAAGCTGACATTGTTTCTGTGAACCTGACACCTTTGAAAGGCTTTCAGTTTGCAATCAGCAGGTCTGAGATGACTGCTATTTGGAGAAAGACCAGGGATAAAATTTCATGCTCTGCTTAATCTTCCACTGTGTGGTACCAGAAGATGCAGCTGCAATGGGAGGTTATTTTTTTTTTTTGCCTATTAATACTTTTATTTAAAACAACGGATCCAGAAGCACATAGCTCACATTTGTAACCTGCCCTGTTAACCCAGCTTTTGGTACTAGCACTGCTGGCACACCTTAGCCCAGTGCAAGCAGAACAGAACTACGATTTACATGACTGCGTGTACATGCATTTTAGCTGGGCTCTCGATCTAAGCAGTGCCTTTGAGCAGTGCCATGTGTACGGAAGGTGCTGGCCCCATCCCAGTAACACGTGAGTGCAGCAAATGGCTGATGAGCTTAAGAAAGGGCAGAAGCTACAGGACATGAACCCAGAAGCCAGGAACGTGAGTGAAACAGGCTGGGAGGGGTTTGACAGCTCAAGGGGGCTTTTTTCAGCTTCTCTGTACAGTCTTTTCCCTGCAAGTGCACTAATGGATGGGAAGAGGACTGGGAGCGCAGGATGTGATGCTAGAAAGAAGACAGTACTGAGCTGTCAGAAAGCAGCCCTCATGATGCTGTTTTAGATTCGTAGGGCTAACAAATCCACTGAGCTGTTACTCGGTTTGGAGAAGAACACACAGCACACGGATAAAGGATGGCTGCTTTATATCTTTACACTCAACAGTTCCATGAAACCTACTCTTGTAATTTCTAGAGCAACTGCGTAAGTAGGAGGTGGTTAAATGGCTGAACTATTCTTTACGGCCTCCTTTGACAACAGATTAGCGACTTCATGACCCCCTGCCCTTCACACTGCAGTTACCTCACAGGCTGCATGCAGCTGCTGTAAATCACACAGCATCGAACCTGCAACTTACAAAGCAAAGTAGAAGGCACAGTGTTAAAAGCCAAGGCAGGGTATGGGGGGGTGACGAAGAGGATAGCCAAGGCAAGCAAGGATATCACACAGCAGCCAAGCACCTTAATTAGCAAGTTATTTCACTTGTACTAAACCTTCTGTGAGATCAGAAGTGAGGAAGATGTTGCCATGTCTCCCATGCAACTGCCTCAAGAGGCAGCACAAGCAACATCCCCACATGAACAGTGGGTTTGAGAACAGTATCATTTCTAATGACTGCTTGTACAGGCCCCATTTGTCCATCAGATTGTTTAATATTCCTCAAAAGAGCAGTGCATTTGGAATCTAGCTTTGTCAGTCTACATTGCATCACTGAGCTATATTGCAAGTGACCCAGGCGATTTCAGAAAAAAAAAAAATGTTTGTGATAATGCTCTTGTGGAAGGGAGCTACCTTAAGTGAGCTGGGAGAAGTACAGTGCTTCACGTTTAATTAGAGAAAGGAAGGTTTATACATGCATGTGACATGTAAAAGTCAGTTTGGGGTAGACTTGCTGTTGTAATTACTTTGGTTTTCAGAGCACTTTCAAGATTCACATGAAACTAATCCGTAACAGAACCAGACTAATAAACGGCAATTTGAACTTATTTTTCAGCATCCCCCAACAGCACAACACTTACTTTTGTTCTCACTAAAGAGACTTCTGCTCCCCAGGTGAAGTCCTGAACCACAAGCTAGAGATGCTGCTGTCTATGGGCATAGATGAGGCCCATAGGACCTGAAACACTGAACTTGTAAGAAACCCTCTCCTGGCCTCAGCTCCAAGGTAAAACACTTCTTAGTAGTAGATAGCAGCACAGCACAGGGTGATTTGGGCCAACCTTATCGTAACTTGGCTTTATGGACTGAGGAGGAGAACCAAGATGATGCACAGTGATACCTGTCTCCTGCTCTTTGGGCCAAGAGCCATGCCAGGAGCCCACAGCTCAACCTCAGGCACCCATTACTGCAGCACCCAGATCTTGTACAAACCAGCACTAACTAGCAGGTCCCATTGAAAATATGCAAACAAAGTTATGTGAGTGATGCAGCTGCTGCCAGGAGTACTTGGCTGAGTAACTTAGAGCCAGTTCACTGCTGCTGGATCTTCAGGCTCTTCAGGACCACGTAGCCAGCTCACATTGCTGCTTGAAGCTGGGCTTGGCTCATTAAACCTCAGGGGCAAAGGCAGGCACGTTTCTCCCAGGCAGAAAACAACTCACGGCTTTTGGCTGCCTGCATCCAACCTTTTCTGACACGGAAGATTGCTTTCAAAGCCAAGTGATTATGCTGTTCAAGCTGGGCTCTTCCAGTATGGATGATGCCATCTACCAAACAAGCTCGAAACATTTCTTGTAGAGAGCTTCTGGCCCAACTGATTAGGCTGCTAAAACCAGTGTTAGCATGGAACTGACTTTAAAATTGAAAGGGAAGATGACAAGCTTATGGCTATTCAGCTAAAATGCATAGCAATGCCAAGGTTCCCAAATTAATAAGAAGCCAACAGTATTACAGATAAATGTATTTTAATTAGGATTAAATACTATCTCAGGGTATCTTGAAATTGCACTTGTACTGCACTAATCAACAGCCAGAGGCAATAAAAAAGTCTGAAAAAACGTAAAAGTTTAACATCGAGACATGACAGTAAGTGCTGCCATTTAAAGCAACAAACACCACTTCCAAGAACAGATATTCTTAGAGGAAAATGTCATAACAGTTTTGTATGGACAAAAATCTAAATTGAAGACTAGAAGAAATATATTAGTGCCTGCCTTTTTAAAAGTTTTTTTTTTTTACATTAAATACAGTTTTTCTTTAAAAGCAAGGTACTAAATTCATGGTTTATATACTGTATGTACACAAGAGCAGAACATTGTACAGTGTTTTTGGATAAAGCAGCACTAACTAGCTAAAAGCTGGTATGGTGTTGCAGAACCAAATGCAAGATGACAAATTAAGCACTCTAGGAGAAGTATCTCCATGGTTGGTGTGAGTAAAGTAAAGTATCATGTATGTACAAACTGATCATTCAGACAAATCCCCCAAACTCAACATCATTTGCTGTGGAATTGTACATGCTACAGCTAATCAATGGAAATCTTACTGCAAAAACTGATCTGACAGACCCAAAGTAACCAATTCCTTTCAGTAACAAAGTGCATTACCCATGCAGAGCGCACTTCCACAAGTCATCATTGTAACGCATGACCCCCTGGGTGCAAGGCTCCAAGGAGAGTGTTTACTGCATCCTCAAGTCAAGTAGCCACCTGCATTGTTCAGCTACACAAAATCTGAAATGCCCCAACCGAACCATACAAGCCATATGAACTTGAGATTAAAGATACACTATTAAATATTTATGTGCATTCTGGCTTTCTGCAGTTACAGATCAAAGCAGAAAGTTTGCACACAAGTACCACCAGTTCAGATTAAAAGGGACTGGCAGTGATTTCCATAATTAGTGCACGTTAATTCCTACACTTCAGTAAAGCAACGTTACTGTTCTTCAGATGCACGACATGCTTCTTTCTGGCTTTAGAAAAAAACAGACAAACCAGGAAGTTGTGCAGATTTTTTTTTTTTTAAACCTACCCCGTTAAAAACCCAAACTTAGAAATTGTTTGCACCCTGGATCAAGGTCAGTTGCCTCCAGAAATGACTTTTGTTCTAGGATTAGCAGCAGGGCAGAGATTAAGGTTCTACTTGTTACCTATGTTCTCAATTGTGTTTCAGTTTATGTCTTCAGAAGAGGTTACTTGCTGTACTTCCATGATGCTGTTCATCCTTGCCTAAACTACTACACTAGTTTAAGGAACTGAACGTTTCTTCTTTGATGAGGACAGAATTGAGACAACTTGTTTCTAAACTGCATCAACTTAAATTTTCAAGTTTTAATGGTGTAAAAATCTGACATTCGATTACAGTTAAGAGAAACTCGCTACACAGCAAACTGCATCCAAATCTACCAGCTATTGATGGGACCTTTAAATTAACTGTTAACAAGGTATTCAAAGCATACAGACCTGGAAACATCAGATCACTCAGCCAGTGAACCAGCAACTTCCTTCCCCCTTTTTACATGAGGCTTGAACAAATGCAGCTGATGTGACCTTAAGCACTGGATCCAATGATTTCCATTGGTTAACTTCAATACCCAAAATGGCTGGGGAGATCCTGTGTTAAGCCCAATGCAATATGCATTAGTGTCATGGAGCAGGAAGATCCCAGTGTCTGCTTGGGCAAGTTCACACAAACCATACAGATACAGACAGGGTAAAACACAGACTCAAAAGGATCCATTATGCTTGAAGAAAATTCCAAATAAAATGACATCTTCTGCACAGCCCAGCCTCAAATACAGCCACACCTTTATCTAGTATAATAAACTCTGTAGTAAACTGTTTTTGACCGCCATAGAGAGTAGGAGTTGTCAAATTTAAGGAGATAAACTCCTCTCCCTGGGTACTGGTGGCTGCCAGCATACACTTCTTCATGACAGTCTCGTCTGTACACAGGCACTATTTCATCTAGCTGAGGCTTGTTGGCATTCTTTTTGGCTTTTTCTTCACTGCTAGTATTTTCTGTAAGAAGAAAAAAAAAAGCAACGGTTAACAAGGATGACTACTTTAGAAATAGGAGTCAGATCTTAGTTTTGCAGCAGACAAGACACTACTTTGTTAGTTTAGAAATCTGATGGGCTGAGGTTCATACCAAGGCTGCGGCTAAAGCATTCAAAGGGAAGAGGAACAGTACGCATAGGTTTGTGTGTTATGCTCCTTCATTGAAAAAGCATCAATTACTACCTCTTCAAGAAAACAATCATCAGTTTACCATTGCAATACTGCACTGGATGAAAGGCAAGTTTGACTCTGGTTCAATATAGACATTGCTTTAATCACAAGATTTACACTTTGATATAAAAACCTTCTACATGTATCTCCAACACAGCTGTGTCAGCTTGTAAAGATGTCAAGCTCTAGTTTTAAGATATTACCCCCACGTTGACTGACTGCTACTGACCTTCTGACACACTTGCTACTGATTATTTAGCAGTAATGTCCAAAAAGCTTCTGCTTCCTATGTCAGAGCAGTTCCTTCTAAGCAAGTTGCACAATGTTTTTTGCATGACGGTTTCAAAACATTGTCTTTTTTTCTGATGGCATACCAGGCTCCCCTGTAGGTAAAGGCTAAGACCTGGGTCTTGGACAATATAAGGAACTGCTCTTCTAAGCTATTCTGAAGCCTCAAGGAAGTTTCCTCCTTAGAAAGAGCTCATGAACAGAGGGGCAGGACTTTTCTTAAGGTTTCAATGTGCAGATCTGCTATGCTGTACTATAGCATGGGTTTCAATCTAGCCTACTCGATAGCTGAATTGGACAAGAGGGCACACTAAGTTACAAGTAATACATAAGAGAAGGATTTCCCTCACCCTCAACTATTTTAACCTATCATTGATCAAATGCAGCATCTGATGTTACTGTCAGAATTTTACTTTCTATTTAAAATTGCACACAAGATGCCAGCTAGATGGAAGCCACGCACTGTAGACACTGGGGATCTAGGAAATGGCATAAGACGGTCAGCGGGGTTTTCCTGCATCACAAGTTCTACAAGACTTGAATTTAGTATAAATAAGCGTGCTTACCTTCCTCTTCATCCTCATCATCACTGGATTCACTGACATGCACACTGACTGCAGTATTAGGGGAGTCTGTCCATTCAAAATACACCCCAAAACCAATATCATAATTGTCTGTAGCAAACTCCCAAAAGAGGTAAGACCCCTCTTCGTGAGTTGGTACTCTAACTGTAACCACTTCTCCTCGGCCCACTGTGATCACAGAGTCTGCATCCTGACGGATTTTTTCTTTGAAGTCTTTTATCTGGGGTCGTGTCCACATGGATGGAGCAGCTATCACTGGAACAGAATCTAGACAGGGGAAAGATATCCCAGTTAAGCTTTGTTTCAGTAACGTATGTAGCATGCTGAAGTCTGCTTTAGGTGCACTTGAGGACCATCAGAGCTGCTTCTGTTCAGACAGGGACTGCACTAGTACGGGTTTCTTACTGAGATCCAAGCAGGTCTTGAAGACTGCTGATTGTGGATGAATGTAAAGAGGACAACACCCAGAAATACCAGTGATGGAAGATCTGCTGGGAGGCTACTATTCCTGCTCTACTTCCGCAGCTTCCTAGAAGCAGCTGGAGGAAGGTGGGAGATGCAAGGGGACTGCAGCCTGAATTGCACACAGAACAAGGCTAAACCACAGGAAGGGCAGTAGTAACAGAGAATAAGACAACTTTCTTTGAATCCCCAAGACTAAATAAATGCTCAGTTTTGACATTTGAATACACTTTTGCACAAAACAGCTTTCTGCTAGAACTCATGCAATAAAACAGACTAAGTCAAGAGTGAAAGAAGATTCTGTATCCCATCCACTTTGCTGGAAATGCTTTTGCTGCTTCCTCTGTCCTCCCCCAAAACATCCTCTGCCTGTGCAGTGTTCTCCCTTGAGAAAAACTAGACCCAGAAATCAAACCTAGCCCTTGCATAGCTCAATGAAGCCAAGCAAAGAGCCACAGTAATCATACCTAAGACATCTAAATCCTAATGAGGGCTTTTGTGATTTATCTTTTATTAAGTGATGTAGCTAATCCTACCTTTTGGTCCATTCTCCAGTGCTTCCTCCAAAGCCTCTGGATCCAGCTCTTTTTCAGGGCTGTCTGCATGCGTACTGGCTTGCCCGTTAATGGATGGGATATCCCCTTGGGCAGGTGTATTCACCTTTGATGCAGTGGTCAGAGGTGTCCCTGCTGCTGCCACGACTGCCTCCTGCTGTTTTTGTAAGGCTGCCTAAAATGAAAGAAATTAAGTGAAGAAAAAACAAACAACAACAACAAAAAGCCTCCCTTTTGCAGTAGAAGATATAAATGGAGTCACCAAATGTCCTTTCCTCCCCAGTAGGAAGCTTGACACGAAACACCAGAAACAGCACACATTAACCAGTGAGAATTTCATGTACTTACTATCAGGGAAGTCCATATCACCTAGTGATAGTCAAATATTAGTTAGATTCCAGATTTTAGCAATCATACAGATTCTGTCCAGGTTCACTACCAAAGCTCCATTTCAACGGAAAGTGGTGAGGAACTTTTTATAAGGTACTGTATACAGCCTTTGTGAAATTAATCGTATCAGAAGATCAACCAGAAGCAATCGTGACACAACAGTACTTTTAAACTGCATTAAGTTCCAAGGTGACTGAGGTAACAGGCATCCAAAAGGAAAGTACTCGTCAAAAGTGTTACGTAGGCTACCTGAGTCTTCAGGAACATTTAAGCAGGATTAGATAATCTTAGCTCCGTTATTGCTTCGTTTTCATTTTTTCCTCCAGCAGTGATGTCCAAGTATTGATTTGAAAGATGAACTTCATTGCCTGGCAGATATATTATTTTGTAAGCCACTACAAAGGAAAGACTGTTTTGCCCTGGATCTCAGTGGGCATTAGTCTTCTCTGTGTTGAAAACAGGCAGCCATAATTGCAAGGAAGAATGCTGGCAAGGAAAGTTTTCTTCAAGGAAAATTGGCAGCATCTCTTCAGACACCTCAGTCTCAAGGGAGCGGTATCAATTACAGAAGGCATCGAGAACAAGACTGATGAGACCGTAGCTTTCACTTACCACTACGGTACCAATGCTTTGGTGTCAAGGTGGCATTAAGCCTGAAGAGCAACTATAAAAGGGCAGAAAGCCCCTGACTTTCCTGTACCACTTCGGTTCTGCTCCTTCCGTGAACAGCTCTTAGCTGAGAGCATTGGACTCTTCAAAATACAAATGTCTTCACAGGAAATTAGCCACTGGATTTTACCTTCAGCTCAAGGATAACAGATCTCAAGCTGGCAGATACAGGTTATTTAAGATTCAGATCCTGCCCATCGAGGTCAGACATGCTGGAGTCTGAAGCCTGTTTTACATCTGTTTAAGACACTTACCCTGAACTTTCAAAACAAGCTTCAGAGAACACAGCACGTTTTCCAGAGATGCAACATTCCTCCAAACAGAGGAGTAGCCTTTGAAGCCCACACACAAAGTCTTTGTGCAGAAGCAAGGTCCTTCTCCCACCCACTGCTACCAGAAACATGGTCTCCTTCCACCCAGACCACAAGCAGGCTATTGCAGGCAACCAAACAACTTCTTAGACACTTATGTCAGACAAGATGCAAGAGGGGAGAGAAGTCAGTACTGCTGTAAGCGGATACTGCTATAAGTTGACAAAAAGGAACAATCTCAAACCCAGTAGTGGTGTGACTGTGCTACGTGCGTGTTCGACTAGAAACATTGCCAACCAAAGCCTGCTGCTCTGCAGGTCCTCAGGTGTGATACATATATCGAGAAGCACTTGAACAGGGTTGTTCATACTCACTGCACTGGTGCGTACCCCCATATAACTGGCCATAAAATAGATGCTGCAGCAAAGCACTTAACATTTTGTTTCCAGGAATTGCATCAAAGTGGTTAATAGATGCTGCTTAGAATTTTCTTAACTAATGGCTGCTTCAGAAAACTACTTGAAAAGACAGAGAGGCTTTGGTGTTTGGAACTGAAGCAGCATTAGTCACTAGAACACTCTTTCTCCTCCTTCTAGCAATTAGCTTTTCAAGGAGATAAAAGTAGGCAAGTTAACATCTCCCAAAGAGATTATAACACAAAATCCAAGTTTCTCAGCTGGTCTGTCATACCTGTTGCTGTGCAAGCTGGACTTGATACAACTGTTGCATGTATTGTTGATAATGCTGTTCTTGAAGCTGTCGAATTAGGATCTGCTGCTGTTCATAGTTGCCCGGATACTGCTGGGCTGCGTACTGCTGGAACTGCATGGCGGTCTGGGAGTTCAGTGCTGCCATGATCTGTTGCCTACATTAGTGGGAAGAGAGCATGAAGATTACAAACAGCTGAGGTCATTGGGAAATTCCTGTACTTAGGTTATTTAAGTGACATCTAATTCAATTTCTGCAAAAAAAAATGAAACAAATCTACATAATACAGCAGAGCCCAGAGGTATATGCAAACGTGAGTTTTGTCTAAAAATATGCTGAGAATATAAGACCGAGCAACAGTTTCTACCTAATATTTTGACAACATCAAGTGTTAAAAAAAAATCAAGAGCTCTTAGAGAATTCTCTATCTATAGTCCAATATATAGTCCAATAATATATAATATATAATAGTATTATATATATATAATGTATATAATAATATATAGTCCAATAAAGAGGTAGTGCTAGAAAAACATATTACTAAATTTCTCAAACAACCAACAAATTTCTCAAAAAAACACATCTTCTTCCTCCAGAAAACATGCAGAAACCATCCTAGTAGCCCTTCTACAAACAGTAGTAAGAACAGGCCCACTGTGGTACTGCATGTCAATATTTTTTGTTAAATCTAAAAACACTTCATATTACCACCTTAATTTCCCAAGACACTGTGCAACCATATGAAAGCATGACTGACCGTGGCCTAATTCACAAACAGAAAAAAGCTGCCAAATAGGGCATCTGCATCTCCAACAAACTGAACTGCTGAAACTTCAGGAGAAACACATGGGTTCATCAAGCACAGGCTCAGTTTTCCTCCCCTCTCCAAAAGAGGGGCAGAAATTGTATAGTAAGAACTACCACCTAGACCCAGGATTCATTTTTTCCTCACGTGTTACATTCATCAATGACCAGATATTGATACTTCAGAGGAAGATAAAAGTATCATGCAAACTTAATAGTTCTTTCCTTCCTATCCTTCTTTCTTGCCCTCCTCTAACACATTTCATGAGGTGCATGCAGTCCTTGAACACACAGATCTCCAGAGATTCTCTTCAAACAAGATCTCTCTGGCAATTTTAGCTGAGAAGACTGCATACAATAACATGTTGGGATAGTTATTCTCTGCAGACTGTATCCCTCTTCACTAAGAACTGCAAGTGTCACTGCTAGACTACAGTGGTCTGGAACTTCAGGTATTCAATGCTAGCATAACTATTTAAATGGTTAGATAGAATTGTCTCAAATGTAAGACAGTTACCTTCTTTCAAGTGTCGTTTACTTCAGCTACTCACTTTTGTTGTTCCATCCGAAGCCGTTCCTCCTCTATTCTCCTTCTCTCTTCTTCTTCTCTTCTCAGTCTCTCTTCTTCCTCTCGCCTACGTTTTTCTTCTTCTTTTTGTAAACGCTCACGCTCCTCTTCTTCACGGCGCCTTCGTTCTTCTTCTTCTCTTCTGCAACATCCACTCAATAAGATATTGAAATATTTCTACAACCCTAGGATGAGCTATTTTCAGCATGCTGTAACCTGCCTTTTGCCTACCCCAAAAAAAGCTTTTCATTTGGCATCATCTCCCACTTCAACTTGACTGGAGAAGTGTCTTATTGCATACCAAAAGAAAACCTTACTGTTTGGTCTTACTGCACTACGCAGTATGACAAACGTAAATTGTGTATTTTAATTTGATATCCACTCTAAGCTATTATTATATGACCTGTAGCAAAGAACTGTAGAAAAAGCATCTGGAAGAAGTCTTCAAGGCTTCCAAGTTGTAATATATGTTCAATAATCACAGAGATACTACTATTTAATGATCACATGATTTATAAAGAATAGTACAGGACATCCTTTCTTTTAGTATGGGTTAGCAACTTGATAAGAGTTTCAAGTATCTAAAAATTTCATTTTCTATACGTTTAATATACTGACGTACCAGAGCAGATATTTTGTGAAGTGCATATTTCTTGAAGAGATCACAGCATCACCACATTTAAAAAAAATCTTATGTTCTAGTTATATTCACCTGAGAAAAAAATCATTAATTGCTGGCAACGTACAAAGACTTCGAGAGCAACTGGTTACCAACAGCCACCCAAACTTCAAGCATTTCTCTTCCCGAAGTGATTTCATCAACCTAAGCTAGATGCAGCAGTGAAAAACATTACCTTTTCTTTTCTTGTTCTTCTTTTTCTATCTTGTGTGAAGTAACATACGTTGAGAACAAGTGGCAGCACCTATTTAGGAGCTTAACAAATTCTGTCATAGCTTCTTGTTTTGACATGTTTCCAAGGGCAGCCCATTCCTTCCTGGGGGGGTAAGAGAAGGGCAGAGAAAAGATGAACAGGTGGCTCAACTCTTTGCAAGTCAGCAGTGAACTCAGAAAACACAGAAAAGGAAAAACAGTTGGGAGACCGAGGACCAAAGTTTAGTATGTGGCATTTAAGAGAATCAACAACTTTTCCCTCGAAACAGATCTTAAACCTGCAGATTTCAGTGCTCTCTTCTACCTGAACAACCATTTCAAACAGACATATCCTAGTGCTTATATGAAATCTAATACATACCATCAGCCAACCCTACTTGGAATTCTAAATAGTGTCCAAAAACTTCCAAGGCACAAGTAAACTGGAAGATGAATCTTTTATTTTCATCCTCCTTCCACTCTAGCTTGTGGAAAAAATGTGTACACTTTCCCAGATGAGCAAACACAGTAACAACCATTGATTAAAGTTCTCAACCTAATTGAATGCAACAGCTTGCTTCTTTCTAAAGAATGGCTACATCTCTTTGAGCAAAAACAGTGCACTGGGTCCAGCTCTGAGAGGCAAAGTACAACACAGGACTGCCCTTCTCCACCAGAAACAGCATCAAACAACAAGAAAACTGCAGGCAGAGACTGCCCTGACCTCACCTAAATTTACTAGACTGAATGCAACATGTATCTTATTTCAGAAATTATCCTTAGTATTAACAGGAACGTTATGGCAAATGCTGTTACCACTGGCAAAAGACTTGGACTGTTGCAGCCCTGATGTGAAATTAGGAGGAGGAAACTTGGGCCTGCACGTTAATGCAGAGCTGACAGGCTTTAAACTGCTATGAGAAACCGGACCTCAGCACAAGAGCTTCTCCCAGTGTGGCTTAAAAAAAACTCAGTAATCGCCTGATAACTCCTTTACTAAACAGTGACTCATATTTCTAAGATGTATTTGAAAAGGCTGCTCTCACATTCCACTACCATCCACCCATATTGAGGCAACCCACATACTTATTGTCGAAATTTGGTGGCATTTACTTCAGGCAGGAAAAGCAGAGTTATGATCAAGGAAGGCAACAGGCCTTTTACCTTCTATCATTCCCCAGCACATCAAAGAATCCAACTTCAGGGCAAGTGTCAGGGTTGTAAGGTCCCAGCAGAACCTGCTTGTGCAGCGCCACAAGTTTGAGTTTTTCTTCGTATGTTGGATGAAAGGCTTTGCCATCTTTTTCTGTAGAGGAAGAGAAAGTTTCACTGTTGTGATTAATTCGTTAAGCACAAGACAGCAGAGTATTTTGTATAAACAATCACAACCTCTTCTCTAAGAAAAGGAGACGAAGACAAGTCATTAAAGGTTTGACAACTGAAGTCGATTCAAGTAAAACAATTTGTCCAGAAGAAACACATCTAACTTCAGCTGCTGAAACTTAACTCTGAAGTGTTTTTATCATGCTATCTAGAGTGAATCTTAGCTAGTAAGTTATCACAAATATTTATGTTAATTAATGACCATCATACCATATGGACCTATATTGCCAAAATACCTGAAAGCTTAACTTCATTTCAAACATGTCTGCCAAGTGTATTGTAATGTGGATAGGAGGGATTTTCTACAGAAAGATGTGAGGTTAACTTTATAAATAGCTCTTCTTCCGTACTCTTCACACTGGTGAATGCAGAACAAGCAAGGTTAAAGGCAAGAAAGACTGGAGTGAGAAAAATTGTAACTATGGGAAAGTTTTCCTTGAGGCAGTTTGATTGCTGCACTTTGCCCAGGCAGCTGGAATAATTCCTCACAGTGAGAAATTTTAGAGGTGACTTAACCAGCATCAGTGCGTATAGAGAGCTCTGGCCGTAAGATACAGGCAGCATAAACCAAAACAGTATCACAGTTCCAGGGGCTCCACACCAACACCTTCCAAAGCACACCTGGTTAGATCCCATCATGCCATTTACTGGTGAGAAGAAGTTGCATTGATTTAAAACAACACTTGAATTAGTCGACTAGGACTTGCCTCAGCCCATTTAACAAACTGTCAAGACAAGTCTAAGAAACAGACACCCCTATATGCAATTACTTGGCAAAAAAAAGACCCTTTTCTTGAGCAGGAAACCCAAACGAATAAGCATCACCTCTTTTGGGAAGGACTGAAACGAGGAAGCTGTTATCGAAGGTAAACAACAGTAGCACAGTCACGTGAAACACGTAACTGCTCTGCACTCAGTCGGGAGTCACAGCACGGCTGCCACTGATTTCCAGCTCTCCTTTACCATAAAGGTCACTTCGGACCAAGCTGCCCAGAGCCCAGAACCGAACAGTTCAACTCATTCTCAGACATTCAAGCTGACACACTAAGAAACTGCTCAGCTGATGATCGTAAACAGAATCATTAACAGGAAAAGAAAAATCTCAGAACAGAAGGGGAGGGAAAACCCCTCCCCGGGGCTTGCTGAAAACACTGCTATCAGTCGGTATTTCTGAAAACTGAGAATCAGAGACAACCCCAGAGGAAAAGCGTTTGCATATCACAGCAAGATTTTTTTTTTCTTGACAAAGTTTACTATGTTACTGGACTTATTCTTACTGGATTTATTCAGCTAAAACATCACACAGAACAACTGTGCACATACCATTAGCTTTTAAGCCTGAATCAAATTAGGAAGGCGGACATTTAATCACTTCTTACCCATTCCTAGAGGTTAACTTCACTCTTTCAGAATCTAAAATTATTCGTTTTTTTCCCCGCATCACAGAATCTTTCAGCAAATATCTATTCCAGCTTCAAAAAACAGAAGGCTTTGTGCACAGAAGTGTCTATTCCTGAAAATGCACCCCCCCTCTAATCCCATCAGGTAAAGAGTGACCCAGACTCTACCCGGTGGTACCCAGTGAAACGACAAGAGACAGCAAACAAATTGAAATACAGGACATTCGACTTAAGTGTAAGAGGGGACCTTTTTCCACCCTCTTTGCTGGGCGAGTGATCAGCCACAGGCACAAGTTGCCCGCAGAGGCTGCGGAGCCTTCATTCTTGGGGATATTCAAAATCCAGACGGACACAGTCCAGAGAAGGCTGCTCTTGCCAAGTCCTGGAGGTCCCTTCCCACCCCAGCAAGCCTGTGATCCTTAAAAGATGCCAACTACCACGTCCTGCAGCTCCACCCCCGAGTATACAGCACTTTTTGCAATGAAGCCAGCAGAGGTAAGCTCTCTCCCTGGTCTCAGGTCTTACCACCCAGACACCCAAGGAGCCCGTTGGCTTTTCCTGAGTTCCAAGCGCTTTGCACTTCCATTAACCTTTATAAACAGCAGACACTTGGAAATCACACTTAGTACCCCAGGGCTACATGCTTAAAACCAAGTCAGTTCGCAAAGGGTACCGAAGTGAAGCTGTTGCTAGGCTTCTGCGAGAGGCATGCCACTCGAGGGGTCGCTGCAGCACCACTTACCTTGCACAACCTGTGTACCTGTACGGGTCTGCCAGAAACGCTGCTGCTCACTCTGCTGGACTGATGCCTAAGCCAGCTGACACAAGCATTTGTATTCACTTTTGAGCAGGGTTAAAGCAGAAAAAGAGATGATTTCCTTGGGCAGCTGAGCGCAGCACACCTGCATTTTCACAGAACTGAGAAGTCAGACCTGAAGGCCTAACAAGGGAAGGCAAAAATCTGCATTTACGAAGAACAGGAACCCAAGGGAAGAAGAACGAACAAGCTAAATAAGAGATGAAAACAGACCAAAGAAATAAAGAGGCAGGCATTCAGCAACTTGTAGATAATACAGATCAGAAGCAAACTCTCAAAGTATTTGGAGCCAGTCAAGAGAGAGTAGTCATACGCTAGCCATTTTTCAGTTGAATTCTTAGGCAGAAACCATGCTGTACAATTACCCTGAAGATTTAGAAGTGCTGCAAGTTGACCTGGACCAGAGGAGCTGAAGCCATCTGCAGAGTTAAACGTGCCAAAAAAGAGTCTTAGTGAGTGCAGATAAGCAGAAGTGCCAAATTCATTCACGTATCCATGACACTATCATTCAAGTAGGTATTACCCATGGATCTTACGCAGCTGACAGGGAACTTAGGAATATCAAACAGCTCTAAGGGACACAATAAGAAATCCGGACGATGTGCACAGGAATAGGTGGGGAGACCGGAGGGGATAGATACACTCAGCTGAATATTCCTGAATAACAGCGCATGGGAAGCCAAGGACATTCCTTACAGTACAGGTAGTTGACAGGGGCTTGAACACCACCGTTTGTATTTGCATACACCAAAAGATGAAGTCATCCCAATAACTACTAATGAAAAGCACATAATGGAGATTTATGTTGCTATATGGCACTGTGCTACTGGAATGAACTCGTATAAAACCACAAATTCAGGCTCCAGGGAGCTTAACAAATATGCTTCAGAAAATACTGCATCATGCAGTGTACTTTCCAACTTCAGATTTTTTCTTCCTGTAAGGAACACTGCACAATCTGCTGCAACTTCCACTCCAGCTCATCTACTGCACTCACCCGAAATGCTTAATTCCCACAGAAGGGCACTCAGTCCCAGGCAAACAAGGAAACAGTCTGAAGTGTCGTTTGTCACCTTGTAGCTTTTAAAAGCCAGTATCACATATGTCAATGCTATTCATTTGCAATGTTTTAATGAGCAAGACTAAAACCAAGAAACATGAGAACTGCTTACTTTGGTCTGCAGGCAGTGATTCCACCTCTTACACTTGTAATTCTTTTTTTCCTGAAGATGCTCTGCATCAACTGGAGCGTTACCAATCAATCCTTCCTATTAAATCTGATCGAAGCTTAACTTTATAAAAAAATGTAGATATATTATAGGGTTTTTCCTTTTTTTTTTTTTAGGCAAGAATCTACTTAACTAATGAACTACAACCATGCCATCAAATTAGCACACCAAAAATGAGGTCAAAATTCATTTTGAATGCTATATTGCTGAGTTGAAGATGCACTCCTGTTAGGATAAGAGGAAATAACTTGGAGTAGTCAAACAAAGTTGGAGTACTTACGGCACCAGGAGAGCTTTTACACTGCAAAGTGGCATGGTTTGTACAGTCTGCCCAGATATGCAGCACTGCAAGTCACTTCAGACAATGCATGCGCACTACAGGGACTGTCATATATTGAAGGCTGAGTAAAATGGCATTTCAATCACATGATACAGAAAATTGTAAAGCCAGGCTGATACCAGAAGAGATTTGCTGGCAGAGCTATGTGAGTTACCCCCTCCTACAGCAGGGGACAGCTAACACCTTGAACAGATCACCTGCACTGACAGTTCCCAGTTCCACAAGCAAAAGCAGCTGTCAGAGACACTCCTCTGTCTTCCTTTATCAGAGACAGACTAAAGTAGCTTTCAAGGCTCTTTAATATCCTAGCCTATTTTCAGTTGTGTTTTTCACTGTGTTTACACGCACTCCCACCCTGCCGTCTTGGCTCTGAGCAATTCTGCAATATGCCACCACAGACAAGCATTAGCAGCCATTGTAATACTTAACTCTGAAGCGTTTTGATCAAAATCAACTTTCTAGGAAGAGAGTGCATTACGAGTTACAACCAGAGAACTCAGTCTATATGCTGAAGCAGAGAAAAAGCTACTGAACTGGCGATCACCACTTACCTTTGACATCCAGCAACTTCCTTGGTATCCCCCCCGCTCAAGCTCCCCCCACCCCAACAGCCGCAGTTAACCCAGACACCAACCTCCCCGCGGGCTGCCTTTAGTCACCAGCTTGCCTCACAGTAGCTGTATGGTACGTTAATATCATACACTGAAGCACTGGTACCAAACAGCTTTAAGACGGATCAGGTTTTTCAAAGATTTCCCCACCACCACCTCCGTATCAATACGGCGTAGAAGAACGATCAGAAAACAAGCATGCAGAATTCATCCCTGTCGACACACGGCAGCCTTCAGATCCCGAGCGTGTTCCTTTCTGAAGTAAAGCAGGAATCTGTATTTGTTCCTCAGCATCCACAAGGCTGCCCACTCCCACCGCTGTTTTGACAGCGGATAAACCAAAATAATTCGGAAACAAGGCCAATTACTTTTGGAGTCATACAGATATAGAACGAGCTAGCAGAATCAGTAATCTGAGTATTATAAGCTCCTGTAGCTCATCATCACATCTATAAATAAAAACCCTCGTGTTACACCAGTTTCAGCAAAAAAAAAAGTACACGTGAAGATAGATGCGATGACTCCGCATGACTTATTCTAGCCATAAGGCCAGAGGAGCATGGTCTTCAGTTGGAAAGTCTGACAGCTTCATACAAGGCGGGAAGTTCTCTTATGAACAGAACTGCGCACTGCAAGGAGCTGCGGAGGGCTAAAGAGCAGCAATAAATTGCAGATGCGCTTTTAACAAAAGGAAGGCAACAAAGAAACTGAGACAAAATGAAACGCGCCACAATGACCTATAACCTAGAAACATGAATTCTCGCCATTCAAAAGGAGTTAAATGCAAAGGGTGAGTAGTAAGAGATGAGACGTAACAGACATACACCAGGTAAGCCCAAGCACAGCACGGAATTTCTATACTGTCGATACCGGTTTCAGCAGATTATTAAGCCGAAGACAAAATGAAATCACAGCTGACTGAGATGAGGGATTTGCTACTGCAGAACCATTTTTCTGCATCACGTTTTAAGAACAAACACTCATTAAGAAACTAAAACCCTCCCAAGCAGCTTGTTGTACAGAGCGGCAAGAGACAGAAATTACAGCGCTCCCTGCCTGATACGGGGCGGCAGCAGCTTCTGACACAGAAAACCGAGACCTTTAGGATTCAGAGATTCTTACCAAAAAAAAAAAAAATACATCTATATTAGGATTTAAATGCTTTGTGAAAGTAAATAAGAACAGGGCCAGGCCGCAGAACGCTGCTTATAGCTTCACATGCTAACAGCTATCGGGGTGTAAGTCAACCAGAGTGACGAAAAAAGACGACCGTCCTCCCAGCTTTCCACCTGCTGCTACACTCGCAGCTCTGCCGTGGGCCACCCCACACCAGACCGCCACCCGACCAGCCTTCACAAGCACAGGGTAAAACCGTCTTTACCGCGGGCACGCCGCTCCCCTCTGCCCTTCCCCAGGCAGCCAGCGCCTCTCCCCCCCAACCACCGCACAACTGCCTTCCGAGGGACGGAGCTGCGCGTGGCGAGGTGCCTCCAGCTCCCCGCGGGGACAAACCTGGGCGCTGGGCTCGCTTTTTGCGCCGTGTTTAATCCGGGCGGCACGAACCCCAGCACCTCAGCCCGGCGCCGCCCGCCCCGCGCCCCCCGGGAGCCCGCGGCTCCGCCCGGCTCCGAGCGGCCCGGGGCCGGCCCCCGCCTCCCTTCCCGGCGCCTACCCTTGAAGAAGCGCAGCGCCAGCCCGTACAGCTCCTCCAGCGCGAAGCCCCAGCGCCGCTCCGGGCTCAGCGCCGTCTCCTCCGCCGCCGCCTCCCCGCCGGCCTCCGCCTGGCCCTGGCAGCCGGGCCCCGCTCGGCTCCTCCCCGCGGCCGGGTCGCCCTGCCCCGGCCTCGCTTCGCAGGGCGGCGGCGCCTCGGCGTTGGGGCTCAGCGTGAGCCCGTCCACGGACACCTCCAGGCGGCCCGAGCCCAGCGCCGCCGCCATCCTCCGGCTCCGCTGCGGCGGCCACGTCCCGACTTCCCGTCCCCTCCGACCCGGATCTTCCGGGCCCGCCCCGCCCGCCGCCAGCGGCCGCCCCCCCGCGGCACCTGAGGGGAAGGAGGGAGGCGGGCGGCCGTGGCTGCCGTCAGCCGCCCGCCCCCGTGGCCGTGGGGCGCTGCTCACAGTAACCCTGCTACCTAGCCCCGTGCTGCACCAGGGGACAGCCCCGCGCCTCTGTCCCCAGTGCCAGCAGCCCTCGTTACAGCGCTTCGCGGAAGCCTTGGTCACGTTTCTCACCGAAACACAGAAGGCACTCGCTGTCCGTGCCCTGTGTTGAATGGAAACACCGCGGGGAGAACCAAACACGAGAGAAAAGCAAACGACTCCGCTTCCTCCCGAACCTCAGGGGCACGTTGAGGAGCCCACCGTCCACAGGTGCTTGCTGGCCTGCCGCCGGTTTCCTAGGTTGTGTGGCGTGAAGCTGCCCGTGCTGCCCGGGGGTTTACCTTCCTTCGAGGCAGCTTCATATCCACCTGCTGATTGCCCAGGAATGCTGCTGAAGAGATTTTATAAAGTCACGCTTATAAAGTGTTCTGAAGCCCTTGGATGAAAGAAGAAACATAAAGTTGTACTCACTTAATTTCCAGCTGGTATTTCTTGAAAGAGTGAATGCCAAACAGGACGCTTTATTAGAAACGTGTAGAGAAAGGCGGAATTTAACTCAGATGATGATTGATCTAAGCTTCAATAGATATTTTACAACCAACCAGAAATCCTTTGTAGCGTGTTCAATAGCTTTTGTTTTCCTCTTGGTTAAGGATCACAAACAACACCGTAATGTTTGCTTTATCCCAAGACTACAGAACAAGGTTGTATCATCCTCCTCTGACAATTTTTGCTTTCCAGGGCATGCAGTTCCCTGTACTGACTCTGCTGCTATCTTGTGTACCAGGCTATCGGCAGCACAGATAATTTTATCTCCTCATGCCTGCACCCTGCTTTACAAAGTCTGGCATTTCAGTATCAGCTTCACTTTAACATTTGTTAGTTCATCTATAAAATTACTTGTATTAAAATACCTGTTTTCAGAGTTTTGGTCTGACACATTTCCTGCTTGGTTTGCAGAGTTTGTACTTCATAAATATTTTATTTTGCATTAATTTTACAGTTTATTCCATAGTGAGATTAATCTTAAAATTTCTGCTTTAAGAAGCTTTGATTTCTTTATCCTAAATGCATCCTTCAGATAAAAGAAACAGACATCCTTAATGATCCCCACAGGGTTTGCTATGTTTCACCCAAATGGAAGGAAATATTTATTTCGTTTTATATACCAGCAAAACCGGAGGTGTTTCTGTTTCATGGTAGGAGCTGCTTGAAACTGGACAGCCCTTAAGTTTGCCTTCACGTTGGGAGGCCAAGCTAAATCCAAGCTAAATCCACAAGCATCTTGCTTGACAAGCTGATTTGGAGAATAGTCACAGAAAACTGATTTGTCTCCTAACAGGATCTCTCCTGTAGCAAATGTTTGGTACATTTAGCGAACGTGTGACTGTTCCTCTCTTCTCCTGCCAGCAGCAGAGATTTGCCCTCAGTGGCTCCCTGCCTGCCCTACCCCTAGCACAGCTGTCTGGTGAGCATGGAGTAGACCTGCTACATCCACCCTCCTCTGTTTCACAATGTTTCCGAGTCCTATTTACAGAGGCAGATATGCAGTGTCAGTATAAATGCCGTGATGTGCAACTAGCAGACAGGCTGAGTGCCTGATCAGGTATAGGAAGGGGAAAAGCTGTAATACAAAATACTAGAAAAAAAAATGCAGGTTGAGATTTTCCATCAGGAAATCCTGTCTGGAATAATGTAATAACAAATGAAGAAATATTTTCCCAGAGTTACCAATAATTTATATCTTTGAGAAAACCATTAGCTTAATTCACGGTTAAGACGAAGATACTGTGTTCGGTCAGTAAATAATTTATTTCTTGTAAAAGCTGGTTATGCATGGCAAATGAAATACAGAAGAAATTCAAGTCCCAGAGAGGTAGTCTAGTCCAGCAACAGTTGCCTCCGCTAGGAAACGCAGTCCTAGAAACTTTTTGTATAATAAATTAATTATTTAAGTGAAGCTGGTAAATATTTAACAGTGAAAAATAGCAGTATTTGCAACTGTACAGTAAAACATTAAAATATTCATGGGGCACAAGTCTGACTTAAACTAACTCTTCCTGGTACTCACAAGTACCAAGACCATCATCAGTCCTTCTTCCCAAGGTGCCCATGGGTGAAACGTGTGTTCCTGGCCACTGGGGCTGTGCTTTAAAGGAGTCCCACTGGCACAGCGGCTTCTTGCTGGGGAAGGAGCCTTGCTTTGTAAAATGTTGCCTGATGTGTTGTTTGCTAGAGCAAGGGCTGCTAAATATTTGGTTATCTTAAATGAACATCTCTGAGCAGTTAGATCTGGCACTGCGTTAGAGGCTCAGAAACGTAAATCATTCACTATGAAAATATTGTTATCAGCTTTGCAGGAATGGCTACGTTAAATAAAACAGGTATCAACAGCGTTCCCAGCCCTACCATTGTCATACCAGCCCAGAGCTCCTGTGCTTCAGGACTACGCTAGAACACTTTGAATCCGTTTCTGCAAGACCTCCACCATTGTCACCTCCAGAACTAATAGTTTCAGTTTTACTAAGAAATAATGAAATCTCCAGAAACAGAGGAAAAAAAAAACAAAACTATTTTTTGACTAGAAACCCGTATGTAATTTGGGTTGATGCCTGAAAATAACCACAATACTCTTTTATTTTTCCTTTAAGAGGTCTCCTCTAAAGCACGGTCTAATCTTGCCTTGCACACGAGAACAAACAGTGCTGTGTGTTTCACATCCTGTTAGACAACTCTGAAAATCTGCAGTACAGTTGCAATCTTGAAAACATGTTCTGGTCCCTTCTGGGACCTCTGTACAGCAGGGTGGATAATACTTGTCTCTGCTTTGAAGGTAACAGTTCACTGTGCTGCTGCCTTGCATTTATGTAGTAATTTATGGTGACATGCACACCGAGTTCTTTAAATTATTACATGAGCTGCAGAATAACAGTTAATCAGATGTAGGGTCTGGCAATACCTTTTTAGCAGTGTCAGCAAACTGCTGAAAACAGTTTATTGACAGAGTGCTAGAGAGACTCATGAGGAAAAATGCACGTGCTAAAGTCCGTCTTCGCGTAATATTGCCATTTTGACAGCAAGCAAACATCCTTTAGGAGGATGCAGTTATAACAGATATTGGCGTTCAGTCTGATAAAATAAACTATAGCAGTTTAATATACCTTACGCTGATACAATTCTATCTGCAGGAGTAGAGTAACCGATCACGCCTTTTTCAGGCACTTGCTGAGAGAAGTACAGCTCTGTTATCAAGAAGTCTTTACTAAATGAGATATGGCCAGGAATTTGAGCACTTCCTGAATTTAACCAACTCCTCTAATAAACTCATTTTACAGTAGAGAGGACATGGAAATTGGTGCAATTAGCAATTGCATTTCTGGCTGCCTGCCCAGAAAAAACTGTGAATCAACAGCCGGAACAATGATTTCCACCCATATAAGTTCAGAGCACCTCTCTCGGTGCTCTTTTAAAACCCCTCCAGGAGGGTACTGACCTCTGAGTCAGCGTCTAAACCCAGCTAGCACGTGTCCCCAGTGGGAGACCCCTGCAGAGCCAGTAAAACCCTGCCCCGAGTTCTCCTGATGTTCTGGGTATATCCTCCTCTGCGCTTTGCTGTTGTACCAGCTTCTTCTCTCCTGTGTCCTCTCCTTTTGGATTTATTTTAAAATGAACTGTATCTGCCTTTGGGCCTCCAACCCACCCAATAGCACAGGAAATAATAGGCAGCAAAGTGCCTTTGTTGCAAAACTGTTTGCTGACCCTCCTGCCTGTGTCTGGGGAAGAGCGGGGCTGTGTGTGCAACAAGCAGTGCTATTCACGTCACTCTCTTCCATTCAGCAGTCAGGAGGATAACATACCTTTCAAAAGAATGCATTAAACCTGTAAACCTGTCCTTCTTCATCTAATGGTCAGGTGCACGCTTTTCAATGAAGAATCTGCTCAGCTGTGGCTCTCTTTTCCTTTTTTTTTTTCCTGGTTTGGGTTAAATTGAGAATGAGTTCTCAGGAAACGGCTGCTGTCATAAGGAGCCACACAGCACACCACACAGTCCCACCAGCATCCCTGTACCAGCTTTTATGCTCATCCCACTTCTCTCCTTCACCTAGTTAAGCAGGCAGAAAACTATTTGCTTTCTAGGTGCTGGGTTAGTTTCTTGCTGGCTTAGAGAGCAGGCCTAGTTCACTGAGGGTTCAAACAAGCACTGGAGGTGGCAGGAGCAAGCTACTGGGAGCAGGGAAAGGAAGATGGGAGCAGGCTGTCCTTTCATGGACAGCCTGCAGTTAGAGCCGCGAGCTAATGCCAAATAGTGGTGGTTTCACTACTGCTCCTACCCGCGTCCTCCATCCCTCTTTCTTGTGCTGAGTCCAGCAATGGAGCAACTCCTGTGAGAGCTGATGCAGCTGGCTGATCTAGACAAAAAACTATTCATTTTTATGGCACAGTTAGTTTTCTGCTGTTATCAGTCAGATGAACAGAATTGCCCTGTGGCCACACAGCCACTAGATGCAGTGTAAGGAAAGTAACGTAAATGGGAAACATGGACAGCAAATAGCTCATAGATTAGCTCAACTGTAATACTGGACTGCACCTTAACAAGTAGCTATACCAAGTCAGCTATCCTGCTGTTAGACTAGATAGTTTGCTTTCCTACCTGTGCTCTTCTGCTCTAACAAACATATTTTTAGTGCAGGAAGTGTATTTTTATCTCCTTTATTCTGTGCTAGTAGAGCTGCACTACAGCAGGCAATTTCAGCCTCTTCTGATTTGTGCACTGCTAGTGGAGACGCACATCTAAATCTATCGACTTCCACCCCGTTATGGCTTTTATGGACCTGGGAAGTTGTTCACAGTGGCAACAACCATAGATTGAAATATACTGCACAGCAGAACTGCTGAGGATCACCCAAGTCCCGTAAGACTGGCGAGAGTGTTTGGCATCATTTCCTCCTCCTATTTTTTTTTTTAATTTTATTTCTCACCCAGGATAATAAAATCAGAGTAGATTACGGACAGCAAAGCAACTGAACAAAGATGGAAACTTGAGCTAAAACCTCCTCACTCGAGTTTCTTAACTGACAGCACTGGACAAATTACTGAGACAGGGCTTCCCATTTTCTTTATGTGTGAGTAGGATGTCCTCAAAGGAGATAAACGATAACATAATCTCTTACAAGAGTAATGTAGGATCCTTATTTACATGTCAGTATAACAAATCTGAGTTTGCACTAGTAACTGTGCCTTCTCTTGGCTTTCAGAAGTCCCTCTGTGAGAGATGGTGGCTCCTCCTTCCCATCACTGCAGAAGGCAGTGCTGGATCTTAGTGAAATACAGCCTCCCTTCTTTCTTCCCTCCTCCCCCTCCTGTTTATTTTATTTTATTTTATTTTATTTTATTTTATTTTATTTTTTCATTTCATTTCATTTCATTTCATTTCATTTCATTTCATTTCATTTCATTTCATTTCATTTTTTTGTTTTAAAGAGCTTTATTCCAAGATCTGGTTCACAGCCCAGTCCCATAAAAAACTGAGTCAATACAATTGTCAAGGCTGCAAAGAGAGGAGTGTGACTGAGTTAAATGGTAGGCAGGAATTCCTTAAACTGCCGAACCCTCATTCTTCATCAAGCCTAAAGTCCAGACTGGCACATCAAGTACATCTGTCACCTGAAACAGCACTTTTGGCTTAAAATATTTATTTACATACCTTCTGGCCCATATCTTGCCGATGCTTGAGAGGAATCACTACTGAACAGGTCATACATTTTTCCTCTTAAATATAGAGATATGTTGAATCCTCTTCCTTTTGTATGCTTTTCTGCAAGATCGTAGAATCTTTGTATGTGGAGGGGAAGGACATAGTAACAAATAATTCAATGTAGTCATGGAGTCATCGACTGGAGACCTCGTGTATCTCATGTAACAGGGTCTGGGGTGGCAGGCATATGAGGGAGTTTTATGAGGGAAAACATGGCAAGAAGTAGAAAAGTTTTCAAAGGAAAAGCTTAAACAAGTTTACAAATAAAAAGCTTATTCAAGGTGATTATATCTCAGTGGCCAGATTTCTGAACTATATTCCCAGGAGAGAAGTACCTGAAGTGTTTTATTCAGCATCTGGGCTGCAGCAATCCCAAACATAGGTCCTGAAGGCCTAGAGAAGAAAATTTCTCTAACCAGAAGTAAAAGAAACAAGATGAAAGCTTTAGCAACACACCAATTGCAAACGTATCCAAATACTGTTTGTTTTTTTTTTTTTAATATATATCTTGTTTTCCTAATTTTGTAAAGTACATCAGAAGGAATGCGTCTGCTTGTAGAGAAAATGCCTTTTCCCACCCCCCCACCCCCCAGTGGCACACTGCAAGATCTTACCTTTTAATGCCTTGCAGGAGTTAGTTTGATGATTCCTTCTGACACCCTGAAGCTCCAAGACCCTACAAAGCAGTAGTGAAAGGATTAAATAAACTACTCACTGTGGAAAATACTCACTGTGAAAAAGCATGGAATCAGAATAGCAGGCACCTAAGGTTTCTGTGGCTATTGCATGAGAACGACAGATTTGTCCTGTCACCAGTGAAGGACTGCATACTATTTTCTTTTCTTCTTTGAACAAATGGGCGCACGGCCAATGATTTACCAGTCTCAATTCTAGACGTGTGGAAGCCACTTAGTTGTCACAAAGACTCAGACAAAGGCAGGCAAAAGCTTTGCAAACAGTCTCAGGCATCCCTATTTAGAATGGAGACTGCTAATGCTTCATTATCTAATGAAATAAACTCTTAGTTATCATGGGATATAATAAAGTTTTAATCTGTGGAGTATTAGAGGATAAATAAAAGCTCTGGCTGGGGAGTTACTGAATGATCAAGAATTTCCAGTATCCTGTTTTCTAAGTGCCATTCAAAAAATGCAACCTTAAATTCCACAGCAACTCAGCTTACCCCCCTCCGCCCCGAATATTATGATGTATACATGACTTGACACAAAAATGTGCCGATTCTTACCTGACAGCATATTGGTACATGCTGTAGCATGTAAATTCATCTCTGTTGACATGTCACCCTTCTTCAGCATGATTTTATTCAAACAACCATACAGTGTGTGCTTGCATGTGCATTTGTACTTACGAGAAACTAGTTCCCCTAGGACTTTACTCTGCTGATTTTGCACTTGGGAGCTGTTCCTTAAAAGAATTCATATGCCACATTGTGAACCAGGGTGTTGAGCCCTATGAGGTTCACACGAAAAAGAAGCAGAGCCCCAGCGATACTTTTTGGTGAGCGGTTTCCAGAGAAAAGCAATCAAGGGCCGGTGGTGCCTCATTGTGCTACCTGTCCCTTGCGCCGGCGCAGTGATGAAGTACAGGCAAATCCCAAACCACAGGAGTCCTGCTTCGAGCAGCCCCTGGGGCCCCCAGTAACCCACAGGGCCATCACGTGGCACAACTGCTGGACAACAGCTAGCGTGCGTCTGTTTTTCTGTAGCCTGCACACAAGTGGGACTTGAGCTACCAGATGCTGCTCACACCTGCAGAAGAGTGAAAAGCCAAGTGAAAGTGTGTGTGTAGGGCGATTCCTACAAACCCCAGGGTTTCACAACAGAGCCAGGAAGGAGCACTGGCGCTGAGGCTGCTCCTCGGCTCTGTCCCAGACTTCCCATGTGACTGCAGGCTGCTTGCTTTCATTTCTGGGTGCCTCTGAAATATTCCTGTGTGGGAACTGGGTGCCAAGACGGCCCAGAGAGCTAAGTCGGAGCTCAGAGACACAGAAGGGCCTGTCCTACAGTATGCGTGTTTCCAGCCCGGTGGCTTTGTCTGATGCAAAATCGCTCCTCACATTGCCTAACTGTCCTGTCACCTTCAGTAACAGTCGTGTTTGGGGCTGACCATTTCCTCTCAGACTGGTGAGCTCGCCGCCACTTCAGACCCGCGTCAAAGGACTTTACATGTCACTTACAAACAGGCAGTTCCTCACCCCTGCTACAAAGACCCTATCTGCACTACAAAACGAACAAAATCAACCCAGATACAACAGCGTGGCTCCTCTGCACTGGTTTGTCTCCTTGAGGATGCAGAAGGGACCCGTAAGCTGCTCGGCACTGTGAGGCAGCTTGGGGCTTTCCGTCTGCCTGAGCGGCGTGGCTGGCCAAACCACAGGGGCAATGCTCTGCTTCTTGTATTGCCAGAGCATACCTCTATGCCTTTATACCCAACTGTATGTGAGTATCATCCAGCAAAACCGCCCAGAGAAAAGCTTCGCTGGTGTATTGCCACTGTGCAGGAACTGCTAATGGCACATAGTCAAGTGCTAAGTTAAAGTCAGGCTATATTGCAAATCAGGATAAAATTACCTTTTTGTTAACAAACTGTGTAAAATTACCCAGTTCAGCTAACCTTGAATCCCTCCTAGTTTCTGGGGAGTTTATGTCCCACATTCCCTGAACTATATAACAAGATGATTGCTATAATATTTTATTTTGGTTGTGTGCACATGAAATAGGGCAGAGTGTTAATACAGACGAGAGGGTGCAGAGCAGCAGCTGTTACACTTCCAAAGAGCATTACTGATCTTTTTATAGTTGGCTGCAGTTGGCATCATGGCTAAATAGAGTCTCACTCTAAAATATATTCCACCCGGCCTGTGCAGCCTTAAAGCCATGCGTTGCTGGGAGGAGAGAGGGCCATAGGAAGCGATGAAATGCCAGAAAGGCAGTAAAAGCATTGGGTATGTTTTCTTCCTTTAACCTGTACCCATTACAAGAAGCAGTCTAGAAAGACCAAATGCCTCTGGAGAACAGTGACAGTGAAACCTCTAAAATCACCGTTGCTGCTTTTACACTGGGTGCCACTGTGGTGCTGCTAGAAGCTGGGTAACAGTAGCTGCGCAGTGAAAAACATTGGTGAGGAGCATCACACACCAAAGCCCCTTCAGGGGCCTGATCAGGAGTTTCCAGAGCTTTCAGGAGAGTGCTTTACACCAGCAGGACACTTGCGACTAAGATAATAACAAAGCTGGGTTTGGGGGAAGCTCATTCAGAACTCAGGAGTGTTGGGGATGATGACAGCTGAAGGTGAAATTTGTAGCAGCACAGACCTCCCAGGCAAAACCTCTGCACCTGGGATACTCCAGTGCGTGAAAAGCCACTTCCTTCCTCCACCTGCTGGAGATATGGGATGAGATACAGGATTTGTTTCTTCCATATGCCTAACATTTCTGTCAGCTACAAATACTGCCAGGCTGTGGAGCTGAAGTCACACATACTAACTAATTTTACCTGAAGTATGCGAACTGTTGCCTAGCTGGTGTTGCCTGGGTGTACTTTGTGCAGGGAAACTGGGACCGGTGCTCTACAACATCCCCCACGATGTCATCCCCAGTGCTGCCTCCATGCATTCCTTCACCGTGCTTCACAGGAGGCACTCTCCTTCTGCTGTGATGAAAAAGTAAAGAGGCGTGTGATGTGCTCCACGGTTTCTGCACCTGCTGAAGATGCTGGCAAGAGTTTGAAAACTGATTGTGGGAAACACAGGCAGAGAAAAGAAGTCAGGCAGAAATGCAGTGACCCCATCTCCTACAGCTCTTTATGCATATGTGGTCCTAAATAAAATTAATGTCTGAAAACAGCTTTTCCACATTGGCTAGCCAAAAGAATCTGGTGAAGATGCACTGTTGCACACCTTGTGAACAGCACTAGGGTAAGACCTGGAGAGCAGGAAGGAGGCACCATCCCCGTTCTGGAACAGGGATTGCTCCTGGGAACGACACTGTGTGTCTCTGCCAACACGCCATGCACCTTCCCTTGAGCAACAGGGCAGTTCAACTAGAGATTATTCCAAGGAAACTCCTTATCTTCTGCCTTTATTTTTTTTTTAAACGATTGATGTGACATTGTGCCCAGTTTTGCAGTTTCCAGCCGCTGTCATAACGCCTTTGTTTGTGCTCACACTTGAGGCAATGATGGCTGAGTGTGGTGACAAAAGACGACAGTCATGGTGGCACTGCAAACAGAAACACACACCATGGTGCTGCTGCACCCGTGTAGTGGGTTTACGTGGCTAGGCTTTGGTAACAGGGGGCTGCAGGGGTGGCTTCTGTGAGAATGATCCAGAAGCTGCCCCACGGTAGATAAGGGGCAGTTTCAGCTGACTCCAAAGGGCCCTGTTGCTGCCCCCACTCTGCGTCTGTTTTGCCCGTGACGGTAATTGTTGAGTGATCTCCCTGCCCTTATCTCAACCTTTGAGCCTTTTTCATCGTATTTTCTTCCCCTTTCCCTTTGAGGAAGGGGAGTGAGAGGGCGGTTGTGGTGGACCTCAGCTGCCCACCTGAGTGAAACCACCACAACCCTTCTTTTGAACAGCCTTGCAGCAAACTCACCACTTCTCTTACCTTCTCTTACCTCTAAGACCTTAGGACAGCCTGCCAGGTAATGAAGATATGATTGTAAAAGAGGGAAAATGTGGTTTCCTAAGGATACGCGGCCTGGCTAAGATGGCAGTAGAGAGCTGCTGTGGTCACCACTGCCTGGAGTCACCCTCCGTCTGGGACTGCAGTTGTCTCTTAGAATAACACACACGTTTGCTCTTTGGCCTGTGTCCCGTGGCATGGAGAAACTTCCAGGGGATGGGGAAGAAAACCTGTCAAGGAGAAAAGTCTTAAATCTCCCAAGCAATATCGATAAGACAAGCTTGGTCAAATGCAAAAGAGAGGAGAAAGAATCTACAGGACTAAAAGATAATGGAGAAAGAGATAAAACTACCAAAGAAAAGGAAAGAGGAAGACCTTCTGACAACAAAGGGGAGGATTAGACTAAAGAGGTGACAAGGGTGTGCACTTGATAAATGGGGCCCAAGTCAGATAGAAAAATAACCCTGCCAGAAAGCAAAGCAAAGGAGCTGAGTCTGAATAATGGGGAAGAGAAAGAGCTGCGCTGTAAAATGGGTGAGAGGGAATACGAAGCACTGTGAAGGTCTGGGGTCATAGCTGCACGAGGCAGGCAGCCGGGGGCACCGGCCAGGCTGGAGGGCAGGGGCAGTACCTGGGAGGAGGCAGCTGGGACAAGCCCATGTTTGCAGAGAGGAGCGAGGCAGCACGCAGGGTGGTGTGAGTCTGCTTATCCGGGGCTGCTGGGGCAGGGAGAGAGGACAGGCGGGCAGGAAGACGGGGTGCTTTTCTATGCAAGCATGCAAAGCTTCAGTGTAATCCAGACAGCAGGAAATCATGCCGTGGGCTTACAAAAGTCAGGATAACCCACGGAAATAATGCCAACTGCGTTTGTTATGTGGCATTTTCTTTCTCTGTCTCTTCTTCAGTGCAGTTTTAAATAGCAAAGGAATATGAGTCAATTCATGCACGGAAGAGAATTACTTCATTAAATGGCATAGTAACCACGGTACTCCCCAGCTCTGATCACCAGAAACTGCTGACTTAATGATCAACTGCAAATCCTCAGCTCAGGTGGAACTTCCCCCTTCCACCTAAATGTTAAAGCTGAAAATCTTCCAGACTGTACAGGGGGCCTGAGTATCTTTGAAATAAAACACCCCAGAAAAAAAAATGCCACCGCAAAACAAAATGACTTTGTTGCAACTGCCAAAATACTGGAGACCAGTAGCCCCTTGTCTCTAAAACTAACCAGAAGAGAAGACAGGAAACATTTAGAATGAATGGTGAAGACCGAAGCCTGAGCACCAACCCCGGCATGTACCAAGCACACGCCTGAGCCACAGAAGGGACGTGCAGGGCGGCCAGCTGAAGAAGCCTGCAGTGCACTCAGAGATGAACGCTTGTGGGGTTTAACAGCACCAGGGAAGCCAGGAGAGGAGAAAGAAAGCGGATCTATGTTCACATTGATCGCAGGCATCCGACCTTACCAGGGAAGTTCTGTCTCTTTCCATTGCCTTCTGGCTTAGAACCATCAGAGCACAATTTGCTTCACACTTGGATTCTTTTCTCAACAACCCTAGGACATTAGCTTAAAAAAAAAAAAAAGAGAGATGAAAAATTGAGATTCTTATAAAATCTACTAATTTCAGCAGTTCAGGCACTAAGATACCAAATATTGCGATACAGAAACAGAAATCTTCTGGTTGTCGTTTGTTTACGCTGGGGCAGGAGGAAGACTGTGTCACATGCAGGGGGTGACAGCTTAGGAGTCAGCCAAGCAATGGCAGAAAACAATGGCTTAACACTGCCTGCTAAGACCAAGCAGTCTAACAAAGGTAGACACGGAACTATTGGAACTTTTCTGTTTATTATTCAATGCTATTAAAGATGTGGCCCCTTTGCTACATTATCACCTGCCTTCCCTTGCCAGCACTGCTGTGTGTACATATTCTGGCTGCACCATAGCGGGCTGGCTATAGGTAAATGGGTACTGTACAAAACTGAAGTAAATAGGGCTCTGTCTTTTTCCTTAGCTCTTCCCTTCTCACCTCCCTTTCTTCTTTTTATCTATCTACAGAGATAAGAGTTTCTTCCTTTGCCCATGCTGTGAATTAATTACACATTACTGGGAGTTCAGGTAACCCAATAATTTTATATATACAAGCACCTGCATCAACAAGTGTTCTAAAATCCTTCAATAAAGAAAAAATATCTCTAAGGATAGGATAGGACTCTTCTAGAGACCTCATTCAGAGCATGCAAATAAGCAAAGCAACAGGATGAACTCAGTTAAATAAATGCTTTAAGCTCTTCCACAGCATCACACTCTACAAAACCAGAGAGGGCACAGAGAAAATAAGGCAACAAGGATTTACTTAAGCCTCAGGTTTGCTGCCACAGGAGTTTTTGAGACTGCCCACTCACTTCAGAAGCAAAATGACTGACAGATGCATGCAACCTGCCATTCTCAGGGTATCTCCAAGCTCAAAGGCAAGCTCAGGTTTCACAGTGTCTTAGTTCAACTCTAAATATCCGTGCTCCTTCCAACCAGCCTTACCTGTCTCCGCGTAGCATCCCCCCTATTACCTTTTCCTTTCCCCCTTCCTGACACCACCCCTGCCATTTGCTCTTATCTCCTTCCCACTCCCAAATACTTGATCTTCCCCCCTCTGAAGGTAGGGAGCCAGCTGCCAGCCATCAGACGTACTCTACTTTTGCCCCTTTGCTATGTCTGGATCCCCTCTGAACCTGGACATCTCACCCCAAATCTGTTCCTGTTGGGACTTAGCAAATGCAGACCCTTGATCTTTTCATATGCATTTGCGATGCTCTTGTGCCTCCCCCACTGCTGCTTTCTTCGAGGCTTTTTCTGTGTCTGAAGCTCTTATCGACTCTTCAGGACCGAATACACGAATGGCACCATGAGGTCTTGAAGTCCCGTCTCACACCTCCCAGGAAATGGCTTACTTTATCAACTCACATCCCCCTCCTAAAGGCAAGGCTTGAGTCAGGAGACACTAAGTAGTTCCTTGCTGTTAAAAACAAAGAAAGGCAGGGGTTTAATTTTCAATGACTAACATATTGTGTACGTATAGATGTTACCAAATCCCAGCCAAACAAGCCAGTCATCTTTCAGAAAGGACACAAACGCTTGTCAGACCACATTTATTTTAACACCACGGAAGACCTGTGCATGCAAGACTGGACTTTACTTTGTGATCTGAAATAACCAGTGATAACTACTGGCCTGCATGACCAGCGTCCTGTACAGGGGTTTGGTGTCACCAGGATCTGACGCTGCTCTGGGACACCCCTATGAGCAGAGGATGATGTGCAGGGTCCTGTGAGGAGCAAAGGTGACGCAGCAAGGACGTCCTCAGCACGTCACCGGGGCCCTGGCAAGATGCTGAACACCCACGATGGACAGGCAGCTCAGATTTCTCAAGAATAAGCTTCAACACATCTGCAAGCAGTCCCAAAGTGAGGACAATATGCAGCTCACCTCCTCAAACTCTTCCTTTTTGCAGCTGTGGGGACCAGAAGCACAAACACTGCTAAATAACAACTTTAAATTATGAACATGAGATCACAGTGAGATCTTAGAATATTACTTAAAAGTGTGGACGTGCCTAAAAACGTAAATCCCAGTGTACATACATCGGGAAGGACTGAAAAACCTCTAAAAACGTTAAGAAGTTGTGAAGAGCACTGTCAGAGGAGTTATACAGTAACTAGAAGCAATGGGGGGGGGGGGGGGAATGAAGTGTTCATTCTAAAGGATTCCTTTTAGGCAGAAAAAAAACCCAAACACTTGAAAAGCCAAGGCTGGCATGCATTAATGATTTTTGCTATCAGGGCTCTGATAGAGAAGCTGGAAATCATAAGGAATTTTCATGTCAACAGAAGCTCTGGAGCAAATGCAGTTTTGCAACCATAAAGGTATCTATGGCCTACTAAATGTATATGGATGCAAAACTCGTCAGGGAAAAGGAAACTCTGCCGAATCTAGACAGAGTGCTTTTTCTCACAGCAGGAGGCACACCGTGATACCTGGCAGGCATCACTTCTAGCACATCGGTGGAATGAAACTCTGTGGGAGCTGTGGTGAGCACTAGGAGGGGAGAAAGCTGGCAAGAGAAAACAAAAGAGGGGTCTTCTGTGCCATCCTGCTTTCCTGTGAGGCAGCAAAAGACTTGTACTTTATTCTCATCCAGCAGCACGCTCCTTTAGATTTAGAGCACCGACCCCTTCCTTGCTTTTCTTCAAGCTTACAAACCTTGCAAACCAGGCCAATGCGGAAGGGCAACTACCAGAATCCTAGAGAGGAAATTTGTGTGCAATGCTCAGAGCAATGGCTTTGGTCTTGCCTCCGAACCACTCTGCTCCCCCGTTCAGCACACACCTGTGTTCAGCACAGACTCATCAACAAGATGCACCAAAGCACCAGCCAAAACAGGAAAGGAAATTCAGGCGTGGAGCATGGAAGTGATCAGCACCACAGGTGTGCAAGCAGTCAACGCAGACAGCACCTTCACACGGCTGTGTCAGCCCCTCGCCATTAACGTGTGTGAATGTGTACTAAAAATACAATCTGCATGTGGGTAATTCAGTGACTGAGCATCAACTACAAACCCTGGAGTCTGCATTTGTAACCCCGTATCCAGGACCCCAACCCATTTTGCCTATTGATTCAGACACAGTGACACCGGTGTACCCATCCTATTTTACAGAGCTACAAAATACAGACTTCCTGACTGGGTACTGCAGCCAACCACTGTTAACTGTACAGGATCTACTGAAAAAAGAAAACAGTACGTGCAAGTTGTCTCTCTTCTACTGTGACAAAGCTTACTTTTCTCCTTTTTATGGTCTATACATGTTGTATCCATCAAGGCTTTCAGGCCTGGGAAATGTCGCTGGTCTTCTCCCACCATGGGAAGCGCGTTGGCTGCTGTTACAAGACAGTTGTTGGAACACCTCTGGTACGTGAAGTGCAGGGGAACCGCTTCTGGCCCGCAGGGTATCGCAACAGCGACAGCCGTCAGAGATCAAAGAGCGAGCCCATTTCCAGATTTATGGGTTGGGAATAGCTCTGTTAGCTCCGGGTACTCGCTCTTTCCTAGGTATATACTCAATACACATCGATAAAGTCACAGTCTTAACGGGAAGTCTGACACTGGCACCACCGCACTCTGGGGAGGTCTGTCCCGGTTTTGCCCTCATCCAGCCCAGCACCGGCTCCAGGTGCCGGCAGCCCCCACAAGCACCCCCATCACCCCGTTTCCATCCCGGCCCACTTGGCGGCTCCTTCTCCCCCTCACAGCCGTCCCAGGGCTGCCGGTGATCCACGACGGGGAATCCACATCCGTTAGGCAGAGCGGGCGGCTGCCGGAAAGCACGCACTTTATCGCTTGTACCTGAAAGAGCAAACCCTACAGCACCGCCACCCCCGGTGTACCAGCGCCCAGGTGAGGGCACGCCTCGCCCCAGCCCAGCGTGGTGCCCGGACCCCTCACCTGCCTCCCGCCGGGCCGGGGCCGCCTTCCACCGCCCCCCGCCCCTCAGCCCCCCTCCCCGGCTATAAAGCCCCGCGGGGGCCGTGCCCGCCCCGGCTCACCGCCATGGCCACGCTGCGCTTCGGGGAGCCCTTCCCGGCGGGGAGGTGGCCCCGTGAGGCGGCGGCGGGCGGTGGCGGTGTCGGTGGCGGCGGGGGGCCCGGGCCGGGCTCGCCTCCCGTCACGGCGCTGCCCCGCGGGGCGGCGGAGCCGGCGGAGGGGGCGCCGGCGGCGCAGCGTCGGAAGCGGACGAGCTTCACGGCGGCGCAGCTGGAGACGCTGGAGTCGGTGTTCCAGGACACCATGTACCCCGACATCCACCTGCGGGAGAAGCTGGCCGACGCCACGCAGATCCCCGAGTCCCGCATCCAGGTGAGGGGCAGCCCGCTCGCCGCCGCCGCCGCCACGCCGCCTCCCGCGCCCCCGCCCCTCACCGCCGCCCTCTCTCCGCAGGTCTGGTTCCAGAACCGCCGCGCCAAGTCCCGCCGCCAGCGGGGGCCGCCCCGCCCCGGCCCCGGCCCCGGCCCCGGCCCCCAGCCGCCGGGCTACCCGCGGCCGCCCCACGCCGCCCCGCTCCGCTTCGCCGCCCCTCAGCAGCCCCGCCGCCCGTTGTGCGGCGCTGCCCGCCACAAGGAGGACGGCTGCGAGTGGCCGCCGCCGGCCGCCGCCGCCTTCCCGCCCGGCCCCGACTTCGAGGGCTGCCCCCCGCGGCAGCACGGCGGGGCCGAGGGCGCCTTCGCGGGGCCGCCGCCGCCCGCCGGCCCCTACCCGCCCCCGCGCGGCCTCTGCGGGCGGTACTCGCCCCTCTCGGAGGCGGACGACAGCGGCGGCTTCTCCGAGCCGGGCTCGGAGTGGGAGGAAAACGCCCTCGGCGCCTTCCGAGCCCTCTGAGCGCCGCCCCGGGAGCCTCCCTCGGCCTGCTGGGACTCACGCGACGCCGTCGTGGTCGTAACGGAACACCGCGCCCTGCCCTGCCACTGTTGCACTTTATTCCGGAGTGACAGACTTCACCTATTTATTTAAGGGAGAGAGGGGTCAGCTTCACCCGCCGATGGCAGCTTTCTACGTATTGAACGTTTTCTGTTGGCACGTTTCCAGTTTCTATTTAACCTTCCTTAGCCAAAAAGCTAACCAAATCCGCTGTTTTGGGGGGTGGGGGCTGGTCTGTCGTTACTTTTTGAGAGGAAAAATAAAAGTTTACGTTTTTGCTCTGTGCTGCTTGCGAGCTGGGAATTGTGTTCACGCCTCTGGCAGGAATAGGGTTTCTCACCTCGGAGGTGCTGGAAATCCCCCTCCCAGGTGAGGTCCTGGCACGCCAGGGCTGCAGTTTGGAAGAAGAGACCTAATGGGACTGAAGGGCAATTTATGAAAAATGTCTGATCTCTGTGGTCAGTATTCACTTTACTTTACAATTACGCTTTTCCCTGAATGAAAATGTAAAGTTGCAACCTAATTAATGAAAAAAATACATCTCGAACTGCCTGCTGGCTCAATCAAACAACAGCATCAACTCCGACACTTAAGGCAAGGTTAATGTGAAACTAGAAAAAGACTACAATAATATTTTGTGAACACTGTAAAAGCACATTATTCACACTCAAAGCTAAAGTGTTTTTAGTGTTCACAAAATATTATTGTAGTTTTTTTCTAGTTTCAAAACTGAATCTGTCTGGTGCACCAGTAGGTTTTTATGAGCACCACATGACAAGGCTAGGGGTGGGAGTAAACAGCAAGAGGATGGTTCTTTTTCCCTGAGTTGGCTGTAGATCATGTTAGTTACTGTCAGGCTAAGCCTTTGTGCCTTAAATTAGGCCTTGACACTTTCTCTGTTCAAATGAAAAGCGTGGTGGCTGGGGACCTTTCTGTCCTCTTTACCAAACAGATGGTAACCCCACAAAACACAGGAACTGCAGGGACCGCTACAGCGGTCTGTTACATTACAAGAGGTAAATGTCCACGGCTAACTCAAGCAAAATTACTGTTTAGTATTTTGGAATACGCCTTGTAAGTTTTGTAGGTATCTTTTAAAATAGCTGCTCACCTTGTTCTCCAGCACATAACATTTCATTTTCAGAAATTAAATTAACTTCGGTTGAAAAATGACCTGAAACGATCCACCAAACGTTTGCATTTTTGTGAAATATATCAACTCTCATAGGTCAATTTATTCAGTTACAAATTTCACTGAGAATAAAAGATTTATGCATTTCTCTTAATTAACAGAACAAGTTTAGCTAAATATAAACTCTGCACTAAAGTTTTGCAGTGGCACAATACCAACACAGAATACAGAAGCATCTTTAAACTATACAAAATTTTAAAATTGAAAATAATCCTGTTTACATATTCTTTATACATTAACATATAAAAGACCTCATTTAATGAGGCATCTAAAAGAATGAAAAACATCTCTACACCTATCTTTGAAAATTCATATCTGGAAACGATTCATTACACAGAAGCTTTACAAGACTATTTAAACAAACCAATACATACTTTTTACAAGATTAACATTCCAAAATTTACTCATAGGCAGGTTGTCACTTTTTATTTTTGCAGTTTACCTCACTGGTTATATTTCACTATAAAAATCTTCATATTTATATATGTTGGATATTGTTGGATAACCAGTAATCTAATTCAAAAGTTGTGCAAAACAAACAAAAAAGTTGGAAAAACTGTATGTTTAACCAGTCATGTATATAAAATACCAACTAAAACACTTCCTTTGCCCCATGTAAAGGAAAAAAACATAACGACTTTCTGAAAAGTTACATTTTTATATTCCTTCATTAGACTCCTTATATAAGTTATGATAAATTAAAAGTTCCAATAAGACGCTGACTGATCTATAGATCTGCCCAACATCCCCTAGTTTGCAACTTCCGTTCACTGTCCATATCCCACTGCTGCTTCTTCAGATCAGGAACACTCAGCTTGTGCTGTCACCGTACTAGCTGAAGGGTGCAACGGCAACTCTCGGATACCTACAGGAGTGTAGCTTTAAGGAACAAAGACCTGCCATATGGCTAACTGATGTGAGCCATTTCCTCTTCATCATTTCTAACATACTAGGAGAGCCAACGAGAAGAGGTGGGCAGAATTAATCTGAACTTTTAAAACTAAGTTCAAATTATATGAAAATATATTTCCAGGTTTATTATAATAAATGCAATTACTAAGAGATTACCAGTTAGCAAAACTATTGTATGTGAATAACAAATGGAAAAATCTAACATAACGTTGGCCAGTAATGCTGGTTTTCTTAAGAAGCAGATATATTTAAAAGGGTCCTTTCTGAGAGGTTTTCTTTTCCCTTATCTTCTGGCAGTTAGGATATTTGGTGAAGCCTATGTAAAGGAGGAGGATTTTCCAGAACTACTTGCTGTACACTTAGAAAATTTTCAGTCTCTGTTGGTATTATTAGCTGCAAAGGCATGTAAGTTTCCCATCTGGCTCAGACCACTCTGAATATGTGCAACATGGATCTCCACATTATTCTGAAAACAACTACAGGGGAAAAGAAAGAAAAAAAAGGATTAAACCTCTTAAGTAAAAGTCACATCTGAGTATTTCTACAAGTTACAAACATAGATTCAGATGAATGAGTGAGTACTACATACTCATGCACCTTAATAAAGACATATGAAAGTAGCACTTGTATAAACAGCTGTGTGAAGTCAGACTTACTGACTTGGGTGTTTTAAAAATGACTATAACATGGTTGGAGTTAATGAAGCAAAAACACGGTGAAAAGATGCTAAAATACCCAAGCTAAGTACACTGAAATGAAAAGATCATCACCTTCTTAGCAGTGTTTATCAGTTGATCCATTCCAACTTTTGACTTGCAGTGTTGATTACAGAGAACTTTCACTAATATTTGGATTTTATTTTTGCTTTTACCAAAATAAAAGCGTGCTATAAAACATTTTTTTTTTTTAATTTTAAATCAAAAGGCCGTCTTACTATCTTTGCAAAAAAAAATTCATGCACGTAGCCTCCCATTATTACGTAGCAGTATGAATATGGAAATTATAAGGAAACACTTGGCATTTAGGTAATTTTTTAAAATTATGTAACTCAGCAGCTATATAACTGAAAAAATCCTGGTCACAAATTCTTGGAGACTGCAGAATACTCAGGAAAAGTATCACCACATTCTTGCTATTTTTATAATGATTCCTCTGGCACCTGCTTCTGACAACTGTTGAAATATGGATACTAGATTAAATGGGCCTTTGATCTGGCACAATACGGCTGTTCTTCTGTTTCTTCATTTAAAATACTGCTAATGGAAGCTGGTCATAAGCTATAATAATTGTCTCATATACCAGCTTTTGATATTTACAGACGAGAGATTGAATAACACTGCAAAACAAATACTGAAATTGTACTGAAGGTGATCTAAAATAACTTCTTGTTAGTTGTCCTGATTTTCTTGCTCTTCATTTTAGTTGTTGTTGTATTGATTTAGCACTTTTTTTTTTTAAAGTTCAGTTTACTTCACTGAAAACGAATTTCACACTCCTTTTAAGAAGCCCCCTTTAAACGGACCTTTCCTATAAGTAAAAGTTACCAGATTAAAACTCTTATAATGACCATTCACCTCTAAAATATATCAACAGTTGCTTGCTGGCACAAAATGTGTAATTAGGAATTAAATATTTAAAAAGTAATACCTGATATTTGAGGAATCTATTGAATTCTTAATGTCATTTAATGAATCCGTTAGTGATTTAAATTCAAAGGAATTCAGGTCACCTCCTTCTGCTAGACACTGTAGGAGAAGAAAAAAAAGGTTCTAATAGTTCAACACAAAGAAACCGACAGAGCTTTAATACTAATTGGAAACTATTTTTACAAACATTTTACCTTAATCTGTAGCAATATTGCTGTGAGTCTAGAGATAAGATCAGTTAAATTTTCACTTTGAACACAAAGCTGTCCTGTTGTTGAGGAATTTGCTTGCCTAACAATCTCCTGAGCTTCCTCTTCACATCTCCGCCTCAGATCTGTTGGTTGGTCTGCAGGTTGGAGGCCTTGGTCTGGAGCAAGCTGTACAGATAAAATAAAGAGAAATGAAGACTAAACATCTCCTTTTGCATTTGGTGCGTGAGTGAAGTGACAAATCATTTCAAAGAGAGTCCACAGGTATATAGCCTGCAGTATTTTCACTTATGTACATGCATGTTTATTTCAAAATTGGCTACTGGCATCAATAAACGCACATACATTCTGATAAGAGAAACAGAGAAAAGAGACAATGAAACTGATAGAGCTGCTACTAGTTTCATTTCCAGGTGAGCCCCACCCATGCCCTATTCCCAGGAAATATTTTTTTTAAACTTAGTTTAAGCAGAAATAGCAAATTCATACAGATTCCAGCAAAATCTTACCTCATAACAATACTGTTGAACTTTATGCAACACTTTATTTAAGTCTTTGTTTAGTTGTTCTAGATCTAGAACAATAGTTGCGTATCTCCTCTGAAACTCAATACTTATTGGCATAGAATAGGATTTCTGTGGAAAAGACAAAAGCATATTAAAATTAATGCAATACTTTACATACATACCTTTTGAACTCATCAGAACAGATTTTCAATTTAAAAATAATACTGAGATATTTGAAATCCCAGTGTCCAATAGAAAAGTGTTAACATGCAAAATCTTAAAACCTAGTAATGCTATTTGCAACTCCAAGTGACAACTGTGTAGTAACTAGCATGCTTTTATTCTCTTCAGAAAGTGCTGTGATAATCTGTGGTGCTAAATACTACAGATGACAACTGTGTTCTGACCTAGTTATTTCACCAGTAGCTGGGTATGACTTCTTTCTACCGAAAGACCTGCATGAACTGAAAATGATCCTGTCAGTAAGAGAAAAGTATAGGACAACATGGCCACAACCACCTGTACTGCAGGTGGGAGGTATGCTTGGCTAGTAAGATAGTGGTCATCTGAGAATAATTCCAGTGCTACATACCTTCTGTTACAACTAACAGTTCTGCCAAAAAATAAAAGTTACTATAGCTTACATTTGGTAACGTAAGTATTTTGGATAAGCACAATTTCAAAACACAAAACAAAACAAAAAAACCAATACAGTACTGTTTTTCTTACATTGCTTTCACAGCGTATCTTGATGTTGTTTGGGTAATATTTATGAAATTGAAACAAAATACACAACATATTGTAAGTTTCCCCTACAAATAGCCTCTTTCATGGTAAGTTAGATACATTTCCACAGTTCCTCAGCCACAAGTCTGAGATACAGATACCTCATACAATCAATCCTATAGCCATAGATTTTACAAGAGATGAAGTAAATTTAAACGTCAAGAGCCTTCATCAGGAGGCTTCAGGCCAGAAACTCCAAATCAAGGTTTTAGTTATCAGTCCTGGATTAAGGACTTTAAACTTGACCTCTGAAATGATGCCCAGGGATTGACAAGTCTGAATACCAATTTAACAGTGCTTTAAACTAACATCATGACTTCAGAATTCACCTAGCAAACAGGAAACCTGCATAAATTTGATATGCTTCCTCCGACTCTAGAATATAAGTAAATAACTGTAACTTTCAGACCTTCTTCAGTGACCAGCCCCCTCTAGAGCACACTGGCCTAATACAGGGTAGCCATGAAAGCCACAGGCGGTTGTGAACTCCGTATCAGAAAGAAATGGGTGAGGGCATTCTGTATTACTGAAGATGAAAGAAGTATTTCTCAACACCAGCATTATTTATGATCCAAGACCAATCCAAGATCTGGAAACACTGACAAACAGCTGACCTCACAGACAAGAGACGGATGGCTTTCGGTAGATGGAAACAGGTAGCATCTCTTTCATGGAGCATCTACATGCTTCTCTTGGTCAACCAGCATCACCTTTACCTCATCTTCATTGCAGGTCAAGTGAAAAAATGAACCAGCCATCCTTTTTACTTGCATTCGTTTCTCCAAGTGGCTATCAGAAAAGTAATTACTGTTTTGCATACGTAACTTGTTTATAGCCTGCAACCAAGATTAGTATAGTGATGTCAAAATGCTTAACTGTTAGTAAGCTGTCTTTTCCCTGCCTCATGTAAATTTGAATTTATTGTTATTGCCAGATAATAATGGACTTCATTCAGTACCACTTCTGATTTTGGTCAGTTCTCTTTACTTCTATGTTGGACCAATCACTAAAAAAAGTGTCCCCAAATGACAGCGTTATTCTAACAATTTTTTGAATCTTATGAAAGATTAGTAAAGTCTGACAATTGAACTATTCCTGAATGAACTCAAAGCATTCCATTTTATGCATGTTCAGTTGTGATACTGACGTTCAAGTGGACTGGTGCCGGAAAGAGGAACATTCAAAGAAAATACTTTTTAAGGGAGAGATAGCGTATGGTAAGCAGAACAAATGTAGATGGGATTACCAAGAGGACCAAGAGTATTACAGACAGGCTAAGAACATGACCCAGTAGAAAGGTATCATGTCCTCTATTTTTATCAGGACAGCTTTAAATAGTGACAAAAAAAGTGTGTTACGATCGCTTATTTACAAAGCAAACAGCATAAGAAAGGTATCTCAAAGTCCTTATCTAGGCTATAACTGAGTTAAAATTTAATGTTTATTCCTGAATCATTATCTTCCTTATTGCTTCTTAGAATGCTCTCTCCATTTTGCCATTTTCCTTGGTATTCTTATTTCACAATAAAGTGAAATTTATAACACAGTAGCTGAGTGGCATGTTAATATCTGGGTTCTTGCCAGAGGAAGGCTCTGAAAGTTCAGCCCTTTCTGTGGATTTCTTTACCTCTGCAAAAGTACTAATATCTCAGTAGGAACAGAATTCTTTTTAGTTTATGAAGGGCTGGTAATTTTTCAGTATCAGAGTTACGTGCTGCAATAACATGTTTTAATCTTGCTCCTTTTTGCATCTATTTTAATTATTATTTTTATTAAGCACAATTAAAAGACAAAAAGATAACGTAATAACTGAAATACTAACAAGGTTTTGAAGATCAGCCTTGGGACAGTAGGAAACAGAATAACAGAACGTGCAAATGATCACTGAAAGGACAAAGAGGGAGATCTTACTACGATAAAGTCTTCAACGTTCAAATATTTTAAATTAAAAAGTCAGCATTTTTGGTTTAAAGAAATAAAAAGGATTCCTTTTCCTCTCCACAAACTTCAGCGTTCTTTCTGTGCATTGTAGAGATACTGGCAGAACGGATGCTGGCAGACGGTTGAGACTGACACCTTTCCACATTCAAGTTGATTGATAGCCATGGGTGGTAGAAGAGGCATTCTTATCATTTTGGATTTACTGACTGATGATTAGATAAAAACCTAGCAAGAAAAACTGTTCTGCTGATGATAATTATGCCATAGCTGGTCTAGTATTGTAATATGAAATCCAGGTTAAGGGCATTCAGTGATGTATAAATAAACCCCCTAAACTGAGTTATTGTCCAGAAAGCTAAATGAATACCTACCTCCACAAAATAAAATTAAGATAAATGCCTTACTGTATAAACTGACCCCCCAAACCCTCCAAGTACATAACATATATCAATTAACACATAAAGGAAGCAAATACTATCCTGATGTTCACATTAATCTGTTTCCAAAGCATAATGCTTTCAAAGTGGAATCACATTTGAAACAACTGACCTCTCTGACTTGTCTTAAAAAAATAAGAATCCCACCACATAGTAGAAAGCAATAAAATATATGGATTTTATATAGACTTTTAATTTTTATCTGTTTGTATTAGCTGTTAAAGTATACCATAACTTAAGAACTGAAAAGAGAAAATTCTCACCAGCTTTTCTGCTTCCGTATTCATCTCTCTTAATTGTTTGATGTGTTCCTTCTTGATCATAAGGATTTTTGATAACCTGGTCTAAAACAAAGGAGCTAGTTTTAGAACAAACAGGTCCTTATGCAGTTTTGAAACAGCACACAAATTCAAGATAATAAAATGTATGTTTCTTTCATAATTTTAAAATACATTTCTCAGTTGTTCTTCAAGCGAAGATGCAGAAGTAAAAAATAAGTAAAACTAAACAATGGATTTTTTCAGAGATTTTAAAAGCATTTTCAAGTGTCCTAGATAGAAGAAACCTAAAACTTATCAGCTGGAATTCCCTATAGAAAAACAATATATACTGTTAGAGGCTGAAGAATCAAGACTCTTCATGGTGATACCACCATGTGCTACAACTAACAGCCCGTGTCCTACCATAGCTTTTGCTCAGAGTTCTAATTCTGTTCTCAGCTGTGCCCTGGACTAAGCAGCAGCCCTTTATGTACGTTCCTGCAGTGAAACCTTGTCAATCTCTTGGTATAAAGATTGGATCTACTTTATAGAGAACAACTCTGGTCTTTCCATTTTCCCCGTTTCTTTTATAGAGGGAATACCCTGTTTCTTCTGCCCTGTGAATCTACCAAGCTGAAGAGGAAGTCACTTGGACTGCTCTCAACACACACATCACTTATAAAGCCATTCATATTCTCTCAGGCACATGGAGAGAAATTATAGCTCCACTACAACCAACAAGTTTTATTATTGATATAAAACCTGACATCTTGTCTCTGTTTAAAAATTTCAAAGGGTTTAACTGCATTCTAAAAGCGGAACACGAGACTGGGAGAAACAGGAACTTCTAGTTCAACATACATCTCATCTACAATCCCCATCGTTGATTTTGAAGCTCAGTCTTCAGGCAGCCAGGTTTATTGCCCTCACAAATCCTAATGAAAAGCTCTTCCAGGACCTCTTTCAGCTAATTATGAATCTTCTTGAAATTTCCATGTTAAATGCATTCTTATTCACTTCATAGCAATTTGTTCTGACCAAGCTGTTTTTCAGCTTAAATACAGCCTGTCCTCTGTGTTTAGCCCCGTTTTCACACACAGTAAAAGCAACCCTTCTCCACCATTCTCTCACTAGACTTTCACAACCCAAGCCTTTCAAGTCTACTCTCCCATAAAAAGCTCCTGCTCTCTTACACTGTTGAGGCTCTCTGTATCTTTTTCTATTCGCTGTAATCCTTCCTTAAATATGAGCACCAGGACATCTACACCACTATTCTAAACAACATTTTTACCAGCATCAATACTCTCTGCCACAAATACTTTGCCAGGTGCATCTTATGAACTGATGACAAGCTACAGCCAGACACACAGAACAATACTGCATAGATAACTCTTCCCATTCCAGACATTCACTTCTGTCCTTGTGCTATCCCCCAATGCCCACGGTGAGCCAGCACATGCAGTTCTGCAGCTATATGGAGAACCCCATCAGGAAACTGAAAACGATGAACCATACATACAGAAAAGGCAGGAAAAAGAGTTTTTAAATCGTTGCTTTTGAGCTGGATTATCTTGTTCACTACCACACAAATGCTCATGTTGGCAAAAAACCACCTGGGAGGAAGGAAAGGATTGTACCTCATCTGACACCGCTGCCAAGAAGTTCCTCACCAAGCTATGCTGCCAGCACCACCTAACAACTAACACATGTAGACCTCTCTCCTTGACGAAGTCTGAGAGTCCCTAGCTTAGTGCAGGCTATATTACCTTGCAGGTTTGGGGGACAGGTATGCGGTGCTTCACTTCTATTTTGATGCCCAGATATATTCAAGGATGTGGGCCCTAGTTCTCCAGTTCATGACCTTGCATTTTATTTTATATTCATCCTACTCCCAGAAATATTCCAGTAGTCAAGATAATTAAATTCTTTCTACAAGAAACTGACTTTCCACCATTTTATGTCTACTAACTTTCTCCCATTGGTATATTTTTATTAAACAGAATTGCATTTTCATTTGCCAGTATACTTTAATTCAGGCCAGTCCGAATTTTATTCTAGCCCAGCAGCTCCATTTTCAGCATAACTCATCCTGTTTACTGTTATATAGGCCTCATTAAAGCGGTTTTAGTACAATGCTTTTCCACACCTTAAAAGACATGAAGGAACAACCCAAGCAGTATGCTTAGATTTGTACTTTATATTTCATTTTGTAGTCAAAAGAATATACAACAAGCATTTCAATGTCTGCAATAGCTTAATAGGGAATATTTCCAAAATTTTTACAAGCAGAAAACAGACAAAAATCCAGCATCCGCTCTTAGTTTTTTCTTCCTGTCTTTTAAGATGAAAAAGTATTTATTTTCTCCATAGCAATCTGAAAGACTGGTCAACTTTTCTGATTGTTCTGTATTCCCTCTACTGGACACACAGCAGCATTGCAAACAATCTTTTTTGTCTTAGATTGTTTTCTTCCCAATATAAATTTAAGCTTTTCCCAAATAATACAAACAACAACAAATAAACAACGAGCAAACAAACAAACAAAACCAACCACAAACACAAAAACCTAAAACTGCAGCTGAGCACTTGGAAAAAACATCTTCTAACTTTTAGTATTGACTAGAAGTACAGACTTTGCTGAATAGTCGATTAAATATCAAAGGATATATATTGCATGTAAGGATAAACTTTTAAAAAATTTTATTACATTTATTACTTGTTTCTTGATGACTTTATTCTCAGTCATAATACATACAAGCCAGGTAGATGACATCAGTTGCTCTTTCCTTATGCACCAATGCTGTAACCCCGTTGTAGAAGGCCACCAGATTTGTTCTGGCATTTTTTGCCCTTTGTGAAACCATGTAGTCTGTCACCAATCACCTCCTCATTTTCTGCGAGCCTTGGCATAGTTTCCAGAAGAACCAGCTCCATGATCTTGCTGGGCACAGAGGTGAGACTGACTGGCTCATAGTTCCCTTGGTCTTCCTTTTTTCCCTTTTTAAAAATTCAGGCTATGTTTCCCCTGCCACAATTTCTCAGGTATGATGGACAGGGGCGTAGCAACTTCACCTGCAAGTTCCCTGAGGACCCACAGATGCATCTTATCCAGTCCCACGGACCTGAGCACATTTAGGTTTCTTAGATGGTCTCAAACCTGATCTTCTCCTACAGTGGGTGGTTCTTCATTCTCCCAGTCGCTGTCTTTGACTTCTCCAACTCGGGCAGTGTGGCTACAGCACTTGCTGGTGAAGACTGAGGCAAAAATGTCGTAAGGAGCCTGTATCCTTGTATCCTTTCATTCCAACGCTCCAGTCATAGGAGCCATCCCACCACATCTCCGTAATGCCAGTAAGATTACACTCCTCAAAGCAAGTCCCATGGTCTAAATAGCTGAACCCCTGGCTGTGGCACCAGCCCTGGAACCATTTGTTGATTTGCCAGATTTGACCGGTCCTTTCAAATCCCTTCCCTTTGACCAGGAGGACTGATGGAAAAACTACCTGTGCGCTCCAGAGTCCCTTATCGCTCTTACCAGGGCTCTGTAGTCCTTCTTGATACTCCTCAGGCTGCTCCTGGTTGTATCACTGGTGCCCACATGAAACAACAGCAGTAGATAAGTCAGCGGGCTGTACAACGCTTGGTAGCCTCTTGGTGACATCGCTAATACAAGCCCCCATTAAGCAACACACCTGTCTAGAGAAGGTATCACGTCAGCAAATGGGTGCCTCTGTACCTCTCAGAAGAGAGTTGCCTACTACCATCACCCATCGCCTTTTCTTAGTTGCACTGGTTGTTATAGGAGCAAACCGAGCTGCGTTAGTCAGCTCCAGCGTCTCTCCTGATGTGACGGGTCTTTCCTCTTCAGTCTCCAGCGATTAAGTGGTTCTGCAATGGCACCTCAAGGTTTGGGGAAAATCTCTTCCTCTTGGTGGCCCTTGCTATTGCAAGTTTACATTCTTCTGTGTTAATGGCCCCTCTGCCTGCTGCACGTGCTCGTGGGGGAGTTTTTTGTTTGTCTGTGGGTTCATTGGAGACTGTGCTTGGAACCAGCTATCTAGCTCCTTTGTCAGCCTCCCTGATGTTATGCAGCCTTCTCACTGCCTCCTGCAGCGCAGCCACCTGCTAGAAGTCCTCCACCTGGGCACACCTTTTGCAGGCCACAGGAATCGAGGCACTTCCTGCAGTCTGAGGTCTTCACTGCAGCTTCTCCCTTCAGCAACTCTGTCTGTGTGGAGGCGCTGGCCATCTCTGGGGTAGATGGTGCAGACTCCCCGCTTGGAACAGCAGCCTTCGCTCTAAAATTCGGCCTTGAGACTCAGGCAGAATGAGTACTCTTGACCAGGTCCCTGGGTGCTGGGTTACATGCACTTTGAGTGTCCTACTCAGCCAGTAGGTTGGCACTCCTCCATGATACACTCTCCCCGCACACCCACCACACACAAACTGACGCGCCACACCCTGACTGCTGCACCAGACCGTGTTTGTAGCGCTCCCTAAGGGCTGCCTTTTGTACATGTAGGGGGTGGCTGCCATTGTTCCTGGCCCTGCCAAAGTACCACCAATCTCCCTCATGAGATCTGCTGGTTCCTGGCAGGTCTTGGTGCTCTCCTGGGAAGAAAAAAGATCTATAGCATACATTCAGGGAATAAAGTGGTTCATTTCTTCTCCAAGGCAGGTGGGACACACTACCTAACGCTGGATACAATATTATACAACATATGATAATGTAAGACGGGCAAATGTTCTTTGCATAACGCAAGAATATTTTAAATCAAAAAAAAGTCTTTAGCATAGTACAAAGTTTGCAGGTAGAAATAATATATTTTTTTCAGACCAACTGGTATAGCTAAGAATACACATTTGGAGTCAAAAGGCCATCCTGAGGTCTAAATTAAGAGTAGCACATTTCAAAGCTTATGAACAAGTGAGAACAATAAAAAAAAAAAAAGGAAGAAACTCAGAACAAGCATTACTGGTATCTTCTGAAAAGTTCATTTTGATATCACAATATCACCACCTCATAAATCAACAGGTGGTCATTTAACTGCGGAAGAATTAGAATAAACACAAAAAAGACAAAACACAACAAAGTAAGAGTTGCAGTTAACACTTACCACTTGAATGAGGAATTCTACTGGAAAGCCACCTAGTGTTTCACTATCTGTGCCGGAAATTTTGTTTTTCCATGAAGACTGTCCTAATAAAGGATCACTATCCTATAAGGAAAGCAGATTGCAGTAAATCCCTCTAAATTAAGCTATTAAATGAAATTATCTTAATGAACAACCTCAGAAAATTAAAAACTGTATAAGGTAACAGCTGTACCGTGTATCGGAAAATATATTACTGATTAATATTACAAATTACATGAAATAAGTAACTTACTGTAATTGGAGACTGGAGTGAAGGTGTATAATGCAATCGGGGAGGGGTCATAAAGAACCTAGAAGGCCGTTGTTTCTGTCCAAAGGCAGCAATTGGCATTGTTTCATGGGGCTCATTACTCTATATGACGGGAAAAGGAAGGACATACTTCAGGTGCTAGGCTAATTAAAAACACCCCTTACAGTATACATATTTTATTTCTGGAATCTGGACTAGCCACGCACATCCATACCCCAAACCCAAGAAACACTGAAAGACTGATAGAGTAACATTTTGCTTTTGGGCTAGCAAGAGCTTTAAAACCATATTCCAATGCTGGAGTTTGCATCACATCAAAAAACAGACCCTCACAAGAGTATTTCCAAAAATTCTATTGGCAAGTTGCAGACAAATCATGACTGAACACAAGTTCACTAGAGGCTCCAAACTCTCATCGTAACAGAGACTAGTCCTCAGACAAGTTAGTTGTCCCTTAGTAGACTGAATGCTACACAAGATACTAAAGAATATGATGCCATCTAAAAATTTTGCAATCTAGGTCAGAACATTTAGCAGGAACAATCCATGGAGCTCATAAATTTGTACAAAAGCACGAGAGCTAGGAAATAACTACAATTTTTTTGACCAAAGCAGTGTCATCACAGTTAGTTTCATTACCACAGAAGCTTGAAAATTAGACTCAATCAACTCATAATACTTGCTTCCAACTACCACAAGCCTTTACTCATTTTGTCAAATTACAAAGGGTCAGGTTTCCTTAAACATTTTCTACAACTCCTGCCTGGATCCCATAGCAGAATTTTTTTTGGGATCTTACACTACTCATTATACTTCTTCATACTCAACTCAGGCTATAACACTAGCTCTAGTAAGTTATTCCAGTCTGAGCCATTATGTTTGTATTACAGAAGGTTATCCTGCTCTATAAAACCATGAGCAGTATGAGCTCACTCTCCTGGAAATTCCCAGGCACCTGGTACGCTTGTTTCTATTTTATGACAATACAACCTGGATGTAATATTTTGAATTTTATTCTTTTTGGTTAAAGGATAGAATTGTATGCTGTTTTCTTTCATTAAAACTATTTTAAGAATGTGTTGTTAATACTTACAAGAACTTCATAATCTGGGACTGTCTGTGTTCCAAGACCTGCCCTGTCGAAAGTAACTCTGTATGTAGCATTAAGAGTGTCCACGGCGTCTATTTGTCCTGTGAAGAGTCCGTCATGGACACCTCGCAACCGTGCTAAAAAAAAATATATAAATGAATAAAAAACAAAGAAACACCACAACACACACAAATATTATAACATTGTGATGCCAAAAACAGACTTAATGTATCTTTTGCAAGTAACCCTGGCATCATCCAATACATATATATTTGTATTAAAAACAAAAAACAAAACTGACTAGATTAAATGAAAAAAATCAAACCCTGAAAAAGAATTGTATGCACTAGAAATACTACCTAATTTTTGTCAAATTTAGTTTTGCAAGTCAAATATTTCTCAAATCTACTCCTTAGCACTACATTTATGTCTACGTAGAACAGCATTTAATACTCAATACCTTCTGACAGTCAGATTCTGCAGGCAAAAATCAGTTTGAGTGATTTTGTATACCATTTCTATTTGATGTCTTCCACTGATAACTGCATATTTAGTGAAAGACAACAAAGAATACAGCTCAAGGATACATCTCTAGGAGAGTAAGGAGATACAGCATTTTGCATGCCTGCTCATCAGCAAGAATTAAGGATAGTGATGCTGAAGATATCAGAAAGGAATAAGCAGAAGTGGCCTGAGTGGGCCATACCGTGCTCAAGAGAAAACAACCCCACACCATGAATAGATAGGATGGAGGTATTCAAGATTTTATGAAATTTAACAAAGCTCAGTGTTTTAACAAAGCTGAGTCATTTTCCAAAGGAATGTTTTTACCGGTACTGCTTTCTCAGTTCTGTGCAATTTTTTGTGTAAAACAATGTCATGTTTAACATGTGTGTCTAACTACACTGGAAAATTAATCGTATAACTGCTTTGAAACAGGTATTTTTATGTTTATGAAAAACAGAGCTTAAGTTTTATATTAGGTCAGATTTTAAACTTTCAGACAGTACTCAGCTCTTTGCATTGAAGCATCTCTCTCTCCAGGATTTTTTAGATATACTAGACTTAAAAAAAAAAAAAAATAATAATCTGGATTATGAACACCAGAAATAGTAAACCGTAATAAATCCATATCTCAAAACTCTGTCGCTGTTTTACAAATACTAGGTAATCCTCACAAGCACTTTCTCAATGAGCTAACAATAAAAACATACAATTTGTAATCTTTTAAATTTATTTTACCTACATAGACTAAGTACTCTATGGTTTACTAAAATTTGCAGAACTTTGGTTTTCATTTGTTTGTTTTTAAGAAGTTACCTGTAACTTTTGTTCCTATTACAAGTGGTAATGGAATTTCTTCTGGAAGATCTTTGAACTGTGAAATATCTGCAACTTTACGCTGCTGCAAAAGCCTTATTTTCTGCCGCTTCTGTTTTAACGCTGATCTCTCTTCCTCAAAGAAGGCAGAAGAACATCTATAATACAATTAGGTAAAACTATACTTAAATTCAACACTGAAAACATACATACACAAAGACATAACAAGTAAATAAGCACAGTTTACAGCTCATCAAGAGAAAATGAAAAAGCTTGAAGTGCTCAAGAGAGAACAATTTCAGTGAACAGATTTAGACAGCCTGAGTCCCCAAAATTATCCTAGAATAACAGTTTACTTAAAAACAAAGAAAAAAAAACAACAACAAACACTCAGAAATGCTGTTTGCATTAGTATTTCAGAAGAGTACAACTTTTTAGGACTTTTTCTACTTACAGTGATCCACCTGGTCTCACAACAAAGCTAAAGCAGGTCTCACATCCAGCCTATCCTGAATACTAGTTCAGTGTTTGTACTCAGAACTTACTGTGAGGTCTCTGCCTGCCATTTCTTGCCAATACAGAACAGAACCCATTGGATCAGTTAGATCAGTTAAACTGACTTAAACTGACTTTGTAAGAAAGAGTGTCAGGCTCAACATAAAACGTCACTTCCTTGTCTCTTCTACTTGCATACGTGCAGAGTACAACTCAGATACAAAAATCTCTATTATGCAGGTGAATTGCTCTGACATTGATCACAGTAACAGTATAAATTTGTTTGAACGTGGGCTACTGTGTAAAAATCAGATAACCTCTAACAGTTCATACTTCACTTTGTTTTGGTCCCAAAGCCCTTACTTGTTTTTATCCATTTTCATTGTAATCTACTGATGCACGAGGAGAATACTAAAAGCATAAAGACATTAGGATTTGATCCTGTCTATTGTTCCTTGTTAAAAAGGAATATAATTCTTGTGTCAACAACAGAAGCCCTTTAAAAAAGGAATACGGGTTGCTACTGTAGGTCTGCTTAATTGCAGAAGTAGTTATTAAAGAAATAATTTACTACACCTTTCTTAATTGCTTTACTGCAGTCAAGTGCAATTTAACCTTTCTCTGTAGAACGTCTATAGGTATATACTGATTACTGATCAATAAGAAGTGCTACTTTACAAGACTGTTTTAGAAGACACTGATACCTCCTCCACTGGTTCCTATCACTATACTGTCAACTATTTTCCATTTTAAAACCTTTCAAGATCTTGCTTCGTTATTTATCTATCATGTAGCACTGAGCAGTCAGCTCCTATTTGCAAGTCTGCTTATTACTCTTGCTATATGATGAAATAAACAATCTTATGCTTTCTGTATACCCTTCACTCAAAGAATTTCAAAAAGCCATTTTGCTAATCTCCAAAATTTCTCTTTCTTGCAGTATGTATGATTTCTCTTAAGCTGCCAATGTACTGAGATGATTTGCTTTCACACCAAGCAGCAGTTTCACACTTGCTGTCTATGTGCATACACATATTTTGCCTTTTATCTTATTCATGGTTTCAAAGTTCTTACGGGGCATGAACCATCTGTTTTGATCAGTATGTACGACATTAAACACAATGAGATCTAAGCCCCAGGAAAGACATACAAAAATGCATGAACAGAAATAAACTGAAGCTATGCTGTACTTCTGCTAGACCTGGGCAGTAATGCACTGCAACAAAGGTTCTTTTTCAAGATTTTCAAATCCCGATTTGTTGTGTAGTCTATAAACATATAGTAGATTGAGCAATTGTGGGGGTGTGTCCACTCACTGGTTTACCATTGAAGAGCAGAATTAATTTACCTTGGAGTTGTGTATTGCCTAGTGATCCTCATTAGAAATTCAAACTATCTGGAAACGCATATAGTAGAGATACATGGTGGTTGGGGGATTTATGCAAAGCTTATTTGGATATTGCTATTTAAAGACATTATTTGCCCTGTATTTACTACTGGAGAGGAACAAGTATGAAATAGGGCTTGTCATGTGCTCTAAATGTCAAGTAGCAAAATGCAGGTCAGGGCATTTCAATTCCATTGAGGAGAACAGTGACTAATCACAGCAAGACAAAAAAAAAAGGGAGGAAAAAAAAGGGCCAAGAATAGACGTAATCAACGACACTGAAGGCCCTACAACATAAACGTTACGAATGTTTCTCTACTAGCCCAGATGTTCTCAAACACTCTTTCCCAAATGCTGTGGGTCATGGAGGTAGAAAGTATTTGCAATGTATTTCTGCCTTCTGTTATAGGAAGTCGCCAAGCCCTTCTCCCTCAAAACGTCCTTAAAAAAGGTCCTCTCATCTTTGTACCATTCCTATGAAAAAAAATGAAGGTGAAAACTATGGTAGAGATCACATTGCAACCTCTTTAGTGTTCCAGAGAGACTTATTTAAGAGGTTGAACACTCTTTTAGGCTTCTACCTTGGTCACAAAAGTTTGAACACGGGAATCATCACCATCATACAATGTCAGGACAGGCATATCTAAGCTTAATTCACATCCATTCCTATTTCACAACCCCACTGAAATTTATATAGAGTAGACAAGACTAACTATTACCTCTTCCTTTTCTTGGAGTATATCTTTCCCCAGAGTCTACTGGAATCTTACAAGCTTTGCAGGCTCCCAGGAAGAATACTGTTGTGCCAACCAACCACACTGTTGCTGGTGTGATAGGACATTTAAAGTAGTAGCAGACATAAGAAAATATTACAATATATTTAACACAAAATGGAAGAAGAAAAAAGACAACCATGTGCACAGCTATCACACAGAGAAACTATTATTCTCTCTGCCATTAACACTGTGAATGTAATATGTCGTATGTTTTTTCCTCCCTCCAGGGAAGATACTAGTATGGCCATGGAATTTGCCTTACTTGCATATGACCGAGGACAGACAAGACATTTCTAACAGAATAGTAATGTCAAAAGACTTTGTCCTAGAACTAGATGAAAACTGTCTTGAATAAGCATTCAACTGATTTAGAATCATTCAAAACCTGTTATAACTGAACCCAAGGACCTCTCCAGAGATCTTGAAAAATTTTGCCAGTATTTCTTTGTTTTTAATTATTAAAGAAATTAAAAACAAACAAACGCCTATTTTAGGCTGACAAAAAGCAAGATTTCATAATCTTTTGGTTAACAAACAAAACCAGACTCTACATCCAGTCAAGTGCTTGTATTTTAGAATTGATGTAAAAGAACTTCCTGACCATTTAGAACTGTGGCTTCTTAAGAGGCTCTCTTTTCAAAAAAAAAAAAAAAAAAAGACTATACGACAGCTTAACAAAAAAAGTATATACATCTATTATATAGTGGTACTTACTTTTGGCAAAAGTCAAATGAGTAAGAGTTAAATGATGATTGAAGCTCCAGCTACACCAACTCCCTCTCAGTGGGAAGCATAATGATAGAAGAACTAAAAACTCACAATTAAGCTTAAACGATATGAACACCTTTCCAAAAGGAGCTATTGTTAAGGTGGCTCTGCTGCCTTCCACGCAGTAGCATTTATAATTATGTAAAGCTGTTTACGGCCATGTAAGATTAAATAGCCTCCATCAGACAAAATACGATCTGACTCGATACAGTGATCTATGAAATTGATTCAGTGCTTTAAGTTTGCATATTTAGTAATTTATATAAATAAACCAGTCTTTTCTTACCTGAACACTACTTGCACATTTTTTTCTCCTGATCTTACAGAATTTAGGGAATCACAGACTGGTTGAGCTTGGAAGGGATCTTTGGAAATTACTTGGTCCAACTCCCCTGTTCAAATAGGAACACTGAGAGCAGGTTGCTCATGACCACATCCAAATGGCCTTTGAGTAACTCCAAGGTGGGAGACTCCACAGCTTCTCTCATCAACCTGTTCCAGTGCTCAATCACCCTCACGGTAAAAATCTGATTACTTACATTCAGACAGCACCCTCCTGTTTCAGTTTGTGCCCACTGCTTCTTACCCTGTCTCTAGACATCACTGAAAAGAGCCTGTCCTTTCACCTTCCCTTGAGGGATTTATACACACAGATGAGATCCCCCCTGAGCTTTCTCTTCTCTATCCTAAATTGTATAGATTCTGTGAAAAGACTGAACTGAATCATTGCGTTTAAAATCTAAGAATTCTTAATCAGAGAACAAAATACACTTTTCATTCAACTCTGGATTCTCATCTATGATGTTCAGTATTATATGGGTGACTTCCCCTGTCCCTGTTTTGGCAGCCAGGAGAAGCTGAGGATCTAAAAAATGGTTTAAAAAGTAATAAAAAACATGAGAAGAAAACATGCATTTATTCTCCCCGCCAAGAGCTAGTTATATCCAAAAAACATGTAGTGGAAAACTGGCCTGGCTTCATGCCAGGAAGCAATGCAACATGGAAGATAGAGTAATAATTTCAACATAGGCTAGCTTGAACACTCAAGTTATCTAGGATGGGAAGAGAACATTTAAAGTACTGGCTCATCAGAACTGCATGGACTGAACACACACACACAAGGAATGGGAGGGGGGTGGGAAGCAGTGTGTGCACTCAGAGAAAACCATTTCAATAAAAAGTTGTTCTACACTCAGCTATTATTTAGCTTTACTACCTGCATGCAAAATAATTCAAAAAAGAACAATTCAGGTAACGTGAAAACTACATGTAATCATTGACTGAAGAGGAAGAGAGAGGGAAAGGGTGAGGGAAAGTGAGAAAATTACCTCCGTGGTTTTCCCATCAATCGTCTGATTTTTCCCCACTCTACTCTCGTCAATTTTCTGGTTTTCAAGTTTGGAAAGGATTCTTTCAGGCATACACAGAAATCATTATCTCCTTCAAATAGTGGTCTGTTAAAACATCAAAAGAAACTTCAGCAAAGCCAATGCAGTGTCATGAAAGTACTGCAACCCACTAAAGGAAACCATAAACATATGGTGAGGTATTAAGAGTAAAGGAAAGGACAACAGGTGCAAGGTGATACCGAGGAATAGAAAAATAGTAGCCTTTTCATAAATTCATTCAATTATAAACCAGATTCTCAACAGAGGGTTCCAAAAATACAGGAAATTGAGCCAACTTGTCCTTGTCAGTAGCTCTACAGGAGACTTTTATTCTATCACAGCATGGCTCCATGATAAAGCGGAGGATCACTATTACAGAAGTGACAGTTTAGAGAACCTACCTACACAAGTTATGAATTTTTCTTGATGCTATGACCTATCATAACACAACGATATACCTTATGTTTTATGACTGTCTTTTACTTTGTAGTACCACATTGTTCTTGGGCTGAGGAGACAAGGGAGCAGCAATGGATATGCCTGCCTAATAGCAGGTTAATGATTAAAAACCATAGCAAGTGAAATAAATCTCACCTGGTAAGAACAAGAGAATAACTGCATCCTAGGTAAAGCCACTTTCCTCTATTCTCTACAGGGTACTAGGGTTTAAGAGGGAAATACCCCAAAGAGAGAGGATCTTGGAAGCAACACCACTTTCAACTGAATGTGTCAGGAGAGAGGGAAGGTTCATGGAGATAAGGAAACTCAGGCAAGAATGGAAGAGAGTATTTTTACAGTAAAAGGATCTGCAACTGTGGCATGAAACAGTAAACTTAGCAGTAAACTGCTAAGGATGATCAATGGCGCTCAAGAAAAAGATAAGTGTATAAAGGTTTTATTTTATCTAGTTTTAGTGTCTTTAACATTAGCATCTAAGAAAGTTATAAAGAACAACTTTTTTTTTTTTTTAAGAGAAAATCTGTATTTGATTTTTTTTTTAAACTATCACTTGACTTTAAACAGGTGAACTATAAACACATTGATAAGACTGGAAGGTCTGCGATGTGGTGTAAGCAAGCTACAGCTGTATCTGGTTCTGGGGGGGTCTATGATCACTGTGGTAGTAAGCTGTTCTTTACATGTCTCCAGGTGTGTCAGAAGCTTACAGGAAACCATCCTACATATAGCACTGTAGACAGAATCCAACTGAAACAGCCTCAATAATCTAATAATCGCAGATGATATATAATCAGATGATAGCTTGATACATTAAAATATTTTTAAAACTTATGGCAGGCATACGGCATTTAAGTAGATGATGTCAATTGAGGATAAGATTTGATTAAAATATGTTGAGCTTTGTAGAGAGTGCCGTATTTCATCAGCTGACAGCTCTATGCTTTAATCTCTTCTGTGCTTCATATTGTCTAGATCGTATCACTCGCAACATAAATCAGTTTTTCTTCTGCAGATATGTACTTTCTTAGTAAGCTATACTATGATAATATCTTAACATAATCATACCAGTGTATGCTCGTAATGTAAGATAACTATCAAAAAGGTTTTTAGAGTCACCCACTAAACACAAATTTTAGTAGATAGACCTAAAGCTCCACAGACAATTATTTGAGAAAAAAAAGTTCTTGGACTGTTATAAATATCAAAATTATAAGCATCAGATATTAAAATTACTACTAGGAATAATAAGGTTTTTGTTTGTTTGTTTTCCAAATAAGACCAAGGGGAAAAAAAAAGTATGTAAAGACTATTTCTTTCAAAACAACGTCCACAGAATAGTTATAAACAAACTAAAATGAACATGCAGTTTTTCTGCTTGAGGTAAACATATCCTAAAACGTTCTTCTGTTGCTATGACTGCCTGCTGAAGGAAAAGAGCTACAGCAATCCTTATTAAAATAGGAGAAAAGAACAGTAATTATTTTATTATGAATAAATTCTGGAAAAGAATGCTTGTAAACTCTGAAGTCATCCTTTCGAATATTGAATGTTAGCATTTCATATATTAGTCAACCAGTAACAATTTTTACATTTTAGAATTTTTAGTTTTTACGTGATTAGGGACTAAATTAAAATGGTTCTTTCAAACAATTCATACCACCTTGCCACTGGTGTTAAGAGAACAAGTGCCAAAAGACTGAAGTATAGACTGTGGAAACAATCTGAGAGCTATCGATTAGGAGATCCAAGAAAGATTCTGACATGTAGAGGTGACCTGAACAGTCATAACCCAGCACTCTGTTAGTGATCACAATAAAAACAGGATAATGGGAAATAAACATACAAAATAAAAATGTATAGCTTTTAGGGAAGCAGCATCTTACAAAGAAGCAGGCTCCTTTCCATCTCCATTGAGTACCACTGACCCAAGGGTTCACAAAAGCTAAAGTGTTCTGATAACTTCAGGCTTCAGAAGATAAAAGTACATGAATAAAATCTTCTATTTGGTAGAGGCAGAGATCATAAAAAGAAAAATATTTCCATGAAGGAAGACATTCCATAGAAGACTAAAAGAGCTACCCAAGTAGGTTGCTCATTATAAAAACAAACAAACAAACAAAATAATTTTCAAGATCTAAAAATTTAAGAATGAACTTTGGCATGTTTAACCAGTATATGGAAAACTGTAGCTCAATTTCAGAAAACGACTTGTTTTTATACTAATAAAATACTTATATAAAGAATACATACTTATCTATATTTGAGTAGAACCATTCATATATGCACCACTTGTGAGCTTTAGGAAGTTTGAGCAGGTTACGAAGCCGTAAACCAATCTTCTGTGATGCCTTCTTGTCTGGCGTTGGCATTGTTGTATTAAACTTCTATACAGTAAAATAAAGGAAACAGTTAAACATGGTCTAATATTCTTCAATATTCAAATTATTAAACCAGGTTTTCTTGATAAAAATTCATATATTAATAACTGTTACATCTTCATTGCACATATTGTTTCACGACAATTTTTTGTGTTGCAGATGTACAATTGTCCTTACTGCACTATATCAGCAATGCAATCAAAACAGATGGCAAACTTTAACAGGATCAATATAAATTATCTCTACATGAAGCTCTTTTAAGGAAAACATTTTCCAGCAGCGAAACTACATTATTAGTAACAACAGTATGGGCACTAACTACACACAGACCTCAAATGTTTGAGGCACCACTGAACGTTGTCTCAAGTTGGCATGTGTGATTTGGTGACTCACATGCCAGCACCGCCAACTCCCTCATTTGCACTAGTGATTCCACTCTTACTAATTTGGTGTAATCAAGTCAAAGCCCTGAGCAGAGTGTCGCCTTTTTATAAAAAGGAAGAGTACCTAGCATGGACATAATCAAGTTTTAACTAAATTTGAAAGATATTTTATAAATCCCAAAACAAGACATTTGTCTTAGATCACATGCATACTACACAATGCTGTGTTTAAACAAGACTGTGGAAAAATAATTCTGTAATTTCCTTGCAGGGATGGCTATCTTAACTGACAGAAAAACTTACTCGAAAAAACAGGTTTTCGAGAATATTAGTTTAACTGGGTCCCCATGCCATAATTAGTTGTTATCCGTGTCTAAATGCTCAAAAATGACATTGAGCAGCAGCAATAATAGAATAAAGTTGCCATCTTGTTGGCTCCTGCTGCGCTGAACTACTGCCTTCTAGATACAATTCCACTTTCTTCTGCTGGAACTTCACGAAAACAAAGCCTAGCACAATGGCAAGATCTGTGAGCTACAGTAGCTGCAGTCTCTCACAAAGGTTTATCTAGCAATCCACAGGACATCCTGAACCAGACATTTAAGTACAAACTAACTGGGCTTAGGACATTAACCAGGCCCTTCTACTGTTAAGAAATCATAGTAGCAAAAGAGAAAAATGCCTTGGTCCTCATCTCTGACAAAACAGACCCAGCAAAACAGCAATTGCTAAGTCTTCCCTATTCTACACTACGCACTACAGTTCAGAAAGGAAGTAAGACCAGTATTCAAATACTATCTTTTCGGTGTGACAAGTCCAGGCTCATAAGGTGACGGTACATACAGAGAAGTGATTTGGATGACAAAGGTATTACAGAGTCAATTCTTTGAGACAAAGAGATGTTGCCCTGTCTAACATAGCAAATAAAGGGTGAGAAAAATTACTGCTGCTCTTTCATGCTATACCAAGGAGTAGACAAGTAGAAGAATAGAAAACCAAGCTGTTTGAAGTGGAGGACAGTATCGTTACAGGATCAAGAAGGTGCAGATGGCCATGAATACATTTTGGCTACTAATCTAAAGCTAGTTCCTACCTATTGGAACACAAAGTTCTACAGCAGCCTTCTAAATGATGTAGTTAGTTTGTGGAAGAACCGTAGTCAGTTTTTAACTGAAGTGGAAAAAATTTGTGCAGATTACAGAATATGATTGTTCACAGGAGCCAGATAGGCAATTACGGACTGCTTTCTAGCTCTGTATGCTTATGTCCAGGGTCAAAAAGAACAAGTACTCTCACAAATAAACTTAGGAACCCAGTTGTGAGGAAAAAAATACAAATCTGTTTTGAATTGTGGCTTACTCCTAGCAACAGCTTTCCTCACAGGCATATTCATAAACTGATAATGCAACTTGAGAAGCAAATATATTCTAATCTTCGGCTAACACAGATAGGCTTGTTCCCCTTTTTGGTAAGAAAATATCTGCATACATGTAGGTACCTGTGGAACCATCGCAACCTTCTGATTTCTTTTGGGTGACCTTGTGTTTATTTGTCTGTCATCTTCTTCACAGAAGAGTCGACTCCGTTTTGAATTTCTGAAGGGCTGCACGTATCAAAATTAAGAATGAATTACAAGAAAAAAACACTGATTTCTCTGTACATGCACAGAATTCACGGTGATAGAAATGGAATGTGTTTTCTCTTGCTGCCTACTGGATTTAAGGCACACAGTACACAATAAATAGTGCCTCCTAGCAGTTAAAAACCTAAGGGCTGAGAGAAGAGAGGAAGGAATTTAAGATTCTGGGCTTTCCAATGCTAACTATAACCCATTACTGTACTGCTGGCTCAGTTCCACTGAAGAATTTAGAACCTGACTCTCACTTGTTTCCAGACAAGTTAGGTGTCTAAACACTTTTGTATCAAAGCTTAAAATAGTACTTGTTTATAAGCACATCTCTCAAGCAGTTTGTTCTAAATTTGGGGTAAAAATGTTTATTCAAACTGTGTTTTGGTATGTTAGCTTTATATAAAATTTCTTTCAATAGCTTATGAGTCTAATAAAGTGTTTTATTTATTTATTTATTTTTAAACTCACTGAAAATGCCTACGCTGCAAAATACTAAGAAGCTAATGCCTGAAGAAAGCAAAGCTTGAGTAAGTTATATAAAAACATCAGATGAGAGAAGAATTTAGAATTTATGCTAAAATTTACTTGTGTGGTGGTAAGATGTTATAGCTCAAAGAGAATCAGAAGGCTGATTGAAAATGAGAAATCATATTGCAAATATATGTCATGAAAATTGTCTCCCCCTTTTCAACCACTTCTGTTTAGTTATTCCACAACATTTAACTCTACAACAAAAAAAAAAAGAGCTTTCAACGAGGACAAAACAGTAACCTATGACTGGCTATTAGTGCTGAAAGCAGGAAGCTTTCCCTTCAGTGAAGACTTTGTGGCCCAGCACAGGAGCCAGCTACAACTGAGAGGTCTCTCCTTTGCAGACCTCCAGGACTGCACTATGTAGCACTCCTTGTAATTCAAAATATTAACAAAGGTGATGAGTAAAGGCCAAATAAACGCAGATTTTGCTTCTTTCAGTAGAAATGGTGGAAATGCTACAAATTGTATGCAAACCGCATAGGTATGAAATCTGTAGCACCCAAACGTGAAGAATTCTGATGACAAAGATAAGCCCTACATATTTTATAAATGTAATTACACTGGTGTATTTAAGTAACAGCAGTGCCATATATGTGCTAGACACCTAAGCACATTCAGCACACAAAAGAAGGAAACTCCTATTCCTTGTATACTTTACAAACAGAAAAGAGACGCACACTGGCAAGGGAACCAAACAATGCTCACAGCACATTAGCACAGTAATTAGTTTACCATGTTAATTTTTCTGGATGCTGTTTTTCTCTCTGCACATAAATGCATTGAGTTCTTTTCTTCCAATTTATTAGATCTTAAAAACAATGTTAGATTTCAATTACAACTTTTTCTTTCTTTTATATCATCTCTGCTGTCCTTGAAAAACCATGATCATAAAAAAAAAAGTTCAGAACTATTCTAACTTTTGAGCAAGGAAATAAGTCCACAAACCTGTTTCAACAATAAAAACTCTTACATCACTAAACTCCATTTTTTTTTTTTTTTTTTTAATAACAGCGTTCTGCCCACAGGATGAGGCGTCAGGTTCTCTTGAATATTTGCAAACATATTTTGGTCCTGATATGTGAAATGCTGATTCTAGAACAACATTTTTTTCCTCACAAACGTCTTGGTGGCACTATACCCCACAAACATCACGTGCCAACACAGGAACACAAATACTCCATCTAGACAAAACATGAAAGTTCCTCCAACCTTACACTACGGCTATGTTACAGATCAAGTGAACCGTTTTATAACCCTCAACAAAAGCTACTAAATTCTATTCCAAGGAACTACCCAAAACAACAAACTTTTATCAGTCTGGATAACAGGTGCCTAACAGCAGAATAAAAGAACGGGTGTTGAAAGGAAGCATCATCTACCTTAGCTGAACAGGCCAGGCATTTTGGGGAAGAGTTTTCAATTGGTAGTACAACATATCTGCAAAACATCCAGTGTTCATGGAACTCAACCTAGTATAGAAGACTACATCACATCTCAGCAACATGAGCCACTGCTAAAACATCAGTCTATCCTCTGATCATGCCCCAGCTTTCTAGAGAATACTGAGTCAAATTCTAAGTTTGAATCCTTATTTTCAATACCTACAGGTAGCATACCTGAAGTCTAACAAAGTTTTGATACAAATATTATGGCTTAACGTGACCTCCAGCGGGAAGTAAGGGCCACCACAAAGTTCCAGTCACTGTCTGGAACTGCGTTTTGTAGACCTTTGTAGTTCTCCAGCATAAGCACGTAGCAACATGTAAACATATACCTGCATGAATCCTACCAAAATAAATACCTTCTCTGTGTAAGTTTCTCTCTTCAGGGATAAAAATCACAGAACAAACTACACAGGAGATGTCAGTCACGTTGCTTAATGCTCTGCTGGAGGCTTCTCAGATATTTTGATTACATGGAGAGCAGGCAAGTACCATAGTTTCTAAACAAAATTCTTCCCTTCAAGTAAGCAAGCAGTTCATAATAAACAAACAACTTGTGATTTGAATAAAAACCAGGTGAGAATTGGCAAGTTGGTTGCAGTTATTGTGGAAGAAGGCAGCACCAAAAGAACATAGGAGAAAGATCTGCATAGCTGTTGAGGGAGCATATCATATACTCTCCAGGGTGTTGTAGAAAGAGCACACAGTTAATACATATGTAGACAAACAAGGCATCAGGTGTGATATAGCTGTTGGCAAAACCAAACCAAAAATCAAGTAACTAGGTAAGGTAGGGGAAGTCCAGAATAATCTAGAAAAGTCTGAACTTGATACAACGGGGAAAGAAATGACAATGGAATGCTTCAGAAAGGTGGAAACGGTCAACCTAAACAATGGGGGAAGCCTTGGAGGCTTCAAGGCCTTTACCTTTACCTTTCATTCCCCCACTCCAAGGCCATTCTTTAACTTAAGGTCCCCTTATAAGTCCTCTCAGAACCCTGCAGGACATTTCCCTAACATTTCTTTATTTTTATTAAAACCTCTCCTGCAGAAGGCACAATGATAGAAGTGCGCTCTGATGTTTTCTCTTCCTTTTCCTTATGCATCAGTTCTCAGCCAAAATTAGAAATGAGAGATTTCATGAGATAAAGCAAATGGTTGACAAGAAGTGGAGTTTCTTACGTTCAAGGTCTGTAGATTCAGTACAGACATTTCACACATTTTCTCAACAAAAGAGAGAGAAAATGATTATGAGCTATCTTGAACAAGGTCAGCAATTTAGTTAGTTTGCTTATTCATTTATGAAAAATGCTTTCAACTCATGCTGAAACTGTGTAGACTGCTTTCGAAGGATACAGTTTAACATTCTAAGATTATGAAAGTATGAATTCTCAAATTTTCTGATCCTTACATTTGATTAACTTTACAGTATTTAACCAATCTAAAAGTTGTCTTTTTACTGCTTCTTACCATTTCCGCAGCAGAACCAGCATTCTTGCTTTTCCAAATGGGTGTTTTCTGGAGAGAATTATATTTTTCATTCCACGAATTGGATAAGCTTCCCTCTGTTGTGAAGAATTTGTGCCATTAATATACATAGCCATATGTGTGTGTTTTAACAGAGCTATTACCCAAAAGCTAGCATAACATCATCGTCTACTAATATATCTTTTGTTATTTACAGTGTCTTCTTTGGGTTCAACTATAAATGGGTTTTAGATCTCAATATTTGTATTAAATTGTTCTAAACATTAACTAAAAAAATTGAATGAAATTTTCAGTACAAGGAGAAACTTGAAAAAACTTTATTATTCCTGAGAAAAATAGATTTCAGGAACCTCCTTTGCTGGAATCAGTTACTTCCATTATTTCCACTCACAGGGGAACATGCATCTAGACAGCTTTATCACAGCTGTAACTTAATCTTGGAGAAGGTAAAGCTCTAAAAGACCTGGCTACCTTCGTTTTAAAAAGTGATTAATAGAATGTACATCAACAAGTCAAACAAATTTAACTGAAACAAGCTATGTTAATTAAAACAGATTCAGCAGACCATGTCTTCTTCCTTGTGTAATATAAGACTCATAATATGTAAAGAAATTTCTATTGTTGGGTATTTTGTAAGTGTTCAAAATTTGTATGTAACGTCCGGGAAAACACTTTCAAATAAAAGATATAAGAAAAAGATTTTTGAGTTAGTTTACAACTTGCTGACAGAAAACGCAATGGGTTTATGAATTTCCTTCCTAATGTAAATTTTGTCACATGTTTAGATCTCACTGAGAATCCTTCTCCTGTCTCATCTTCAAGACAGAAAAAAATTACATCAATTTTCTCATCAAACCTGATGCCTAAGAAGGTACTTAAGAAGAAACACACTTCAGGAATGTCACCCAGAAGATTAGTGTCTAAATACACCACGACATATGCAGTTTCAACCACCAAGGATTATCAATCTACAGAATTAACAAGTAAACACAATAAAACTAATCATATTTTACCCCCCCCCCCCCCAAAAAAAAAACAAACAAAAAACCAACAACACTGTTTTTCAGTGTTATTTTCTTGAAGTTTTTGAAGCCAGAAACTAAGCATGCCTAAAGGTCAGCATGGCTGTTTCATTTGTACATGTAAATAACATTAGTTGCTTACCTTTTAAGCTCACAAGTGCTTTTGCTGAAGAACCTGCAATAGAATACATCAGAAAATCCACATAAATCGTAAGTTATTTCAAAGAATACAAATGCTGAGCGCTTTTATTTAACACAGCAGATTCTGAATGGGCTTCATGTCCAATCTACATGCTTCCATGCAGTTGTAACTATATTATACAATTTACTAGGGTACAGTAATTAACTTTTTTATTGTCCTACTAATTCAAAATTCTTCAATGCCAAAAAAATCCATGGAAGCAGCAGTTTCGGCAAACTAAGCTTGAACCAAAAGTAGAGAGATGGCTAGCCCGTTGCCCCCTGGTGGGAACTCCTTGCACAGAAATGCAGCAGTCAGGCATTAGAAATGCAGGTGTGAGCTTTATTCTGCTTTCACTGTTCCAACTGGGTAGCGCATCCTTCAGAATTTCACTGCTCCCGCAAAACCTCTGCAGTGGTTTTGGGCCAGAAAGCACAAAGCCAAGCCTGACTGCTGCCCTCACGCTCTGCGATTTGCAAGTGTCTCTCTAAGAATAAACCGTTTGAAGCAATTATATTAGGAGAAGGAAAAGATATTTCTGCTTGACGGTGCTTCAACATTCATGCTTTTCTTTCAAATCAGGTTTAACTTCCCACATGTTCCACTGTTGCAACACCTTTCATTCTTGCATTGCATCCTCTCCTCCTCCTCACTTTCCCCAGGTTCCTCCTTCAGTTTCTCTTTGGAAATTCCATGAGAACTTTTGACTCCAAAGGTCTGAAAATCTCTTTGCTTGTGACTGCTCTGTATCTATGTCCTAAACCCATTAACTTTATCGTGCCAAAGATCCTTCCTTCACTGGGACTCATTCAAGGGAATATCACAGAGCCAAAAATGAATTATTGCCCCTTTCCACGAGAATGGAGTATTTTGGCTTTGGGTGGACCCTTGAAGGAAACACAGGTGTAGCGAGGACAAAAAAGACCAAAACACCTACTTTCCTTATTTTTTTCCAACATATTTTGTTCACTACCATCTCACTGTACTTTGTGTAGAAAAAAATAATACAAAATAAAAGTATTATTTGCAAACAGTTAAAAATATGCTTGAGTTTGAGATATAAAATTGAACTAGTTTTCACTTGTTGATGGTTAAGAGGGCCCCATCCCAGTATCTTCCAAGCTGTCCAAATCTAAAATGGCTATTACACATGGGATTAAATGTCAGAAATACAGTGACAGACCTGGGCTGTACTGTTGCCCTTCCTACTCGTTTCTTTTCTGATCTATCACCTTTGATGGTTTGGAGGCCTAAAAGTGGCTGGTACAGGAACTCACTTCTATGGTGACCTTGTTCACAGTGAATTCAGCTCTTGTAATGGAGGTGTGGCACGGTACTACTGATTTATACCTCAAAGATATTACAGGATTAATTAAAGCCATCGTGGGCATTTTTTTTTCTTTTAAAGTATTTCATACTAATAACACATGCCATACACCGTGCTTGCATAAATACACAGATACCCTGCTATTCACTAGGAACGCAGTCCCGAACAGTACAAGTCACGTAACGGCTGCTGAAGAAACCTGTATCCTCCCAAAAAAATCGTGTAAGGGATGGTGGGAATTTTGCGCAGGGATTAATAAATACACGCAGTTTAAAAACACAGGGGGAAAGTACACATCATTGAGGATGGAGAGGCAAAAGCTGAATCATCAGTACCGTTGGATGGAGAAGATGCTGGCTTCTCAAAATGGAACACTAATCTGAAAAGTCTCAAGCATTTCACCTCAACACACAATAATTTCCTTTTTCTGACCATCTTCCTCATACGAATGACATTAAATCAATTCAGTCAAAGTTTAATTTGTCAACAGCAAGAACGAAACAATTCAGCAAGATGCAGCAAAGCTGCTACAAGGGGATTCAGTCTCATAGGTGAAGTACCTGAGACTGTTTGCTAACCACCAAAGTTCGGTGCTTCACTGGTAAGACTGATGACGGTCAGTAGAACAGGGCATTAAGTGACTGGCATCAAAATCACCAGGTGGAGAAGTGATGGACATCAGAATGCTGCTGTGCTATCTTCCAGTTTTGTAGGATTACCACTCCAAACACCGTTAGCTGCCAAAGTCTTATCCACTTGGCATAGCTAGGAATCAGTAGGTTGCCCCATAACCTAAATCCTCAACAGATGCATACTTAAGACAATTTCCATTTTTTTTCCCCACTTAACCTGCAAATGAAGTAATCTAAACAGAAAAGGGAATCTTTATTTAGAAATACGGGTGTCCAAATAAAGTTCATTATCTTACCAAACTTCAAGGAAAACTGTACATTCCCCTGCTTTTTCCATTTACTTTAGCAGTATTTTACATACAACCAGGGCCACAAAAACAAAAACTAGGATGATCTTCTGAGCAATAATGAGTTACGATAAAACATATTCAATATTTAACGCAGATGAAAGCATTTCAGAAACTATAAAAATTGCAGAGTGATTCAGAATACATTCACTTTTTAAAAACTATCCTAAGTTTTAGTTAGAATTGTTGGATTTATAGTAGCACGACCCCACATTAAATACCACTGATTTTATACACTCCTTCTGTTCTGAACAACAAATATATAATCAGTCTTTTTAAACAGCATTTTAATTATACAGATAAAGATTAAAGCAGAATCTAAACATGTGCTCGAATGTAAATACCTGTTATAACAATGACACATCTCATTTGTACAAACATCAAACGCTTAAGAAATGGGTGGAAAGGATGAAAGGCCTATCCATCGCATTGGATGTTAAAACCAAAATCTAATTCTAGCTCCTCCCGGTTCAGATCGTCATGGAAGTGACTCAATACTGAAAGCGAGAAAACCTCAGCCTAAGGTGGAAGTATAGCCAACACCACAGCAGTGGATCAGAAATTAGATCTGCTTTCAACATGGCCATGTTATTCCACTGTGAACTGGATGAGCGGCTTAGATGTGTTTTAGTACCCTGCTGAGTATAGGGCAGCAGTGGGGCTGGGCGCACGCTCAGCAAGTTTGCTGGTGACACCGAGCTGTGTGGGGCAGTGAGCGCGCTGGAGGGAAGGGATGGCATCCAGAGGGACCTAGGCAGGCTTGAGGGGTGGGAACACGCAAACCTCATGCAGTGCAAAGTCCTGCACCTGGGTCGGGGCAATCCAACATGAATATAGGATGGGCTATGAGCGCATAGAGAGCAGCCCTGAGGAGAAGGACTTGGGGGTGTTGGTTGGTGAAAAGCTCAACATGAGCCAGCAATGTGCGCTTGCAGCCCAGAAAGCCAACCGTATCCTGGTTGGCTTTTTTTTTTTATTTTTATCCTTTTACTTCCCTGGTCCTGCTGGCCATACCACTTTTGATACAAGCCAGCATGCCACTGGCCTTCTTGGCCACCTGAGCACACTGCTGGCTCCTGTTAGCCAGCTGTCAACCAATGCCCCAGGTCTTTTTCTGCAGGGCAACTTTCCAGCCACTCTTCCCCAAGCCTGTTATCGCTGCACGGGGTTGTTACGGCCCAAGTGCAGGGGTATGACCCAAACACTTCACCTTGCTGGATGTCACACAGCTGAACCTGGCCCATTGATCTAACCTGTCCAGGTCCCTCCACATAGTCTTCCTGCCCTCCAGCAGCTCAACATTCCCACCTAACTTGGCACCATCTGCTAGCTTAACTACATGTGCACTTGATCCTCTCATGCAGACCACTGATAAAAATGTTAAATGAAACTGTCCCCGGCAGCCAGCCCTGGCAAATACCACTGGTGACCAGCCACCAACTGGACTGAACTCCAGCTTCACTTATTGCTGCACTTGGCAAGCTTGTATTTCATCAGAAAAACCTGCAGAAAGATATTCTAAAACAAAGCAAAAACATCACCGCTTCCTATGCACTTCTTTGCTTACCACGGTTCTCATAGTCTGTTTTTCCTTTGATGGCAATTACGTAACAATATTTTTGCAATTTACATCAGCTCCTCCTTAAGGTCCCTTCCGACCCAAACCATTCTATGATTTTATTGCTTTGCTTATGTTGCTAGTAAATGTATTACTTGAACACAGTGTCCATACTTCACTGAGTTTGAAAAATTGGAAGAGGATTCTGCACAGAGCTAGGAGAAAGACTGGAACCTCTAAAGACATGCCTTAATGCAAAAAAGCCAAGATCCACCCAATCTTGTTCTTCCCAAAGAAGGTCAAGATCTGTAGTGACTGCAAACATCTACAAAGAACGAGAATTCAGATCGGAAGTAGCTCTGCAGCCTTCTCTTCCAAGGAAAGACATAACTAGATTTACTTGTTGAAAGATGACATTGGGTAAGTTTGGATTAGCAACAAACGCCGAAGTTTGCCACTTTTCGTACTAACTATGCTAAGGAAGGGCAACATGGACTCCCTACCATTTGAACTCTTTAAATCAAATTCACGTCTACTTTTAAAGGGAAAAGTGTAGTTGAAAAGGGAAACACAGAACTGATGCACTTATATTCCAAACACAATGGCCTTTTCTGGCCTTAAAAAAAAAATCTGTAGAATATATGCACCACAGACGTGCAGTAAAAACAACTGTTACAGATTGCAAGGCATTTAATAGTCTAATAACAGGGAACTTATTAGTACCTAAAGAGTCAGGAGTAAGAGTATTTATGTTTTTACAGCTCTAGTAAGAAATGATTTTCCGGAAGTCCATATAAAACTGAATCAAATAAAAAATCAACGTTAGAATAACGTTAAGTCTGATGGGTTTAACACCATAAGGACCATGTTTTTTCACACCAGACTGTACAGAAAAACTGGCAGCAGGGGCCATGCCGAGGGACAGCTCCCCCAGTCCCAAAGCACCTGGTCTGCCAGCCCCGTCCACGCTCCAGCAGTCACTCCTCTTGCCCCAGCCTCGCTCTCCAAGCACCAGCTTATGGACATTGCCATGAAGATAACCTAAAACACCTCCTCTGACTGCTTTGCAAGTGCTATGAACAGGCTTAAAGAGGAATTCTGATAGCTTGCCCTCTAAATAGTACTTTTTAATGTGGAGATCGGCCGTGAGACATGAGGAAAAGCACTGAAATCTGACTTCAATATTTGGAAAAGGGGAAAAGCTTAAGTTTAAAACCGAGCACCTATTCCCTCATCCCATTTGAAAAAAACATATCTGAATGACAGAGAGGGAGCATCACTGCCATTCAGTATGGGCAGCTGTGGGTGCCCTGACATGTATTTTCAGTACTAACATGAAGGCAGAGCAGTTTAAACAGCTTCTCAACAGCTGAGATTCACATTTAAACAGGAACACTGAGTGGATTACATTTGTGAAAGATTATTCAGTTTTTTTTTTTATATAATGAATTTGTAACAGCTGGTTATAATTTTGAAAATAGAAGTTAGAAATAGCCAAATGGATGTCCCATAGGTGCTGATTTTACTAATGTGTGAGCACAAAGAGGTATTCCAAGAGCATACCTAAATCAATACAGGCAATTATATTATTCAGGTAAGTGATAATATAAGGTAAAACCTTTCTTCACTAGACTGTTACACCATTTTGTCTCAATTCAGCACAGGCGAGCAGTTATTTTTTAACACTGATTGCATGAATACCTCAAAAACCTATGTAATTAAACTCCATTGCTGGCTCTAAAAATGGTGTGACAGTGGACACTTGTGGAGAAGAGGGGAGAAACACCAGCCTTTCTCACAGAGCGAGTCGCTAGTCCTCCTAGAGATCATTCACTTGCACAAGCACAGCAAAGGTTGTTGGCAGCAGAGGAAGCATCTCTAATGATTTGCCACTAAAATTCAGGAAAACTTAGAAAGTTAAAAGCACACACATCATAGAAAAAAATGAGTTCGAGAGCTTTAAAGCTCCCCGTGAAATTTGGGTTTGCTGTAGAGGTAAATAAATAAATGAAAGAACAGTAACTTTAGCTTCAAGCATGGACCAGCATTTCACTCATGTTATGAGACCACTAACAGACTGATATTTGTGTGTTTCCACATCCTAATTGAACTTCTGGGGGGAAGTCTATTTTTTCAGCCTTGTGAATCCCTTTACAGGACTTGTGCAGATAATAACCACGACACCAAAGCCCTCTTTTTGAAACATTACATTCTCATGATGGACAATATGCTGACACCATGGTAATATACAACTCTGAACGTATGCAGTACAAACAATGCCAAAACGATTAGTTCTGGGTACTGCTTAGCAGCCATGAAATACGTCTTGAGCCCTCTCCTGAGTGCTGTAATCTCGAGGCTCTGCTGAGCTTCTGCCTCAAATATCCGGCATGGCGCTGCATTCACAGCCCCTTTGCCCTAGGAACGGAAAACCGAAGCAGCAATGCGTATGCCCCATCCTTCCCTCAGCTTCTCAGAAGCGTCATACACAGGGGGCAGTGCCATGAACCACAGCTAGGAGGTGTGCTGGGGGCAGAGGAGGATTTCTTCCTCAAGCGCTTGCCTGTGCTGCAGCCTTCACCTGTGGGATAAAAGATCCACATCCCCCTTCCCTTCTGCCTGTCCTAAAGCACAAGCCCCTACAAACAGCATTAGCGATGTCTACCAGTACATATGTGGCTGTATAGTACCATTTTCAGTACTTGCATTGCTAACGCTTCGCCACCCAACGTTACCGCATTCTGGCTTCCTGCTTGGGTTCACCTGTCACTTGGTGGCGTTTACCTGCAGATGACACAAACGCAGCACTCGCTGTCAGCTCAGTGGCTTGCTCCTGCTGGCGGCACCGTGCTGATGATCTTTTAGTTAGCTTAGCTTGCTTTCACTTCTTCCAAATCTGACTTCTAGGGAACCAACTCCGCAGGTCCTCTCCATTCAGCTTTACTTGTGCACAGGAAGGCACTGACCCAGTTATCTACAGAAACAATTCTGTCTCTACAATATAAATCCGATTACTAGTATTTTGTACTTCTGCAATTGGGACCTTGAATGATCTGGAATTTCTCTGTTATAAGATTTGCGATAGAATTGCTCCTTTTTCACAGAACTTTGCTTCACACCAGGTCACTGCATCCCTCTCCCCTTGCAAAACTAGTGAGAAAAGGCTTAAACTAAAGGCACAAACTGCAGACAAACTTATACACTGCCATCATTTTGATTGTTTAGGTTGTTAGTGTGAGCTCCCTTCCTCTGCCTTCACCGCTCAGCTGCATCACGCAGCTTGCCAGAGGGCAAGCAGGTGCTTTCACAACACCGAAAGCAAATGCCATTTAATCAGATTTATAAGCGTAGCATGGTTAGAATAATGGAGCTCCAAAATTTCAGTTATCTTGTCACTGAGTACACTGCATTTAATTATAATTCTAGGTGAAAACTCAATTACAGTCCACTGCTCGACTATAAACTCTGCTAGAGAAAAGTCATGGGATTAGGCATAAACCTCAAAGTTTGATGGTTGGGTACTATTGTAGCTCTTTTAGAGACTGATTTTTACATCACCATGGAAGATTTCAAAAACAATTTTGCAATGCTCACTGTTATTATCCTTTATAAGTTAGAGGCAGAAAGCCACGTGAAGACAGAGTTAAACTGATCTAAGCTTATCAGACTAAGTTTGTATCTTCATTTTAAGTATAGGACTGGAAGTGAAAGACCTAGGTGTAACAATAATTACAACGTACCTGGAAAACAACCAGTTCACCAAAAGAGTTAAGAATAGGGATGAAAGCACAAGACAGACACTTTTTGACACTTCTATGTTTCTAGCAGTTCACCAGCACTCCAGAAAGCTCCCTCTCTATTTGATGAAAGCAGAGAAACGTCCCCTACTTGCACCAAACGCTGGCTTCTGCTGTGCTGACCTTGCTCCTATTTACCTATTGCCTTCAAAACATACGCACCGTGTGCCTGCTTCGTGTGCCAGGCAGACACTTCACGTGCCAATGGTCTCACTGCTGGCAAGGGTTTGTGCTACAGCACAATCCTAAGGCAAACTGAGCAACGTACTGTATTGTAGGAACTGTTACAGGTGGAGCAACAGACCTGTCAAACCTTTCTGGTGCTGCTGTAGGCAACATAAGTTTTTTCTTCTCTTTGCCACCTTTAAGTTAACTTCCCGAAACACATGGTACCTTCCCTGGAACATGGGTATGACAGAAGTAGGAACAGCAACTTAAACACTGTCCATTCTAGTGAGGATGGAGAGTAAACCCAATAAGCAATAAATTGCTGCTAATTACAAACTGTGGTTCTCTTAGTTGGCCTATGATTTGTATTAGCCACATTCTAAACATGGTACAGCACACATGACTGAACTGTACCAAATCGAGATCGTCCATTCTATCAGTAATTTACGATGATCCTTCATATATCCATTTGGCTAAAACAACGAGACATGCCACAAAGGAATGAGTTCTTCTCCTCACAGTTGTTGGAGCTGTAACAAAGATCCATGCCGTGCAGCCAGAAGCAAGATTTCAACTCCAGGCCATCTCTCACTAAGACTCTTCTGTTACAGATGCAGTTCACGTATTCACGAGCTTGCATGGCGATGCACAAAACAGTGTCACTAAAAATATAAATCTGCCTTGTTGTGCGTACATTTATCAAAACTATTAAATGCCCTAGTTTTAGTTTGACACACATTTGCAGCTTCATTTAAAGTTTTACAGAGCTTCATGTAAGTAGAGATGTGCTACAGCTAACATACAAGACAACAGAAAGCTAGTGACAGATCCTGAAAGAAATATAAAACTTCTTAGATGTCCCACGTGATTTTTATTTTTCATTTTTTTGGAAAAGCCACTGTCAGAATAACTTTTACAAAGAAACGGTTATTAGTCTGTACACTTTCCTAAATTGCTGATTGATTTAGTGATTACTCAGAGTAATTTTCTTCAAAGACTTAAAATTATTAAACTGAAATCCATTATCAAAATTCAACTAACGTCATGACTATTGTCTATATAATCTTACAAGAGCACCGTGTCAAGCCTTTCAAGAAAAAACCCTTCACCTCTAAATCCACCTTTGTGTTCTAATTAAATGAATGACAATGGATTCCCCACGCATATCAATACAACAAAATCTTCACACACAAACAAGTGAATTATTTTTCCCCTCAGAAGAATAGAGGCCATAAAACCAGATGTGAGGCAGACCTTTCTCTGCCTGATCTTACCCTACTCCACGTCACTTCCAACAAAACGTATTTCTCTCCGCAGAACTCTTGTGAATATCCAGATCCATATTCACACATAACCAATTCCGTACCAAAATAATTCCAAACCACCACAACGCACTCATAGAGCTGACAGTGCTCAAGATGACTACCATTTGGTGTTAACAGGAGGGGTGTGATGTAACGTTTATTTTTCCATATTAAGCAATTGCAATATATACTAGCTCATTTGTAATGAAATGCACACAGGGCTGTGTTCCACGTGAATAAGCAAGTGCAGATATACAATGTACTGTAACACTCTACCACAGCGATTAACGTAGGAATCTTCCTGTATAAGCTAATATGAATATCACATGTAAACGGTACACAAATATCTCATGAGTAAGCCTGAAAGTCAATGCTGTAAGATGCACACTTTCTGGAGCTGATGAAGGTGCTGAAAAAAACCTCCAACACTAACGCCACTTATCTTGCAAAAATACAGAAGTATTAGTCTGAAGGAAACGTTTGTGTAAATAGTAATACAGAAATAACATCTGCGAGTATCAATACGCATGACCTGCACGCAGGTGTGCAGCTGTGTTCTACGTAGGCAATGCATTCACATTTGCTCAGTCCTTTCCACCTCAGTTATTACTTCCATCTCGTGCGCCATCTCTGTAAGATAAGCCATCTCAGCCTTCCAAACTGCCTCTCACAAAGCCCATCCTTTCCTCTGAATCTCCTTTACACAGACGCTGTCTTCAGCTATAAGCGCCAGAACTTTAAATACAGCAGTGATTATAACAGTAAACAACAGATTTCAGTTGTTGATGTCACACCGTTCCCTGTCCTGTAGTTTCTCAGACTGAGTGAGGATCACAGCTCCTGCTTACCACATCACTAGAAACAAAAGGATCCCGAAATACCTGTAAATAGGGTAAAGCAAAAACTGCAGTACAGAAAGGGCTAAAAAACGTATTTTTTAATACCCTTTAAGTCAGCTTAGGGCCCTGTTCAGCCACTGCTAGGTATTAAGGAACCCTGGCGGCAGGGTGTTTCCCCCAGTCCCCATAAAGCAGCAGTGTAGGTGCCTTATGGCATATGGTAGAAGTTAAAACTAGAATTCACAGCACACAGAAACTGCCCCACTGATTACTTTGAACGCCACTGGAGAATACAAAGAAAGCGGGTTAAGTCACAAACAATTTCTCCTTTACGTACCCCCTTCTCCCTTCATATTCTCTTCTTCCTGGCACACCAGCACCTCCAGTTACTCACTTACAGAACTCAGCCTTCCTAAATTCTACTGTATTCTCTCTAAGAAGACATGCCGGTAGACACATTTTACATTGAAGATTTCCTCTTCTGTAACACCTGTTGTATGTTATGTAACATATAATGTACATTGTGCATTAATCCCTGCATACAGAAACGTGTACCTTATCTATGCGTGTTTTTACCTAACCCTTGCGTATGTTGAAAATACACTTAAAAACACTACGTAGGCATATGGGTCTGTATGTAGACACACACGTATTTCTGTACTCCCTTCCTACATGACTTGCTTTCACCACTCACACGCAACACAGCCTGGGAGCTCTCCCCTCTGGGTTTACCAGTGCCCCCTAGGGCCATGCCCTACCCCCCGGCCTTTCAGAGGCGCTCCCACACCACACGTTACGGACCCATTCCCCCTCCTGCCCCCAGCACGGCGGAGGGCACGGGGGCAGCAGGCTCCTGCGGGAGGCAGGGCGCTCCTCGCCCCGCCGCCCTCACGGCAGGGGCAGGGCAGGGCAGGGCCGGGCAGGGCAGTGCCGCCCGGCCCCACCGCCGCACCCAGCCCTGACAGGGCGGCGGCGGCCCGGCCCCAGCGCCCCCGGGGGGGCTCCCTGCTCGCCGCCCTCCCCGCACCGCCGCCTGGGCCGGGGCCTCGCCGCCGAGGGGCGGCGGCGGCGGCGGGGGGCCTGGGCGGCCCGGCTGCCGGGGAGGAGGCCGGGGCCGGGGCTCCGAGCCCTCGCGAAGAGGCGGCGGCGGGGCGCGGCGCGGCGGGCGCGGGCGGCGCGGGTACTCACTCTCGTCAGGCAGCTGATCGAGCTCCGCCATCTTGAACGAGCCGCGCCGCTTTTTCAAAGGCTGCCTGGCGCGGGGCATTGTGGGGGAGGAGACGGGGCCTTGCGCGGGGCGGCGCCGCCGATCGCGGGCGAGGCGCGCGGGGTGGCGGCGGCGGCGCGTGCGCGGGGCGGTAACTGCCGCCCGCCCGCCGCCCTCAGGAGCCGCCGGGGCGGGTGAGGCGGCGCCGTGCCCGGCCCCCTTCACAGCGCTCCGCGTCTCAAGGCTCGAAGGTCAAGGGCTTGCTTGTCCCCACGCAAGTGGGGAAGCTCCTTTCCTAGTCACCGTCTGCCCTCACGCAGCCCTGCCTGTCACACCTGAAAACTTTTTACTTGTATAGTTCCATCAGGGACCTACAGTACAGCGAATTTTAAAGCTTCTGCAAGAAATCTGTCTGTACAGACACAGTCGTAAACCACAAACATCTTATTGAAACTAGGGAACCCACAAAACACACAAGCATGTAGACTGAATGTAGTTTTCGCCTTCTTAATTAGTAACCAACTCCTATGACTAAGCACTACACCAGGTTGAGAAGAGCAGGGTATAGGCCATATTATTAAACAATTAAATCAATGCTGCCCGTGCTGAGGAGGAAAATTGAGTTTAAGAAAAAAACAGTCCTTTTGAAATTGCCCCAGGACTTCCTATGTACATTGTACATAGAGTATGAATGTATATATATAAGGCAAAATTTAATATACATAGTTTTAAGACAAATTATCATACATCCTATCAATCATACATTTATAACCTTTTTCAGGTCAGGCTGTTAAAACAGCCTTCCTTTTCCTTAACCCCCAAAGGGCCTTAAAATACTGCAGTGAAAGCTTTCCATACAGCGCGGCACAAAGTGCAACTAAAGCAGATAGATGAAAAAGAGTGTAGGTATAGCACCAAATAGAAGTAGTTGAAAAAAAAAAACACAAAACTTTGCTATCTCAAAAGCAAAAACTACCCAGCATTAAACCTTGCAGTTTCCCCTTTTAATAAAAACATGTCCACCACCTAAATAAAGGCTCAACGCAGACAAGACCTTGTAGTCTTGGGTGAACGGTAACGTGTTAACAGCATTAATACTTGTGTATTTCAGCTAAGCTTCCCTTGTACCAGAAGCTATATGCTAATGCTCAGCTAAGAGTGGTAACACAGACTTCCACAGTTGATAGAAGACACTGATCCCTAGCAAGATTTTTACCGTTGCGCTTTGTAAACCTTGTCATCAGGTCTCCTTGTGCTGAAAGCAGGAGTTGCTGCCTGGAGCCTCCCCAGTGCTCAAGCGTTGATCAAGGCAAGGAATTTTCACAGGAGGGGGAGTGTGGGTGTAAGGGGGTTGTACGATGCAATCGCATTGTTCAATACTCTTTAGAGCCTGAATTTCTAGAAGACAAAGAAATGAGACTCCTCCCTCCCCAAACTAACACCTTTTATTAGTTCTTACCTTGTGACAAACCTAGAAAACAGATGAAAAAGCTAACAGATTTCACCACCACCACCACCGCTGACAGCTCCTGCCAGTCATCTTAAAAATTACCAGGTCAGAAGGTAGAGTTCCACTCCCAACAGTAAGTATTACACTAGTTATTCCTGGTGCTGCATTCCGAAAATATTTACCAGAAGCTATTACCATTCACTGTGTTGAAAGGGTAACAACCAACACTGTGTCATAAGGATTCCCGCTATAAAATATCTTCCACATCTTGGCCTTATTTGACTGCTGCAGTATCTCTGTAGTCTTTTTTTTTTTCCTATTGTGCATGCCATTTCCAAGTCACACAAACATGACTCTTTGGCAAAGCCATACCCAGTGCTCTTTGACAGTCTGTAAAGAGAAACAAAATTTTCAGCGTCCTTACTCCAGCAAATTTGCAATTCACACTCAGTATAATTGTGTCATTTCCACATCACATGATAGACACACACTAAGAACATCTGTGCACACTGCTAACAACCTGTCATTAAGTATTGCTGACTCACCTGCTTTGCACAGATGGCAGAAGATCTTTAAATTGGCTTCAGTCATGCTATTAGCTTTCCCAGAGAGTCATGGCAGGTGATTACTCTTAATGGTATGTGCCAAAATGCTACAAAAAGCACTTCCACACTCCCATTTTTCCCCAATTATTGCAGATGACATTAAGATACTGGTTACAACACCTACTAATCAATCTGTTCATAGCCTTGTTAGCACTGTACAGGTAGTTTTACATCCCAGGGACAGAAGACAGCTAGGGCGTCATTTTCTGACATACCCTAGGCAGGCCCTGATAGCAGGAAGAAAAGCACAACTGGCAGAAACCACGAGTGTGCTCTTCAGTTACTGAGGCACATTCTTGTGAAGTCTGAGTCCCCCTGCATTAATAACCTTATACAATTAGAATTTGCAATGAGGAGGTGGGGGAAACAGTAGTTTCTCCTCTCAGAACTTGGGAAGCCAATCCTTCTTGTATTCAGGCTGTACTTGCATCTCACTTTCTGTGAAACTGTGCATTGGCTTGTACGCTACGTCCGCACTGGAATGAGTAACAGTAAGTACTTTCTTTACATTTCTCCTCATAGGTTACACTACATCTTCAAAGTGATCATTTCTGCAGAAGTAGCCTGGTGTGTACTTGAAAGTAAAAGGGCACCAAGGTCAGGTGCATGTACTCCATGACAGGATTTTTTTTTTTTTGAAAAGGTTGTAACAGAAGGAAGTTTTTTTACCTTGAGTAAACTGAACCAGTTCTCACATTCTCTTTCAGGAATTGACAAGATTACATTTAAGTCTTAAATGACAAATCAAAAAATTATATACCCATACCTCATTTCAGGTCATGACAAGTGAAGCTTGCCCTGTTACATCCAAAGTCAACTTAAGGCTTCATTAGGATTTAAGTCTACAACAACCAACTTACATCATGTTGAAGGTAGGTATTTAAAAGAGGTTTATTGGGGCCAATACTAAATTCAAACAGCTACAAGTTCATTTTCCATGTTTACCACACCAACCGTTGACAGATGAAGTCTCAGTGGAAAATTTTCATTTCACCGTGACTTCCTGAGATGCAACTACAGATTTTAATGTTTGGCTTCTGATCTTCAGAGAAATGATATTTTCAAGAAACATTCCAGCAAATACATTTAAATCATTACTCAAAGTCAAAACAATTTGCAAGTTTTGAAACATAAAGCTGTTAGTATGAAATTAGTTTTTATTTTTTACCTCAAAATAAATGCACATTTATCATTTATTCCAAATGAAAACTGAAAAGGATATCGTGATCAAGTGGGAACCTTAACAGAACAAACATCACAAACGTCTTCAAGTTCTTTGCCATTTCCCATCTCTGGCTAAAAACCACAAGATTGAGTTTATTTTTTATTTTTTGTCAATTTTGTTTGCTCAATTAAAAGAAACACTTGATAGCCCCACAGTTATAAGTGGTATAAAACAAAACCAGCTAATCATTCTCATCAGAATTCAGGTCCACATGTTGCCAAACATTTATATAAAACTTCCACTAACTGTCGTACTAAATAGGATTTAGTAACCGCTTCTGTAGTTTAGCTCTTGGTATCTTGACAAAAGAAGTCAATGTTTAAGTATGTCAGAAGTCAACGCTATAGTGTAACTACAGTATAACTCTAACAGGGCTTCTAAATACTGTTCACCAGAGTGATGTCTTATAGTTGAATTTCAGTTTCAGCAGGTACTTCAGATTTACCTGAGCAACATCATACACAATGTATCTAGGAAGAATGTTAAGGAACAATTCAAGCCGTTGATATTAGTAACACAGAGAAACTCAAAACATAGTCAAACTCCACCTTTGAACTTAAGTTACCATATGGTAACATGCCTGTGTGATTAAGCAGTTCTAATAGCTTAAACTCAGAATCTTTAAGTTTTACTTTTCTTTGAATCCAAAAGTGTTTTTATACAACAGTTAGAAACTGGCAACTAACAGCCACGTGCAGAATCAATAATGGTGCAGCAGGAAACCTCAGTGGCAGGCACGTGAACTGACTTAGGTACAGAGCTGTAGTTCTTGAACATTATTTCTGTCAGGCAGACATAACACACAATGACTTTCCTCCTATTTAAAGAGTGGAAGAACATAGCCTAGATGAGATCTTCAGTTACATACCTGACATTCCTCAAGTTATGTGTAGTTCTATTACTACGGTCTTTGTGCTGGAAGATTATCTCCTCTTCATTTCTCACAAAAGAAAAAAATCTCCACAGAGAAGAGCTCTACAGCGACTGGTAGCATTAGAATGTTTTGTGACCGCACTGTACCATTATATTTTTTCAGAAGACAGTTTCAAGTCCATCTTGCCTATTTTTTGTAATGCTTTAGGGCCAGAAACTTACCTCCGATCCCAACTTTAGATGAAAAGCATCCCCATTAAACACAGGGTAAAATGAAGTAAATGCACATCATGTTATCTTAATTACTTATTAACTGCATCTTCCTATCATCTGACCAATACAGATAAAGTACTGAAGAAAATTCAAGACAAAGCCAGTACTGCTGCGAGTTCCGTTGACAAGAGGGCTTGTAAGAGAAAAACCTACCAAGGGAGAATTCAGTTTCTACATAGCCCAGAGTTTGTATAAATTAGTTATTTGTATCACTGACAGTGAGCAAGTAGTAACCAGTCTTTTCACTGAGACTAGACATGACTTATTCTCATGATCTCTCGTGAACGTAGAACACACATTGATTTGGGGATACTTCTGACTAGGAAGAGGCTTAAAGGCTACATTCTCTGATAGGCATTTTGAGGTTTACCATAATATTTGTAAAGGATTTGGGAAACAGAAGAGAAGCTGGGTCATAAGAGACTACAAGCCTGCTCCCCCATCTCCTCCTAGCCAAGCTGACTTTCCCTGAGGAAGAAGCCACTGGAGTGATGTGAAACCACAGGCTGCATTCCACTTCTCTTGTCCTGGTATGTCTCCAGGCAAGGTACTACTTGGCAGCATTCCTAGGCCACTCCAGCACCTTCAGCTACTGAGTCCTGTTGGGGCAACAGCTATTTGCTATGTGTACTGTTTCCTTTTTTGCAAGATGACAATTTAAGTGTGGCATCTCTAAAATCAGCCTTGGAAAAAAAAAAAGTCTGAGTACTCAAAAGCAGATCTAAAAGAAACAAAAAACTCCATGGCAAAAACTCCTGACTGACACTAGCAAGATCCTGCTAAACTCAACAACACTCACACACAATGTGCAGCCAACGTGACAGCAAAGGATACTCGTTATACAGAAGACAGGTATCATTAATTCCTGTTGAGATTCCATTCCCTAAGGGAACCTCTACACCATCAAGGTTGGTAGTAGCTGTGGGATCAGGTGCAGTTTTGCCCAAGCCTAGAAGGGGAAAAAAAATTAGTTAGAAATCTTGAAGGCAAACATACTTCATGCATAAAGAAAGTAACTCAGCCAGCCAAATATTACTTCACATATATGGTCAAATGCTGACCAGGAACAGAAGTATCTTAAAAAGAACACAAAGGATATAGTCTGTTTACTCAACTCAGCATCACTGCATTTATAGTAGTTGTACTCTGCTGTATTTACAGTGAAAATTGCACTTTTTGCTGTTAGCTTTGGTCATACAGATTAGATGATTAAAATGGATCAGACTACACTTACAGCTTTCATATCCTAGGCGTGAATACGTGCACATTGTAACATTTTTCAGAAAACTTTAACAAATCAATTCTTGGTCTTTAAACTCTTTATTACAAACCTCATTTGACATAGTAATATGATTTAGCTTTTTCTCAGTGCATATTAAATTCAATTTTAGAAAACTAATTTTAAGACTCTCAAAACAAACAGTTTAAGAAAAGCCACTCATTACTGAATGTTACTGTTCTCTTTTCAATCACTGTACAGAAGATAATCATGATTACCATTTCTTCTGTTTGAATTAGACAGTCTTCTCTTTTTTTTTCAGTGCAATATACGGCTACTTCTTGGTGACAGAAATGTAATGAGAACAGCTGTTCCACCTGAACTTTTATTCTTAGCCTTTCCGTTCTCTCCAAGCTTCCAGAGCACTTAGAAAGCTGAACAATTATTCCTCTGATCTATCAAACCTCTCACCTTTCTAATGTATATAGTATTTTGTTGAAAGTAAGAAGTTGGAAAATACACGTTGCTTCTTCTCTTGTATTTGATCAAATGAAAGTCTGCTCCTGAACTTCAGACAGCTCTTTAACTTCAGTTTTAGTGTGCTAACTCCCATCTCAAAACTCTCACATATTCTCAGATGTGATCATAAGGCAACACTATGCAAACTCTTAAAGGAAGTACAGCTACGAAATGCCTATAGTTCTTTTCACTAAGCAGAGAACCAAAAGGTGACTTTGCCATCAACAACAGATTACCAGTGACAACTGCTAACTGCTAATACTTACCTTTCACACTGTGTTTTCCCTTGGGCAATTTTGTTATGTGAGAAGCATTCTTTAGCTCATACCTGGATAGCACAAAGAACACACAATGGCATTTTACATTCATTTTTAATTATCTTGGTGGAAGAAAAAAACCAAATTTTTTCAAGCTTCAGTGTATTGTGAGTTAAATTCTACTCTTCTGAAATTCAGAGGCCTTTCATCTTTGTCTCAGTGTCTAATTTTAATGATATTGGCATTTAAGAGAGGATTCTAGACTTGCAACATGTTCCCCCTTTCCCCTCCCAAAAGTTCTTATTTAAAGAAAAAACATCTTATTTTTGAAGAAATACAAAGTGCTCTTTTTTCACACTGAAGAGGCTTGCAATTTTAACATTAACTTCTATCATGACACCTTAAGTATGTTTAGGAAATGCTTTTCATCTGTTACTTACATGTTTCCAAGCGCAACTTCTCCCAGGAGTATTAACCCTATGGGATCAGCTTGAGATGTGTGACAGTAGTTAGCACTCTTGGATACCATGTCTGCAAAATAGATGCCTTTCCCAAACATGTAGCCAGTCTGCAAGCAACAAAGGAGGAGGAATAAAAAATTGAGACATTAATAAAGGCAGCGTTGAATCCACCTGGCTGGGCTCCCAGGAGAGCACAGCTGCAACTCTAGCTCTTGTAGATACTGTACAGCAACCTGCTCTGGACACCCAACGTTCTTCATGCTCAGAGATAACATTGGGTAATTCCCGCAGAAATTCTCATATTTAGGTTCTCTCTGACAATCGCCATCTCTGGGAGGCAGCCAGAGAAGGTATCTGTTTAACATACCACAGGAGCTTCAGGGGGAGCTATCCGGAGACCCTGTGAGAGGATACCAGCAAAGTTGGTAGTGCGGGAACCATGCCACAGCAGCTGGCGATTATGAAGCTGCTTAAAGGGCTTGTAGCGCTGACTCTCTCCTTCACGCTCAATCCTGAAGATCTTCAATTCAAAATGGAATAGGAGAAAAAGAAAAACCAAGTAAATAAACCATCACCTGCATGCAAGTAATCAGATTAAAAAATTACCCAATTTGGAATACACATCAATCAGCTATGAAAAATGATCTACATGGCTTTCAGTATTTGCAGCTTGCTATGTCATGTTAGCAAAAGTAGCAGCTTTGATCACACAGTACATGTTATTAATTATTTCTCCAGCCTACCTTCTACATTTTCCTGAGACCATAGTTTTCTGAAAAATCATTTAAGGAACTAAGACTTAGTTTCAGAAGATGATTATTCGTTTAAGAAGCAAATTAAAAGGAAATAGAAGCACCTCAGTAAGCTTAGACGTACTTTTGCCTAAACTTTTGCTATTCTATTAAATACCAACTGGTCTATCAAACTACACCTTCAAGAAGGGAAACAAGATAAGGTACTCAAAGAGAAACCACAAACAAGTTGGTAGACTCGTATATGCCAATCTTCACAAACTACAAACCCAGTATTGCCACACTTACATCCACGACTTTGAGGTCATATGCATTGTGAGTAGCAGCATGAGTATTTTTCACATATTGTTTAATAATCTTGGCTTCCTCTGAATCTTTGTCAACGACCTGAAAAGAGGCAAATGAGAAGTTTCTTTAGAATGTAAATTAGTAGGCTTCTTATAAGATGAGGACATCCACCCTATGCTTGCAACTCCCCAGCTTAAGCTACCTCTTCGTATTATCATTTATGTGTTATTTTTTTTTCTAGACAGAGAAGATATAGAGAGAGCCCTTAACCAGAGAGAATGGCTGACAGGTGAAGTGGGAAGGCAGCTCTGGACGTCTACATGATTTCCAATAGCCCTGCTCAAAGGAGGGTCAGCTGTAGCAGGTTGCCAAGGACTGAGTCCAGTTACACTTCAAATATCTCCAAGGATGGAGCCTCAACAGCCTCTCTGGGCAACCTCTTCTGGTGTTTGACCACTTTTGCAGTAAAAAAAAAGTTTAAGTGGAATTTCCTGTATTTAAATTTGTTCCCACTGCCTCTCATCCTGTCAGTGGATACCTCTGTCTTTTCTTCTCCCTTCCACAAACTGTATTTATACACATCAGTAAGATACCCACCAAACCTTCTTTCCTGCAGGTTAAAAAGCCTAAGCTCTCTTAGTATCACCTTGTGCAACATATGCTCTAGTCCCTTAACCATCTCAGTGGCCTTTATTGAACTCATGCCAATACATCTGTCCACTTAAAGTCTACTTGATCTGTTGCACTTCAAATCAACAAGGTGTCAGGTTGCATTCCTGGTCGCTCATTTCCTTTACCTTAATATCAGTTCGGAGCTTTTCGTAGTTGATGTCAATTGGGTCTTTATCTCCATCTTCATTTCCACCTCTGAGAAGGCTGTAAGCAACCTCAATATCAAGCAAGTTGTCCAACATCTGCACTTTAGCCTGAATAATTTAAAGAGTTTTTTTTACATGCGCCCTTGCAACGTTCAGAATAACTCTGTAATACCCCAAATTATAAAAATGTATGTGAAGCACATGCCAGGCACTGGCACCTAACAAGACTGCCTTTCACATACATCTATGAAAATATATTTAAATATATGTATATTCACACACATATAAAAACAGATCATAATATATAACATATCTTCTGATACCTTATATATAATCTGTGTATTTATACACACAAATATATGTGCACATAAACAAAAAAGATATTTTGAGAAAAACAACACAAGCTTAACCTCATGCTTTCATGAGGTTAAAACAAGTCTTCAAACCTCAAAAAGTTTCTCTGTTAGATATTTGGTATTAGATTTGTCGCCTGCAAACAGCGTACTGTTTCTCATCGTTACCTGAATGTATTCTAAGTTATTTAGGAGAGGTGGTTTCTTCATCCCAAAGTCGTGAGGAATCAGAGTATAGAAGCGGTTGGAGAGATCCAAGATCTGGGATTCAGAACCATTGTCAGAAACCGCCTACACAAGAAAACAAGCATTAAAGAATATTATCAAGCATGGCAGAATAAGGCTCCATGGCAACAGACACACACAAGATACTTGAGAACTAATAAATAGAAGCAGCAATACAAATCATGTTAATGTTGAACTCTCACAGGAGTAAAAGGGGGAATTGTACGTAATCGTTTTGCATGTAGTAAGTCACTGTACCTACCTAGGAATATACAGAACTTCTGGTATAAGAAAAATCTAATGGGGACTATGTTTCCTGGAAAGCAAAATAAAGCCTTCTAGGTATGGAAGGTATGCATGCACACGCTCAGCTAGGTACTCTAGCAATTGAAATAACTTCTTGTATCTATGCTTTCCCAGGGAGTCCATGACAAAAAAGAAAAAGGGGGTATGCTGATACATTTTTGCAAGCTGTTCAGGAAGTACTATGCAGTGATTCTTAGAATGGTCCAGGTCACGATGTATAAATATTCTTCTCTGAGTCAACCAGACATTTATTCTCATAGCCAGACTCCTCTGGGGTGAAAACGCCAGCTCACTACTAGACCAAGACACCAGTTTCATTTGCTCAACGGTCATTTGTGTCAATAGCAAGCCTGTCTCAGTCTGAATTTTGTGCTAGAAAAGTTAGAAAGATACAAGTACTACCTAAACATTTACAGTAGTGAAGAGAACTAACTAGTTACCCATGGAAACTACATCTTCACCTAGAAACAGCTCAGATCTTTTCCTAAATCACTAATAATTTCACTTTCAACAAAAAGGCTTTCCCCTCTCCTTTTTATTTTAAGACAAATGCCACCTCTTTCCGTTGTCTTTTAAGTTATGGAATAGGAAAGAAACCACACAGGCTCATACACACACGTCAGCATTCATCCCACTCCAAGCTCAGAACAACTCTTGCTCTAACATCTCTTTCACGCTCACCTGCTGAACCTCATTAAGGATGGAGTATGCGCTCTGGATCTGTCGCTTGCTCAGTTTTCCCAGTGGCATCTTCTGCAGGTCAATCTGATGAAAATTTAAACAATTAAAACAGGATTTCACGACACTGAAACCATTGCAACACAGAGTCAAATGTGAAGAGGTTACAAGATACTTCATATTCATTGTTGAAGAACAAAACAAAAAGAAACAAAGTCAAAAGTGATGTCTTGGCTATTGATTTATTTCATATGTCACTGTTGCTTTTGTACTGACTGATCTTGGGAGAGTTTCACATTTGCATTAAATTCTTGCATAATTAAGGACTGTCCGAATACAAAAGCATGTAACAAAAGTTGACTCCAATGGAGTTGTTTACAAAGGTCATACACATACCCTCTGGACTCTTGACAGTACTCACTATACACCCTGCAGGTCAAACTAGCATTTACTTAATCTGATGGGTTTAAAATTCAGCTCAAAGACAGAAGATCCTATGAAAACATGTACTATCTGGATAAGCTTTACATTATTGACTCACTATAAAACTAGGAAACCCAGCTGTGTGAAAATCTTCTCTACAAGCCGAACCTCAGAAGGCTCTTCTAAAACACAGAGACTAGTTTGAAAGCCTTGTGGTGATTTTTTTTTAATGGAGATTTTTAAGGAAATACTTTTACTTCTAGTTGCAGCTATGCATACATATAGTCAGGTACTAAGAAAAGCCAAGACGGACTGTAGAAAGAGAAGAAAGGCTTCAAAACTGATCATGTCTTGGGGACACATTTGAGATTAATACTGCCAGGTGCACTGAGAGTAACAGCACAGATCACTAAATATGGAAGAAAAAAGGGTATCATTAGAACAAGTGAGAAATAAAACAACAAAAAAATAGAGTTTGGCCCAGTTCAAAAGAGGATCTGGACTTTGACAAGGAAATTCATTAACACTTGGTATTAACTAGCAACACTTCTCAAGTCTGAGCTGCATGCTAAATTAGTGGCAGCATTGCCACAAAAAATCTGTTTTACCCCTTATAAAAAAAAAGCCTCACAACACCAGCAAACTGGCTAATATGTGTTAATATTTTAAGAATATTCATCAAACAGTAATCATGATGCACGTATCATTGGAAAAAAAAATGATTACTGATACCAGGACCAGCAGATGAGTTTCTCATAGGCTTGCGAAGTTAAAGATGCTGATACAGACATTCCCTACTGAAGAGCAAAGAACACACTTGTTTTAAAAGCTGTGTGCATCATAACTAAGTTACTACTTCCAGTGCTTGGCAAATTCTGGTCAGATTCTTGCCCTTCTTTCAAGGCTGATCTAAAACTGACACTTATTTCTGGTAAGCATGATGCACCCTGGGTTGCAAAGAACTTGCTTCTGGCTGTGTAAGTGCAATGTAAATGGAGAAAGGAAGGTTAGAAGTGAAACACATGAACGTGTGTGGTCACCTCAAATTCCACCATTGCTTTCTTCATGCTTTCCACATCAAAGATCATCTTAATGAGGTCTTGGATTGGCTTAGCAAGTTTTGATTTAGTCCCGGCACCCACTGTGAGTTTCTTGACAGCTTCTTCATCCTGGGAAGAAGAAATAGTATCAGAAATAGCAAAGTCACAAAGGATAAAGGTGATAAACTGGCTGCCATGGTAACAAATGAAACTCAATTTAGTGTATGCATACTATTATTAGACTGAAATTCATAGGGAGTGTGGGACATTGCTCTGACATTCTGGAGCAAAGTGGCTTCAAAAATCCACCTATTCAGTAACTTAGCAGACCTTATTTCATGAGGGAGAATTGCCAGAGGTAGAAATGTAGAATTAAGGAACTGAACTCTGTGTGCATCTCTGGTTTACCTCAAGGAAGAGGTCATTTACTTTTTCTGGGAGCTTTCTACTACATAAAGACCTTGATATTGAAAAAAAGACTGTTTACTTCATTGTTTTATGACAAAATACAGAGGTAATAATTAGTTTTGCTAAGTTCTTATAATAAAAACTGTCATAGATGAGTACAGGAATCATCAATTAGCCACAATACCATCTAGGTACTTTCATGGATAGAGCATTTCACCAATAAAGCATCTGCCAGATGCTTCAGTGTCACTGTACATTGCAGTGTAACAGACACTTTGTCGCTGCAATACTCAAATTTCCAGAAATGAAGCTAAGTACTGAGTGCTTCATACTGAAAGAAGTCATCCAGTAATGTGGCCATAGAAAAATGTAATGTCTAGAAAACACGTCCTCTGATATCTTTATAGCTATTAACAGCATTCAACTATGTCATCTGAAAATAGCTTAAGTTATGGGTAAATATTTAAATAAAGACACAAACCCCAATGGGCAGGAGAAATAGAATTCTTATTCTGCTTAGCTGTCTAAATAGCCAAATCCTACTGACGAGTGATTTCTCTGTCTGCTCAATATCTGCACTAGGCAGTGTGCTACATAAGATTTGCTTCACCATTTGGGAGGCTTTTGGATGCAGAAGACAGATGAGAAGTATCTATTTAAATACAACAAAATGGTGTTTTCAGAGAAGGGAGTATATGAAATGACTGCTCATTTAATTTCAAATTAACATCTGTAAAATTACATAGAGTAAACAAGAGTAATTGCTAAACGAACTTCAGTCTTGACAATGGAAAACAGACTAGTTTACCAACACATCTATTTTAATCTTTACACACGTGACTGCTCTCATTTGATCTACAGCTCTATTTCTCTAGCGGAAAGAATAGGCACTAGTTACTTTACTGCTTGGTCAGTTCACTTTGTTAGTAAAAATCTCAATGTTCCCCTGACTGGACACTTTTTCATACAACTCTATGAATATATAGATATATTTTTTAAACATGCCCTTAACAGTACACACAGTAGCATATATTTGTCCTCCCAGTGGTCTCCCTACGCTTATATTAATAACCCGTGCAACAAAAACATCTGCGCTTCATTCCTCAAATTTGTTAAAGCGTAAATGATCCAACAGGGAGCACAGAAGAGAACGTTACAGGAAAGCAGCTGAGCAATGCTCCAGCTGGCACAGGGACATTTCAGAGTTACCTGTCCATAATCTATTTCCAGTGGGTAGAATTTTTTGGGATATTTAGTGAAGTTCTTTGAATGCCAAGAATTGCCGGTTTTCTCTTCATACAAGTTAAGGAAGTGTTCAACAGCATCTTCTTTTGATGGCATCTGCTCCAGCTTGTTACTCCCAATTACAGTGCCCACACGACCCCAGGATCTAAACACCCAGTACCTAGAGAAGTGAAACATGAGAAAAGACCAGATGTAAGATCTCTGTCTCTAGATCTCAGTACAATTTAAACTGATTCTGCAACAACCATGCAACTGTGAATTAGCCATTTCCGTACCATTAATTTAAGGGGAGACATTCGGCAGGAGAGCAACAGAAGAGCACAAAAACTGGTGTAATAAACACGCACTGTGTTTATTACATACCAGACATACATCCCTGAAGACAAATGCATGCCCAGGAGAAGGAAAAAAAGGCTATCACCACTTCAGTCAATGCTTCGTGAATACACATCTTCAGACTTCTGGGGGTATATTTGAAAAACAATCACCATGCACTTTTAAGCCTATGACTTCAACTCCCTAGAATTCAGATTCCAATTTCTCTAAGAAGCAATTCAAGTATTCGCTTGCATTACTGACACCAACTAGTGTCAGCTTATGTATTATTTACAGGGATACAATCAAGCAAACAATCCAATTTGTCAGGTACGAAACGCAGGTGCTGAGATCCCTCCATGTACCAAATCACAGATCCAGGTAAAAACTCCAAATACAGGAGCCAGCAAGAAAAGCTTACAATGATCAAGGTAGAGTACAAATCCAGAGACCAACCAGGGTTGTTGCTGACAGCTACTAGCTCCTCTAGATTTCCGTGCATCCCTTGCATGTTTGTGGGCACAGTTCCATTTTAAAGAACCCTCTTCACTTCTTTATCTGCTATCAGAAATACAACCACTGGACAGCTCTGCCACAAGCCTGATGAGACTGGATAGCTAAATGCATTACCATCCCCTGACCATTTCAATGCATTTTGCTAAGCCTCAGTACACTCAATTCAGAAATACGCTGTGATGGAATAGGCAGAATCTGGTTTTGTTTCCCAGAATTACAACTCTGCAATTGGAAGACAAAACTAAGTTCGAGAATATGGGAAAGATTCCTAACATTGCAGACTTCATGCGTAGCATCTTAGATGTTAAAACAGAGGAACCTTCTCCTTCTGTATTTTCAAGGGCAGCCATCAGTCACAGAGCAGCACGGCCCTCCTGTCAGTCAGTTAACCTAGACCTGAGAAGATTCCTATTGTATGTGCCTCACTTATCCCATGATGCAAGAATGAATGCTTCCAGATACAACTCAGCAACCTTTATTACGTTGGGTTTTGTCAACACCACAAAGAAATGTCTCCATACAGGGCAGAGACCTCCCCTGGATGTTTGTATATCCTCAGAAAAACGTTTTACCCATTCCTTGTTTTTGTAGAAACAAAAAATCCAGTACTTACTGGAAAAAAGTAAACAAAGACGTTTATGGGGAAAGCTAAACCCACCTGCTCTCTCTGTCATCCTCTAGGAGCTGCAGTTTGTAATAGGAATTTGTTCCTTTCACAATATCCACTAGACCAAGAGTTGCACTGAAAATCTTTCCACCTTTTTCAAACACATGAGCAGAATCCTCCAAACCTACATAGATGAAAATCAGAAACAGAAGTGGTTATCATTTTAGATTGCCTTGCTACATTCACACAGACATTTCATAAAGTTGTGTGAATTTTAACAGAACTACTGGAAAAAAACATGGATAACATGCTAATTCAAAACTAATTGAAGCTTATTTTCCTTTCAACAGATAGTGAGCACACACCTTCAGATGTATTGGAATGAACCGCAACCCTAACTTGAGAAAAAAGAATTGTATGCTTGGGAAAGGACCATCTAAAATCTAGTATTTAACACTGCATGGCTGGCTGGAGGAATTCTCAAGAGATGTAGTTTTGCAGGTGTCACACTAGAAAATAGACTGAAAAAATGAAGGCTCGTCTTGGTTGCAGTATGACTTCTCAGGATGACATCTGTACACTGTAGGTTTGGAGAGCAGCAGAATTTGTCCCCCAGTCAGAATCTTGAGGCAGATGCTCATGCCAGACCCACGGCCTCTACTGGCTAAGCTTTTATTTACTCCTCTGACAGATGCTCACAAAGCTGAACAAGGTGTATACTTCAGTTTAAGTGGTCCTTCAGGCAGCTGCACAAGAAAATCTTGGAAAACCCATCTTTAGATGTCAATTGATAGCCTTCCTCTGAAAGCAAGAAAAGCTGGTTTAAAAATTCAGGTTCCTTTTGTGGAACCCTTATTTTTTATATTAACCCTTAACTTTTACGTTAAGGACTCCAAATCCTCATCCTTTCACAGAAAAATCTATTTTGTAAACAATCGCGCATCCTGTGGGCTGTGGCGCAGGTTCAACCATTGCAATCACTCACCAGAATCAGGATCTACTGCTGCTCCACCTTTAACTGTTAGCTTCATTTTCTTTTCAGACTTGCTAGGTCCTGCAGGAATAAGGAGTTATTTTTTCCTTATACAGGCAACAAGGTTTAACTTGAAACAAGATACAAATTCTCAGTTTGCCTAATTACCACCTTAATAAGACTTTAAATCAGGTTCCCAGTATAAGAACACCAACATGTCAATGTTCTTTTTAGCTGCCTTTAGCAGCCAATTCACAGCCATCCACTCCCACCTCCCACCCAAAGAAATGAAAAACAAGGTCTCCCCACATAACATCCATTTTCCTTCCTCCTGGCCCCAAAAGTCAGGCTGTACCATTTTTTCACCTAGACAGTAGATAAAAGTCACATTCGTGGTTGTGTTTAAATAGGATTTAAAAACCTCATAGGGAACATGTGAGACATTCAGCCCCCCAGAGATCCTGCTGCTGTGAAATAGTTTGGCAATAACACACCCAGTTGAGTGATAGAAATCAAAAGCTTGGGGAATATGGAAAAGAATGGGTTCTGAAGATAGGTTCTGAGCAGATCTAATGGCTTTCTTCACTTTCCAGCATGAATAATGCAAACTTGCCCGGCAGTCATAAGGAATGCCCCTGGCGTGGCATTTTTTTTCCCTCCTTCATTAAAAAAATACATTCTATACTCACTACAACAGAGACCATTGCTTTGGGCTCCAGCATTTTCTCACGTGTGAGCACCCCTGGAGGGGGTGGTCACAGTAGTGTCTGTCACATTTTAGCGCCCCAACACCTCTTTGGAGCTGCAACAGTGACCCAGACTGGCAGAGAAACAGTGTGTTTTAGGGAAGAGTTCAGACTAACGTCAGGGAGCCTGTGCACGTATAGGATGAAAGATCTCTGAAGCCAGACTGACCTAGGACAAATGACAGCCAGTTCAGAAGACAGCTTCCTGTTTACTTAAAGCTAGTCTTGCCCTGAGGTTTGGTTATTTAAATTTATTATGAGAAAAAAAAGTCAGAGAACTCTAGCAAAACAAGAGGCTGGACTATACCCAGGTTTCCTTTGTGCACACACAAAGCATTAAACAGGCCCCTGGAGAAACAACTACATTGTTCATCACCTTGTTCTTCTTTGACCTTCCCAGCACTCTTTGTATGCTGGGGCTTGCTGCATTTCCCATCCACGGCCACCTCGTGGTGCTCCATTTTTATCTCTGCACCCCAAGGTGAAATTGCATGGATAGAAAGAAGCTCCTGAAAGCTCTTGCTGGAGGATTTCACATCCTGAAGAAACTCCTCTGAGACCACGCGGACTTTGGCCTCCTTCACTTCTTCCATCTTCTTGCTCATTTTCTCCAAATCCTCTGCATAAGCAGGGTGGGGAAGGGAGAGAAAAAAAAAAAATCAGTGAGGTTTCAAACTTTAGCCCCTACCTCTGGCCATGATTCAGGACTCCAAAGCTTTGAGGACATACATTTCTACAACGTTCAAAACTGTAGCCTCGGCTAGAGCAGGAACACTTGTGTTTTACCTGGCTGGTCCAGCTCTCCCCTTCCTAGAGCTGGGCTGGGGTTGCCCTCTTGGGCATCCTACCAGGTGGGAGCAGATCTCCTACCTCAGCACCCAGTTTGGAGGTCAACACCAACAGAGAAAACACTGCCCTCAAACGCCCACAGTCAACTCCACAGCTTCTCCAAGGCAAGGGTGGCTTCTTCAAGGTCATAGTCCCCAGCACCTTTCAGTCCACCAACACTGGCTTGCACAGGGATCTGAGCTTCAGCTGCTGCAAACCCAACACAGCCTTATGGCACAACCCACAAGGTTAACGTACTAGGTGAGTAAAACTTAAAGAGCACATAATGTCTTTACTTTTCCAAACACACTAAGGCAGTGTGCACACACAAACACTCCTCCTAGTCCGAACACTAATCCACAGAGAGCTCTGAGGATGTGCACCCTCTCTAATCTGCTCAGCTCTGTGAGGAGTGCTACCAGAAAGCACTGCATGGCTGCTCACTCTGTGTGCTGATGCACAGGGTAGCCTTGTTAGCTGTCGTCGTCATCTTTCCTCCCAACTCCTCCACAATGTTCTTCACTTCCTCCTTGTTCTTGGACAGCTTTCCAAGAGCCAGGATCTTCATGTTGGCCAGTGGTTTGTCTAGGGGTTTGGAAACAACACAGCGTGTTAGTGACAAGCACAAAGCCCCCCAGACAAATAACAAACAGTAACGGACAGCATCCCACACACTCAGAATGATCAGCCCAGCTAGCAGGGAGACAAGGGTCCAAACAGGTCTGACCTGTGCTAAGGCAAGTAGGAGAAAGCTTCTGTTCCCCTAGGAGAGGCAACAAAACCCAGCTCACCCAATGAACAGAAGGGACAGAGGGCAGGAAAGATGGATATGTAGGCACATTATTTGCCTGGATATTTTTTTCCTTTAAACAAAAATAAAAATTAAAATCAGTCTGCTTCAACACTGTGCTACTAGAGACTGTTCAGCTTCCCTCTTCATTTGATGCCTGGACAGCATGAAAGCTCCTGCCTCTTCAAAAGGAAATCCGTTTTTGAAGAGCTGGAGAAGGTTTGTGTCTCAAACAGCATTCCCACGTTACAATACATTTGAGTTTTGATCTTGTAGACAGTACAAAGTTGTAAGCTGGCTGAATCACACAAACCCTGTAACAAGACAGAAGCAAACTGGTAACCAGCTGCTGCTCCGTCACATCACAGTGTGAACACTGATGCAGTGAGCTTCGCAATGTGGGTGGATCCAGGACACGGGAAATGTCTCAAAGCATATCTCCACTTCTAGAAGTAAGTGCTATTAACTCTGGTTGACCAACAGAGGTGTTTGTTCACCCCCTACCGCTCAAACACAAGTGAGTTAAGCTGCTAGCAAACAAAGCAACCTGGGCTTAATTCTACTTAACAGATTGAATTTACTTTCATGGAACACTGGGGTTTGAATCAACTTGCCAATCTGAACCAGGACATGAGCTACTTTGCCTTCATTGTTGAAATACCACAATCGGGCTAAAATTAGCTGGACAGAATTATTCCCACCCTTTTCACCAAGTAACAAACCCCTTACTCCCAAAACTATAGCCAGGACTAAAAAGACTAAACAAGCAAGAAGTCATCACACTTCTTAATGGACTAGCCAAATCACTAAAGGGTGTAACTTGTTCCAGTGTCCTAAGTGGAATTGCATCGTTTGCCTATCTGCAGGTTGGAGACAGCATATCTTTTGTGCGCAATGCTAGTCAGCGGTTGTTAAGACCAAATCCAAAGAGAGGATTTCAAACAACCTCTTGACCTTGAAAAGGTAACACTGGACATGGAATATGGAGTATGGCACTACTAAGGACGCTGGATGTTCCCCAAGAAGTCAAGCAAGAAGGCATTTCACAACAGATGTCACTTGGGACACAGGCCTTTACATTTCTAATTCATCACAAACATACCAAAACATACCCAAGAAGATTTGTCAGAAAACAACCAGGATCCCAAGCGCATGTCCCCAGGCAACCCACCATAACAGGGTCTACCACTGCTAGGAAGATGAAGCACATGAGACTCTGCTATGCTGTTTCTCACCACAAAATCTCAGTCGCTCACCAGCAGAACAGCAAACAGCATGCCTGTTCAGGGTTTTGATAGCAATGGCATTACACAACATCCTGAGCTCCACTCACCTTGGGGTGCAGAAACGGTCTCTGTCAAAGGAGCAGACGCATGTGGAGGAGGTGCAGAGTTCACAGTTGCAGCCTCTGGAGGGAATATCCTATCCTGTTTCTTACACTTAAATTTCTTGAGATAAGGAATTTCACGAAACTCCTGTGGGATGGAAGCATAGACAGACTTTAAAAACAACAAATAATATTAGAAAATGTAAAGGCTAAGTTGAGCACTGGTCAGATTTTGTCATTTACTGCAGATCTCAGAGAGGATTTCTGAGATACTCATATTCAGACAGGCAAAAACCCGGTTTACTGACAGGGAAACCAAAGCTAGAAGAGAGTAAATGACTAGTTTCAAATCAAATCAGCAACATCTCTTTTAATTTAGTGTTACTGGGGAAAAAAAAAAGATGACTTGTGTATTAGTTGTCTAGCCCTGTAGGGACATAGCTGTGACAGGACCTCCCCACTGTCACAGTGGCTCAGCACTGCAGCGCACTCTTCTCCCTAGCATCCAACACTGACTGCTGTCTATTCAAACTCCTTACAAGAGGAAACATCAATTAAGAAGCATACTTCAGATCATCAATTTTGCAATTAATACCCACCTTCGGGATTACCCAGTCTTTCCTGTTGGGAGTCTGTGTTTTAGCAACACACTTAGTCCAGGCAGTGATGTCCCCTGAACAGTAATACGCATCGCTCTTGAACACAAACTGCCCTTTACACTCCTCGCAGGGAAGCAGAGCTCCAAATGCCATCCCATCTGCCACTCGGTCCAAGATCTAAAACCACAAAGAATATAAAACATGTCATGGCAGGAGTAAACTGGAAGCCCACATATTGCATTACACTGGGCTGGACAAGAAAATTATTGTAAAGTTGTTGGCACACAGACAGACTTTTCCAGTGCTTCATGTCATATGTACATTGCACATAAGCCAAGATTCTTTGCAGAACTATTTGATTTACAGTGCCTTAAAAAACATGGCATGAAGTTTCCCCAGTCACACCACATCTGTTCACTCACATTCATGACTCACAGTATCTCCTATTCGGAGTCAGCATTCAGGAGAGCATATCTACCACACGGCCCCTGACCGGACAGCAGTACAGGAATGGGAAAGAAGGAGATGAGTTACTGCATCTGAGCACAAGAATGTAGGTGGGAATGTAGGCTCAGACAAATCCCAGTTTTCCTGCCTTGAGATTTTCTTGACCATTTTGAGTCTAGATAGTTCCCATCCCATCTACATCCCATCCATGTGGATGCAGGTCCACATCTTTCTTGTGCTGGGGGCCACAGACCTGGTTGCAGCACTCCAGGTGGGGCCCCACAAGGTCAGAGTAGAGGGGGACAATCACCTCCCTCACCCTGCTGGTCACGCCTCTTTTGACGCGGCTTGGGACACATCTGGCCTTGCAAGGCCAGAGACAAAAACAGGGACCAGTTGGGATACAGCAGAAAAATGGCACATCACTGAGAACAAAGCATTTAATCCAGCATCAGACACCACCATGCAGTGCCTTCACAAGCCAGTGTAATAGTAGTATCGTCAGAGTCCTGTGACAAAAGGACTGGGGTTTGCACTTTTTTTTTTTCTTGTTAGGAACATGCTGCATGCTTGCGGACTGTGCAGCAATATCAGTGTGGGTTGGCTTCACTGAAGACCCAGTACACATCTAAATTTAGTACTTACGGCATTCTCCCCTGAAGGCACTTCCTGCTTGTTGGCAATCAGCAGCTCTTTCAGATCATTAGTGGAGCAGACCTTCCTCAGCTCATCCTTGATGCCCCAGATCAGCTCTGTCTGTTCCTGTTAACAAAACCCAGCAGCTCAGCTACTTGCAGTCAGTCACTAAGAACACACCTGAAACTGCAGTGTGTGGACAAGGCTTTAGCAAGCCCATGGGATCTTAAGGACAGCCTGGGAGACAGAGAGCAACGAGAAGCTCTGCCAAAAGGGAGAGTCACACATTTTACCCAAACAGCTAGAACAGATTTTTAAAGCCACTCTGCACTGCAGCTCTGCTTTGTCTGGGCACCAGGTACAGTCCCTCTCCAGATACCACAGCTCTTCAGTTAGTGCCTGACACTACACTCTTCTAACAAGGCAGTCTGTAGGATCTGATCAGCTAAAACTCACCTTCAGCTGTTTTTCCTGCTTTGATTCCTTCTCCTTCTCTTTTTTCTGCTTCTTTTTCACAGTCACATTTCCATCTACTTCTTCTCCTTTTCTCTTCCTAATAGAGAAAAAAACAAACACCACACACACAAAGGTATTTTAATTTATGTTATGTTAATTCATTTAATATTTATGTTAACAGAACTCGGTTTATTGACTGCTGATATCTGCAGGGACTTGAATGTCCTGAGCTATGTCCTGAGTTTCAGCAGGCAAGACCACTTTTCAAATTCTTCAATTCTAGACTGCAAACGTGTACTTGGTTCTGCAACAACAGCCACCTCAATCAGGTCAGGCACACTTCGAGCTTTTCCACAAGATAACTGTGATCTGGCAGAAGAGCACAGAAAATACTACAACCCTGAGAGCTTCAGGCATACTCAGCCACACCTATATTAGTTACTCCAAAGGTATACATAAAACTTACTGTGTATACTTATATCTCTCCACGTCCAAGGAGAAGTAGCAATGAAGGTTAAAAGACAGGACTATAGTGTCTTTCGGCTGAATCAACAGCTTCATTTTTCAGCTAAGACAGTGCATATTGAAATAAAGAACAGCAAACATAATACTTTAATAAGTTAACACACCGGGAAACTTGATACTTCCCAGCTAGTTCCTCTTCAGCTTGGAATTAAGTCTGATCTCTGAAATCAGACAGGAGGAAGTTTCTACCTGTACAGTACTCCCAGGCTGACTGCGGTTTTATGATGTACTTACTACCTTGCAGTTTTGTGTGATAAAATATACTGCTATTAGCTGGGCCCTCAGAGCTGCACAGGGAGAAGTTATAGAAAACTGTGCTCAAGAAAGACAAGGAAGCCAAATGAAAGCCAGGGGATTTTGGCAGACTTCTGAAGAATAAGAGACCTCAGAAGAAGATCATTTACGTTTCCAGACTCCTGTCATCCCCTTGGTCCGCATGCCTTCAACACACATCAGTATCAATAAATCATCTCAGTGCCTGTTCTCATCGTGAGGAAATAAAGTGAAATTTTATCCCATTTGAGGCAGGATGGACCTGGCGCTTGAGGCACAATATGAGCACAGCTTGGACACCTTGCACTTCGTTTTGACAGAGCTGCTATCCTTTGGAAACATCAGCCAGGAATCTTTTTAAGTATGCAAATTCTAACTTTATAAGCTGTGGCTGATGGTTAAGTCAAAGTTAACGTTCTTGGTTGCCCTCCACAATTTTAAACACTTCATCTTCTAGTGCTTTGCTACCATTAAGATAAACTTAGTACAATAGCTTATTAGCTATAAAGCTGCAGGAGAATGTTGAAAGGTACTGTCCCTGAGGACTTATCCATGAGGGACCTGCAAGTTCTAGGAAAACTATCCTGGGCTTAAAACTGGGCCAAGATCTCATTTTATTTGCAGTAGCTACCTTAGTCCTTTGTTAGCACCTCCGACCAAATTATGACTCAGGCCATTCTGCACGTCCTTAAGGTGCTGGGTTTGCAGAAGATCTCGTCTCACAGCTGTCCCCTTGCAAGGTCCAATCAGTCAGAGCCTGGGCTATGCTGCAAGGTTTGCTACCCCAGGGGACACACAATGGCTACACCAGGCTATCAGCATTTGCTTGCATTTTGCAAGAAATGGTCCCTATTCTTTATTAAACCACGTAACAGGAACCAGCGTGGCAAGAATGGATTCAGCACAAGCACAGCTGTGCCTTCAAAGGTCCCCAGACCTCGCAAGTCCCCTCTCCTCCCTTTGGCTGCAGCCCTCACTAGGAGCAAGGCCAGAGCATCCGCTGAGCCTCAGCACAGCATGGAAAACAAAGCGCTCACCATGAGAATCACAGCTCCTGAATTTTTACCCGAATCAGAGGTACACAGCATAATCTGGGAAAAACACATCAGCCTGAGCACAAAGCGCCCTGCTGTACCTTCCCAAGCCAGAGGGCTTAATCATGCAAGTATTTAGGATGGGTGCCCAAGTGCTGTGTATCTGCAGTCTCTCTCCCTTGGCAGGCTGAGAGTCAGGCTGCCTCCAGCAAGCCGAGACTCATGGCTGTGTAGTAACTTGTCTGAAAAGAGGAAAGCCAGGACTCAAACCACTGGAAGGCAATCACCCTGCTGAGATGCCTTAGGACCAAGGGAAAGCATCCAAATCCCAGCAGGAACTTGCACTTTTGGCAACTTCTCAGAGCTAAGGGGACAGCAGGTTGCTTTCCACGTACAGAGCAGTTGCTGTACCTGATCCAGCCACTCAAACTGCAGAATGAGAAGGATCACCTGGATTGCAGAGGCATAAAGCTGCAGGCTTCTTACTTTCTCTTTTGTCCCTGGCTATGCTGAAGACTTAAAGTAAACACTAATCATTATTTTATAGTTTGAAGAAGGGATAGGCAAAGCTGAATTCACCTCCTGTCTGCCCAGAATTGCAAGTTTTAGAACTGACAGAACAGATCCTCACTGACACAGAACCCATCAGCCACCCTTGGGACCAAACACCACGTGCTGCCAGCAGCAGCCAGGTGCTACTGTGTACACCCTTTCTCCTGCTGGGGAAGGGACAGTTGAGGCACTCAACACATAGGGTCCAACAGCTTGTTTAGAAGGACTGGCACACAGCATCCAATGCAGAACACTTCTCACCTCCCTGGTAGATACAGAAACACAAGGTCTACCCGAACTTTCAAGAGGATGAAGAGGAAGATGAACTGGCACACTCTAGCTTGGCCCTTCCTTACCATCTACTCTGTTTTTCCACATTCTCCTTACAACAAAAATGAAGAGGTAAGGACAATCAGAGCAACCCTGGATAAAGCAAGCAGCTGATGCAGGGAGGACCTGACACCCCCTTCCTTTCTCTCTGTGAAGCACTCGCAGACTGTTGCTGACCTGACCCTCTGCCTCAATCTGCAGTTATTCAGGTGCTACCTGATGGCACCTCCAGAATGAGACTTTGTTCCTGTCCTGAGCAGCAATTCTACTCAAGTAAGCAATGTAGAAAACATTGCAGAAATAATGCAGATAGCATTAAAGATCAAAGCAGGAGGGCAAAAACACATGCTACCAAAGAAGCACAGTGAAAAGGACCAGGCAAGCTGCCACTGCATTTCCTACACCAGTACACGAGTGCACCTGCTGCAGAGAAGCCACTGGGAAGGACTCAAGACCCTCCTTCCCCAAGCCTGCAAAATGCTGGCACTCAGGCAGGACAGCCTGCAGCCCAGGGGAGGGTCAGCATGTCTCACCCAGCGCCGACCAAGAAAAGCCACCAGGATTCTCGCTGGAAGCTTCCCTATTTTTTCTCCCTCAGAGGGAAGGGATTTCCCCATCCCACTCTCAGTAACCCTGCTCAGTGCCTCAGTTTTACTAACCTGCAATACGGACGTCACACCACCACCCTTTCAGAAAGGGCTGATGGGGCAGCCCAAGTTGGAGCTTCTCTGCAGAGTATGGGCCAGACATGCAGAAGCAGGACATGAATTTGGATACGTCATACCTGAATTGCAGACAACACCTGACTCAGGATGTAATTTGGATGCAGCACAGGTAGAGATAACTTTAAAGTTCATTTTCAGGATCTCACCTGTAACAGATGCTCTAATGCTGTTTCTGCGAGAAGATGCAATTTCTGTCATTAATTTCTGTTATCTGACTGAACACACAAGATGAATGACGGGAGGTAACTGTGTCTCATTCAAGCTTCTGGGCTGGTTTTTTTTTTTTTTGCAGGGTTTGCTTCTTCAGAACTTGTCTGCTTTTTGGCAGACAGTCACCAGGTAGGAAGCACACCCACACCTCTCTCCCCTATTTATAGTCCCACTCATTCAGTTCATTTGACAGACAGCTACTTTTCCAATTGATTCTTAACACCCTTGTCTCAAGCACACAACCCAAACAGCAGAAGAAAGGTAGTCCAGATCACAAGAGCCAGCCAGCATCCCCACAGTTGAGGGGTTTGCTCATGTAGTGCTTAGAGAGCAGAAAAGATCAGATGTTCTGCTGCTTTTCTGGCATGAGGTCAAGGTTCACACTACCCTACATCACCACTCTAAGCTTTTTTCCACTGCAATTCTAGGCTTTTATTTACACAGTGACTTGGCAAACTACTCTGTGGCCTATCTTTCCGAAGCCTTAATATTTTTGCAAGTATGTGAAAACACCGTACTTCTACTTATAGCCTGCAACACACGCAGAGGGAAAGTGCCTGTGTGAAAAGGTAAGTTGGCAGGGAGTCACAGACAGCTCGTCTCAGCCTGAAAGGCCACAGCCTGCAGCAGTTCAGCTGAACAAGCCAGTTGGTGCAGAACCCAACAGGGCTCACGGAGCAGCACCCATCTGCACGGCGCTGCAGGACCCTCCCCATGGCACCTGAGCCACTGCTGAATGCTTCTGGAGCAGCTCCTTGCCAAACAAGAACAAAGCATGGAAGTTGAATGGCATCCTCTTAACAACACACAGATCAGTTTACACAAGCTGCACTGTTACCTATAACCAAGGACAACACTGAGATACTCAAAACGCTCTGAATCATGCCCATCAGCCACCTCCTTACAGGACCAAAACCAACAAAGACCACAGATTTGACTTGACTGCTTCTTTTCAGAAGCCAGTGTCAGTCTCACGGTGAATCCTTATAAAAGTAGAGCTGAATTCAGTCTACAAGGTACGTGGAAAAGCCCAACATCTTACAAAAACATCATCTTTCCTGTTTGTAGAATCCAGCAATACCTTATGTTTCTTCCTTCATGGGAAAAAAAAATAAAAAAAATCAAACAAATGCCTCCACTATCAGAAAAAGATTGACCAAAGCTAGCAAGCCACCCTGAAAGGCTTCTCTGTTAATACTTCAAGAGCCTCCATTCAAAATTTCAGTGCCTGGCAATACAATTTCAGTTGTACCACAAAAGATTTTGCCAACAAAAACATCCAAGTGTGAACACTAGGCAGCCAACAGGCAATGTTAACAGACTCAGCATCTGTCACAGATCAGCAGTACGTAGGTAAGATATCAAATCAACTGTCTAGCAAGTGGTTAGACCAGAGGAACCACCGCTGATAACAGCATCACACAAGGAGGCGCAGAGCCCAGTATCCATTTGTATTAAGCACACATTTTAGGGCCAAAAGCCCCACATCAGTTCTACAAGTCACAGCTGCTGGTCTCTGCATTTCCCTCACGGCAGCCACAAGGGCAAGCGGACTATAGCCTCCCAGGGACGGGGAATTGGTCTGTTGCCATTTACCTAACGCCAGAGGAGTACCTCATCATCCTACAGCTGCTGTTCTTTTAACAGAGACACAATAACGACACAACACATTCATCACGGATGTACGTGAAGGCAAGTAACAACACAAACGGTTGCATTCCGCACATACCCTTCGCTCTTGGTAGCTGGGAGCTGCTTCTTCAGAGTTTCTTTATCTTCAGCTTTCAGGATGCCGAAGCCAAGGAGCTGGGTGGCCCCGTATGCTGGGAGGAAACCCAGCTCCGCTCGGCGGCTCACAAAGCAGTCTGGGTGGTACCAGTTATCGATCATTCCCAGCTGTGGTTTTTCAGGATGTACCATCTTCTTGGAAATCCGAATCTGTCCCTAGAGCAGGTTAAAGAGACAAAGCAATCGTTAGGCTGCTCTGGAAAGAGCAGGGTATTAGTAAGCTCATTACCAACCTGATGCTTCCTAAACACCTGCGAAATAGTAATGGTCCCTTCACCAATGCCTGCAGCTATTGCTCAAGCCCTTCCCTACAGTTCCTCTGCTTCCACTAATACTCTTTCTAGGTTGGAAAAAACATCCTTTAAAGTAATTTTCTGTTCAAAAAACATCCAAAACAGGTAATCCTGTAGTCTTTACTCCTTCAACTCCCTGACTGCCAGTTAACTTGAAGAAGCAAAGATCACATCACCAAACCCCCTGCAGGCAACTCTGAATAATCAAGTTTACATTTTTACCAGTCAAACATCAGTGCTAATACTATCTAATCCCCTCTAACTGCAAATTACTTTTCAGATGCCCCAAAAGTAGTCGTTTCATGTAGTTTTAGACTGCAATACTTCACGCTCCAATAAAGAAATGCCTACACTCCAGCCACCGATGTTTCCGCAGACAGAGGTATATCAGCACTGGTGTTTGACCCTCATCAACTTTACCAAATTGGCAGGTCTGTTCACATCTACCACAAGCTCACAGCTTCATTTCACCAACTGCCTTTAAAAGCAGAGCAATGAGACATGCTGAAATACAGGGCAGCATCGTTAATTAGTTGCATCACCGTTTTTGTCTGCTTCAGTGGAGCCAATACAGATGCTCTGCACACAAACAAAGAAGGAAGAAGAGGCTTACACCTTTGCAGTGCTTCGACAGGCACGAAAAGACACCTGTCTCTTCCTACCAAAAATACTGGCAAGTAGCATTCCAGCCTACTCAAAAGCCCAAGCAAAAAGAAGCACTGGCAGGTCTAAAGCCCAGGCTCCAACGCCTGAAAGATGCCTTTGTTGTCACATGTCCAGGACACAGCTGCTTCTCAGATGCAGAAATGCAGCTCGAAGTGCTTTCCGTATGCAAAACGGATAGGAAGCAAGTAAAAAAACCACTGCTGGAATTGGGACTGGTGGGAGAAAAGACAAGCAACAGAGAATTAAAGAAAATCTTCTTACCTTTTCTATTTTCTGTTCACAGCCTTTGCAAGTACTCCGGTTAGACTTCGCATATTCTGCAGCAAAGTCATTTAGACTCTTCTCAGCCTTGCCACCTCCTTCCTGGTCCCCTCCTTTTCCTGGAGAACAAAGGCAAACACAGAGCTCAGCTTTAAATGTGATCCTCCCCCACTTTTAAAAAATATCTCCTCTATGCCAGATTGTTAGCAGTCTGCATTAATAAACCTCTGCAGTCCAGCAGTTCATCTATCAAGAATCTGCATTCAGAGCAAGATAAGCGGTCCATGCTCAAAAGCACTGTTAAAATAGGATTATTTCTTTAAGCGAAGGAGTAGCAATTGTACAGGATTGCACCTTTGGAAGTCTTTACAAATCACCAAGCAAGCACAGAGCTGACACCTTTTACCTCTCTCCTGAAAGTAGTGTAAAATGAGGTCTTACTAAGGACCGACTGTGACAAGTCACAAACATCTCTGCTTCACAACAGAACTCTTCTCAAAACAGATGTGTTCTAAGTGCCAGTTTCTTTTTTGTATTATTACATTTCAACAGGCAGACATCAGCCTAAAACTGCTCAGCATCCTTGGTTTACAGAGTGACTCGGGGTGTTTGGTCTGGTCTGTACTTAGACCCTTCTCACTTGCTCCGACTCAGTTTGTTGTGTAAGAATTTCAAAGAGCTACCATAACCACACATTGCAGTGAAGATACCTTTGATACAGCATATGACAAGAACGTTCATTAATACTGAAATACAATAGTCTTAAAAACAACAAATATTTGGCAAGAACTGAAAACAAACATGTCTGCCAACTGCCTTGGCTTTTTTTTTTTTCCCTCCTTTAAGAACAGTCATACTGCCAGTGTCCTAGCCCTGGAGTGCAGCGGCACCACAGAAATTCTTCTGACATCACTTGCTAAGAGGGATGTGGCAATCGAATAACCATAATAATAGCTTGAGAAGAGACAACATGGTTCCAGCTAAACCTCTGAATCTCTGCATACCTCCTCCAGGGCCTCCAGTTTCAATGGCTTTCTTGATTTTCTCCTGATCTTCCCACCGAAGCTCAGGAAAGCCATCAATGTCTGTGTGGGACACAATCCGAGCCCGCTTCCAGAAGCAGCTGTAGTGGTGCCAGTGAGGGACTTTGCCATCAAACATGGGTGACTAGGAAAAAAGCACATTAGGCTAAGATGAAGCGACTCAGAACCAAGGCAGGGAGTGGAGGGAGATAAAATAAGAATGTCTGGGTAAACATAATTTATTTATTTTAAAATTAACACCTAGACATGACTTAGGAAAAGCCTAAGAAGAAAATGTAGCGTGACAGACAAGCTGCCAACAGAGATCCCAAAGGGCACAGATGTGGAAGGAACAATGAGACCATCACTGAGCTCCTTAGCCCTTAGACAAAAAGGCTACAGCCATGGCTATACCAACCCCTAGCAGACGAGGAAAAGCTTTCTTCTCAGTACGAATCAGTCCTTCTGCAGTGATGAGCAGAGCGAAACAGAGGTTGTGGAGAAAGCAGCACAAGTAACAACACTTGACTTATCTGCTACAACCTCTTCTCAGACTCTCGTAGCAGAAGAGGCTGCTGGCCTCGCTCTGTAAGACCACCAAGTGCAACACACAGTCCCTCTGAGGACCACTTCTCAAGCAAACTGGCTCGCGACCTGAAGAAATTCCTAAGCGGGCTGCAGGAGGCAGAGGCAAAATTTGAAGGGAACGGCAGAACCCAAATTCCTGCATCAGGACAGAACCATAACAGAAGTCTTCCCCGAACAGCAGCTCCGGAGCTCGCTCTCCAGCCTCGTCACGGGATCGCTCTGCTTTGTTATGACTCAGACATACTAGGTACCAACCTGTCACCGCTCCAGTTACCCATCAGACCAAATAACTGTGCAGCGGTTTGGCTCCAAGCAACGCACACAAACACCTGCTGTACTAACAACACTCAGAGTGGTATTATTATTATTATAATGATACAGGATTACTGACCTGGGAAAGCATTCTACATACCACTCAGCAACTCAAGGGACGGCTCTGAGCTGAAAAATCATCAAAGAGTTTCATGCAGGGGCAGTAAGGAGGCAGAAAAAGGGCTTCAAAGATGGGAGCCCCAGTGACAATCCAACCATCGACCAGAACCGTAAAAGGACATTCCTATTTCTAGCCAGACTCTTCCCACAATCAGATTATATGGTTACCCTTGTAGCACCACAGCCACACAGCTGCCACATTGGGGTTGCTCTCAACATGCCTGGAAGCCACACACACCTCTGACACTCAAAGTCAGACACTCCTGAGCTATGGGCTCACGTTTGGTGTTTTCCTGGAGGACTCCTCATGGCTCTGTCCCTAACACAAAGGCTTTAGGGGCACCAGCCGCTAGGGTGCACAGAAGGGGGAAGATCTCCTTCACCACTTGAGTCGCACACCCGAAGCATGACTTCATGCAGGCAATGGAACCTCCAGGCAAGCTAGACTTAGGTTTATACAATTTCTGCCAGCACACCTCTCTCTATCACAGTTTCCTAAATAAGCTATGAAAAAAAAGAGAAACCAATTCGCTTTCTGGCTGCACACGCAGATAACAAACTGCTAAGTTCCAGGTGGAAGCAAAAGTCAAAGTCATGATGGTGCTGGAAGGCCTGGGTGCCCACACCATGCCAAATACTGCAAATCACACTTCCATGCAGAGTTCTTCAGGTAGGAACCCAAAAGAAAAGAGCAGATGCAGTAAAAATAGCACCAAGTTGGTGACTTGCCATGGGTCTCCTTTTAACCTCTTCTGCATCGTCTGCAGAAAACCTCAGCACACTTCCTGTGGCTGCTTGCAGGGTATTTTTCTAAGAGAAAAGAAGGGACCACAGCGCGCTGGTGAAATTCAGGCCCTGAGCTTGGGGATGATGCTCAGCAGCAAGGTACAAAAGGCAAAAAGAGAAAGAAAATGGCACAAAAAAAAAAAAAGGAGGGAGGAGAGAGCCTTTCACAGAAAGGATCAAGCAAATTCAAGAGTTTTGAGAAAAAAATTGTAAGTGGATTGCAAGCAGTTGGCACAAGACAGGTAGCTTTAAGGAGACGGTCGGCTGAAAAGGAGCGGCTCCACGAGGGATGCCACAGATCCGATTGCCACCTTCCGCTCATCCACCAGGAGATAAACTTTATCATTTGATAAACTTAACCCGGCCTAAAGAAACGCTTCCCCGCTGCCCGGCGCAGCACCCAGAGCTAAGGCACGTTGCAATTCGAGGTCCCGCGCTGGGGAAGCGCAGCCTGGCTCAGGTCGGGTCAAGCTGCTGGGGACGCGCACGAAAGGGAGGAATGACCAACGTGGGGGGACGGGAGCAAAGCAGCGAGGGCACGGGTGAAAGAGGAGAGGAGTGGCAACCCCGGGCAGCCAGAAACAAGAAGGGGAAGCGGAAACGCACGCAGCAGCGCTGCCGCCGGGTCAGACATCCTTCCCAGGGGGCTGCCCCTGAGGCGCGGAGGCGAAGGCGGGCTTCCCCTGCGGGAGCCAGCCCCAGGCCCTTCCATCCCCCTCCCTCCCCGCCTCCCGGGGCCCGGGGGGCAGCGCCGTGTTCCCCCCCCCCGGCCCCTCGCGGGGCCTGGAGCCGCGGCACGGCCCCGGGGCGCTCAGCCCGGGGCCCGGCCCCCAGCAGTCCCCGCCGCTCCGCCCCGAGCGCGGCCCTCAGCGCCGGGCCGGGCCGGGCCGGGCCGGGCCGTACCTGCACCATGAGGGCGAGGCGCAGCGAGTCCTTGGCGATGCTCTCGCCGCACTTCTTGCAGGAGGCGCGGCCGCTCTTGGCGTACTCGGCCCGGTACAGCTTCTCCGACGGCTCCGCCATCCCTGCCGCCTCCCGCCGCCTCCCGCCGCCCAGCTGCCCCGCCCCGCGCGAGGCGGCGCCAGCCGAGCGCCGAGCAGCGCCCCGCAGCCGGGGCCCGCCCGGATCCGCCGCTCGGCCGTCGGCGCCGCGCGCCTGGCAGCGCCTCGAACGTTCCGCCTCGGCGGCGGGGGGCGGGGACGGGAGGCGCGGGCACGTGGCGGCGGGAGCGCGGGCTGCGCCCCTCAGCGCGGGCGCCCCCTCAGCGCCGGGGGGGGGGGGGTGCGGGCGGTGCTGACGGGACCCGGCCCCGCCCCGGCCCCCAGCCGGGTGTGAGGCAGGTGCCGCTGAGGATTAGAGGCGCAGCCCGCGTGGGCCGTGAGGTGTTAGCGCCGCCTCCTCCTCTCGTCCCTGCCGCCCCCCGGGTCGGCGGGCGTTTGCTGTGGGTGCCGGCAGCGTTTCACGGCGCAACAAACCCTGTGGTGGCGTGCGGGCAGCAGCACGGCGCGGGGTGAAGGGAGAGCTCCGCCACGAGTGCGTCGCTGCGGTTTGGGGGAATGAGGAAAAAAAAATGGCTGTGATGCACTAGGTGGTGCTGCGTGCCCGCAGTCAGATAGATATGCTCAGCACAGCACCGCACGACCACCACACTGCCCTCACCGTACCCAGCTACTTCCCTCAGACGTTCCCGAGCCAGGCACCGGGCATTCAGGGGCAGATCACCACACGGAGCCTCACACTGGAGAGGAGACCCAGGAGATGTGATCGGGACCCAGAGGTGGTGCCCCCACACGACACCCAGCACGCCTGCCAGGCTCTCTGTCCAGTTTAAAGCGAAGCGAGGAGTTGGATGCACCCATTTCAACAAATACACCGCTCCATCAGTTTTCATGAAAGCAAACACATACAAAGGTCCCAAGTCAAGGCAATGGGTTATTTAACCCAGGTCCCGTCTCTCCCAGTGTGCAAGCAAGCAGTGCTTGCTCTCCCAAACATCTCCCAGCCTCCTGGGATTTCCTGCATACTGTCTCCCTGGGGGGAATTGTTCTTCCATGAGTTTGTCCAGCTCCTCTGAAAACACTCTTCTGTTTATACAGCATTTATTTACAGAGTACCAGAAAAGGAGATAAGGCTTCTTGTTAGTGCTTCCTCCTGCTGGGGCCATTTTCACTCCTAAGGCAAGGCAGCACTTTCTAAATACTAATGCGCTGCTATACGACCTACATCCTAGAGACCAGCAGGGGATCTGTAAAATATCACGAGGTGGCCTACAGAACCATACACAGACATTCACAGGCATGTAAACATGAAAGCATGCAAAAAAAAAAATAAATGACAGTAACAAATGGCTGTTCAAAGTTTAGCCTTTTTTGTTGTTGTTGTGAAGGCAAGCCCCTAAACAAACACTATACAAAATGGGTTTGAGTGGATTTTCTTTTTAAAAGGGGGTAGGTGGTTCTTTAGGAACGAGTTCAAACACAGTGCTTGAAAGGATCAGGGTAGAAGCTCTGTGTATTTTACCTTACTTTGAGAGTTGGTGTACTGGAGTTTGTACAGTTATAACCAGTGTAAGTCTTTCTGAAACAGGAATGTCTACACAAAGAATTACACTGTTATTCTTCTAACTTTAATAAAATGTAATTTGCTCTGTAGACAAACTGTCATCCTGATTTGTGGTGTTACATTTGCCAGGTCCTGTTAGTCCCTGCTATAAATCTAACGGTCTCAGATGGCTTGCCTTTGTCACATCTTTGTTTCTCAAGTGCGACACGTGGATCATAACACATCCCCCTTCACCTCTCACACGCCAGCAAGGGACTAGTGAGTTAGTGCTCACACAGGGCCCTCAATAATGCAAATGGCACCGAGGATACAGGTTTTGTTGCAAACCAGAGGATGCTCTGGTGGCAGCTGTGAGATGCAGCGCCTGCAAGGCCAGTTTCCTAGGCAACCATCCATTTAAGTAAATCTGGTATTTTAGAAGCCCCAGTATTTGGCTGCTGGGTTTTACAAGACACTGCAGCAACAACAGTTAAAGAGGGTATGATTTTTGTGTTTCCATGCAGGCTCTCCACGTATCTAACAATATTCCTGTGTCAGTGGACTGCCAACTTTTGGGATCGATCCTGCTAGATGATGAGTGCCATGGGGACATGCGAGACCAATGTTTTGTTTTTCCTTTCTGTTACCAGAGCAGGAATTGTGAGCTAGAGAAAGTTTAGAGAAGACAGAGCCAGACCCTTTGGAAAGGTGTACGCTAGAAGGATGAAAGGCAATGGACACTATCTGGAACAGAAAATTTTGACTTTGGTATCAGGAAAAAATATATCCTCGTGAGTGTGATAAAGAACTGGAACAGGTGCACAGGGAGGCTGTGGGATCTCCATCCCTGGAGATATTCAAAACTCATTTGGACAAGGCAAGCTGGTGTTGGTGGACTCAATTCAAGCAGAAGCCTACAGTGGTCCCTGTACATCTGCCCCAGTCTGTGGCTCTGTTATGAAGCCTATTAGCAACACAGGAAAAACAAAGTAATCATTTCCACATTTTCCTGAAAGAGCAGTAATTCTTGTGTTCCTGGTGCAGAACCAATGGAGTAATATGGCATTTAACATCATAGCCAAGGAGAGAGAGTCATAAGCTATATACAAAGGCATAAAGCAGAGGGGCCAAATCCTGCCAGTAGCTGAGCACATGCATCAACCTTAACAGAATTTGAGGCTGTTCACCATCTTGTAAGATCACATTTTAAGAAAGGGAACCAGTGTGAGATCCTTTTCACACTAAAGTACGTGTAAAAATGCCCATCAAGTTCAGTGAATGCAACCATGGATGCCTCACTTTCCAAGCTCAGAATGCACATTGTGTTGGAGGCTGATAAAGTGCAAAGTACTTCACAACGTCCATTTTTGTAGCTAAAAATGGAAAGCACACCCAGAAAGGTGATATGGTGGCTGCATCCTGAAGGGAGCTGGCTGAACTGGCTGCTTGTGGCTTGGACTGGCGTACGCTTCGCTGGGTTAAAAACTGGCTGGATAGCCGGGCCCAAAGAGTTGTGGTGAATGGAGCCAAATCCAGTTGGAGGTCAGTTACTAGTGGAGTCCCCCAGGGCTCAGTACTGGGGCCAGTCCTCTTTAATATCTTTATCGATGATCTGGATGAGGGGATCGAGTGCACCCTCAGTAAGTTTGCAGATGACACCAAGTTAGGTGCGTGTGTCAATCTGCTCGAGGGCAGGAAGGCTCTGCAGGAGGATCTGGATAGGCTGGAGCGATGGGCTGAGGCCAACTGCATGAAGTTCAACAAGGCCAAGTGCCGGGTCCTGCACCTGGGGCACAACCACCCCAAGCAGAGCTACAGGCTGGGAGATGAGTGGTTGGAAAGCTGCCTGGCCGAGAGGGACCTGGGAGTATTGGTTGATAGTCGGCTGAATATGAGCCAGCAGTGTGCTCAGGTGGCCAAGAAAGCCAACAGCATCCTGGCCTGTATAAGAAACAGCGTGGCCAGCAGGTCTAGGGAGGTGATTGTCCCCCTGTACTCGGCTCTGGTGAGGCCGCACCTCGAGTACTGTGTTCAGTTTTGGGCCCCTCGCTACAGGAAGGACATGGACGTGCTCGAGCGAGTCCAGAGAAGGGCAACGAAGCTGGTGAGGGGTCTGGAGAACAAGTCTTACGAGGAGCGGCTGAGGGAGCTGGGCTTGTTCAGCCTGGAGAAGAGGAGGCTCAGGGGCGACCTCATCGCTCTCTATAGGTACCTTAAAGGAGGCTGTAAAGAGGTGGGGGTTGGTCTGTTCTCCCACGTGCCTGGTAACAGGACAAGGGGGAATGGGCGAAAGTTGTGCCAGGGGAGGTTTAGGTTGGATATTAGGAAGAACTTCTTTACTGAAAGGGTTGTTAGGCATTGGAATGGGCTGCCCAGGGAGGTGGTTGAGTCACCATCCCTGGAGGTCTTTAAGAGACATTTAGATGTAGAGCTTAGCGATATGGTTTAGTGGAGGACTTGTTAGTGTTAGGACAGAGGTTGGACTCGGTGATCTTGGAGGTCTCTTCCAACCTAGACGATTCTGTGATTCTGAGTCTGAAATCACAACCATTTCCTGTCACTTCCCTCTCCTACTGGCCTCGGCTGTTCTGAATAGCTTTCTGACTTCAGTGAACTTTCTCAGCAAAAGCTGTTTTCACATTGGGTTTCAAATCCCACTCAAGCTCTTCTTTACAGAGGAAAGACACAAACACCAGCTTGTCTCTTTTCAATCAAGGAACATGCAGTGCCAGAAGATGAAGCATCAGATTTTTTACTTTTGATTGAGGCTCATTAGTGTTTGCTCTAAAGAACAGTAGAAAAAATTGACTGGGTATTCAAACCAGAAATTGCCTGAACTCACAACCAGAGCACTGTTGCTTGAGGGAACTGGGCTGCCTGATACAACTCCAGAGGTTTTCAAACACTTGTTTGGACATCTCATTGATGGGTGAGGAGGGAAGCCCATGGAAGGCAGTTGCTTCTAACTTGCTTTAAAAGCAGCAGAAGTCTCTGCTTTTAGGAATCTACAATAATAATAATAATAAACAACAACAAAAAATCATGTATTGGGAGAAGTATGTTTCTGCCTTTTTGAGTTCCTCTGACCTTTGCAGTAAGAAAACCAGTGAGATGAGGATCAGGAATTCCCACTGCACTCTGCAGCTGTGGCTGCAGTCAGAAACTTACCCCCATATTTCTGAGCAGGGGAGCCTCAAGGACTGTGGCCTGGCAATGGCTCCAGGAGGCTTCAAGTTAGATAGCACTGGGGACTGAAGTCCTTCCCTCCCTTGAGGGCTCTGTTGCCCTAGTCCGTAAGTCCAGCCATGAGAGCGCTTTGGCTGCCCATGTGTTTCCTGAGCAGGACAGGCACAGTCCCCTTCTACAAACTCACGAGTCCCTTACCAGGCAACTTCAAAAGCATGGGGCCACCACATTCTGCTCACAGTTGGCAGCACAGAGAAGCGACCCTGAGCCGTTGCCTGGCTCTTCCCTTCTCTGGGCTCAGATTTCTGCACCTGCTCCACAAGGGAAAAAACATGATGCTCTGCACCAGGAGCCAGTGCATCCTGCTGGCTGCTTCAAGTTCACGATGGGGACTCAGCACTGAGAGTATTTTGTAATTCATGTTCTTATTGCACAGGACACTGAGGCTCTATGTAACATGCACTGGGATTAGCAAAGCAGCCAAAAGAATAAACGTCTCAGTGTCTGCTTGTTCAAAGTAGCTATTGGCAACATGTACTGACCTCTCTGGCCCTGGCAGTCAGAGCTGGGGCAGAGATCTCAAGGGCACAAGGCTCAGATAAGCAGATAAGTAAGAGGAGAACTAGAAGGATGATAAAAAGGAATAAAATAGGAACAAAATAGGAACAAAGAGAAAGACAGATGAACGACAACCTAAGGTCCAGAGCTGGGATTGCAGAGTGGCACTTTCCCCACATCTTACACACAAATTTGAGTTCGGGACTCCGGCTCTAATACCTCCTCAAGCTCTGTGTTGTGGTGTAGCCCAGGAGGCAGCTAAGCACCACGCACCAATTCTCTCTCCCAGCCAGAGAGATGGGGGAGAGAATTGGGAAAAAACAGTAAAACTCATGGGTTGAGATAAGGACAGTTTAATAGGAAAGAAAAGCAGGAAACAATACACAAAGCAAGTGATGCACAATGCAGTTGTTCATCACCAGCTGACCGATGTCCCCGAGTAAAGGCAGGCACTCCACCCCAGCCACCTACCCCCAGTTTTATTGTTGAGCCTGTCATCATGTGCTATGGAATATCCCTTACAAGCACTGCTCAGCAACTAACACATCAGTGTGTTATCAACCATATTATCATCCTAAATCCCAAACCCAGCACCCTACCACCTACGGTGAAGAAAATTAACTCTATCCCAGCTGAAACCAGGACGCTCCAAGATCTACATTTCTGGCTGGTGACTAGCTTTACACTAGGACAAAACAAACTTTACATGTGAATGTAGTTCAGCTGTGGAGAAACGTGCCAGACAGAAAGCTTGTGCCCAGATATAACTCTTTTCACATATTGCAAGAGTGGGTTTTTTTGAGGGGGGGTGAAGTTAAATCCTCTTGCTTAATGGTAAAGATCACATCGATCACTGATTTGTGCAGAACAGATAGGAAAGGTATTCCATAAGGCCCAATTCATGTGGTTTTGATTACTGCCTATTAGCCTCTATCTCAGACACTTGGAAATACCAGCTTCCTATCAAAAAGGAAATGTCACTGCGTTAGCTAATAGACTTTTTTCTTTCCTTTGCAAGAGACTCTAATTGACATTTTTTTCCAGTTGAATACAGCTTTAAAAATGAATATTTTATGTCAGGCATTAAAGATACCACATTGGCTTACAGGGGAAATCTTGACTCACACAGATGCTTGTTAAGAGAAAGAAAAGGCAGACCATGTCTCCCTTCCCCCCCACCACGTAGAATAGGATCGTATAGGTGATTTTATGCCTGAAGGGAGATTTTTGCATACGGCCCTTCCCAAAGGCCCTGAGCTATGGGACAGCTGCCTCCAGTACCCATTACCTTCAGCATCCGCACACTCCATTCAAAGAAATGCTGAGGCTGGAAGGCCTGTGGCTCACTCCTGTCCAGCAGTTGAGGAAATGTGCCATCTGCATGCCATCAGTGTTTTGCATTTCTCCCCAACTGAATAATTCCCCAACCTTACAGGTCAAGCAAGAGATGTTAAAATCACCTGTCACCTCATGGCAACCTGATGGCTGATGCCAGACTTCTTTAGGAGAGTAGCGTTAATTTTAGTGAAGTGCCATGTTTAACGTGACACTTCTCTCACAAGTATAGGTGCTCTCCCAGACCTCTGATCACACACAGACTAAACCATGGCACAGCCACCAGGCTCAGCTGCTGCAGACAGACGTGCACGTGTGCCTTGTGGCAAGGCCAATGAAATAATAGCATGACCTGCAAAATGCCAGGTACTGGGTGTCAGCCCCTTTCTTTGCCTTTTGCCTAAAGGAACAGGAGGAAGCTCAATTCCAGGGCCAGTTCTGTTCAACATTTTTGTCAGTGATCTAGATGCAGGAGTGGAAAGCATCCTCAGCAAGTCTGCTGATGGTACTAAACCGGGAGGTGCTGCTGACTGTCTGGAGGGACAAGAGGCCTTGTAGACAGATCTTGGAGAGTTGAACAATTATCAGTGACATGAGTCTCAACAAAAGGAAATGCTTGGTGCTGCACCTGGGACAGAGTAATGCTGGGCACAGGTACAGACTGGGAGATGGGCAGCTAGAGAACAGCTCTGTAGCAAGGGATCTGGGGGTATTCATTGACAGCAGGCTCAACATGAGCCAGCAGTGTGCCCTGGCAGCCAAGAGGGCAAAAACACATTTTGGGGTGCATTAAATACAACATAGCCAGTCAGTTAAAAGAGAAGATTCTCCACCTGTATTTAGTGTTGGGACAGACTGACCTCGAATATTGTGTGCAGTTCTGGGCTCCACAATATAAAAAGGATATTAAGGTCCTTGACAGTGTCCAGAGGAGGGCAACAAAGCTGGTAACAGGGCTGGAAGGCATGTCCTGAGAGGAGAGGCTGAGGACACTTGGGTTGTCTAGTCTGGAGAAAAGAAGGCTAAGAGGCGACCTCATTGCTCTCTACACATTCCTGAAGAGGAGATGTGGAGAGGGAGCTGCCAGTCTCTTCTCCCTGGGACACGTGGAACACATGGGAGCAGCACAAAGCAGCACCAGTGGAGGGTGAGACTGGACATTAGGAAATACTTCTTTACTGTGAGGGTGGTCAAACACACAGTTCTACAGGCTTCCTAGCAAGGCGCTTGGTGCTGCATTCCTGTCAGTGTTCAAGAAGCATTTGGATAATGCCCTCGTTAAAGCATTTTAACTTTTGTTTAGCCCTGAAGTGGTCAGGCAGTTGGACTTGATGATCTTTGTAGGTCCCTTCCAACTGAGCCATTCTAATTCTAAAGCACGGGACTACTGCAAGTGAAGAACTGTCGCTGGCTGCTACTGCAATCCTCATGCTGCAGCACCAATCCTTATGCCAAAGTCAGCTTTGCTGATCTGAGCCTCGAGTCTGTACCAAAGCCCCGTGCCTCCCTGGGAACTCCTGTCAAGTGTATCTTTATGCTTCCTGGGAAAATTAATTGCTGTTTACAACACTGTATGGTTTATGGGAAGACACAAACCACAACAGGCCAGGAAGCTCAGATAGATTTTATGAAGGGCTACATTCAACAGAAGGGGTTTGCCAGATGGAAACAGATCACACCCATCTACTGAGTATGTTAGCCATCGCTGTGATGGCTCAGGGGAAGGTCTGAGACTGTGAGCTGAAAGGAGTGCTATGCAAAGTGTTATCATGAACTAGGCAAGAGATAATAGTCAAGCTCTTCTCAGGATGGGGGCAAACAAATGTTAACAGTATGCCCCAAGTTTAGATCCCTTCCTGAAACCACCAAGGGGTCAGTTTGTGCTGTGAAGTGTGCAGATTTCCATCTGTGTTGAAAATAGTGAACGCTGCTTTTATCCAGAAGAATATCTGATCCTTTCTGATAATCTACTAAGCCATTTGCTGTCTGTGCAAATCATGCAAGGAACATTTGAACATGGCTAATTGCTAAAAATAGCCCAGTTTTCAGCAGTAGAAAAGCTGGCAGTTCTTTCAAGTCATGTTAAAAATACTGTTTTGGTATGGCTTCAGCGAGAGCTGCCACCTGTGCATGCTGAGAGAATGGAGTGGGACTGCCTTGTCCCTGGATGGGATTTCCTCCAACATGTGGTATGAGTTCTGGGTCCCACAGCTCAGAAGCAGGGAAACCACAAGCTCTGAAAACGTGACTTGCATGAGTTCAGCAATGCGTGCCATATGAAGTAGACAAAATGTCTGCTTCTAAACTGAAGAGTAAATGTGCTTTAAAGCATGCCCATAGTACTGGTCTCCCATTTTCCCGCTGGCAAGCAGGGCATACAGCAGAGCTGAAGAAAGGATGCACATCAGGGTCTCATGTCTGATGGGGTCCAGGTGTGGAGAGAGGAAGTGCCACCAGTCTGTGTGGTGGATCTTTTCAGAGCTGATGGGTGCAGCAGGTTGTCCAGGTGGAAAATTGGCTACTGCTGACCCTGCTGTATACCAGCTGCTGCGTTGGGCAGAGAGAGCTTAGGAATACAGCTGAGTGTTATTCTCTTGTTTCAGTAAGGGAGCTGCCTTCTCTGGTACTTTGTATTGGTCACCAACAACATGAAGTTTAATGAGAGCAGTCCCAGGATTCTGCACCCGGGAAAGGGCAACCTTGGCTATACGTACAGACTCAGGGGCAAGAGGCTGGAGAGCAGCCTTGTGGAAAGGGATCTGGGGGTTTTGGTCAACAGCAAGTTGAATATGAGTCAACAGTGAGTCCTGGCAGCCAAACGGGCCAACCCTACCCTGGGGTGCAGCACTGCTAGCCAGCTGAGGGAAGGAATTGTCTCACTCTGCTCTGCACTGGTGCAGCCTCATCTTGAGTACTGTGTGCAGTTTTTGGGTGCCACAATATAAGAAAGGCATAAAACTATTAGAGAGTGCCCAAAGGAGAGCAACAAAGCAGGTGAAGAGTCTAGAGGAGATGTATGAGGAGTGGCTGAAGTCATTTGGATTGTTCAGCCCAGAGCAGAGCAGGCTGAGGGGAGGCCTCATGGCGGCCTGCAGCTCCCTCAGAGGGGAGCGGAGGGGCAGGCGCTGAGCTCTGCTCTCTGGGGACAGCGACAGGACCCGAGGGAACGGCATGGAGCTGGGACAGGGGAGGGTCAGGCTGGGGGTTAGGGAAAGGTTCTGCACCCAGAGGGTGGACGGGCACTGGGACAGGCTCCTCAGGGAAGTGGTCATGGCACCAAACCTGACAGAGCTAAAAAGCATTTGGACAATACTTTCAGAGATACAGTTTGCTTTGGGGATTTCCTGTGTGGACCCAGGAGCTGGACTCGACGGTCCTTGTGAGTCCCTTCCAATTCAGGAGATTCTGTGATTCTGTGACGTGATTTTCACCCAGCATTAGCAGGAAGTTTCTGAGAGCAGCTGGATTCTGCTAGTCAGGATAAAGGACCTCAGGCAACATGTCCAAGTGCTGTGCTTTAAAATCCAAACCCATGATGTAACTGTTTCAGCACTGAATCCTGCTTCTGAAGTTACTCTTAAATACCACATTAGCTCAGATGTACTTTGAATTTATGTATCTGGAAAGTATGCATAGCTCACAGAATATTTAGGACAGTAGACCTGGAATAGGACTGGGGATGGAAGAGGTGTGAATGTGTCCACAAAAGATATCGACTGTGTGAGAGTGTAGACACATTGATAGCCCTAAAGGAACAGTATTACAATCATTTTTGTGATTATCAAATAGCCTTTTGCTAACTTACAATTACATCTCAGTATTTTTGGATTTCTCTTTGCATCAACAAACACTGTGATGAAAAAAAAGGCTTTTGTTGTGCTTAAAGGAGCAACAAATTGTGCCCAGCACCACTGGTAAATCAGGTGCCAGTGTTATCCCTGAAGATCAGGTCCTACTTGCAGGCACTGGGAACCTGACCTGAGGAGCTGTGAGTGGAAACACACCTCTAAACTGTGGCTGCTCAGATGTGCCAGCCAAAGAGATCACTAACCAAAATGTACCAGACCCAAAGGCTATATTCTGACCCGCTTAATTTGATCTTTGTCTTGCTGCCTTTCAGAAGTGCAGGATAGTGGCCAGTTAAGGCAGCGAGACATAACCAACTCCGGATCCTCCCTGTAAAGCAAGGGCTAGAAATTGTTTCCTTCAGCTTGTGCTTTGCTTGTTCCCAAGGATATGTGGAAAAAATGCAAAAACTTGACAGACTAATATAACTCAGTGGCTCATAGGAACAATGTGGTGTAGAATATTGCCAGGCTTCTTGGTGTTGACATACCGAGTGACTGTAAATCAGCAGAGGATTGCTGAGACTGGGCTTGAGCAGGAATGTGATTTAGTTAACATGCATATCTTGCTTATCTGGCCGAAGTACAGGACAGTTGGAGATTTGCAGTCTACCAGGCCCCAGTGCAATCTGGCAATGTGCAGCACCTGAAGAGCTCTGGCATTGCCACCCTTTGAGACTCCAGCACTACCTCTCTCTGTGCACCTAGAAGAGCTGTCTGAGGGTCAGGGTTTTTATCTTGCTTGCTGAACATCATACTGTACCCTTACAAGGGATTTTCATTAATTATTTGAGAGAAATCTGTTGATTTGATAAGATTCCATTAATAAATTAACATGTCTTAACAAGGGATCTCCAAGCATTTCTATCAATATAAACTTCAAATCTGCTCAGTGGGCAAGGCAAAAATCAGTAGGATCTCTTTTTGCAAAGAGGAAAATTGAAGCCAAATGCCCACTGTGCATCAGCAGCAGAAGTCAGGACCCTCTGACACTCAGTCTCTTGCTCCAAGTTCTGACTGAGCTTCCTTCTGGTGACAGATCAATTGCATATGTGCTACATAAGATGGCAATGTTATATAAGTACAAAGTACTTATGTTGCTGCATTATGGGTGTGGGGGAGAAAGATCTCCTGGGTAGAGGGGACATTTTGCATCAATCACTCCCTCCCCCATAGCCACCCACCAACTGCAGGGATTTTTCTGAGCACTGAAGATGATACAGTTTGGTACATTTTAATCTGTTCCTCACGCCCATAGAATCATGGTGGAAACACTGCTTAAGGAAAAACATATATGGAGCAATTAGAGATGGTGTAACCTGCAAAGGAGCAACACATATGTGACAGTATGTGCATTGCAGGCAACATGGAAGAGATCGCAGCTGCCACCTCATGTCTCATTTCGCCCCGGTGGACAATCACTGTCAAGTACTAGGACTGCAATTAAAAGGGGACAGAAATCTGAATGTCAGGTAGAGCAGAGGAGCCTGGAAAAGGGCTGTGGCAATGGGAAAAGAGATGCACATTTTACTGGTAGAAGCGAGGAAAACCAAATTATGTTTAAGAAGGAAGAAAGTAAGTTAGAAGTTAAGCCCTCTCTGTGCTAGTAAGAAAGGAAATAGCTTAGAAACATTTCCCCCCTTTATGTAAATAAATTGTTCCTGCAGCAGCTGTTTGAAGCAGCATGACTGCAACTATTTTCTTTCAGTACACTTAATACATGTCCCTGTTGGTTATTCGGAGTGTATATAGTGCTCCATGCACTTTGCAGACTGTGAGGAGAACCTATGAATATTAGTCCCTAGGTATATACTTAATTCAGTGCTAAGGCATTTACTCAAATATATTAGCTGGCTATTTGCTTGAGTGAAGATGTGAATTATTTTGGCTTTATACATTTCCACTCACTTACCAATGTTCCCCCCCTCAAAAAAAATTAAAAAAAATAATCCCATTCTGTGATTGCATTGGCACAAATTTTAAATTAATTCATCCAAACAAATCCAGATGCAGGATAAATACCTAAATTCTGTGATCAAACAAAACAGAAGTACCTCTGGATCACCAGATCACCATCTCCCATCAACCCTCCTCCAAAGTTCAAAGAGAAAGCTAACAAAACACCTGGAGACAAAGAATCATACCAGGGGGATAGTCATAAAAAACATTTCCTCCCTCTGTGATTTTTCTCAAGAGGACTACTTGTTCAATTTGTGGAAAAGAGAGCAAGAATTGCCAGATGAACTAACCATTTAAAACTGAACACTCAGCTTATTAATGACATAGCTCTAATAGGAAGTATTTTCCACAGTAGACACAAAGAAATTGGTAGGCTTACATAGAAGGCAAAAGATGCCTGAAACAGAGAGCAATGGTATAACTACACCAAACTACATACTGCAGTTTTTCTTGACTTGTACAGCTTTCACTTGTACTTTCCAGAGGTGAATAACTCTCTTGAAAAATGTATAAGTTATAATTATATTCAAATGCATTTTGTATTTTAGTTACATATCCAGTTAGGATAAGAAAGCAACTGAATGCCGCATTTCACTATGCCATAGAGCACCTGTGAGATGGGTGAACATTTCCATACATATATGCCATACATATATGCCTTTTCCCAGCTTGTCAGTGTACTGATCCAAGAGGCTCAGAACTATTTTGCCAAAGCCACCCTATAGGTCTCAAAAGTAAAGAGCTACAGCAACTGCTGATTCAAGCACGCAATCTATCAGCAGGATAACCGAAGTCCCATTCCAAGTCACAGCACCAAGCCTGTCAGAGTTTAAGAAGCATTTGGACTGCGCTCTCAGTCATATGGTCTGAATTTTTGGGTAGACCTGTGTGGAGGCAGGAGTTGGACTCGATGATCCTTGTGGATCCCTTCCAACTCGGGATATTCTGTGATTCTATGAACTATTCCCAGCACGTTCCAGCTGCTGGGTCACTGAGCTCCACAGCTTATGCTGACTGACTACTCCTGTTATAAATAATTGTTTGGAGATGTCACTGCAACAGTGATTTGCATTTAAGGCATAGTTTGCTGCAGAGATGATTTATTCTTTGAGAACCATCTTGTTATTATTACAATAATAAGTTCTTCCTACCCTATTAATACCATGGCAGTTAAAGACTTTCTGCTAGCATTTCCACAGGCACTCACAGTTTAACAAAGGTATGTTTGTTTCTTCAAGAGCCATAGGCTCTTCCATCAGATTTTCATCTCCTGAAAATGGATTTCCACAGCATATATCCAGTAGAGCTCTCTGGAACCACAGAGTTGGTAGGGGAAGTGAAAGACCTTTGCAGGTAAAAGACAGTAGTTATTCACAGGACTGGACAACTGCTTCTGCTACAGCAAAGTGCTTGCAAATTCGAGTCAAATAAAACCTTTTTTTAAAATCAATTTCTTTCTCCAGTCAAAAAGTCTAAATGCAAAATAAATTCCCAAAAGAAGTCTAAAGGGGACTTGTACTATGATTTCAGGTCCCAGCTGTGTTATCTCACAACCGCCTGCAGCTCAGAGCTGGACCTGCTCCATCCCCTTCTCAGCCCTGCTCTGCCACTCACCTGTTGCCACTGTGAACCAGATCCCAAAGCTGAGCTGGTCAAATTCTGTTCCTCCTATTCTGCAAAGCTGGGGTCCCTGCCAGCTTGGTTACCTGAATTTCATTTCTCAGACAAATACCAGAGCTATGCTTAGGGAAGCCACAGAACTACTTATCATAGAATAACAGAATGGTTTGAGTTGGAAGGGACCTTGAAGATCACCCAGTTCCAACCCCGCTGCCATGAGCACGGACACCTCCTACTAGATCACAAAGCCCCATCTAACCTGGCTTTGAGCTCTTCCAGGGTTGGGGCGTCCACAGCTTCGCTGGGCAACCTGTTTCACTGCCTCACCACCCTCATAGTAAAGAATTTCTTCCTAGTATCTAATCTAACTCTACCTTCTTCTAGTTTAAAACCATTACCACTTGTCCTATTGCTACATTCCCTGACAAAGAGTCCCTCCCCAGCTTTCCTGTAGGCCTCCTTTAGGCACTGGTAGGTCTGTCTCGAGCCTTCTCTTCTCTAGACTGAAAAACCCTCACTCTGTCTGAGAAGACTCAGACTGTTTGCTCAGGAGAGGTACTCCAGCCCTCTGATCATCTTTGTGGCCCTCCTCTGGACCTACTCCAATAGGTCTACATCTTTCTTATGATTCACTGTTTTTGTAGTTTCACTGGCCTGGAACAACAATAGCCTGCTAGAAGTTTTATTTCTCTTTGACATTTGTGAATAATTGCTGTTAAGAGACCATCCAGGGGACTCCTGCAGTTTCCAGAGAATGTAGAGGGAAGCTGCAGGTGCTCGACATACCTGTGAATTTGGGCACAGAGGATTTTTAATTTTGGCCACAGCTGAACACTGCTCACGTAATGCTCTGAGCATTCTCTCTTCCCTATGAGTGCATTAAGATCAGGTGATTTCAGAAATACTCATTTGCACACTTAGATGGGTGCTAATGCAGTTAGTGCTTGATCACTCTCTCTGCACATACTCCTGGCATTTCCTGGCATTGAAGTCTCAGTATAAACACAACCACTCAGAGTCCTTGAGTCCTCTGCTGTTATCACAGAGGGGGGCTTGGGATGCCAAATTTCAAGATGTGCAATTTCACGTCTGGATCTCAAACCCCTCTGTGCGACAGCCCTATGTACCTGGAATACAGATTGAGGAATCATTTTTATTTTTCCACATTACTAGTTTAAAGAGTTCTAGTTCCATTCTTGTTTTGCAAAGAGCAAAGCATAATTTGTCCACAAATATTACTTGTTGCTTCTTTAGCAAGACAAATTGTAGCCTTCTCAAGTGTCTCTACAAGCCATAGGAGACATTCTCCTTAGTTCATTCAATGCTTTCATGGGAAGAATCACATTTTTTCCTGTACAGAGCCATTTATAATTTATTTTTAATTTGTATGCGTGGCACAGTTTTGTCCGAGGAGTCTGCTGCTGCGGCTTTTGTAATATAATATTTCAGGAAGATTAGGATAAAAAAAAATGGATTGGAAAAGCTGTAAGTTTCATTACTTAGCTCTCTTTTTAGGGGGGGATAACTATCAGGGGTAGGAGTAAAAAACGATGATGAAACACGTGCTTTCAATAGTGACTGCTTATTTATCATACTTTCCCTGAAAAAGCCTCAAAGTGTTATCAGTGGAAAGCCTGAGAAAGCTGTGTTTTCAAAAACTTGCAAGACTGGGTAAACATAAATTGCTTCATTATATAAGAATGGTTTGTTGCAGCTTCTGTCATCGTGCTGTCTAGCAGAAACAATGCTTGTGGTTTTAAGGTCTCAGATCAGCTTTGACTTCACCAAGATATTTTACGGCCTTTTGTACTCACCCGACATGATCGGTATCATCAGCTAAACACCTGATATCACACTAAAGTGGCTTTAAAAGTGATCATGCCTGAACTAGATGTCCCTATTGCCCCACAACAAACATACTAATCATCTACATACACACATATACTCTGTTCCTGCACAACATGAAATGAGTACAGGTAAATCACTTTCAGCAGGTCACTGCAGGAAATTTGGAGTGTGTGATGAACAGTTATTGCCAGAAGAAGCTGGGGGCACAGACCACCCACCCGATCATACACAAACAATGTCCCTTTCAGCAAAAAGGTATGTTGGGATCAGCACAAAGGATTTCAGGATCTTTTATATATAGCTCACAGGCCAATGCCAACATTAGATCCATATTTACTTAAACTATTGGGGACAAGGGATTCATACTAGCCTCTATCCTGTGTAGGTACTTAGTACAAGTAGCCCCAGTCTTTGTGGGTCTCTAGGGATTAATGGAATAGTAGTAATGTTGTGACCTTTCAAGATCTGTTGGTCCCAAGCTGGCAAAAAGAAATTGCTAGCTCACAACCCTGCTCCATGAGGCTGGAATATGAATAACAACAATGGTAGCTTACCATCTGTTCAGTAACTGGTATAAAAAGCCTAGAGAATCTTGGTCCAGTTCTTATCCATGGCATCCATATCCATCATGGGTGTACTCACGTGTGCACAGTCTGCTGCGTGGAGAAAGTGAGACAGGTACTGACCGCACATTACTTTTGTATGCTTATATCCTTAAGTCCCTCCCTAGGGCAGCAACCTTATTTTTAAACCACCTACAAGCCTGTATTCTGCTGACATAATGAAGAGCATGGCAGTAATTTGGATCAAACATGAGCCACATAGCAAATCATTCTAGGGTCTTTACTAATATACATATTACACCCCTTTAATTATACCCACAGCAAGGCACTAACAAGAAAAGCTCTGTAATAAATTAAGCCCATACTAATGACCTATTAACACCACAGCTGAGAATTTTTCTCCTGGGTGCACTCTCCCACTACAGTTACATGCTCCACCTGTAAAGTGTACCAACTTTTCAATTTCACTTTAAAAAGTTACACAATATTGCACCTGAAAGCTTTAGTTTGTTTAAAGGTCCAACTTCAGAGCTTTACCAGTCTGTCAACTGCACAGCAAACTGTTAAGTTGCCTCAGTGTTTCCATGGAAACAATAAAATGGCTGTTAATTTTAAAACACGATAGGATATGACTCCCCGATGAGCTACTTCATGTTTGATGGGGTGTTTGCTTTTCTCACCTGCACTACAAGGTTCTGATCACCTGTAATCTTTCTGGATCATTCCTGTAGGGAGCTATATCAAGCTGGCTTGACCTTCTGCACAGACCTTACGCAGTCAAGAGCTTTATAGGAAAACTCTGTGCTGGGAGGTCTACCCATGAACATGCAGATACACTTAGCTGGACTAATTTCACAAGCAGCTCCAGTATTCCAGTCTTGGGGAGCTCAGTAGGCCAGTGCATGGGCTCCTGCAGGACCTGCTCCCATTCTTGCTAGAAATACTGTGAGGGCAGCTGGCCTTATCCTCCCTCCTCACTCATTATAGTCAGCCTGAAGGTGTGTGCAGCAAAGGAGAAGTGGTTCAGCTGTGCCTGATGAGAGAAAAAGAAAGAAAGGAGAGCCAGTGGCTGGTGAGAGAAGATGTTGAGAACATTGGTAGTGTATCCAGTGTTTGAACAGAAAGATGCTTGTCAACAATGGAAAGTGACAAGATGGAGAACAGCCAAGAACTGCTGCTGTCCTTGAGCTAAACAGGCTAGCTGGGGTACCCAAACATCTTCTCTTCTTTGAGAACTCTCTGGGCATCACTAACAGATGTCACAGGACCTACAAAGCCTGATACCCTTTGTATCAATGTCAAATTAGACTCTCTTAGTCTTAGAAAATGCACTGAGACAGTAAGACTGGAAGTTGCCCAGTCACTGGCAACTGAAGGTTGGAGATATATTCTCAGGAAGAATTGCTATTGATTTTCCTTGTTCTTATACTCACCCCAGGCATCCTTTCTTGGCCACTGCCCAGGGACAGGATGTTGAGCCAGATGGACCTTTACTCTGAGCAAGTATAGCCTTTCTGATGTTCCTGTGTAAAGTATGACAAACTGGCAGTTGCAAAAAGCAGAACATTTTAATTTATTGCTGACAAAAATGTCAATTCAATTTCCATTGTACCAATTCTTAACATGCCTGATACCTACATCTGTTTTCTAATGAAAACAATACTAGTTAAAAGCAACATACTCAGAAACATGTTATTTAATAGCTCCTGGATTAGCTAATTGCTTCTAGGTTTTCTAATTTTCTTTTACTCTTCAGAGTAAAACCCCGAGGAAGGTAAGAACAACCAACCTCTCCGTGAAGAAGTTGGAGAACAGCCTAGAACTCCTCTTTTCTTTGGGTTATACAGGCTAGTTGGGAGCACAGCTTGTCTTTCTCTGAGTTCTCCACAAGGGAATCAAACCACAGACATGGTGTTTACTTTTGCAACTATATACACTACCAGATATGGAAATAGCCCCACTGGATGTATTCTAAACCATCAAAACTAGTTTTCCTTTAATAAATGGGATATTGGCAAGTTAGATCCCATGTGGCTTCAAGTAAGCTCACCATTTCTTTACTCTCTATCCTGAAGCATTATGTAGTAGTGCTAAACTCAATTAAGGAGATGTCCGGAGAGAAATTGATCTTTATGTGCTACTTACTGACTTCATCTGGGTGCTTTCAGATTTAATTAATATTCCAAGAGTACATTTTAATCATTGAGTGAAAAGCCTTATGGCACCCAAATGGCAGTATTTGTTACATTAACCTGATAGCAGTACGAAAGGGGAATAATGATTTGAAAGGACAAAAAAGAATAAGTTGTCTCAAGGAGCAGGCCAAGCAGAGAAATAATGTGACGGAGGACAAAGACCCAATAGTGTGAATCACGAGTGATGAATTTGGCCTACTCATTGATGTCAACAGGATTTTGTTGTCATTAGTAAGGAAATAAAGGCTGATTTTTTTGTGGTCTCTGACTGCTGAAACCCCTAGCATACAATCTATTGAACATCAATGCTGCAGACTCTTTTTCAAGAACTATTCTGTATAATCAAAATTTGCCTGTTGGAGACTGGTAGTTTTAACCTTTATGGTTTCTTTTGAAAAAGTTTTATGGATTTTAAAGCTACTTTTTTTTTGGACCATGGTGTCAAAAATTGCATCCTTGTTATTTATTTGAAAAAAAATAACTAATACCTTGTCTGGTACCTGACAAGAACAACTACTCAAGTCCAGAAAAGACTAAAAATTACCTAATTGAAAGCATTATGTTTTGTAACACACAACAATACACAGTTAAAAGCCCACTGTCTACCTTAAGGAATTACACTTTACACTCTCCTTCCCATCTTGGGGTTCATTAACTTCATACAGAGGTGGAACAACATTGTTAGAAACTAAGGACTAAGAATTAAGTACAAACACATATATAAGTGAATACAAAGGCTGTTAGTGTGTGAATCACTGAACCCACACTGGTGATTGAGTGTCAACAAATGTGTTAGGCTTACTGTGAGGACATGCAGGAAAGGAAGTTGGATTTGGAAATTACAGCAGTGATTGTCAAAATCTTAGGGCTGGGGCTTAGCTCCATCTAAAGTACCAAATTCTCTGTCCTTTCAGCCAAAAGCGTACCCTGAATCACATTTTTTGCAGTAAATGATTTAATAGCTGCCTTGGCCTTAAATCAACTGGCTAAGAAATCCACACTTGAGCTCAGTGAATAAATTGTTGCAGCAGTATGTTGGGATTGCGCAGAGAATACCTGCTTTGAAGAATAAATTCTAATATATCTGTTTGTGGATATGGATGCTTTAGGTAGGACTGGCTGCAGTTAAGGTGTCTCCTTATTTTTGAGGTTTTACAGATTTGACACATTTCAGTAACGTGGGCTGATTCTTCCTATGTTGGCTTATTGGCTGAATTTGAAATAGTGTTGAAGGTTCACTTACAGTGTAAATAAATTAGAGAACAATACATTATTTTGTTCTAACTAACACACCTTTCTTTTGCTTCTGAAAAACTGTTGTACATCCCTGTCACAGTGCTCTCATAAAGAATATAGCTGAAACACTCTATTCACTACAGTCAAAGCAAAATCATCATTAGCTTCAAAGGGAATAGCATTTCATTTTACAAGTAAAATATACTGTCTTGTGGTACAGAAGTTTGATTTTCATTAACAAAGAAGTGGACACTAAATTACTTGAACTCAGCTCTATTATTTTCACCTAAATACAGATACTTCTCTAGCCTCAGTACTACTTAGTAGAGTTCTTTGCTTTTAATGTTAAAAATGGACTTTGTCACACATACTTTTAAAACAATTTCAGATATTATGACAATGTCACAAAACTGTTTAAATATTGAAGCTGTTCAAGTTCCTTGCTTTAAAAACTGACCATTTTTAAAATTTGGCTTGCATGTAAGGTTCCCCCACAGAAAGCTACATCATTTCCCCCATCTACCCAAGGGAAGTTTTGAGCAGAGCTTCCCTTTCATTAGAAAGGCACACAGATACTGTAGAAACCAATATATTCTTTTCTACACTACTACTAACTTACGTTAAAGTACTTCTGAAAAAGCAGTCTCCTAGTGAGGCAGTTGTGTTACAAACAGCTTTGGGTCATGTCAAGTACTGCTAGAGAGATAAAGAAAAAAAATAATCTTGTAAAAATCTCTTAGCAGAGAATCACAAAACACTACTTTGTTATTATTATTATTATTATTGCTTTGGGGGACTGAGCCAAATAATATTTAAAAAGCAGATGGGTCTCAGCTTCATCCTTCTAATGTAAAATGGATGTACTGTGTTGAGCAAATGCCTAATAACTCTGTGGGTGTTTGCTTAGAAATGCCATTTAGGTTAAACACTGCTGCAGTATCTGTACTTTAAAGGCTCACGTGTTGTTGCTGAATTTGAAAGAGGATGAAATGCAAATGCTTGTGTTGGTCATTTAGAAAAGGCAAAACTTTAAAAATCTCCTTTTGGAAAATAGTAAGACTACAGCAGCAAATAATACTCAGGACTGTGCAAACAACAGTGTAGCTTGTGCACTGATGTACACAAGGAGACAATGTCCAATGTACAAAGGGCTGCTCACATTCCTGACTTGTGTTACATGAGATCTGTTGTCTCCTGAGACATTTCTGGGTTGGACGTATGGTCAAGGTAAAGTGTGTTTGCTCTGCTGTTGAAGAAATACATCTGTACCCTTAAACTGTTAAATAGTGAAGTTGACTTTGTGACATTAGAATAAACTGTTCTTGAGATGGTCCCTGCATAGAAAGTTCATGTTTGGATTTGTCCTTTAGGCACGCATAGTTATGATCCAGAGCTCTGATTCAATCTCTTACTTAGTTTAGCGTAACACTGGGCAAAAGCCTTGAATTGTTTCAGAGCATTCAAATGTGAAAACCAAAACTCCAGAAATGATGCAGGCCTGCTGAAAGTCAGAAGTGGGTCAATTTATGGAAGTCTACAATAAGGACATCTTTGTGTACTTCACGGTGAACCTCCTTTTCACTGTCTAGGTATTTCTGACTAAGTGTGGATTCCAGTACTGGACATTATAGAATACATACTGAATATAAATACAAGGTTATTTTCCATCTTGATGCTAATATCAGCTGCAAGTCAGTTTTCATACCCTCTTAAAACAACTAAGTCTCTCAGCAGGGTTATGTTGCTGTAATTCCTCTTTGCTCATGACAATGCTGTAGAAAACACTGCCCTTACCTTCTCAACACTGCCTGAGCAATACAATAACCATGGGATGTTTTGACAGCATCTCCCTTGCAGTCTTTGGAAACAGAGTTTGCTGAAAATACCTTAAATAGCAAATTAGAAATCTGAGTTTATAAAAGGCTTTCTTCCTCAGTTTATCTGTTCTATGTGTATTTGTAAATCTTATCTTTACTAATGAAACAGCAAGAAGGAAGGAATGAGCTGGATTCTGTCCTGTCTCTGGCACCACCAGTAGAAATGTCAGCTCAGAGCTATTTGTAGATTTTTCTCTTGCTTGGGTGATGTGAGACAGAACAGGTTTCTCAGGAAGGGGGTAAGCCTGTGGGTCAGATTCTCTGCTGTAATACAGACTCGGTGATTTCAAAAAGTGATCATTATGGGACAGTCATGCTCCAAAAGTCACAGTGAGCTTCCATACTCCATAGTAATCAAGTCTCTTCACATTTCAGTTTATCCTGTCACACCTAGAATCAATGGCAGTTGCAGATATGCAGTACCTGTGGAAGACCTCTCCCCTCAGAAAAATTAGATATGGAATACAGCCTGTCAGATCATCTCCTGTCACCCTTCCTGCAAGCAGTGAAGAATTTTCCCTTACAAAACCAAACATCTGAAAAGTATCTATTTCAGTCATATTTTGGAAGGGGAGCGGAAGGCTGATAGACCTGCAATTCTAAGAAAATGTCAACATATTGACTAGGAAATTTGTGGCATAAGATATGTAAAAGCACTCAGAGCTAGACCTGGATTAGATCTGGAAGAGAATTCAGAGCCTGTGTTTGCAGAGAAGCTGAGGCCAACTTTACCAGCCAGTCTGAAAACTACAGATCTAACTTCAAGATCTGACATGGGGCAGCTTCTGGGCTCTTCTCACAGAGGCCACTCCTGCAGCTCCCCTGCTGCCAAACCCTTGCCATGTAAACACAATACAATGTGCTATTATGACATTAGAGGAATAGGAAAGTTATGAAAGTAAGGAAGAAATAATACTTCCATTTTAAAGGCTCTTTAATTCAGCATCAGCCTGGTGGCTATGAAAAAGAGGCTCTTCAGAATCTGCAGTTACACTGCTTTCACGCCATCACCACCTGTAATGTTTCGTAATGGCTTTAGCACAATGCCTCTCCAGGTATAAAGAAGCAAATGGCACTGTTCCAGAGAAAAGAATACATTGATATTCTTTCTAGTAGGAGGAATGAGTTTAAGCAAAACATTTTAACTCATGTCCCATCTTCCTTTCCTCCCTTCTCCTTTTTTCTCTCCTTTCCTACTGTGATTGCATATAAAATACGTTAAGTCTCAAAGAGGCTGTTTTGCCTGAAGGAAAAACATAGCCTACCTGCTACACAACAAACTTACACCATGTTTCAGTCCTCTAAGAAAGCAATGATGTGGGAAATGACTTAACATGCAATTCAATCTATGTTCTAATATACACATTGGCATCACCAAGGTCACTGCTATAGCACATGTAGTTGGAACACAGGAACACATACCTTGGTGCGACACACAGCTCATAGCTGTTGACGACCAAAATCACCAGGCACAAGAAATACAGAGGGAGAAACCCTCAGAAACCAATGAATCAAGAAGGTGAAATGCAAAAGAAAGACTTGGAACTTGGGCATCTGAATGGCTGACACACTAAAGCTTAGTATCAGCCTCTGCTCTTGTAGGAATTGTGCTGCGATACAACAACAGGATAGTGAGAAGAGGAGGCTTCAGGGCTAACGCTACTGTCCTGCAGACAAGGCATGGGTGAGTCAACAAACACAGCAGGTGAGCTGCCTGATTCAAATAACAGTTAATAATGTCTACCTTTGTAGAGAGCCCCAGTAGGGATCATAAAGTGAAAAGGATACAAACTATTCCCAAGATTGCACCCACATTTCCTTCTGGAACCCTGCACAACCTTTTTCTCACTAGCATCCCGTTGCCTCTGGAAGAATAACCTATTTGTTGATGATTGTATATCAGGTAAAACATCTTTTACCATTTCTCTCCAAGTACGATATGGTTCGTGTTCTTACTGACTCTTCCTCCCCCATCTCCTCTGTGCTAAATCTTTCCTGCTCTTCTTCATCTGACGAAGGGGACTGCACACACCCAGCAAGCAGCACCAAACCCATTGGGCCTGCTGTTGCTAAGAGACTGAATTTTGAAAATATGGAGAGACCCTGCCCACACAATTTTCCCTCTGGCTCCCAATATTCCTCCTATTGCTACTGTCGGTTCTTACAGTTGACGCAACCTTGGTGTCATCAATACATATGGTTTTTATGGGGTGTTTCTTCCCCCTGACTCTCACAGTACATAGGCAGATGTATTTGCTCGTGCCTATAGAAAGGACAGCAAGTTTCAAATGATAACAAATCTACTGATACATGAAAGTTTTGGGGAAGTTTCAGAAACTCTCCTAGAGTATTGTCATATTCCTAGGCTGACAGAAGGTATCCGATCACTTTGGTCCCTGACAGTAGTGACAGACTTCTGCAGAATCACAATTGGTTGTGATTTTGAAGTCTGTTTGCTGCCTCTCTCTTCCAGGCACGCAGCTGACAACTTGCTAGATATCTTGCTCTCCATTAATATAGGGTCAGTGATAGATATGAGAGAATTCAACCAGCCCTAGCTTCAGGAGCCATCTAGTCGTGCCTTTGTAAACAGGACCGAAAAGCCTTCCATGCAGTCAGATCACAACTCTTTGCCTAAATATGCATATAAAGCAATCAAATCTTCTGTTGATCTCTTTGCTTATCTGAATAAAGGTGCGTTTTCTACTCTTGGATCATTTGACTGTGATTTTAAGGATTTTTAGGATAAGATCCATCTGTCCTAGGAAGATTAAGGACTAAATCCCTTGTGCTTCATTTGCAACGTTATATGGCATCTGTAGCCATTGCAAAGATTGTCACTACAAGTATTCCCCTTCCATGTGCTAAAAGGCAACTTAGGATTAAAGTCCTGGGCAGGCTACCTTAGGTCAGCAAAAACCTATAACAAAGAAATCAGAAGTACATGGGAAGCTGATGAGCAAAGCAGCAAGTAGAGACTGACCACTGCACAAATGCTTCCCCCGATGAAGGATTAGAGATAGCCTGAGAACATGACAGGTTTGAGGACACGGCTCTTCAGAAGGGTAGAAGGGTAAGTCATACACAGAAGAAGCAGACACTGGTAAAAACAAGTTTTCTGCACACTGTTTATAAGGAATGGGGAATGTGGAAAAGATGCCAAGAACAGCCATATATTTTTCTAGGGAAGAAAGCAGAGATGCTGTCAGAAGTTGAGATCATGCCAAAAATAGTTATAAATTTTTTTTAGAATGTCACAAGGCTGACAAAACATCAGGGCCAGATGGGATCTGTCTGAGAAAAATCAAGCAATTAACTAAAAAAATGCGGTGGCATATGAATCAAAGGAGCAAGGTCCATCATGCTTTACCCTGCCAGTTTCACATCGGCAACTGAGTGAAATAAACCCTGCCTGGCCTCAGGAAAAAGCCATGCTGTGTGTGCCACAGGAGCAGGAGGGAGAAATCAGGAGGATCCTGGTTCTCATGGGAAAAAACTTCATGCTGTTTCAGTCATAATGCTGTGTGTGAGGCAGCCGTCTCTAAAGGCAGAACGTACCTTTGGAGAACACTGCTCTTCACTTTCTCCTGGTAGTTGAGTACGAGGGATGCTGACACTGCTTCTGGGACAAAAGGTGCTAGTATATACTGAGGTTTATGCAGGATCCAAAAACCAGGAAGAAACCCACAGCTTGACTTCCACAACGAGGGGGTGGATATGGAACGGAGGCACTAATTAAGGGCACACAAGAACCACTCAGGAAGTTATGACTTCATTAACGATAATGACTAGATGGGGAATCATACTTAAATCTGTTAGACATGGATTTTCTAGTTTAATTGGATATTAGAAATGCTCTTTTATATGCAGTAAAATCTAATGTGGAAGTCTGTTCATCAGGGCAAAGGTTCTCAAGTAACTAGACTAAAGTTTCACATGAGAGAGGGAGAACTTGGGATGTCTTGCAGATAAAGTACTAGGATGCTTATGGTGAGATCATGGGATTGAATGTCAGTCTCTGGTGACATGACTGGGCAGTTCTCTACTACTGCACCATTAATAAGTATTCTGGCTGGCTCAGCCAACATTCCTATAGAGCCCTGGAGAATTGTAAGCTGGAGTGAAGTTTTTGCCAGCTATTTGTGACACAGAGCCCAGTGCATGTTCTGTAGGCCTCCTTTTGTGCAGAATATCATTTGGGGATGAAGAGAGACACCAACAACTACAATCTCAAAAAAAAAAAAAAATATATATATATCAGTTTAAATCAGACAGTTTTACTTAAGGGTTGAAAATGGAGGCTGATCTTCCCTGAGCCTTTGAAAACTGAAAGCAGCAATGCTGTTCTCTTTCCTTGTGCTCTCCAGTCATCTATCCAGAATCTATGTAGCCTGGGAAATTCAGAAATGTAATAATCTCCACTGTAAACACCCCTTTCAGGATTTACAGAATGTTTCCTGTCTAGTCACCATTGCACTTGACTCAACTCTCAATTAATGTACCGGCTATATTCTTCCCATGGGCAAGAACAACTCAAATGGAGATCAGCAAATGCAACACTGATTGCATTCTAGATTAAAATGAACTTAAGCAGGTTTCGTTTTTTATGCCAAGAAATAATTTAAAATAATTTTCCAACTCCAGCAGGAAGGGCAGGTAAGAAGCAGATAGATCTCAGGAAGAAAATAAATATATCTTAGGGAGCAGTGGTTCAGCCTGATAGTATAAAAACCTCTTTTACAGTTAGTTGAATTGCTGAAATAAACAAAGAACCAGGAGGTCACTGGCCTCCCTCCCCACATGTCCTTCCCCAACAGGGCATTCACTCCCTCTGCATGCTACACATATCATCTCTCATTGCCTGAGAAACAGCTTCTGTCATTATTGCTTTCTTGGTTATGCTAATTTTCACTTTTACATTCTCATCTCGTGCCAGAATTAGTTGGGTGCATTATGCTTCAAGTGAAGCTTTGCTATTTCCTCTTTTGCTGAACAAGCTTGAAAAAAAAATACTGTTTCTCTCCTATTTTAATTCCTAATAGCCACAGAATATAGCTATGATTTGTAGCTCTCTGGTGCATGTCAGCGTAGTATTTATAAAATGGGCAAGTACAGTCCCAGAAAATTAAGTCTCCTACTTGCTCATAAGAGAGATACAGACTTGGCAGCATCAGAGAAAGTTCTTATTGCAGTAACTACTTAACTGTGCATAGATAAATCTTCTCCTGACCGTAACAAAAGACCTACTGAAGAACATGTGAATATCAGGCCTGTCTCTACTGACAGAAAGCAGAGGACATAGGTTCTACAGTGTTTTTTTCCACACCTAAGAGAGATTTCCACACCTAAGAGAGCTCACAGGATGACTGTTCACTGAGTCCCATCTCCACTGGAAACCTTGAAGTCCACCGGGTTATATCACAAGACAAAACAACAAAACACCTCTGATCCTTACATTTCACAGCCCATCAGTTAACTCAAGAAAGCAAACTCAGGCAAAAGCCTTTGTTCTCAGCACATCTTGTTGAAACTGTTAAACTCTTGGAGAGGATATCTACACTTCGAAAGACACCAGAGAGCTAATGCTGTTCCCCAAAGAGAGGGACAAAAGCTTTCAACACAGACCAGGAATCAGGCAGCCACGTGTAAAACAATATAAAACTCCTTACACTCTACGTATAACGCTCTCCATCCCACTGGAAATCCCTGAGCTAACCAGCAGTGCTTACTGCTTCTATCTATTCAGATGTGACCTGTATCGCAGTAGCTGTTGACTTCACATCAATTGACATTACAAAGCTGTGGAAAATTGTAGCAGTGAGACAAGGACTGAAATGCTTGTACTTTTTGGACTTGTAACTCATTTTTAAAATTGTTCCTTCCAGATAAGGGGTACAACAGTATGAGGAAGACATGCATTTACACTGCTCTCATGTTGGTTAAATAGAAGATCTCATTCCTCACAGCTGTCAAATAGGTGCCTTTCTCCAAGATCAAAACTTATATATGCTGGTATATCAGCCTCTGTTGGCATCATGATTTAAGGGAAACTTAAGAAAGGGGAGCAGCATATGTTTTTCTATTTCACAGCTTTCCGAAAAGACTGTCTTACAAAATATAACATTTAATCCTGTCTGAGCCAGCTTTTACTAAGAAAGTATTATATAAGTAGCAAGGAATCTGATCTGAATCGTAACTTCATTTAAGATGGAGCATAGAATCATAGATGCATTAAGGTTGGAAAAGACCTCCAAGATCACCTGGTCCAACCATCCCCCTACCACCAATGTCACCCACTAAACCATGTCCCTAAGCACCACGTCCAACCTCTCCTTGAACACCCCCAGGGACAGTGATGCCATGCTAGAGCCTGGAGTATCTCCTGGTGATTCTGGTAGTATCACATACTCTCAGGACAAAGCAGAACACAGCCACAAGTGCCACCATTAAAAGTTTTAGGCTAATAGAAACTTACAGAAAGAACAAGACTTTCTGTTATTGTGACAGAGAAAAACTCCAAACAGAAGATGAATTAATAAAATTGACCCCCTCTGCTCTGCCCTTGTGAGGCCCCACCTGGAGTGCTGAGTCCTGGTCTGGGGCCCCCAGCACAAGAAGGATGTGGGGCTGTTAGAGCAGGTCCAGAGGAGGGCCACGAAGTTGATCAGAGGACCGGAACACCTCTCCTACAAAGACATGTTGAGAGAGCTGGGGATGTTCAGCCTAAAGAAGAGAGGGCTCTGGGGAGACCTCATTGCGGCTTTCCAGTACTTAAAGGGGACTTATAAAAGAGATGGAGAGCGACTCTTTGCTCAGTCAGATAATGACAGGACAAGGAGGAATGGTCTTAAGCTAAATGAGGACAGATTTAGACTAGATGTTAGGAGGAAATTCTTCACTCAGAGGGTGGTGAGGCACTGGCACAGGTTGCCCAGAGAAGTTGTGGATGCCCCATCCCTGGAGGTGTACAAGGCCAGGTTAGATGGGGCTCTGGGCAAGCTGATCTAGCGGGTGGCATCCCTGCCTATGGCAGGGGTGTTGGAAGTAGGTGATCACAGAATCATAGAATGACTTGTGTTGGAAGGGACCTCTAAGATCATCTAGTTCAAGCCCCCCTGCCATAAATACCTAACAGGAACTCCTCTAGTGAAAATACAGTTTTAAAGCGTGCAGTAAGACACGGACTACCTCTCATGCAGAAATCCTGTATGCATATCACACTTATGCTTTGCATCGGGATTAATGCCTTTAATCTTTCTCCCAGTTCCTTTGCTGAAAGCCGTCTGCAACGCCCAGCCTTGCCATCATTTCTAACTACAGACACATTCAAGCCTTATTACCATTTCCCATTTTACTGTGTGCTGAATAAATACCAGCCCTACAAGGGGATATTTCACTTTGCAGTACTGATGTTAATGAAGACACATTCCCACATTATCCCAAGCCATGATTAACTTGTGGGGTGTGTATTTTTATTTTCTCCTCTAACTCTTGTGGCTCTCCCCCCCTTCCCCTCTCCCTCTTGACAGCGCTTTTTCAGACAACAAACGAGCGGCTAACTGCGTGGGCTTCATTTACAGCTCCTCTTACACCTGCAGGCAGCTGTTTTTAAAAATACGAGGGGCAGGCAGCGTTTTTTTAGCGCTGCCACCGGCCCTGCAGGGAGGAAAGGACCGTGTGAGGAACCGGGCACGGCGGGGGGGGTGCGCCTGAGGCGACCGGGCTTCGCTGAGGCGCCGCCGGGGCGGGAACGGCCGCGGGAGCGCGCGCGCGGTGCCGGGGGGAGCGTGTGGGGGGGGGCGGGTGCCGCCGGCACCCAGGCGGGGCCGCGCAGCGGCGGGAGCGCGCGGAGGCGGCAGCTCGGAGCCCGCCGGGGCACCGCCAGCGTCGGCCGCGCCGGCCATGGATCCCTTGCCCAAAGACGGCGAGAGCGCGGCGGCCGGGGAGCCCAGCCGGGGCGCCGGCTCCTCCAGCGGGGTGGTGGTGCAGGTCCGGGAGAAGAAGGGCCCCCTGCGCGCCGCCATCCCCTACATGCCGTTCCCCGTGGCTGTCATCTGCCTCTTCCTCAACACCTTCGTGCCAGGGCTGGGTAAGGAGCTCCGGGGCGACCGGGGCGGGGATCGCGCGGCCGGGGCCGCGCGCCTCCCACCTGCCGCCGCTTCGCTCGGGCACCGCGGCGATAACTTGGGCCGGGGGTGCCGCGGCAGGCGGGGAGCGAGCCCCCGCGGCAAGTTCCGTGCCGGGGCCGGCCGCGGAGCCCCGGGGGGGTGCCGGGGGCGCGAGCCTCGCGCGCGGCCGTTGGGCGCCTCAGGGCGGTGCCGGCGCCTCCTGCCCTGCCCCGGGGCGCTGCGGGCGTTGGGACTCCTAAAAACTTAGTTGTGGTGAGAGGGCCGAGGCACGGAGTGACCACCGCATCGCCTGCCCGCCGAGGCTGGCGGTCGGAGTCCTCCAGTCGCGATCGTGCCGAGTTCCCCAAGGAGGCTGACAGAAATGAAGCGCACCGCTGCTCTGAGGGAGCGGTGTCGAGAAACTGTAGGAATTTGCTGCTTCTGGGTATGAGGTCCCGAGTAAGAGGTTCAGGTAGCGTATTTGTAAACTGTGGCTGTATTTTTGTATTCTAGCGATAAGCAAAACACTCCCATTATAAAAGAAACAAACAAACAAAGTAGTCCATACCTTGACTCTGCCATAGTCCTAGATACTATTTCAGCTACTGTGGCCATTACTGAAGATTTCTCTGCAGAAACAGCAGCGCCTGTCCTGTACTTTAAAAGCCACTGCCCTGCCCCTACCCATCTTATTATTTTCAGGTGGCTTAATTCCTTAATGAACCTGAAATTCTTAATGTTCTTAACAATTAATGATTCTTAATCGTTCTTAATGATTAAAGAATCACCGAAGTCTGGTTTACTATGTGCAACGTGCACAAGTCATCGTTATTTCTGTGTGCCTGCTGTTAACCTACAGGTGTGTTCCTGAGGAAAACATTCACCTTTTTAAATCCCCCATAATTTTCCTGTAGAAAGAATGGCATTGGTATATATGCTTCCAGATGTAATGCTGCACCCTCAGGTGTGTTGTTTTCACAGTCCTTAGTGCAGACACCTGAAGATCCTGGAGTGATGAATCAAATAGAAACTCCCTGGCTCAGTACTTCCATGAGTTTTTATGTTACTGTCACTTACTGTCACGATTTTCCACCATCTTCAGAGAGAGGTTTTCAAAATCAGAGCTAAGTGAATGTAGTTCTCCATTGCATTGAAGATGCTATGTCTTCACTGTAGACAAAGAAAAAAAATGTAGATGGGAAGACTTAAAATACCCTTTTCCTATCACATTTGAATAATCCGATTTTGATATAATATGTGCTTCGTACAGCGCACTAGAAAATCCTCCCTGTCCCTCCCTCATCCTAGGAGGGTAAACTCTTTAAGCTGTCCTCATGCCAGAATTGGCTTGAGGTGTGGTTATCTGCACAAGCTCTTCTCTGTTGCTGCTGCAGGGCTGTTGGAGATAACCAGTGCTGTGCTTTCCCTCACATGGAAGGGGTCAGTCAAGAACAGCAGTAGGTAGTGCTTCCTTTCTGAAGACTGGTGTATAGGGCTCCCAGCCCATGCTGGCTTGAAAGCTTGAGTGTTGAATCTGGATTTTGCAGCCCTGCAGGTTGCACTATCACAGTTTGGCTGGACCAGCCCCAAATGGTATTATTTTGCTTGCCTGTTTCATTTTTTAATGACCTTAGATTTTTTTAAGGTCCATTTTCCTTCTGATAAGCTGATTTCAGTAGTACTTTCTGGCTGTCTGTTCATCCTGATCATCTGTCATGAAAGTAGCAAAACAAATAAACTACAACTTAGAAGATTTATTTATTTATTTATTTTATGTGGCATTCCCACAGACTGGCCAAAAGCTTTGTTTGGGAGTTGCATCCCAGATTCCCTATGCAAAGCCCAGCACTTAGTCCATACATAAATGAGTTCTTCTCTTAATGAAGCTGCTGATGTCCTATACATTTTCATATAAAAAATTTACTCTGAGGTAATATAACCAAGTAGAATATGACTGTGTATGGTCTCAGCCAAATCCTGTCATATATCACACAGCTTATATGCAAGGAGAAACAGGAGGGGTACAAATCTGCTGGTAGGAATAGTCAGGGTAAAGAGAGATCTTGTGTCAGTGTCACACTTCAGCTATCTCCATGAACTGAGCAGCACTTACAAAATAAATATTTGCGATGATGTGAAGTATTCACATCTAGCATCTGAGCCTGTTCCCAGTGAAGTAAATGGCAAAATTCCCATCCGTTCCTGTAGTACAGATTTTTAACATGTTAAAATGGTGTTTCACAGGCTTGCTATACATTTTCTCTGCTTAGGTGGGGAGTGTGACTTTGTACTGGTGATAACAGAAGTTCTCCGTTTTCCAGTCCTCAAATTCTGTTCCTCATCTGTTTTGCATGTAGTTGCAATTGATCTGTAGTCTCTGCAGTGTAATTGTAATAAAAGGTCAGAAGCCACTGGAATAGGCAAGGAAGTAGGCAACGCTGAATAAATCCAATCTTCCACTGCTTGGAGCCCCGTACCTTTGATGTGTTCGTTAGTACCTAGTACCTCAGACAAGTAACATCCAAACAGAACTTATGCACTGATGCACTACCAAACACACACAGGAGGTCCCTTAGCATCTGAAAGCTTCTCCTTTCTTCAGTTAAATTATCTTTTCTATGTTATGGAAGTCATCTATGAGGGTGAAATCTGAGAATTTTAAACATCCAGTTTATTTTTCCTGTATGCTATTTATGTTTTGCTCCATTACTCTGTTTGGGCAGGAGAAGTAATACTTTCTCTTTGTTTATAATCTTTTTTTTTTTTCCCCTAGTTGGGTAATTTTTAGGGTTTTCTGTAGTAACCCAGAACTGCAGTTTTTAAGATGCATTGTAAACTGGGTTTTAATTACCCTTTGCATAAATATTACAAAAGACTCATGGAAAATTTTTCATATTCAGGGGATATGTTAAATTTTGCCCTGCCAAAAATTAGATTTCTAGACCAAATGCAATCTAGAGAAGCTCGATTAGCCCATCTACTTGTAGTCTGCTTTGCGGAGCAGCTTTGAAATTGTATGCTGCTTCCATTCATTACAATAGATGCAACTGCTTGGTGATGTCCTGGATCAGGATTTTCCATGGTGTGCTGTGGTCTTCCTCATATGCGTCTGGTAGGGCTGCAGGACTGAGCTGTAACAAAGCTGTCCCTTGTTCGGGTCCATAAAAGGAGCAGTTGGTATGAAAGGGAGAAGAGGGAGCTGGTATCCTTAGGAAGTGCTATAATAAATGCTGTGGTGCTGTCAACTACCAGTCTTCCAGCTGTGTCACAGGCAGTCTGTGCCACGGACTCTGTGAACCTGTAGTTTGGTATAGGGCTTTCGGAGAAGCCTCTGGGGTCTCAGGGCTAACTTGTACCCCCAACAAGCTCTGGAGGATGGAAGACAAAGGCGCCAGCAGAGGTAAATGGTGGTGTATCCTCTGTTTTTCAGTTCCCGCAGGACTGAGCAGTATGCCTCTCCAGCCGGTACGTGCTGCAGATGGCAGCTGAAAGAAGGGTCTGTCCATGCCCTTTAGCTTGCAGACTGTGTTCTCTTGGAGCTGCCATGTGCCAGTCAGCGTGGGAGAAGATCTGGCTCTCTGTCATCCCCTGAGCTGATACACAGTAGTCTTGCCCTCCTTCCTACCCGTTTTTCCTTCTCTCAACATCACATGTGTGGGAAGAGGGGAAAGCAAAAGGGGAGAACTGGAGGAAAATATGAGGAGTGGAATTATCTGAAAGCATGAGGTATTCTCCAGGATGAATCCCCTGTGTCAGGAAAAGGGTAGACTTTTGGATCACAGCCTGAATTACACATGAATACTATTTTTATACAGGGAGTAACTGAAATACATAGTATAACGTTAGCGGAAGATAGAAGAGCAGCCTCTGATGAGGCATGAAATAGCCAGTGGTGGAGATCATGAGTTACAGCCTCTCACAGTCAACTAGAGAAAAAAAGGATGACTCCCAGCCTGTTCAAACTTTCTCTTCAGTGGTGTACAGCTCTCCTCTTCTTGGGTGTGACAGCTCCGTGTAACAAGTCTTTTGTTATCTGTTTAATCTGCTTCAGTCTTGATAGATTTCAAGGGCTAGACCTTCAGCTGTGTAAACTGAAGTGGCACCATTGGCTTTAAGGCTTCATTTATACAAGACAAGTACCTGCAGAAGGTTCTCATTAGAAGCTAGTGCTCTCTTCAGCAGTGAGCTCTGTAAAGAGCTGAAGAGAAGTTTAGAACACCACTCAGTAAAGCTGCAGGAATGAGATCTGTCTAAAATTATCAATACACATTTTATTTTTCTTCATGGAATTGTAAATAGATGCCTCAAGTAAATATCCCTCACCTTCATTATTGAAACAAATAAATTAAAGGGAAAAAAAAAAAACACATTTTCTTATCTACAGTAGGGGAAATACTGCCAAAAAGAAATTGGGACTTTCAAATGTCTGTTCCTTAAAACCTCAAGCTTTCTTTGGCATTTATGATCCTTTTTATTCTTTTTCTTTTCTATGGACATGCATATGGGCGATTTACACCCTTCTTTGTGGAAAACAAAGGTTTTTCAGGTTTTTTTTTTGAGTTTGAGTTTTTGAGTTTTTTTATGAGTTTGTATTTGTGAACTTTACTGCTGGAATTCTGTAGCTGATGTTGCCTTTCAGCCTCTGGTGCACAGACCACCGGCAGTCTGCAGAAACAAGCTATTTTTTCATGAGAGCTTAATTAAGCAGGGCAAACCTATTGTCGGTAGACCTTACTGTGCTTTTTTGTATTTCCACTGAAAGTGGCCCATACATTGAAAAGATCAAGAAGTTCTTTGTGGTAGTTTTTTCTCTTGCACATGTAAAGTAGGAAAGGAGACCTGTGGTAACTCGTGTGTGTTCACAGGTCGCTGCTCCCTGGTATAGTAGCAGAGGTACCAGCTGTTTGGTAGGCATTCCTGGGGTTGTATCTCTGCTAAGGGCTCTGTCATGGCCCCTCAGTTTTAATCCAGTGTCCATAAAATACAGCAGGGTGCACCACTGAAGAAAACTGCTTTCTGCTTTGCAGTTGTATTTTATTAGCTCATACTTACCTGAATACTTAATATATTCTTTTCCTTCCTCCCTTTCCATTGTTTAAGACTGGATTCTTTCCTTGTGTTTATCTGCCTAGGCTTTATGCCGCATCTGTGCATGCCTTCTTATTTGTCATCCTCTCATGGCCGTTGCTTTACAAATGCTGCTGCTATGGACATACACAACACACGCACAGTAACACCTTGTTCTTGACTACAGTCTCTGTCATAGTCCAAATATTTAGTATTGTTTATGTTATTTGGTCAGTTTTTGCTCTTCACTCATTGTGGTTGGTAAAAGTCAGCTGTTGAGCTCTACTTGTGTTTATAATGACTTTTTGGTTCTTTTCCCTGTCAAGCTGCACACTACCTAACGCTGCTGCTTTCTGAACTGTGGTCACTGCCAGACCACCTTAAATGTGAACAAGTTTCTCTCCCCTCCCTCATGCCTTCTGTTCTCATCAAAATAGAAGACAAAAGAAGTGGCCAGTAACATTTTTCACTGCTTGTAGTTTCAGCAGTTCCATGGATATATTCATTACTTAATGAACACATAAGGAGACAGGGTTTGCTCAGCATCTTGTAATCTAGCTTGTCAATGCAATTTGGACAGATGTACGTGAAGATTAACAGTGCAAGTAGGAGCAGACAACAGAGAAAAAATATTAAGTGGTCAAGTGAACCAACAGAATTTTAAGGGTTCTGGGAAGCTGTTCCAGATGAATGGTGTGACAAGGAGAAAAATAGAGGATCAAGCCCAGAAGGAGAAGAGCACAGCCTGGGAGAGTACATTAGCAGAGATTTGGTAAGAAGGACAAAGAACTGGAAATTTCTGCAGAAAGAGAGAAGAAGAATGAAAAGATTTGAAGATGGAAGTTGGATGAGAAGAGTGCTTTGACAGATGAATTTTGGCTAACAGGTGAACTTGAATTGCAGGATAGACGTGAATTGTTCTAGTGCTCTGAATCAGTGGGCATCAGAGGTATTTACAAACTTTGATAGCGCACCGTTGCCTGCAACAGTTCACTGCCATTTTCTCTGGTCCACCATGAAAAGACCATTGAGAGGTTGTAGAGCTGTTCAGGATAGTCAAGGGAGCTGGAATCCAGGTTTCTCAGGTTCTTTCCTACCCATCGAATCACATGCAGTGCCCTAACAAACACTCCCCTAGGGTGGCAGAAGATGGCATAAAGTAGAAAAGGGAATTTTAGAATACATGTACAGTTCTGTGGAGAAATGAGATTGGATGGTAACAGGATTCTAAAATAGTCCCTAATTTTGTAAAAAGGACAGTAATTTTCACTGGACTGATGAAAATTTTCATTCAGAGATAACCTGGAAAGAACAAATACAGAAGAGTTTTCTTATTTTCTACGAGATATACAATCAGTCTGACGTATAACATTCTTTCGTTTGTCTTTAGACTTATCATTGTTAAAGAGCTCTACAACTTTAAAGTTACACAGCTGCAGCATTACGATGGATCTGTATGGCCTTGTTTGTAGCAGTATGTAAAGATGCTCATCAGTAAAGATGCTTGTATGACTAACTATGAAATGCAAAGTGAAAATATTCTAAGAGCATGAAAAAAAAATCACAAGCCATTCTATGTAGCTATATTTTGCTGGTTGATTTCCGTTATAAACTTCGTAGGTTTCATAACGTATAGAATCAAGGAGAAAATTAAGTAGACAGAACTTGAAATTTCCAGACTAGTAAATATAAGTGAGATGTTTGATGAAAGCTAATTGGTAATACACTAACTTAAATGAAAAGTTCCAGTTATAAGCATACCCAGAGGCTATGCCCAGAGTGGATAATGATTAAATCTTGCTGGAGGAAAGAGTGAATGTGATCAACAGAGAGACTCCAGGAACATAATTGTGCTCACTGCAGGGGTTCAACCTGTACTGCATTTCTAACTTCAGTAATAATGTTTATGCAAGGTAATGTGTAGGGGACTAAGGCTGTCATCTCTGGGAATATGAATTTGAATATACCACAGATAATTATCCAGCATCTCAACAGCTTGTCATTTATCTAGGCTGAATTCTCAACACAAACATTGATGAATATCCACACAAAATTACACATTCTCTGTCAGCTTGAGTTTGTGGCTAATTGTTTTTTACAAGTCATAATAGGGGAAAGTTTCTAAAGAACACAAAACCTAAATGGTCAAATTCATGCTGAGAATTGGAAAAAAAATCATCTGAACCAAATGAGTATGCTATTTTAAAGGAAGTCTGTACATTTTCATATGTTATAAGCCCCTGAATAAGTGAGATTTTAATGGAGATTAATAAACTAAATAATAACGAACCATTGTTACAAGCTTTCTGTGTTAAAAAGCTGAGTCATATCACAAAGTATGAATGGTAATATATGAAAATATTGTACTTGAGATAAAATAAGCCCAATGATCACATTAGTATTTGTCCAGCTGAAACTGAGCTTTGCTGTTTTCATTTAAAATACGTATTTATAGCTATGCGTCTATTGCATATACCAGTATGATAAGGTGAAATTTTTGGTTTAAGTGATTTCATCCTTATGTAGGTAGAAAACCATTTCTTATATCTGTTTTTAAGTGTATTCCTAAAAGAATCGATCTTAGATTTTGTAAATGTGTTTTGTTGTTATTTTTAAAATACTTGCAAGACCTATTCTGTTGCCATGACAATTTAATTTCCATAAACATGATTTTTGTGTGTGTGAATATTCAACATTGTACTTGATGTGTTGTGTTGGGGAAAGGAGATGGCAACTTGACACCACAGAAATCACTGTGCTAAATGGGCCCATATAGTCATAGAATGGTTTGGGTTGGAAGGGACCTTGAAGATCATCTAGTTCCAACCCCCCTGCCATGGTCAGGGACACCTCCCACTAGATCAGGCCACCCAAAGTGCCATCCAACCTGACCTTGAACACTTTCAGTGGTGGGGCATCAACAACTTCCTCTGGGCAACCTGTTCCAGTGCCTCACCACCCTCGTGGTTCCCTGTCTCATATAAAAGACAGAACAGAGCATAGATACTACAGTCACTGGCAATTCCAAGTACAAAGCCACTTCCCTGTTCTCTCTTTTTAAAGCCAGAAGGTGATTTTGTACATTGACTGCACCTGAGTACTTAATTCATTCAGTCCTCTACACCTCTCACACATCCCACATAGTAAACATTTGAAATTGATTCTGCTGGTACTCCTATGAAGCTGACTCCCTGAGGTGATCTTATAAGAGTTCATCCTATTTGCATTGGTCAGCTGTACATGTTAACCTGGCCTTTCTGTCTCAAGTGGTAGACCCCTTGTGTCATATTTGTCACAGAAGGCTAGTGTTATTTTATTGTTATGCAAAGGTGCAGGTAGCTGCTGAAGTGCAAGGCAGAGCTTGAACCAAGCTGTCATAGAATCACAGAATATGCCGAGTTGGAAGGGACCCATAAGGATCGTTGAGTCCAGCTCCTGGAACCACACAGGCCTACCCAAAAATTCAGACCATATGACTAAGTGCACAATCCAAATGCTTCTTAAATTCCGACATGGCTGATGCTGTGACTGCGTCCCTGGGGAGCCTGTTCCAGTGTGGGACCACCCTCTTGGTGAATAACCTCTTCCTGATATCCAGCCTGAACCTCCCCTGTCGCAGCTTGACACCATTCCCTCGGGTCCTATCACTGGTCACTAAAGAGAACAGATCGGCACCTGCCCCTCCACTCCCCCAGTGAGGAAGCTGTAGACTGCCATGAGGCCTCCCCTCAGCCTCTTTTCCAGGCTGAACAGGCCAAGTGACCTCAGCTGCTCCTCATATGTCTTCCCCTCTAGGCCCTTCACCATCTTTGTAGCCCTTCTCTGGACACTCTCCAACAGTTTCATGTCCTTTTTGTACTGTGGTGCCCAGAACTGCACACAGTGCTCAAGGTGAGGCCTATGAGTGTGTATAGAAGAAAGTGGGGAAGGAGGAAGAGCTGCTCTCTCCTATCTCATCACCAGGATGGAGGCTCTATGGTGATATTGTATTAACGTACAACATTTTGCTTACTCCCAGAGAAGGATTAAAGTCACGGCCAGCCAGGAGAAGTCCAAACAGGCAAAACTGACTTGGTAATACTGCATTATTTGGGTTGGTCATTTTCTTCCAAATCTGAAGAAAAAGGTTGTCTTCCCTGTGACACCAAGTCATAGGTTAGTGATAGAACTCAGTAGGTCAGGTTGACAGTTGGACTTGATGATCATGAAGGTCTTTTCCAACCTAAATGGTTCTATGATTCTGTGGTCCTCTGTCTAGCCATCAACTATTCCATGTCACCAACCCATCTGGATACAAACAACTCCTTAGACACAAGGGTGCCAACAGGCAAATTCTCATTTCCATCAAAGTGAAGACCTAACGAAGCCACTTTGTATGGTAGATTCAAGGCAACATAGTTAGAAATAGGATATGTCTCCTTCTGTTGAGTGCAGTTGATGTTTAGTAGAAACCTGTGGTGGAGACAGGAATGGAATTTAGACCAAATAGTAGTTCCCCAGAACCACTCTTGATTGGCAGCTACACGGTGAATCCTTCTTTTGCTGAAGCCGTGATGAATGAATGTGTTAGCATTAGTGACACTAGGTAGAAAAGTTTTTTTGTTCTGTTTGTTAGCTGAAATGTGGTATATATATCTCAACTGAAAATCTGTCTTGTGCTTATCTGTTCTGCTCTCGCATCAGTGCTTCTACTGTACATTCTTTCACCGCTCATTTAAATCTGTGTGTGCTAAGGCAGAGCTCATCAGACATGACATCCTCCTTCTAATTACTCTTAGGACTCCAGATCACATAGCTTGGTACAACAATCAGCAGAACCAGAGCAATGCAAGTACAAAATGCTTCCATGATAAATCCACCTGTCAGAACTCTTTAAGTCCACAACATACAGAGCAATGTGGGGTTGAGCCTCTAGAAACATTTCTCACATCTGCTCACCATTTGTTTCTTACTGTAACATTTATCAAACAAATCCATGGTGTGATGAAACATTAATAGTGGAAAGAGAACTGGGCTCAAACGTAAGCACTAACATAAGTTCACTACTCAAGGCTGCTAGTGTGAATACATATTACTGTGACAAGGAGCTTCAGGGCTGAACTCTTGTGCATTTAGAAGCTGAGAAGATTCATCCTAATTTGCATTAGCAGTAGGAAAGCCATTAAGAACTATGTTTCCCAAAATAGCCAATAACCAAAGCTAAAAATCTGAGGCTCTGGTATCACAATGTGTATTCTTTTTTCTCACTTACAATTGCGGTTTTAAATATTTATGGCACTATCATAGGCTAGTAAATGTTCTTTGATGTATTTTGTGAAAGGAATAATACCTAAGCAACACAAGACCTTATTCCAGTGACTGTGATTAAGTCTTGTGTTCACTATGAACTGGTGCAAGAAGTGACAAGTCAGTAGCTCAAGGTTTTACTACATTATTTCAGTAGTATGATACAGAAATACGAAGGAAGATTTGTGTCAGACTTAGACTGTTGGTAGTATGAATAGAGAAGTCAGGGAAAATAATAGGAAGATTGCCCAGGAAGATGGTAGCAGAACTGGCCTCAGGTCACACAGCCATACTTCGTTACCTTTAATCTCTTCCCAGGAAACCGTTTTTAATAAACTACCTCTATTACTCTTGGACTTTATATTTGTCAAGGAGCAAGATGTTTGCGCCACATCTTAGTGAAAATGCTATTGATAGGTAGAACAGACAAGGCAATTTGTAGTTCTTACGCGCTGGTTATTTCCTCACATTACCCTGTGATCTGTTCTACGCTTGTGAAAACACACACCATCTTGTACACATGAGAGGGACTTCAGCATGTTTTACTTAGTATATGACCCCCCCCCCCCGAAAAAAAACACACAACACACCACCACCACCAATCCAAAACCACCAAGTAAGCTAGTTTGTTTTGTAGCATATATGTACCTCAGAGTTGCCATTTGAAAGAACGGTAATTTGTATTGTTCATTATAGTATAGTGCTAACAGATAATTGCAGTAAGTAGGCTCCATTGTACCTCTCGTTGTTTACACCACAGTTGTGTGCAGAATGAGTTCTTGCTGTGACCCTAAAATGTACTATTTTAAAATAGATTTGTTACCTATAGAGCAGTGTAGGTCACTGTGGCGCTGTGCAGGCAATGGGAAAAGAACAGGTCCTATACCAGTAGGTTGTGTTAGAAATGTAGCCTCGAGAGTCAGATCAGAATTAAAAGAAATCTTAATAAAAACACACAATACAGTGTAATGAAAAGAAAATACTTCCTTGAGTTGTATTTCTAAAGACAGAGCCTTAAAGGCACAGTTGGGACTTGTTTCTTAGCAACAGTGTGCATCTGAGCTGTGCAAGCATTCTCGTGTTGCAAAAAGACACCCTCAAGAAGAATGGTAATGTGAAAGGAGCTAGAAACATCAAATTTAAGGGATATCATCCTGCAGGAGCGTTTTATCAGCATTGCAAAACCTTGTATCCAGTACTAGATGTTTCAGAGGAAGATCTCTAATGGACAGAGCTGAATGCAATGACCTGCCTGTAGCAGAAACTCCTCCTAAAGAAGTTTACTAGCTAGCTGATATACCAAAACAGAAGATAATATTATTAATATTATTTATGCAAAGTGGCTTAATGGCAAGTGTTCTTTTTAATGGACACATTAGATGGTGTTCATCTACCTGTATATCTGAGTTGGTTGCTGTTACAGTCTGTGAGGATGAATTAGACACTACTGGCATGTGACTCATCTCTTCTGTAAAACAGGTAAAGTGAATCACACCCTCAGGGGTCCTGTCTATTTATTTATTTTTTAAACTGCAAAGGGAGCTAAGAGTAACTGGCTCAGATTGAGACACATACCTGGCAGATACCTAAAGTTAGGTGAAAGCTACCTAATAACTGGTTTGAGTGAAAGAGGGTCTGGCAGCCATTCAAGGGCAACCAATCGCAGCATGTCCCTGATTCCTGCAATGCTATTATAACCTCTTCCATAGCATCCTTTCTCTAGTACAGTCTAAGATCTTGTTAGCTTTGCTGACTGAGGAATAACTTGAGCACATGTTCTCACTGCACTGCTCATGGTGCTATTTAGATCTTTGTAGGATGTGCTGGATGTTCAGTGTTATTTCCTTTTCCTACCTGTTTATGGTGCAGAGGTGGGAGAGAGGTGCTTGCATGCTCTTTATCAGTAGCCTTGAGAGCTACTATACTTACTAATAAGGCTGACAGATCTATAATACAGATATAATATCTGTAACTGTCTATTGCCTCTACACCTCCTTTTTTAGCTTGCTTAACCCCAGCCAGCCAGGAGGATGCCTGGCTGTAATCTTTGGTTATGATGGATGACATGGGGTTCCCCCCTCACTCTTCTTCTGACTTCTGAGGTATCAACACATTGCATCAGAAGCTTGATTGTGACAGCTTAAGCAGTTACCTCAGAAGTAACAGTCTTTTCCATGCTATCACTGGAGATTACGCTATCTCACATCAGAGATCGCAGAAGAAAACATCTGCTGGGACCTCTGTGCAAAGCCATGGTTAAACTAAGTTATGTTTAAGCTTGGGTAAGCTTTGGTAAGACTTTGCACTGAATCTGCTGTAGCACAGTTATATGTTCCTTTCTGTTAACTCTGATATGGGCTTGCAGCCTATACTAAAAATAAATTAATTGCCTGGCGGCTGGTGCTCTTCAGCCTGTAAGTCCTTGTACAGTTACACACCATAAACACTTGATAACATACCATTAGACCAGTTCTGTTCTCCTCAGTTAAAACAAAAAAAAAGAAAAAAACACCGATTAAACAGAAATACAGTGACAGCACAGGAAAGAGAATTTTCAGACAAACTTGGCCTTCTTTTATACCCTGCAATATCCTCATTTTCAGGTACACACTTATCTTCAGAAATTAATAGATTCCTAACGTATGTTCCATTTGCATTGTAGCTAAAAGCCTTGGAGGGCAGTGAAGCTAAACTAGGAGAGCCAGAATTTGATCAAGTATCACAGTATCACAGATTTCTAGGTTGAAGAGACCTCAAGATCATCGAGTCCAACCTCCGACCTAACACTAAGTACTCCACTAAACCATATCGCTAAGCTCTACATCTAAACGTCTTTTAAAGACCTCCAGGGATGGTGACTCCACCACCTCCCTGGGCAGCCCGTTCCAATGCTTAATAACCCTTTCAGTAAAGAAGTTCTTCCTAACATCCAACCTAAAACTCCCCTGTCGCAGCTTTAGCCCATTCCCCCTCGTCCTGTCACCAGGCACGTGGGAGAACAGTCCAACCCCCACCTCTCTACAGCCTCCTTTAAGGTAACTGTAGAGAGCGATGAGGTCGCCCCTGAGCCTCCTCTTCTCCAGGCTGAACAAGCCCAGCTCCCTCAGCCGCTCCTCGTAAGACTTGTTCTCCAGACCCCTCACCAGCTTGGTCGCCCTTCTCTGGACTCGCTCGAGCACGTCCATGTCCTTCTTGTAGCGAGGGGCCCAAAACTGAACACAGTACTCGAGGTGCGGCCTCACCAGAGCCGAGTACAGGGGCACAATCACTTCCCTAGACCTGCTGGCCACACTGCTTCTTATACAGGCCAGGATGCTCTTGGCCTTCTTGGCCACCTGGGCACACTGCTGGCTCATATTCAGCTGACTATCAACCAATACTCCCAGGTCCCTCTCGGCCAGGCAGCTTTCCAGCCACTCATCTCCCAGCCTGTAGCTCTGCTTGGGGTTGTTGCGCCCCAGGTGCAGGACCCGGCACTTGGCCTTGTTGAACTTCATACAGTTGACCTCAGCCCATCGCTCCAGCCTATCCAGATCCTCCTGCAGAGCCTTCCTGCCCTCGAGCAGATCGACACACGCACTTAGCTTGGCGTCATCTGCAAACTTACTGAGGGTGCACTGGACGCCCTCATCCAGATCATCAATAAAGATATTAAAGAGGGCCGGCCCCAGTACCGAGCCCTGGGGGACTCCACTAGTGACCGGCCTCCAACCAGATTTGACTCCATTCACCACAACTCTCTGGGCCCGGCCATCCAGCCAGTTTCTAACCCAGCGAAGCGTACGCCAGTCCAAGCCCCGAGCAGCCAGTTTCTTGAGGAGAATGTTGTGGGGAACGGTGTCAAAAGCCTTACTGAGGTCAAGGTAGACCACGTCCACAGCCTTTCCCTCATCCACCAAGCGCGTCACTTGGTCATAGAAGGAGATCAGGTTCGTCAAGCAGGACCTGCCTTTCATAAACCCATGCTGACTGGGCCTGATCGCCTGCTTGCCCTGCAAGTGCCGCGTGATGACCCTCAAGATAATCTGCTCCATGAGCTTTCCTGGCACTGAGGTCAAACTGACAGGCCTATAGTTCCCCAGGTCTGCCCTGCGGACTTTCTTATAGATGGGCGTCACATTGGCTAGCCGCCAGTCAACTGGGACCTCCCCCGATAGCCAGGACTGCCGATAAATGATGGAAAGCGGCTTGGCCAGCTCCTCCGCCAGTTCTTTCAGTACCCTCGGGTGCATCCCATCCGGCCCCATCGACTTGCGCACATCCAAGCTCCGTAGCAGGTCGCCAACCATTTCCTCATGGATAGCGAAGGCCACATCCTGCTCCCCATCCCCTTCCACCAGCTCAGGGCACTGGGTATCCAGAGTACAACCGGTATTGCCGCTAAAGACTGAGGCAAAGGCGGCATTAAGCACCTCAGCCTTTTCCTCATCCTTAGTAACTAGGTTTCCTAAAGTACTTCACAACTCTTTCCCAACGTACTTCACAACTCTTTCACTATGGCTTTGGGCAAGGTCTTAGGCTAGAATTCCTTGATTTCAGTGGGAATTAGATGCCTAAATATCTTCAAACGACTGTGCTTTAGCCTCTCTGCCTTCCTTCTGTCATCCTTCAGAAGGAAGAAAATGGTGGCATACATAATTACACAACCTGTGCTGGGGTATCATTAGTACTTACAGAATGCTACGATTAAAAAAAACTAGATGAAGTGCTGCTGTTGCTTAGCATGTACATTAAGAGAGAAGTAACAGTATGGTCAAAACAGAATAAGTAGAAAAATATATGCAGTTATTGGCATATGCTAAGAAATATTAAAGGATTGTAAATAGTTTGGAGCCAGACATTTGAGAAGGGTAAGAACTATGTCCACGTTCTCCTCTGCTGAGTAGTATGGCTCAGCTTCACTGACTGGAAAATAAAACACACTTTTCCAATAGTCCAATAGATTTGTATTGCCTTAATCCCGGATCTGTAAATGGGATGTTTCACATCAATCAAGTGCATGGTACCAGCTCTGCTAGTCTTGTGTCATTTGTCATTCAATGAAGAGACTGAACTTTCCCACAACACCTGGAAAAGGCAGGGAAATATGACCATTGACCACCTCTCTGGGTGTGGCCTTTAAGCCAATTCCTTATTCACCAAATGGTCCACCCTTCGTCTCTCTCCAATTTAGAGATCAAAATGTTGTGTGGGACTGTGTCACAGGCCTTACGGAAGTCCAGGTAGATGACATCCGTTAGTCTTCCCTTATCAACTGATTCAGTCACTCTGTCATAGACGGCCACCAGATTGGTCAGGCATGATTTGCCCTTGGTGAAGCTGTGCTGGCTGTCTCAGATCAAATCATTGTCCTGCATGGATCCTTTATGTATCATGCATTTCACCTGATGTGTTCTGCCTATACCCCAGGCCCATCCATGGTTCTCACTTTGCTCAACTACCAGGCTCAAGCACACATTGCTTTTACTGTCGACAGAAATTCCTTTTCTATGTGAGGAATGGATTTTGAGTGAAAACTCTCATGATCTCTGTGACCCTCAGGAACTTCTTATTAATGTAAGGAGCTTGAGCTACACTTATCCCTACACCTCTTCCTTCTCCCTCTCTGTCATTTGTGCCAGCTCACTGCTGCCTTCCCCTACAAGGAGCTGCCATAGGATAGTGGTTCGATTTGTGGAGCACAGTGTAATAATTACAGGCTTGAGTTCCCACAGAAGGCCATTCTGCCTTGGTTATCACACTGCTTTGTTCACCCTGGTATCTCTAATAGTCAGACTGTTCACTGCAGATGGCTCTGATATCCCTGAGTGTCAATGGTCCTGTTCCAGTCTGTCTCCAAGGAAAGTTTAGTAAGATGCTGTTGCTTTGTGGTGTAGTCCTAATGCATCAAAATCTCTGGATTCCATGCAGAACAGACCTTTCCTCTAGAAAATAATAATTGTAAAATTTAAGGTGATTTTTTTCATGACTGTCTGGTTAGACAAATGTTCCTCTAAATTACAATAACAGGCTTCTGCTATCAGATTGTTCTGTGTAGCATAGTTAGCTAAAAATACTTGCTTATTTTTTCATTGCAGGCACAATAAGAGATGGCACAATAGATGTAAAATACCAGATGGTTGCTTTTGAACAATACTGTACTAGAAGTCTCTTTCTGTAAAAAAATGCTATGTTTTTATTACTAAAATGAAGAGAAATGAAATACTTTAGCTAAAAATTTGGGGTTATTTAATGCTTAAGTGTAGGAAGCTATAATGACTGCAGAAATACACTTCAAGCTTCTGTAGGGATTAGTGTAAAAGAGTAAGGAATTGTAAGTAGGAAGACAATATTTTGATATAGCAGTGCATCAGTGGTCTACTCTTTCAGAGAATACATAGTACCCCGTGCTTTAACGAGGGGAAAGAAAAACATGGACTCACCACTGTGTTAGTGAACACCCATCTTTCTGCCACTAATTGACTTTGAGCAGAGTGCAGCCTTCTGTCATTTTGATGTTTAGAACTGCAGATTTCTACATGCATAAGAAAAATCTGACCTATTTTTTAGTCTTAATAAGAAACAGTGAATTGATTTAGCCTTTGTAAATTCCTAAAACAGGTGGGGATATATATTAACTACAGAAAGGAGTTGTTGCACCAAGTTACCTCATGTCATACAGGAACTACGGCAGATCCCTAATTCAGGGGTAGGGGGTTTATGTTGCAAGTTATATAAATAATAAGAGCAACAGATGTTCATCAGTTGTGAAATTAAGTGAAAAGCAGTTGATATGGTGTTTGAAAGAACTATGGCTGGAGCAGGCAATAGTGGTTGAAGTAAATGTAAGGAAAGAAAAAGTTTGAACTTGGTATGAGAGAGGAAGAAGAAAAGTATTTGGGGTGACAAGTGCACGGCAAAAGGAGAGGAAGGAATTAAGTACATAATCCTCCTTTTCTCTTCACTTGCGAGCCTGATTGATGGAAAGGTTGTTGTTGGTGTCATTGGTAAGAAACATTCACCACACAGTGAAATGGAGGTTGACTTTGCTGTCTTTGGGTTAAGACAAGAGAATGTACAAGTAGAGATTGCAGAAAGAATTAAAAGGACACAGGACAAGCGTCCTACAGAGGTGCAGGCATAGAAATGGAGATGGTTCTTAAATGCTTGTGTGTGGATCAAGTTTAAATAAGGCATAGCATTGAGGGAACAGAAAACAAGGGGAAGAGAATGGCAGAGGCTCAGTCAGTGCCTCTCTGAGACAGAGAGAAAGATGTGATGTGGTAGGAGAGAGGAGAAAGGCAGATGACAAGGTGTCAAAGACCAGAGAGCCCTTAATGGACTCCAGAGCATACAGGAGCCAGCAACTCAGTTGAGGTCCTGACACCACAGAACTTAGTGGGAATGTTTTCCACAGAGGAGACAGAAGCCTCATTTGTAAACGAGAAGCAAGTTGAGGTAACATTGCATGACTTACAAGGCACAGGGAAGGAAGAAGGTGGTTAGGGTAACTGGGGAGAGGAGTAGAGCTCTACAGCGCTGATGTGGTTCTGCTGCAATAAGAGAGTTACAACAGGCCTTTTTCTGCAGTAGAGGCAGAGCATAGTTCTCACCTTAATTCCAGTTGTACAGTCCCATAAACTCAATTCACACTACAGCGTGAATGCAGATGCAGTGAATCCAGGCCAGAAGTGACCTCAAACCACAGTCAGCTACTAGAAGCTGCAGGGTTACAGGGGCTGGATAACTGGTCTCCTAGCTGGACAACCTCTGGGCTGCCCTGCAAAGCAGAGTACTCTGGTACAGCACAACAGACTTGTTAAAAGTTTGGAAAGTGGTGGATTTGACATGTATGTGTGTGGTGTGTGTGTGTATATATATATATATATATATATGATCAGATTTCTAATTCTGCTTGAACTGCATGGATACATGTTTATGGTAGCCCTGTACAAGTTCATGTTTGAATTTCATTCATCAGCTTCACACAGAGCGGCAGACATGTATGCTTGGCCTGGCACTATTATCCGTAGGAACAATCTTTCTGGTGTTTGCATTTCTGAATTGCTGCCAAGATCAGGTTAGACCTGATGAGCCAAATTAATCCCCAGTATAACTCTCAGTGGCAGCCATTGAATTTAGGTCAGAAATGAATCTGGGCCTAATAGAGATGATTTTTCTTTTGGCAACAGGAGAACAATAACAGAGGAAGGCTAGGTGGATGGTCCCTCAGCTGAGCCTGCCCTTTCAAGAAGGTTTTTCTCTCCTTGCTCAAAGTTTCTTTTCTTTGGGACAAGGAGAATCTTTTGAGGTTCACATACTGCCTACTACTACTGGCCCCGGCTGGCGCACAAGTAACAAATGTGAATTCCCTTTCCTCTAGAAGACTGGTACTCCCTAAAAAGTAGCCTTGTTTTAGAAACCACCATGGAAAACTGGGTAAGAAACCAGTATAGTGATTTCCAGATTATCAAACTGAAGGACAGACAGGAGTAGAAAAGCATCAGCTTAGTTTAGGTTGTGAAGTCTTGTGTTGTAACATTAGTCCTGGTTTTCAGGATTGGCTCCCTGCCCCCAGTTCAATGGCTTCTCCATAAGGACATTTTAAAGTCTAAATCTCATCTCAGCTTCACCCTTTAGCATTTAGGTAAGTGTTTCTAGCAGTCTCACATAGGAGAGTCAAACCATTCTACCATTGCCTCTAATCTTCTTGTAACCCATTCAACGTGAGAATTACAAAAGAGAACAACAGGCAGGATAAAGGTATAACAATTAACACTTCCTCCTTATGAGACACTTTCCTCAGTACATCTCACTCCATATACATCTTCTCTAACCTCTGAAAAAGTGATATCCTTGATTTACTGTATAAGAGAGTACTTCCCGTATTTCACCCTGAATAATTACTTGCTATATTTTGATGCTCGAAACTCGGTTCTTTGAGATATCTACAAACAAACATATATGCATTTTTATATAATGCCTACCTGTAGCTAGATGGTTAATATTGGAAATTATTTGGTAAAGGGAAAAAATTTTGTCCTTTAACTGAAATCAGTGTAAATCAGATTCTATTTCCTGCAGGTTGGGAATACAAGAATTTCAAGAGATGATGTTGTACAGCCAGAATCTGGCTGATGTGTTTGATATGAGCATGCATGCACATACTTGGGGGGTAACATCAAAGGGTGGGGGCTGTACACTTGATGTCTGCCTGCTTTGGCATGATCAGCAACTCACAAGCAGACTTTATGTTTGAGGCTGCTGATTGCTATGGGAAGCATTGCATCTAATGCTTAAAAACCAGAATAGCTGTTCAAAAAATAAACAGGAACTCATGAAGTACTCTGTCTTGAAGAGCCATTAGTTGTGTGGCGGCAAGAGGACATGGCTCTGGAAAAAGAAACCAAGATAGTTTGAGATGGCTGCCAAGAAGAGGGAGTCTTACTTCAGTTCCTAAACACAGGAACTGAGAAAGCAGAGGTTAAACAGACATGTCATATCCTTATCACATATAATCTTAATTATTTAAAACAACCTCAAAAAAGTTTGAAGGTTCCTGTTATTTAAGAAACACTTGAAAGTAGTAACATTAAAGTTAACAGAACAAGTAAAGAAAGTAGTAACGTTAACATCTTAATTGTGCTACTACAGCACTACAGAATAAAGTTGAGGTTCAGAATTACTTTGCAAGTGACAGTAAATTTGAGCATGATTTAGTAAATAAAGCCAGGGCTGAATTCTGGTCTCCTAAATCATATCCCAAACTCCTGAGTTCAACACTGCACCTACTGGCTGTAGAGTGCAGCTCTACCATGTCCCCTTCAAGTCCTTGCTTGAGACTCTTCAGCTCAAAATGCATGTACTGAATTTTCTGGATAAAAACACCATTCTGTTAGTCTCCTGCGTACTCATCACTGCAGACATCCAAACATCTGTGTCAGTTTTACATTCTCATACTACTTAATAGATAGCTTTACTTGCAGTGATTTTGTAGGCTGGTACACTTTATTACACTTCCGTTTCAGCTATCTTGTTCTACAACAAAATCTCTAATTGCTCTGTGTCCCCATCTAACTTTCTGATAAGATTCTCTCTTATGTCTTGGTAGTCCCTAGTTAACATGATTTGTCTTCACAGTTAAGGACTCCAGAGTATTGCATCAAGGTGAAACTTACTGTTCAGTGCATCTTTTATGTAGTTAATTGTTCTTCCACAAGCAGAGCAAACACTGTTAGGTAGCTTCAAAGGGCTAAATTAGCTGCAAGGCAGTGATCAGAAAAACAGAAGGAGGCAACATGACTACACACCTAGCCTTGAACTGCGGCTGCTTGACTCAACACAGACAGACAGGAAGGATGGACCTTCATACTTTTATTTTTCACTGTTACGCAGCTCTTATTTCCAGGGCCCTTTGGGGACTGGATGTACTAGAAAACCAAAAAGCTTTCTTTACAGCTCTCATGGCCACTCTGAAGTAAGGATGAGCTATCTCCAGACATTCTGCTCTTGAAGGTTTCAGGCTGGTAAAGGTTGGATGAAAAGCTGTGTGCAGGTTATTTTGATATCAGTAGCAGAAAAAGAATGGCTCAAGGTTCATTTCTGGATTTATACCAACAAAACAGAAAAATGACTTTTGGAGGTGTTGAGAATCGTGAATTAAGATTGTAATCTTAAAAATAAGATTTTAGGGGAAGGTTGTTTTTGTCTCCTCAGTTCTCCTGTCTCTTGGATCCTGAGATCCTGCAATGGGTGGGTACAGAGCTCCTGTGACTAGGGCAGCCACGGCCAAGTGCACAAGTTCCTGCTTAGCTGGTGGGCAAAGAGGGGAATAAGGCTTATTACAAAGTGTAAGAAGCACTTAGTTTATTAGCAGACAATATGAATATAAGAAATTCTACACAGCAGCAGACAGAATACAGTAAGTATATCTGTTTCCATGAAATAGAGCTACTTAGTTGCTGATAAAGTTACAGAGCAGCAGGGCTGCATCCACTCAGGGAAGATGAGCTTATAGTGAAGAGCCCTATGCCATAAATGCTGGTCATGCCTTTTGTTTTTCTGTATGTTTATTATTATAATTGGAACCCAATTACATTATTTCTCTCAACGATGACATACTTAATAAGGATGCAAATTTATGAAAATTCTCTCATCATTCCATTAGCAAAGAAGAAGAAGAAAAAAGAAGCAAGCATCAAGCATAAGAAAGGCTGTACTGTCTTGGACCTTTTCATAGCAGTTTCTCTCACTGACAGCAGAACAATGGACACGCTCCTTCAGCCTCCCTGGCTCTTTGTTCGCTGTCTGTAAAGTACAGACAATCTGTTGCCTGCCTCATGGCCAACACCTACCTCACTAACTGCAGAGCACTACTACTGCTACTTGCACTAGCTTTAACAAAGCCTGACTAGCCATGGGCAAGAAACAAGACAGATCCTTTTATGTAGAACTCAGTCTGCTCTTGCTAGAGTGCTGGCTGTACCTGAATTATGACTTCTTTGCATCCTACAGAGCATCTCGCTACACCACTACAATCAGCATCACAATTTACTGAACACCTTTTGTGCTACTTGGGCAGCCGGGGATCCCAAGTGACCCACACAGGAGCCAGAAAATGGAGGGAAGGAAAGATGACTGTTAGCAAGGCGTTAGGAAGAAGATGGGAATGAATGACAGATTATTGCCAAGTACAGGGTTGATCAGAGCGTCAGCTAAAGAGCGGCAAATAATTTCTCCTTGTGGCACATTATCTTAGTAATGTGTCGAAAGATGATGCTTCTGATGTGGAGGGACTTATCATAAGCAATTATTTTTTTTGTGACAGCAGGTGGTAGGTAGTGCTTGTGACACCCTTCCCATTTCCTATATGGATACCTATGGAGTTTCTACATCTCTCCCCTTCCCCGCTTCTGGAAAATTACAAATCCTCCCCAGTGGTTGAAACTATTATAAAGTGTGATTCAAAACATGAGTGACAGTTCTGGGACCACATAGTTATATAAAGGAAAAAAAATAGTTTGGGAGGTGGGCTGGTACAGCTTGCAAACACAGCTCAGCAGCAGAGCTCTGGCAGGAGCCTGAGGTCTGCTGTGCTGCTGCAGCTTACACAGTGGGGCCCCGCACCACAGCTCGATGGAAATACTGCAGTCTCAAGTACAGGCTGAATTCTAAACATCAAGTCAGAATTAAACCATAGACTAACATACAGGAGCTGGAAAATATTTATCGGTAGCTGTTTTTAAGTATTCAGAAACATTGCAGAGCTGCAGCATTAAACAACAACAAAGAGCCACTGATGGCTCCATGTATAATTAAGGGTTTAGTAAGTCACTTGCCCTTTGTGCAGCCCTCCCCTACCCCACTATGTACCTTAACATTTTGCTATGAATTTTTAGCCTTGGAAGTCTGTGAAAGTTTGTTGCAGTCCGGTTTTTGAGGTTCCTGTTAAAACTCCACCTTGTCAGTAGAGTTACCTTCCCGCCCCCCCCCCCCCCCCATGTTTAATGTTTTGGAAAGCACTTCTTTTGCATCAAAAATGATATCATCTTACATGCATATGGGCCACCTTTAGTAGTTGCTCCATAAATACTGTCAAGGCTGTTCAGACCATGGTACACAATCTTTTTAATAAAGAGATACAGAGCACTAGCTCAGCTTTGTCACGACAGCAGTGTTGTGAAGCAGCTGTCATCAGTTACAAGGCTACAATGCTTTGGTGCAGGCTGGACATTTGTCACATAGGGAAGTCAGAAAGCAAATCCCATATACAGCCCACCTTATTCAGGCTTAAGAGTTGTGACAAACCCCGTGGAGACAAGAATCACAAGTGCTAGCTCCCACTTGTCAAGCCACTGTATATTTTTGTTGATACTGAGTGCACAATGATTGGACAGTCAGAATTCACTTCAGATGTCCCTCCTGTATGGGAGGGAAAAAATAAAAACCATGCTGGCAGGAGCTAAGCAATGCATTTTTAATAGCAGGCCACAGAGGAAAAATCATGAGCTGCTCTCCATGGTAACATACAAGCTCTGTCACATTTGCCTGCCTCCGCTCTTTCTTCTTCTCTCTCTCCTACCCCACCACTCCTGGTTTTCTTGCCTGAGTCCTGCATGCAGTGCTGTCTGTGACAGCTGGCATTTGCAACTGGTCACTTTGCCACCAGGTGTTTGCAATTCGTTGTTTTTTCCCCCACTACAGCTCATGGTTGCATCATTACTTGGTCACAGTTTGAGACCATAGTTTGTGCTTGGCCTATGAATTTCAAGTATTTTTTTTTTTTTCCCCCCAGTTCTAAAAGGTGATGACTGGGACCAAGCAAGCCTGTCATTATTTTAAGCAGTCCTCTGCTCCTGCTCTTCTTCCCGCTCAAATTGTTAGAGCTACTCATCTGTCCTAGCCCTCCTTACACTGTGTGTGGAAGAAGTTAAGCTTCAGTCTGTTTGGACAATGGAAAGGGTGAGAAAGCTTGCCAGTGCCTATTTAATCAAACTTTATCCAAAACAAGAAAATCAACGTAAGCTTTCTTTTAAGATATGGAGATAAAGTACCTTTATTTCTAGAACAGGGTAATTGCACTGACTCTTGGATTAATTCCATGACTGAAGTGATCTGCAAGAGGAAGGATTTAATGAAAGTCACAGATACGCAGGTTGCATATGTTCTTGTGGGAACACCTAAATCTTGTTGATGCTGTAGCATTGTGATGCCATCTTGCCACCTCTACTTTATATTTCAGAAGCACATGCAGCACCCGCCAAAGGTGAAAGAACTGCTGTGTGACAAGCTCTGTATCCTGGACTGCGCACTAACCCCAGCCCATAGAGGCACCAGTGTTCCCAAGCCGCTTGGTGCCAAGAAGGCTACAGACACATTAGCTGGAGCAGCCTTTTCTGAGCAGAGAGCTGTAATAAGCTTGTGATGACAACACTCATCTTGGAGGGTTTAGGTAATACACTCATGCTGGCAAGTTCTCTCTAATGCAGCCTAAGCCCTAATGAGTTCCAGCAAGGCAGAAACTGAGGAGAGTGGTGAGGGCTTACGCTGGCCAAAACATTTCCCTTGGATTTTGCTTTGTGTCTGTTTTTCAAGGAAAGACATAAACAATTCCCTGACTAGAGAAAGGTCAGTAGCTACTCAGCCTGAACATTAGTGCTCTGCAGTTTCCTTTTCTTGGGCTGTTGACAGTGTCCTCTCTGCAGCCCAGCTCTACCCATGTGGCAAAGGGGAAGGACTTCAGACGTCAGCTGGCACTGCTAATGGCTGCTTCTTGGGGGAGTTATAGTAGTTCTTTCCCTTGTCATAATCCAGAGGACTACAGATTAGCATTTTGACTGATGCCACCAAGGATGAGAGGCCTCCATAACTGAGACTCCTTACAGACGGGAGTGTGAAAAATGAGTTCAGGACACCAAGGACTCACAGATGTCTCAGGCAGTAGATAACACAGTCACTATAACAGCAAGCAAACTGCAATCCTTATCACCCTTTTTGTGCTATTTTTCTGGCTTATTCGAGCAAGAACGAGCACATCTCATGAATTTTCAGCACATCCACAACATCTGCCTCATACACCTGTCAACACTGTTTAATGACAGCTAATAATCATTTTAGTTAAAAAATTCAGACACATTAGACATGTCCCCACACACTGCATTCCCCTGACACAATACTGTTACACAGTTCCTTCTCATCCCCACAAAACACGCACCTTAACTGCATCTCCCATCATCAAGCCTGCAGCCTTCCCTGCTTCTACAGACATCTCAGACATCATTCCCCTGTTCTTCCTAACTTTCCCTGTGCTTACCTGCACGCCTCTTAGAGCCTTGCTCCAGCTCTTGGGTCGTGACACGTTTTGCTTTTTCCCTTAGGAGAGAAGCAAACGCTCCCACTGCCTCATTCACTCCCAGTACTGCAGGAGACCATCTTGTACAACTCCTAAGCTTACAGGAAGAGGAACAAACATCTCCAAGCCCCTCTCTAGCTCCAGCTGTCGTGCTTTGTAGGGTAGGGAGCATGACCAGCAGCAACCTAATGAGCTGCCCCAATCTAATAAGCTGCCCCAGCTGCAGTCATTTTGGTTTCTTCTCTTCCTCCACCTGTAACTGGGTAGCTCATCTGGCCTGATTTCCTCACTGTGTAGATACTTTCTGTGGTTCCAGATACCTGGTAGTCAGTAGGAAGCCCACTAACAAGTTGGTGTGCTCGAATTATTTCCATTTGCCCTGCGGGCACTGGTGTCTCGTCTTCCTCTGTTTTGCACCTCGACTGACTAGGCTTCTACATCTGATATTTCTGGGAAGATATAATCAAAAGTTTGCTCACAGCCATGTCCTTTACATGAAACATGCCAAGCTCCATATCTGACTGAAGCTCCTGCAGGAGTGCCCAGGATAGATAGATTTTCTTGCAAAAACAGGAGAGGAAAATTCACGTGTAGCTTAAGATGGTCCATAAAACAGTTGTCACTTAATATCATGTTTATATCACCCAGGACGAGTGACCCAATCAGTAGTAAGCCAGAAGAGGTCTCTCTAGGGTGTGAGTCTTAAGTCTAGTAGGAAAAAAAAAAACACATAGACAAAACATTCCTGTCTCACACTAATTCAATGTGCTCTGTGAGGCCAGGAGCTGACAGCTGATGCTCTTGGGAAGGCTGCGAGTGCCAGGATCAGAGGAGCATACAGCAAACAGAGCACAGCAGAGGGGATTTTATCCTGTGTGATATGTGGGAGAACAGACCAGAGAGGGGACAAGGGGCACTCCCCCCCCCCATTTGTCTTTCCCTTAGTGGTGGTACCCTACAAATAACAACAGAAAGCCTTCCTTATTTACTTGTGTAATCCAAAACGACCCCAATTGATCGTTGAATTTTCTCCTAGTGGAGGGAAGCTCTTAACACGTCTGTTGTCTTTGTGTAACCCTGGCCCTTACTCCACATCCCTTACCTGCAACCTCTCGTTTCCCACCTATGGAACAAAGCAGGACATGGCTACCAGTGCAATCAGCTTCTGCTCTGAGCTAAACAGAGAAAGCACATGGTGTAGAGTAATACCAGATTTTACTAGGTTTGGGCCACTTTCCGTTGGGAAGATATGAGAAATGCCTCATACAAATTATTTTTCTCATGTTATGCTGGCAAGGTTGTAGGGATTTTTAGTTTTCATTTGTTTGCAGTGTTAAAAGTTTGCATTCACTGGCTACTTTCACAGCCTGAGATCTTTTTGGAGAGCTCACGTATTTGAGCTGCAATTTTCTTACCAAGTTTACACTTTATATGCTGCAGGTATCCAAGTGCCCACACACTGAGTCAGGGAGGTAAATGCATCGGTGCCCTAACTGCCGCAGACACACGGTATCAGCAGACACAGCTTTCCTTCCTCCTCCTCTTCAGGAATGTGCTCCCAGATGCAAACTCTTCCATATTTGGAAACGTGCAGCTAAGAAACTTTCTTAAGGGGAAATCACATATCTTGGAAAATGTATTTAAGGCTTTCTTCTGCCTCACGTTTTGGAGTGAAACTGGGGCTAGAGAAGAGCATTTTCTCCAGGTTTGTTGAAACACAGATAAAATGCTTGTCCTCTGAAAGAAACATATGTTGACTAAAGGAAAACTACTTCCATTTTGTATCTGCTGGCACATCTTGATTATTGTATTTAAAAATGCCAACATTTTAAATTAGTATTAACTAATCATAACTAGTAAAGAAAATGCATTGGCTCCCAAGAGCAGGAAAGTGGCCTGAATGGGGAGTCAGAAGGCAGGGTTCTTGAGATATTAACCAAAGTTTCTGTATTAATTCTGTCTCCAGACAGGGACACTTGGCTGCTTTGTTCCCTTCAGAATGGGACTAGACATTAGCTTAGTCACTGTGGTGTGTAGGGGATTAATTAGGCAATTCAGCACTTCACTCTAATAATGTAAAAATATTAAAAGCGTCACTGGAAGGAACTGAAGCTGTATTTTAAGAATTATTGCTCATTTACAATCTTTTTTGTAACACATCTTGGAAGAGTAAAGGTAAGGCAATTTTCATTATCAAAACAGATATGCATTGCCATTTGGCAAGATTTAGCATCTTGATGGGAAAACATAAATATTCAGTTTCTGATCCTGCCTCAGTCCAATCTCAGATACTGCTACGCTGTAACTTTGCAGAGAACTGTTTGAGGATGCACTAGGGAATATTTCAGTCTTCCTTCTGGTCTGAGGAAACTATACAGGGAAAAAAATGGTGGGTAAAGCAGGGCAGAGATCTGGGGTAATCCCACATGGAAGACAGCAAAGCCAGGGAGCAAAAGGTAACCTCTCTCTTAATGAGAAACAGGAAGACTGATTCAACATCCTTCAGGATAAAAGCAATTACCCCTTTCGCTCTTCCCACCTTGCTGGGCAGCCTGCCAGCGATGCTTGGGCGTGGGGCTGCCTCCCTCCATTTCAGCGCTGCGCACCCACTCCCTCTCCCTGTGATGCCGCCACGTCTGCTGCACTGCTGGCTGCAGCACAGGGCGCCTGTGGGAGTACGAAATCAGCTTGCACCAGTGGCAGGAAGACAAGGGGGGGGTTAGGAGCTGGTGGAGCATTAGGAAGATGCTGGAGCTGAAGCCTGCAGAAGATGGTGAGATTAAAAATAGGCTGTAGCCAGCCTTCCCTAGCAGGTAACTGACTGTTCTCGGTGTTACCACTGAGAAAGGGAGTGGTGGCAGAGAGTGTCTCTCCCACTTCCATGATGGAGCAGGACAATGGCATTTTGCTCCTAACCAGACCCTTCTGCTCTGTCTGTCCTGTCTTCAGGAAGGATGCAGACTTAGTGTTTCCTCCTGCCTGCAGTCAAGTCAAGGGACTCCATCTTTCCTCTGAGTTCAGCAAAGTATTTGTGTACATCAGAGATATCACAGATGAGCTCACTCATTCACTTCTCACAGGTTGTTTGCTTGCTCCCATCCTTAAAAAGGTAAAAGGGCGAGCTTTGTAGAAAACATTGTTCATCATTCTGCACTGTTTGTAATCCCAAACATTCATCGAGGAAACTTTTACAGAACTGGCTTATCCAGCACAAACTATACCACACCTTTGTGCCTACCTTGGCAATGCCCTATCTAGATTTTAAAAAAATTACAAAGACAATTTATAATGATAAAAGCTGTTGAAATGCACACTTAGCTCAGATAATTGAATCTCCTGACCTACAGCTTGTACATCGTAGGAATCAGAAACAGCTTCTGCTACTCTTTGCTGATGGTGTGCATTTCTGCGGGTTGGCTGTGAGGAAGATAAGACTTCCCCGAGCTGCAGTTTCAGTTATCCATGGAAACAGAACATCAGCTGCGAAAAAATGGTCAGGCCCATCCAATGTGGTAAATTCAGAAAAAAATCTTTGTAATGTCTGCTGTGTAACTCGCCCCTACTTTTACTTTCATGCATCAATGAGATCATTTGTCTGAATTGTTTCAGGAAGTCCTGAGGGTGTGTGGAAGTTTTGAAAGCTTGGCTCAGTTTGAGCCAGGGTCTGCAGCACCAGGTGAGCCTGGCTCAGTGCTGAGCTTTGGTTTCGCTTTTCCTGCTCTGTTAAAACACTCTCCCACATAACAGATTGCAACTGGGGGGAGCACTATGCAAAAATACAGTGCCTCAGTAGCACCCCTTTTTTGCGTATGCTACTTCTGGAGCAGTATTTGGGAGTAGTATCAGACAGTTTTCATGCAGACATGTCAAAAACGTACCACTTTGTACACCCAGTAGCACCCTAATTCTCAGTGGAATTTTCCCTTATAGAGCTTCTGTGGAGAAAGTATTCTCCCCAAAAGGGAATCAGGAGACAGAAAAAAGGTAGACAGGTGAAAAAAAGAATCCAAAACCTGAAACAGGTTTTTCTGTCCTAGTTTCACGTATACATATCAGTGTAATTCAGTGGAGACAGCAATATGTTCAAGGTAGATGTGGCTATGCCTCCGTTTATCCTCTAATGATAATTGTAGATTTCCAGCACCGCAGTGAGAGCACAAGGAGCAGGATGCTCTGAAAAGTAGGTTTAAAGGAAGGAATTTGGCATGAAGCTGTGGCTCTCACTGTGTGTTTTCTTGCTGCTCTCTCCATAGGAACACTTGTATCAGCTTTCACGGTGCTGTGTGGGGCCCGGACCGACCTCCCTGACAGGCACATGTGTTGCGTCTTCTGGCTGAACATTGCCGCTGCACTGATTCAGATCCTGACGGCAATCGTGATGGTTGGCTGGATTATGAGTATATTTTGGGGGATGGACATGGTCATTCTTGCAAGTAAGTACAGTGCACTCCCCCTCCCATCTACCCCCCGCCTTTGGCTGTGTTGCTGGGACCCAGCTAATGGCCCTGCAAGCCGCCAGACTGCAAAAGCCACAGGATGGGCTCTGCAAGTCGATGAGAAACAGTAGGCAGAGGAATTGTGAGAGGTGGTTAGGAGCACTTGCACCCAGGCTGCCCCATCACACATTTGGATGTCTCTCATCCCACCATGCAGGTTAGGATCTTACATTCCCCTTAAAAAAGGGAGAATTGTAGGAAGGGTGCAGATCCCAGCACTGTGAACGCTGTTGTCTGGTGGTCTTCCTGGTTGCATCTGCATGTGGTTTGAACAAGAAAGACCTTTGTCTCCCCCTGACTCCAGCGGCACCTCTCTAGCAAGTGCTAGTCCATTCCTGCTAGCAAGGCAGTCCATCCCCAGAAAAGCTCTGGGGTTGATCTAGTACCTTCCATCCTCCTCTGAATCTATGCATCCAAAGGCTTTTTTTCATGTTTCATTAAGTTCTTAGGCTGAATAGGACTGTTGAGCTTTTTCTGGAAGGAATTCCCCTACACTCTTTAAGAAGGCTCTGAACCACTACTCTAGAGGAAGAGGAGAAGAATTCTTCCTTGAACATACATAACTTAGCTCATCCAACTGGTTAACTACGTAATGCCACCCCACAAGCTCTGTCACTTTATCTGCTAAAGACTTTCACTGGTGGGCACTTTCACTTTGGTGGACACTGCCCCAGCTTGACCAAGTGGGTCAGCAGTTCGCAAAGTGAGGGCTTCTGGAGAATGTCTTACCAGTAGCTTTTGCTGTTTTGTTTGAAGGGTCTTCACGTAGTCATCTCTGCTGATGACATCTCTGTGGGAGGAGGATCTCAGGAAACTGCCAGGCACCAGCAAAACAGTTAAATGGATGAAACTGAAAAGAACAGCAGGAAAACAGAGCAAATTTTCAGATGCCAAACCCATCGGTTAAACCCGTCCACCAAACCACCTGCTACTTTCTGAGCCAGCTTCAATTTACAGGCTGAGTTCAGGGTGATCCACATACACAGTAAGATGATGTGAACATGAGTGAAACAAAAGGCTTTCCTCAAGACAAAGGCAGCACTACACTTTGTTTTCCCCTGCAAACCAGCAGAAGTTTCATCTCAGAGGTACCTGCATGTTGGGTAGCCTGATGAGGATAACATGTGAGTCAGTCTGTAACTGTGAAATGTCTCTAAGAACCTGCCTGAGTTGTGTGTAATTGGGCAATTACGTGCTTGTACCTATACATGCTAGCGCTATTGCTCTGCTGGACAGCCTCAGCATGTGGAACACTGCTGGCAGACCCACTTTTGGAGTGTCAAGCACCTGTTCAGATAAAGAGCTGCAGCTGAAACTTTGACTGACCTTACTCTGTTGTCCTCCTTGTGTATAGCGAAGACACACATCAGCTGGGCAAATGGCTGGTGCTCAGGAGGCTCCAACTAGTTTTCTGGTTTGGCTGCTGGGGATAAAATCACAGCTTCATCCAGGTCCATCTGCTAGTACAGGAGGGGAAGGGGAGCCCCCATGCCTCATGTTAACCAGTTCTGTATTACCTGACAAGTTGCAGCCCTAGGCAGTTTCTTGTGGTCTCATTAAATAGCTAGGTTTTAAATTTACTTACAATATATAAGGGTAATCCTGAATACATTAAGCAGCTCATGGTTGATGGAGAACAAAAGAAAAAAATAGCTTTTCAATCACAGGAAAAAACGGAAGTGATCAACTGCTCCCAGCTGGATCAAACAGCCTGCCAGGCCTGAAGTGAAATGTGTGTTGTTTTTTTTTCCAATGCTTTGTTTTCATGTAAAAACAAGAACAAAACTAAAACAAAAACAAATTCAAAACTGAGTCATTAAAAATGAAACGATGTTTTAAATGCAAGAAATAAGATATTTCATTTAAAAACACTGCCACAAAATGTTTTGCTTTGGTTTGAGTTTGTTTGCATACAAATAGAAACAAGTTGTTTGCAGTTTGTTCTGCACTGAGCAGAAACCATAAACTGTTGCAACTTGAATCTGCATTTGGGTTGGGAGTAGTCAAAACCTACTGAACCACTGCCCCTGAACCTCTAATCTTCCTCACCATGAAATGGTTGAGTCCATGCCTCCCTGTGGCAGTCCCGTATATACAGGTAGTGTGATTCTGATGGGCTAAAGGTGGGCAGAGTGTGTGATATCACAGATAAAGGGACTGGGGGGCCTTTGCTCTGGATTTCCACGGATGCCATGAGGGATCAGTGCCTCTTTCATGGGCTGAAGGCAGAGCCTGTACCATTGCATTGATTGGCAGAGCACTGGGTCGCAGGTAGGAAGGCTTGTTGCTATTCTTCCCTTCCTAGTCGCTATTCTTCCCTTCGTAGTGCTCCTTAATTCTCAGACTCTGAAAGGGGAGCACCGCAGGAGCCTGGTCCAATAGGAGAGCCTTGAGGATAATGTCATGCTGCCCGTCTTTAATGCGGAGAAAAATGAGAGGAATTATAGGTCAGTCAGGTACGCTTCAATTCCCGGAACAACTAGTCACGTGGATGATTTGCAAGCATTTAGAAAATAAAAAGAAACAAAGCAAGAGTCAGCCTGGGGTTGTTAAGAACAAGCTGTGTTAAACTGGCCTAATTCCCTTCTGTGGCAGAGGAATTCATTTTGTGAATAGAGAAGGTGATCAGACATACAAATCAACAGTGTGCATGGCTGTGCCTACGGATGAGCAAAGGCACTGTCACTTGTGGTTTCAGAGGAGAGACTCCTGCTGCAGCAGCACTTGGCCTTTCAAGAACTCGCTGGAAAACAGTAGTAAGAAATCACTCGTAATCATCCTGTCCACTTGTCACTCACTCCTTTGCTAATTACAATGCTCACACCTTGCCAGAAGCAACAGATGATTGCATGGTTACTGTACATTTAGGCTCCCAGAGACTTTGGGAAGTGTCACCAAGGCCTGTCTTCTCCACAGGGCCCATCCTAGGGTAGGTTCTGCAGTTGCCCTGGTAAGGAAAGAAAACAGAAAGCATGTGAGAGACTCAGAAGAAAAGAGCATCCCTAAACAGCTGGTAACCCTTCGTGAGATTAAGGAAATTCTGGGGGCAAATTGCCTACTTTACATTACATTATTTTCAGTCTAAATAGAACCATCCCCCAGACTTTGCTTAAGGTAAGTAGGTGGAATAATCTTTGTTGTGGTCTCCTATCAAGTGCTGCAGTGGGTTAAGTTCTTGACCTAATTTATGAATGTTAGATACAGCCAAGGTCAGCAGCAACCAGTCAGGCTGGGACATGCAGAAGACACCTGTGGGCACGAGCAAACATGGCAGCAAACCTGGAGAAAAGCCAGCAGGTGTAGTTCTCCTGGCTGTTGGACCACAAACAACGTGTACCACGTGCCATCCCATACACCATGATGTCTTGTTTTCCACCTTCAGTTCTTCTTCAGTCCAGCCCATGTAATAGCAACATCACCGAGGAAAGCGTTCATGAGAGCACCTCTTGGGCTTGGAGGTGTTCGGCTCAGGGCCAGTGACCTGAAAAACAGACGAGGATTCCACTGTCCTCCATAAACAAGAACCCCAAACAAAACAATCCACTGCAAATACAAGGATTTTAGCTAAATACAGCCTTGTCAAGGGTTAGCTTTGGTGTGAATGTTTGATTGTAGAGATGTTCTCTGTTTACTTCACAGCTCCAATTTATTCATTCTTCATGTGTTTCGGATATATAGTCTACAGTTACATTTCTCCCTCTCTCTTTCTTTCATGTTCCTTTGCCTCCTTTTGTTCACCATCAAAGTTTCACAAGGTAAGTTTGTTTCTGTTGCTCTTCCTTCCTCCTCACCCTCACACCTCATGGCAGATCCCAGAAAGCACTTGTCTAGGGTGAGGAGCTTAGGTCTGGCTTGGGCAGGTGCCGCCTGCTCCCAGCCCATGTCTGGCTCTGTCTGTGGTGTCTGTGCATGTCTGCCTGTGTCTGTCTGTCCTTGTCATTCCAGCGGACGCAGGGGAACAAGAAGGGTACCGCCTCTGGCAGTAGCCTGCATCCCCATCCCAAGAGCAGATTGCTCACAAATCCCAATGCCCCTACAACAGGTGATGCCTGAGCTCTCGGAGAAACCCAGAGCACCTGCAACAGTCCCACCATGTGCCAGGTGGAAGATCCTGGTATATTGCTATAGCTGCAGGACAGACCAAGGTCAAAATGTTCCCTAGGCTGTGTCACAGGTGTTCTGGGGACATCCCCAGAGCAGGATAGGGGTGGTAGCAACCTGCTCTGGCCTCAGAGAACCTTGAGTAGGAACGTGGTCCTGGGGAGGGCCAGTGGGAGGACAGCCTGTGTACATTGGTTGCCTTTTGCCTGCAGCTTACTCTAAATGCAATCTTGCAATGGTTTACAGAAGTGCAATTTCAAACAAACTCGGTTAAGTTGGTGATTTGGGGCACAAATGCTGGTTCTAGACCTGTCTGCTTTACCAAACTGCACCTCAACTCTATTGCTACACAAGCACACTAACATAAAGTTGCTTTACACAAAACACCTACTGCTATACAAGAAGCATGGTAACTATTTATTTTCATGTATAAACTATTTAATAGGACAAGTAAGTCTTAAATATTTTAATAATGTAATTTAGCACAGAAGAGGTCATCTTTTGGCTTACTTTGTTCACGTAAAGAGCGATACAAGCTCTGCCATTGCAATTGGCTTCTATCCGGTTGCAAAACCAAGCAGCAGAACTGAACAGATTTCTGTTATATCTTAATTAAAGGCAAGGCTACACAAACAAAGTAACTGTAAGTATAACCTATCTTGCTTGCTTCAGCTAAGGATTTACAGCATGACCCCAGCTTTCTGCTCCACATTTTTTTTACTGAACAAGTTAGAGTAGTGCCTTAGGTAACTCCACATTACAGGGCTTCATTTTGCCTTCGCAGCTGACTCACAGTTAGAACATAAATGGACAAGAAATCATTTTTTCCCTACAAAATACTGTTGGAAAGATCTGAGGGTCTTTCTGTTCAGCTGCATGGCACGGGAAGCAGTGTGGTGCAGCGCTGTCTGTGCTGAGAAGTGTTAATCCGATCCTTGCCTCCCTGTGCTCCTTTTAACAGCAGGGGATCCAGGCTGCCAAGGCTGGATGCACACGTGGACATTTCCAAAGTGCAGCAAAGGTCATTTACCAGGGCCACCTCTTGGTTCACCAGTAAGTCCCTTAAAGGTAGAGGTTGGAGCACTTGAGTGTACTCTGTGTTTAGCTTCTTTAAATGGACTTAGAACAGCCTTACGTGTGAGTTGGAAAGAAATTTTAAAAATATCAACGTTCAAAGCATTAAATATTCTTCTAAGATGCAGAATTTCACTTTTTTTTTTTGAAATTCAAAATATGAACTTTACAGTCTACTTACTTTATTCAAGCAAAGAAAACAATTTTAAAAAGGTACCTGGTTGGAAGAGCATCACTGTCGCAGGCAGCGCAGGTATGGACAGTTTGTTGGGATTTGTTGTTGTTGTTTATTTTTTAAAGAGGAGATCTGTCACATTACAACCTCAGCTGCTTTTACAGCAGAAGCAGGGAAATCGTCTGGTGAGGTCGTTGCAACTACCTAGGAAAGTGTTAAAAAAAAAACACAACACAAAACAAAACACAACAACCCATTTTTCTCATCACCTTGTGTCACACAAGAGCTGCGGGTGCTCTGCTATCTCCCTGGCCCCCGGTAGCTCACCCCAGCCACCATAGCTGGGGCAGCTGACAGAGCAGGGGCTTTTTTATGCCGAACAGATCCCTTGTCCCCAGCGCAGCTGGACTGCTGCTGCGCCCTGACAAAAGCACCTCTACTGCTGGTGGGCTGGGGCAAAGCAAACGGGTAATGAGGCAGAGTACCCTTACGGGGATGGTCTCAGCGTACCCGCGAAGCCATGAGGTTATTAGGTTGCACTGGAGGTTGCAGACACATACCCAGCACTTTTGAAACCCCTTCCGGCAGCGTGCCTCCATTCCGGTCAGGGCTGGTGGCAGCCAGGCGCTGCATGGGCAAGTGGTTACCCCCCCTGCGTGGGTCAATGTACACCTCCTCGTACACCAGGCTTGCCAGAGCCTTGCTGAGGCTGGCAAGGGACTTAGGAACTGAGACTAATCGTGTTCCCTTCCCCTCCTCCTCACAGGCTACAAGGAGCAGGGGATCCCACAGCAGCTGTAGTGGCTGGGACAAATATGTTCAGAGAAACACGGCAAGAGATTTCCTTTGGCAGCCGTGGGCCACGGACCTTTTCACTACCCTTTGTCTTTCTTCTTCCTTTTGTTTTGTGTTCGGCCCTGTCCACCTGCCCATCCAGCGGAGCGGAGGTGCAGAACAGCAGAAGGAGACTTGCACTGAGTGAGGAGCAGAGATGGGGCAAACGCAGCGTGCATTGGGACCAGCCCCAGCCAGAGTGCGGTGGGTGGTCGAGGAGGAGGAAAAGGAGTGTGCCGGGAGGAGGAAACCCCCCGGTGAAGGTGGCTCCTGGGCAGGCAGCAGAGCTGGGAGAGAGGGGAATGGGAGATATTGCTCCCTCTGTCCTCCCAGCAGGAAGTGGTCAAAGACATTTTGCCTCCTGTTATATGTTTTTGCCTCCTGTTACATTAAAGAAAACCAGCTGTGAACATCAAATGCCAAGGAGCTATCAATAGACAAACGTACAGCCTGTAAAAGCAACAAGCGTTACTTTTTTCCCTTCTGAGAGCCCGTTCTTGACTGCTTGGTGGCAGCAGAGGGCTCAGCCCAGCTTCCTCAGCTGTGTACCTTTGAAGCTCTATCATTGCAGATGTCTTGAGAAATGTGCTTGCTGTGAATTGTATTTTACTCTTAAACTGAGTTGGGCTGTCCTCTACTTCGATCCGCTGGCTCCACGCAAGCACCAGACCTCCCACTGGCCCCGGGAAGCTCCTACCAGCGGGAGACGGGAATCCCCTGTGTGCTGCCGGCGTGGCAGTGGGACAAGCCCTGCGCTGCCAAAAACCTCCGGTGTAAAGACTTCTCCTCCCCTTCCCCTGGAAGGAACCCGCTGTCAGTCTCTCCTTGGTTTGGACATGGATCCCTGCGCAGCGTGTCCCGCAGGACCAGTCGATGGAGCATCTCTGCTCTGCTCCCCAGGGGTAAGTGCCTGACACTTGAGGATTGTGCCCTGGTGCTGCTCAGGCACTAGGTGGTGGTTGTGGCCAAGGCACAGAGCTGCATGCTCACGGTGGGACTGCAGAGCTGCAGCTGCCGTCTGGGTCCTTTGTTCCTGGCTGCCTTTTTGGCAGGGCGAGAGGGGCTGTGCTGGGGAAGGTAGGACCTGCTGGGAGCCCCTTGGGAAAAGAAGGAGGGAGGTGGGAGGCAGGAGAGAGAGTGCGTGTGTGTGTGTCTGTCCGTCCGTCCTTAGCAAAAAGAAATCCCATTGCCTTCACCAGGATGTACCCAAGCAGACATCTGAGTTGCTCCTCAGCTGTCGTTTCGGCAGGGAGGCAGCATGCAGCATGCATCCCCTGCTGTGCAAGGGCCCGGCCTCTCACAGCACGACTGATGGCTTTGGAAAGCACATTTCGAAGCACACTGGTGTGCTTGCAGCGCAGACCCTGTCACTTAGGATAACTTTTTTTCTGGAAAGGGAGCCTCGAAGTGAACCAGCAGAGAGTGCACTGAGCATACGTGCCTCCTCCTCTGACCGCCTGCACAGCAGAGAACAGAAACCCCAAAATGCTGGGTGCAGTGAAAGGTACACCAGGTGTACACCAGGACAGCCCTGCTAGAGTAAGGATGCCCATCTGTAACACGTGCAGCTCACTCAGTATTTACTGAGACAGACTTCAGCCAAGCCAGTATAACTTGCACCCTTTGTGTGTGTACAGAAGCCAGCTGGGGCACGAGTGCAGTGTGCCTGAGTCCACACGCTCAAATAAACGCATACACAACTGCCTTGGCATCACTGAACACATCCTCTGGTGCCTGTGGTCTCTGGAAGACATGGCTTTGGCTCTTGGGCAGAGAGAACTGCAGAAATAACCCAGGGGAGTTTCTGCTGGGCTCGTGCACGGCACATGGTTGTGCTGCGGTGCTGGACAGCCTCAAACAGCTATTTCCAACTATCCCGTGTTAAAATGGGTGAGCTGAACCCTGGTTTTTCAGCTGCTCCACAGAAAGCAAAGGTCCATAACGTCGTGCAGACAGAAAAGCCTCTCATTTTCAATTTTTAGAGGAAAACGATGAAAAAACACCATCTTCTAGAGCAAGTTAAACCACATAGCATGGGCAGCAGTGAAGTGGGTTTCTTGGGTGGACAGGTGCCAGCTGGTGCTTCTTGATAACCTAGGGCTGGGTGTGCTCAAGGTGAAAGGCAGCATGATTGTCACAGCATGACGTGGTGACAGGTTGCACGACAGCAGCACTTCGGAAATCCCAGCCCGATTCACAAGGGGTGGATTGCACTAGGAAAGGTTAAATATGGGGACAACCTGCATTAAAGACAAGAGCTGAGCTCCTCGGGATTACCCTGGTGTTAAAAAGCAAACAGACAAAGCCTTCGGGTACAGAAGCCCTTCTCAAGTTCTGAACCAGGAGAAGCAGAAAACTAGTTAAACGTCATCTAGGAAGAATGTGTTTTGGTACCTGTGAGTACTGATAGACTTGTGTGTTTGGTGCTGTCTGTCTGTGCACTGTAGTGAGGATGGGAAGATTCAGTTAGCCAGGGGAATGCTTGCATGAACATGCTCAACTCCTCAGGACTGCTGCACACTGGAGAACACCACGTGGATTATTTTTTTCCTCATTTTTAACCTTGCTGTCAAGTCAGTGAAGTCGACAAGTAACCAGTGCGCAACTCCAGAGGTGCTGAGGTCTGCCAGATGGACACCAAGGCCAAAGGGTCCTATTTCTGCCTGTGAGAGGGATCAGTTTTAACAAACAGCCAGATTTCCTCTCCCTACTTCAGGACAGGAGCAGCTTTTACAGATTTGCCACTCTCCCAGCTACCTTAGAGAGAGCGCAGTGGACTAAATTACCAACCAACTGCTGCAAAAACAATGAGGAACGCTGCTTTTTCCAGTAGCCCTTCCCTGGAGAGACATTTCTGTGACACCACTGGATGGATGGATGGAGGATGTTTTTCCCCTCTCCCAAGAGACTAGACCTCTGTCCAGGGCTGGATCGAGCAGAGCCCAGACCCCTGACACTGCTCCCAAGGAGCCCACAGCGGGGATGCCAGCAGCCAGAAGCAGGGAGCCCACAGTTTTCACTGGTGAGAAGACCAGTGCAGTGAAAGCCCAGGTAGAAGTGCTGATTTGAAGCTCTCCCTCCTGAGCAATGCTTTTTATTATTATTATTTGTTATTATTATTTTTAGGGCCGGGTGAATCATCGAGCACCTTCCCACCTCCTCTGCCACGGGTACAGGCGCCTCCCTGGTGCATGCGGCGTGCTCACTCCTGCCTGCAGGAACAGGACCGTCCCAGCCACCCCTCCTCACCGGTCACATCAGCTAACACTTTCAGGGCTTCCACCAAAACATTCCTCCTCTTCCACCTGGTAAATATTGCCTCCCTTCACGTTTTTGGTACAGCAAATACCAAAAGGCTGTAACTGCAGGCCCTGCACATGATCCAGCTGCTGACCTGGACTGAGGCGCACTGGGACAGCTCAGTATCATCCCTCGCTTTATGAGTACAAATGCTTTAGGTGCAAGCGTTACAGCTACAGAGCGACAGCAGGTTACGAAGAATAAATGCAACTGCTTTACCACCATCAGCCAGCAACAAACTATATTCTGTTGCTCTTTCTTGACTGGGAAAACCAGGTTTCTCAAAAAGGGCTTTATTGAAATAGTTCCTTGGTACTTTGAACTTAGCCAGGCTGAAAAAAGCTGATTTACTGCTTGCTGGAAAGCACTTCCAGGTGGGAACCAAACCAAATGTGCTTTTGAAGTTCGTGGTGAGTCATAAAGTAGTTTCACTCTGAGTGAGCCGAACCATTTCAATGTTCATATATTTGTTGGTGTTGCCAGTTCTGTACTTACCATGGAAAAGGTGCTGTGAAAAATGGTCCCTGCCCTCTGCGCTCCTGCCTGCCCAGCAGAGCTGCCTGCAGAGGCTCAGCACCTCCTGGCCGTGGCAGCATGATGGGTGATCCCAGCACTTCCTAAAACTTTGCCATATTAACACTGGACACCTCCTGCTGTCCTCAGTCAGTCTTTTTGCTAGGAAATGGTCTGGCATGCAAGGACACCACAGCAGGCATTATGGGTACATGACATGTGGGTGCCTGTGTGTGTGCCACCGCATCCCACACTGCCAAGAAATCCGCATGTTCCTCTCCATGTGCATCACTTAATTTATTAAAGACCTTTCAGTTATGCTGGAAATTGCCCTTTGTCATAGTCTCTCCATGATGCATGAGGTGTTATGCAGAGCTCCACGTTTGGGAAGCCCATGCATGAAAACCCATAATGCCATTACTCTCCAGGGGCTGCTTTATCCCATCCTGGTATTTCCTCCTCACCATTTGGGGATGAGCCATGCACATGCTAAGCCATCAGGGTGTCCTCATACCCTGCCACTGTGCAGCTCTGCAGGGGCAATGCACAGGGCTTTGTCCCACAAATACACTTAAAACAAAAAAATATTCAACCTAAACTACATCCTCTACACATCAACACCAAGACTTCTTTGGCGCTTTTAGTCCAGGCACAAGAGGAGCCGTTAATACAGCCAGACCTGATGTTCCTTCCCATCCAAAGGAGCGGCTTCTCCCATGCGCTCACTGGTGCTGCATCCCTGTATTTTCCAGCTGGCATTTCTCCATGCTCATGCACACAGTGCACTTTCAGGCAGTTCTGGAATTGGTTTTCCCAACTGGAACACAGCGTTTCAACCCCTCCTGCACGCCCAACCTGCCGTACCACACCAGGTGACGGTGCCACTAGCTACACAGGGATTAGCCCACACCACCCACCAGCTGTTCTTCCTCACCCACAGACCAGGATGGTCGGGGCTAAAAATCAGTCCCACCTCACCCAGGGGGCAGCAGCACCCTAGTGAAAGGGGAGTCGGTGCCCACAAGCACCATCTTCTCCCCACATGGGGACAGTGCTGGTGTCCCGACGTTCATTCAGCCTGTTTCATTTCCATGCTGGAGCCCAAACTGACCCAACCACGACAGTCACGGAGGAGCGCTTGTGAGCCTGCCAGTGTTGCCAACTGTTTGGTTGTGACTTGCTGTGTTTTGATACTGTGGATTATTATTATTATTTTTTAAGTTAAATATATTCTATTGCTGTACAACTGGAATGAAATACAGTCTTTTTACACAGAAAAAACCCACCAGCCCCACACTGAAGGGAGACTTTTCTCTTTCCACCCACTAAGCAGACGGGTGAGAACCTCCAGCAATGCCCACACTCCCTGAGAGGGGAGGCCGGGGCCAGGACAGTTTGCAAAGGAAAACAAATGGATGTGGGCTGCAAACCCAGCAGGAGTGCCTCAGTGCCCCAAACTTAGTTTTGCATTAAATGTGCATTAAGCAGGCCCCAAGAGGGAGTTCAAATGTGGTAGGCAGAGCATCCCCACACTAAATAATGGTATCACTTAACAAGTTTCTAGTTCTGCACTGAGACAGCACACCTGCTCAGTCTGCTCTAATGCAGGGGGTGCGCAGGAGCTGCAAGCCAGACTTACAGATGGGCACACATCCAATATCGGCAGTGCACCTTCCAACAGGAGCTGAAATTTGGGTAGGAAACCAGCTTTCCTGTTGTGCATTTACAGAGCAGCTGGGTCAGCAAAGCCCAAAGCCACAGTGCTCCGTGCTGACGCCCTGCTGCAGATAGGAATGGGTGTTTGACAGTTGCATGTCCAAACACGACCCAAAAGATGCTTTTTTTTTTTTATGGGAAAGTGAGTATTCCCATGTGTTTGTCACAACAGTGCTAAAAGAAAGTCAAGAGTGGAGCAGAAGCGTCCTTGTCACTGGGGAAACCCAGGGGACCCTGATGGGGGGAGAGCAAGCCACACACCCAGCTGTGACAAAGGACATGGGTAAAGACCAAAATCGTAACCAATGCACACAAGGCCACCTTCTTCCATGAGGATCATCCATCCAGAGCAAGCTGAGGATATTTGCTTAGCAGCAAAAAGTACTTTATTTTTCAGAGCTGCCACTCTTTTGCTAATGTTAATTTTACGTTATGTTAATCCAAAGAAGGATGGTTTGCAGCAACTCATCTCTGCTCCAGAAAATATTAATTATATATATGTATATATAAATAAAAGGCTGCACAGCTGTTTTTATTCCTTCTGAACCTCCCAGGGTCACTCAGGCCTGCACTGGTGATCTACCTATCACCAACCAGCATGTGAATTTTGGGAACTTTGCTTCATTGCCTGGTGCTTACACCCGAGCCATCCCCTTGGCTGCTCAGAGATGCTATGCTCCACTGCAGCACTGGTGCAGCGCAGTTCCCCTTCCAAACAACGTTGCTCTAGCCCTTGCAGATGTCACGGGCTGATTTATTTATATATTTTTGGGAAAAAAAAAGTGCATGAGAAAGGAGGGCCTCTGAATTCCCATGTGGACTGTGCAGTTAAGTCCCAAAGTTAGCATCCAGCATGGCAGGACACAAGACACTCCCAAAGCAGAGCATGTAGTGATGTGGCAAGGGACAAGCAGAAGCTGTCCCAGGAGGAAGAGGGTGGGGGGGATTCGGGTGGTGCAGTATCACCCATGTTTGCAAGTCTCAGGCAGCCAAGAACATGACTGGGTCTGTCCGTGTGTGGGGGTCATACTGTGCATATGACTCTTGGGGGAAAACAAAAACAAAAACATGATTTTCTCCTTCAAGTGCTCCTCATTTCTGCTCCCAAGTGTAAACCAAACCCAAATCCTTCCTCACTGTGCTCCAGCGTCTCGCTGGGAAGCAACTCTTGCGGAGGGCCAGAAGTGCAGGAGCTGCAGCTCCCCATTCCCAGCCCCACCACGGGACCGGGCTGGTCCCCTGGGCGTGCTTCTTACAGTGCTTGTGGGGGCAAAGCGTTACTGTGGGTGTAAAACCACGCTGGGAAAAGCATAAACTAAGCTGGCATATACCGCAGCTGGGCTCTGCTCACCTTCCCATTGACAGCCTTAAAAAAAAAAAAATCCTAATCACAAAAAATAGGAAAAAAAAATATCGTTTTAAGGCTGAGGAGGAGAACACAGAACAGACCCAAGGGGACACGGGGCTGCCAGCAGGCGGTGGGAGCCGGCCCCACGCCGGGCAGCGGAGCCGGGCCGGGCACTGCGGGGCCTGCTGCCCGCCCGGCGCCTGCAGGCGGCCCAGCGCCGGGGCAGCGCCGCCCCCCGCCGGCCTCGGGCGGCAGCGCCCGGCGGGGCCTCCCCGCGGGGCCTCCCCCCGCTGCCGCTCCCGGCACGGCCGCTCGGGGGCGGGCACGGGCCGAGCCCGGCGGGGCCTCCCCGGAGCGCCTCCGGAAAGGGCCGCGCCTCACGGGGCGGGGAGGCGGGCTCGTGGGGTAGGGCCGAGCCTGGGCACGGCTCGACGTGCGGGTTAAAAACAGCCCCTGTCCTCTCAACGGAGCCCAAAGGGTGCGCAGCCCCCTCCCCACACGCGCCAGGGGGACATCAGCACGGCTCGTTTCCAAACCAACGGCACCCTGCCTGCAGCCCACCCGTCCCTCTTGCTCCTGCCTTCCCCCGGCAAATAAACCATGCCCACGGAGATCCGAGCTGAACGGCTCACCTGCAGGGGTCAGCGAGGGCTCGCCAGGACTGGGCTCGCTGCAGCACACACAGGAGGAAAAGCCTATTTTTGCCAGCACTAATCCCAGCAGCGTTTCATCCAGGTACAAATGTGGGTTTGCCCACTTCCTAATACCTTCATTTATAGCCAGCAGCCATAAGGTGGCAACAAGTGAGGTAATTTATCTGAATCATCATTGCTTGGGCTTCATAAACCCCTCCAGACATCTCTTGTGGATGGGGCTCGGCAGCACAGCTGCCCTGCATCACCCATCGTGAGGCCCAAACACATCTCCAGGTGCTCCCCCACAGCCCCAGCACCAGTACCACCAGTACCACCACCAGTACCACCTTGCACAGCCTCAGCCACCATCACGCAGCACATCTGAGCCCGGCATCACCCAAAAGTCACAACACGCCCAGCACTCCCAGGAAGAACTTAAAGGAGGCTCATTCTTGCAAGTGCTAGATAATTAGATAATTAAGAAGATGATTAGTAGAAACTACACAACCTGAGCAGAGTGCCCTGTACCACGTGGCCCTGTGGTAGGTGCTCAGAGGCTTCATGGTGTAAGTATCTACAGCAGCATCTAAAGTTTGCTTTGTTGCATCAATGTAAATGCTGACCTCTCTGGTGTGAACTGAGTTTGTTGAACGTTTCGCTTATTAATCCCTGATGTGGCAGGGAGCCTGGAGAGGGTGGTTTTGCTTTGGGTGCAGCAAAGCAGGTGGCAGGGTGCTTGCTGTGGCATGTGCTGTGTGGTGCTTGCAGACACAGCTTGGTGTGAAAAGCTGCCCGTTTCCAAACTACGCGTAAATTTCGGTACTGCCCGACTCCAGCACTCAGTTGTGACAGGTTTCTTGCCCTGACCTTTTCCTTTCCCTTATCTACCACAATGTCATGGTATTTCCTTCAGTAACAGGTGAGAACAGATCTAAGGATCTCATTATTTATCTTCTAGGTTTGCATTTTAGGGGGTGGCTTGGTGAGTTTCGGAGGCCCTTTTGGAAATCTTTGCTGTCCCCTTCAGCAAGACAGGACTCTCAGTGGCCTCCATGACCTGGAGTTAGTAAGTAAAACATCAGATATTGGCAGTGATGCTGCAAGAGTGTGAAAGATAGGAAAACACAGACTTCTTTCTTGCAGCCCGTGAGAAACTGCTGAGTGAAGTCATAGCAGTGCCAGTTCTGTAGTACTACAAGCTATTTTTCATAGCAAGAGGTTCCCAGTCTTTAAGCAAAGTTTTGCTTTGGGAGAACCATGGAGAAGCCATGGGTTGCCCCAAGGCTGCTGCAAGCTGTGCCACAAACAGAACCGACGACAGAAGGATGCTTCCCATATGCCTTTATTTGGAAAGTTACAGGAGTTTTTTTTACAGGCACTGTGCATTGGTGTTTCAGACCAGTTTAGATTTTCCTCCATGTTACCCAATGACTGAAAGGGGAGGTGGGAGCTGGGAAAATACCTCACAGCAACCGTTCCAGCCTCCAGAAAGGCATAAGACAGCTGGGAGAAACAATCTGCTTCTTTTGAAGCCACAAAGTGAGGAATCTATTTTATAAAGTCTTAAAAAATAATATATATATATATATATAAGAGCACAAAGCTAAAGTACAGCAATAACTGGTACATATCTAGGCATATCGCTTCAAACCTTTTCTCCAAAGATGGAAAAGGGATGGTTTAAAAACTAAAAACACAGTTTAAAAAAAAAGGGGGGGGGGGGGTTCCATGCATGAAGCTTTAGTGTTCTGTGCAATTAAAATGGGATGAAAATAAATATAACATTTAAAAAAAAATCCAACCTTTTCCATGACACTAATGGAACAGAGGCAAGTCTGTAAGGCACTTCCATAAGGGCTAGTCTAGAAAGCCTGGTGAAGAGCTGCAACAATGCAACCATTTACAATGGCATCATATGAGCTGAAGACATTTGTCTGCTGAGACGTGAGCTGAGAAAAACCTTGGGAAAGAGGCTGGGGCACAGCTGCTGGTGGCTCGACAGCCCAATCCTCCTTATTGCTGCCAGAAGACAACCTTCAGCAGGGGAGTGGTACTCAGCAGATGATGGCAGAGGGGCTCTCAAGCATCACTGCCGGGAGCGAGATGAGCCAGGGTCTGGGGCTCGAGCAGGTGCAGGGTTTCTGGCTGCAGCTCGGTCCTGCCGGCCCATCAATAGCTGACCTTTAGAGAGCCAGTGCTGATGTGAGCAAGCTGCTTAGTTCAAATGTTCCAGGAAGTTAAAAAATAGCCTCCACCCTGAATAGAGAACTGGTTGTTTTCACAGGACTCGAAGCAGGGAGGCCAAACACAAGCTGGGAAGCTAGCGACTGAGAGTAGCGGCAGAGCCAGCAAGCAGTGCAAGAAAAAGGGAAGGCACAGGAACGCCTTGCCTCCCCCCTCTGCTTTGCCATGCGAGTCTAATGTGGCACCTTGAATGCTGCTTGTCTGCCATAGCTCCCACCTGCTGGGAAGCACTGGGCAAGAAACTGGCACTGGTACAAATGATGGAGGTGCTCCAGGTGGGAGGGTGGTTCTGGGCCAGGAGCAGGCATTGGCAGCACAACCCTTAACACACGTAAAAAAAGGAATGACCAACCTGGATGTCTGCCTTACATCTTGTAGTCGTCCATTATAAGCTGTTTTTCTCCCTGCCAGCCCTGCCCAAAGCCTTTATTCACTGTGGAAGGTCAGCGATGCCAATTAGGGAGGTGGATCACCAGTAAGGAGCTCATGGCGTTACCCACCAAGCCAGTGCAGCCAAGGTGGGTGACATGGGGGGGCAGCACCCGGCCGTGGGAGATACCTCTACCCAACCGCTTGGCCCTGCAGCGAGAGCAAAACCCTCACCCTCCCGTGTGACTCAAAAATAATGGAGGAACTGCCACAGGATTAATGGAATGTGTCCAACACAAAGAGAAAAGCTCAAATCTGCAATTCTAGTGACTCTTACGTACTCAGCAAAGACAGTTCCCAGGGCAAAAGGTGCTGGCAAAGGCAACTAAAGGATATCAACCCCAGTATCTTCCATCATCTTCAAGCCTTGCTCATCCACCCTGGGTACTAAAGGATCCCACGCATGGCCAGAGGTGTTTTGGAGATGAAGCTGCTGAACCCAGCACAGGCAGAGGCTCCTTCCTCCACCACAGCCCTGTTCCAGGCAGCACTTCAGGGCCCCAGCTGCAGCAACCCCTGACCCACAGTGTCTCCATGGCCACCCAGGGAGAAAGGTTCCCCTAAAACCATGCTGCATGAGACAAAAGCATGGTAGGGAAAATGTGTATTTGCCTAACCAACCCCTCCCAGGCTGCTCCAGCACAACCATGCTACTGACTCTGTGAAGCCAAGGTTTCAAGTTCAGGAGTTGTTCTGGAAGGTTAGCTCTGTATTTACATGTGGAATTAAAAAAACAAAACAACACAACAAAACCACCTTAAATAGGGAGAGAATAGCTTTAAAATTGGAAGGGCAAGGGTTGGAAAGTGTCTTGTAGTGCAGTTCAGAAGAGTCAGTTGGGAACAGGTTGGGGGTAGTGGCAGAGTCGGACGCATGGCTTTAATGCGAGTCCTCGTTCTGGGACAACTCTGTCAGGATCTGGATGAGATTGTCCAGTCCCCAGAGGTAGCCATCCTCTCTGTTCCCTTCCACCCAGGGCACGTTGTGCTGGAGAACTTGTCCCTCCGGCAGCGGGGTGGTTTTCCCAAAGTCAATCATCCAGACTTTGGCTTGTTCCTTTTTGTCGTGAATGAAGAGGAGGGAGCTCCCAATTACCTGCGGAGACAAGAGGTCAGTTAGTTGTGCACCTGCTTCACATCAAACCCAGCTCTGAAACCTCACCTACAGCTGCGTTTGCAAGAGATTATGCCGAGATTTTGCATGAGCGAAAGCGAGATCAGTGCTTTGCCAGCAGTGTTTGCCCATGCAAATCAGGTATTCAGACTGGCTGATTTATTCATACAATTCCCTGCTTCTGGCAGAAGAAAAAGGTCAGCAAAACACAGGCACGAAAGGTACAGATGTAATTTCGGAAACTGAGTCAAGGTTCCTGGGGAAGGAGTGAGATGAACCTCAGCCTGCTGACTGAAGATTTTCCAAGGTCGGCTCTTGATGGCTGTTTAGCACCACTCACACCCACCAACTCTACAGGCATCACTGTAGGAACAGGTATGCTCCAAGGATGAGGTACTTGCAAACTGCTGCCTGAAACACCATGCATTAGCACCCAGATCCCCCCCTAGAGTATCCTGGCTTTTACAGTGCTCTGCACACATTACGGAGGTGAACAGGCACAAGTTTCATCTTCCATAAATTTCTTCTGCTACACCTGCTTTGGAGGGCTCACTCTTACTCTGACTGGCCTTCCAGAAAATCCAGCAACAAGCCCCAGGAAAGCCCGCAGGTACGTTCATTTGTGAAGGCGAAGCACATCATCTGGACGTGCACAGATTTGGTGGACTATGAGCTCACTTGCTCTTGTGTCACATACAGGGACTTCGGGTGAGCAAAGCACAACGGCCTCAGCACACGTGCCATGGCGTGCACACAACTGGAAACACCTCGTGCGCCACAACCTGGGCGGCCAAGAGGAGGAGCACAGCTCTGGGGACATCCCGCTGGCGTCAGCCCTTCAAGGCAGCAGCACTGAGTGCTACCAGGGACTCCCATGTCCGTACTGTCACTGGGGTTTGCCTTTAGACAAGGGTTTTAAGCTGGATGCGTGTGCTGTTTGCGAAAGTTATTATGTATTCACATTTTCAAGGAGACTTCCTCCTCCAGTGCATTGGGAAAATCTCCAAGTTCCAGCAACATGCATTATTTCCCAGAAATGCTTATCTTCAGCTCTTCTCCTCCTAAGCTCTTAGAGCCCTCTCTTGGCTGGGATACAGCATTTTAAGGAAAAGCCTTTTGCTGACGTTCTTTGCTTGCCTGGCCTGAGTCACCAAATTCGCTTGCAGCTACTTAGAGGAGCCCCAACCCACGAGGGGAGACGTGAAGGGCTTGGCAGCCCTCCTGCTATGTTTCATCTTGAAGTTTGGTGGAAAGTCAAAGCCTCTTCTTTATATTTTTTAAGGATTGGAAACTCCTTTCAAAACCTCTTTGAAAAGGCTGTTTTGTTTCTGTGTTTTCAAATGAACTCTTTGGCACTTCACTTCAAGGAGCATTTTGTTTCTGTCACTGAACTGACCCAAAACACTCAGCTGTGACATTTCCCTGGGTTTTCCCATTGCCCTGCAGGCACTGCCGTGGGGAGGCATGTATCAAGGTCCATCAGAGGGGCAGCACAGCTCTGCCTCGGGGCAGGGGGAGCAGTGACTCCCAGACATGTCGAGCTAGGCATTATTCTTGCTAGGCTCCCTTGCCCGTGTGACAACATGTGCCAAGGAAATGCACTCTGCAGTTTGCCAGGTAGATGAAATATCAAACACTCTTTGTCAATGATAAATCAGTAAAATGATTTAATTAAATAACACAGCCTTACGTTTCTTGTTGTAATGTCCCAAACCCTAGCACTTCCTCTCTGTTTTCCCACCAGAACTGAACCGTCACTGTAGAAAATTTTGTTTTGTGTACACTCATTTCTGGAGGAAAGTCCTTCCAAGGGAAGCGTCCTGCTCATGGTGCCCCAGCCAGCCAAGTGAAGACAGTCTGGGGATTATCTGAAACTTGTGGCTAAGACAAAGCCTTGTTTGAAGGCATGGAGAAATTGGCAGCCAAATGATACCTGACCTGTGCATTCAGGCAGGAATTTCTCCTGAGAAGACCTCTACTTTTAAACTAGGATTTTTTTTCTAGTCATATAAAACCATAAGCAGATTGAATTCCTTCAACATCACTTCTAATCTGTATGAACATTGGTTTCCATTAGATTTGAGCCCATGTCAGATGCATGAACATCATTTCAGTCATCTGCTGTATTAGATAAACAGGTATGGAAATATGGATATAAGAATAAATTTGAAACTGTAGAAATTTACCACCTCTGAATTTGACTCCTTCTCCTTGAACAAGCTGGGGTTAAAGCAGTCAGATCTACCTACATGGCACCCAAGGAAGGGAATGTGAGCGTTACCTCATGGCACTTGAAGAACGGGGATGTCTCCAGGGTGGCACGGATCCCCTTCAACCGGATCAGGTAGCTGTTCTGAAACCACAAAGGCAAAAAAAACCCTCAGTGCTGACCGCGTGCTCGTTACAAGCAGCCCTGCAAACTGCTGGAAGGCACTAAAGGTTCCTCGGGGCCCCTTTGGTAATTCATTTCGGAGGCACAGACAGGAGGATGAGGCGCAGCACATGCACAGCAGGTATCCTGGCAATGTAACACAGTTAAATTGTTCACGCCGTGACTGCCTGAGGAGACCTGGGGTCGCTGCATTGCGATGGCTTGGCCAAGGAGTCCTGTCCAGAGACACTGTGTGACGGTGTGAGAGCTCCCAGCTCTCTGCAGATAAAACACAGCCAGGCAGCTTAATTTGCAGATCCAAGAGTAATCCCTGGGTAACTACTGTCAAAGCAAATTTGAAAGAGGCAGTGCCAAGGGCTACCCCATCTGCAGCCCTTCATTTGTAGGCTTTACGTAGTGCAACTTAAAATAAAGCCCTTTGTCAGTAGGATATTTGACACAGCCTGTATGAATTGTTTACAGCTCGTATTCTCCTGGCAGCGCAGCACAACTTGGGAAATGCCAGCTGCGGCATGCCCACGAGAAGGGCACCTGGCGCACGTATGGGGATGCCTTGGCCTCTCTTCCTCATGGAGTAAGCTTGGGGCAGCCTGCTCTGCCGGGGCAGGAGTCTCTGGCACCTGCTGTGTCAAATCCAAGGCTAAGAAGGAGGCTCGGAGGCTGCCATCAGCCCTAGGGGTGATGGGGCAGAGCCTCTGCAACAGGTTTTGTGGCTGAGCCCTCGGTGGACTTGGACCTGATGGGTACTGCTGCAGTGAATGTGTCCCCTCCCAGCTCTCCTCTCCTCACCCTTACCACAGCATGGTGTTTCTCTCTGCCATTTTTCTTTTAAGAGAGCTTTCCTGGGCTGCAGAGTAGCCTCTGCGGGAGAAGCCCTCTTGCTGCAGCTCCCACAGAAGCCCCTGCTCACCAAAACGTTGTGGTTTCCCCTGGTGAACTCCCTGAAGGCTTCCGTGACTTGTTCCTTTGTCCGCGTCTTCTTGAAGTCCCGATTCACAGTGCCATCCTCTTTCTAGGAAAGAAGGGAGGGCCGTGAGAGGGACAGGGAGAGAAGGAACCAGGAGAAAGAACTGGTGCGTCAGGAGTCATGCACGTCCCCCTGTGGGGTGCGACCAGCCTCTTTGGTAGCTGAAGGACCTGTCTGTGGGGGGTTAGCAGAGGCAGCAACTCTCTGCCTTGCATGTCCCAAACCATCCCGCAGCTCCGTTGCGTTGCCACAAGGCAAAAGGCAAGACTCCACCATCAGGCACTTGCTGCTAACGTGTCCACTGCTAACGTGGACAGGCTACCTTTCATGGACCTGGGGCTTTCACAGACCTTTCACTGAACGGCCTTGAGCTCTCCTCTGCCTCCTCCACAGAGGCAGATTTGTGCATGGTCCACTGCGGGGACAGCACCCAAAGGCTCCTGGCCGAACCTGCCCTCTCAGCCCCTCACCATTTCCCTGGTACCCCGAGGCTCTGATTTTCACATCAGTGCCTTTCATTGTCTGGAGCCGGCTGCCGGTCGGACAGGCAGGGCTGGCTTCCTGGAGACAGGGGCTATTTTAAACAACACACGCTCGTGCTCACAGGTCTGTTTCCAGAGCTCTGTCCCACTGCTCCGGACAGCTTGTTTGCACACAATGGAGTGAAGGGGCAGAGGCCAAAAAGACATCCTGTGGGCTGGGTAAGATGAAGTAAGGATGAAGAAGCGGAGCAGAGGCCGGGGAAGGAAGACAGCACAGTCAGTCACCTGTCCTGGAGGCTGATGTGCCCTGGTGGGACACGGAGACCCCTCCAGGGAAGTGACCCTGGCTAGGGCTGGCTCCTGGCCGTTGGCACGGTGGCAGTGCCAGTCCAGCTGCGGGCATGCAGGGCGCACAGGCTGTGAAGAGCTGGGCACGGCAAGTCCAGCAGCAACCAGAAACCTGATGTGCAGCTCAGGATGAGCCACACTGCACACATTCAACTTGCAGCTTGCATTTCGTGTGAGCTCTAACAAAGGCGGTATCAAAACAAGCATGTGAATGGTCTCCAAGGAAGCGCTTCGCTTGCACAGGGTGCAGCCGATACACCTAGCTTCAAACCACCCTGGAATGAACCTGACCACCTTCTGCCCCTGCAGTAGCTCTGCCGTGGGGTAAAAAAGCAAAGCCAACGTCTGGCAGAGGCAGATGACCTTCTCACTGTAGACCTCCCTGCTGTAGCAGCCATCCTGGGCACGGACAAAGCAGAGCCAGGCTCTCACCACACGTTTTTAGCTGCAGCCACACGTGTAGGAGGACTCGCCAAGTACGTACAGGGGAGGTGCGCTGCACTGCTGTATGTCTGTCATGGGGCAGTTCAGAAACCAACCCACCCCCTCCTGAGGGGGTCCGAGGCCCGTGGGGGTGGGCTTCCACAAAGCAGAAGCGTGAGAGGGGCTGAAAAGGGCTATAGGCACCTGCCTCAGCTGGCCCCCGCCCAGCCAGCAGGTCCAGTTGGTGCTGGTGTCACTGGGACAGGGCTGGGGCTGTCTGCCTGCTCCTGGCACCACTGGCCAAGGGGCTCGCAAGCTGCCCGTCTGGGGAGAAGTCAGGAAAGGGCGGTCAGGACTGGTTACGAGACCCCACAAATATCTCAGACCCAGAAATATCTCTGCAGCAACATCCCACCGTGGCCTTGCGGTGGGAAGTGGTGAACAACTCTCAGGTCAGAGCAGAAACTTCAAGATTATTTTTTTTTTCAGTGAGCAACTCTCCAGAGAACTCGAACTGGGTCAAGAGGGACCATTTGTACTACTTTTAACACAGTGACTTTGTTAATAGTTGCTGTTTATAACATTTTTGAGCTGCTCCAGAAAGTTAGGTGTCATTAACTCCTTCTGCAGAGGCGAATTCCCATTTTGAAGAGGAAGAGCCATCATCTCAAGGCCACCTGGGAAGTGAGAGCTCAACCAATGAAGGCTCCTTGTCCCTGTTCCCATCCCTGTCCCCATCCTCATTCCCAGCCCTGCTCTGTCCCCAGGCTGTGGCTGCTCCCTTCCTCCTCCTGCCTCCCCTCCCAGCCCATGCACCCAGAACGGATCCTGCCCTTTCTGCGAGCACCCAGCTACTTTCATGGGAACCTGTCCTCTTCCATCAGCCTCAGGCTGTCAGCGACGGGCAGAACAGGTTCACCTCTGCTTTTCCCAACGTTGTATCCTCAGCAGGAGGAAGCATGGAGAGCCTTGTCATTAAATGACACTTCCCTGAAGTTTCCCGAGGGCTCAGAAGCAGCCTCAGGACCCCAAAACAGGTCAGATGCAGCGATGCAACTCAGCTCTCCTGGTTCTGCAGCCCTGCTGGAGAAACGCCAGCCCTAAACCAGCCTGAACAACTAACACTTTAGCTTAGGGGAACATAATCCAGAAGCCGAGGGACTTAAGTAGAATTATAGTAATTAGAGCCTTGATCACATTAGTCAGTGCCAAGCAGCAGTGGCAGAGTTACTCCTGGAGGCCAGCACTTCTCAGTTGTTCAATTAGAGGGCTGCCTAACCACTTTGAAAAAATCCACTGCCCACATCACGTACCAGCTCACTTACACTTGGCTAAAGCAGGGGTGCAACTCACACCCCTCAGTCATGGCTTTTATTTCCCTCCACAGCATTTTCTGGCCTGTTTGAGAACAGGATTTTTTTTTTTCCCATTTCAAGTGCTTTGCATGTGACCTGATTTTGCTGTGAAGCCCATGAAATGCACCCAAACCACAGAAGCACCACTAGAGGCCAAGGATATATCAAGTTGGACTATAAATAGACAGATATTCTTGATTATATCATGAAAACAGGGAGAAGAAAGAGTGCACGTGATCTTTGGTCCAAACTGGCACACTCTTATTTTATATAGCCACAGTTTTATAAGACGCACCAGTAACAAGAACTAGGTGAAGGGCTGGCTGGAGCAGCTCACAGCATGCTCGTGGGTGCCTGCAGCAGAAAAGGGACTTTGGGAGGGCTGCGGATGGTGGCAAAGAGCTGTAAGAGCAGGGAAACGCCTTGACCCGCCGCAGAAGGATACTTCGGGGAGCGTGACCAGCATGGCCACGAAATGAAAGAAGTGCCTTCCTCCCGACATGCAATGCATCCCATCGGAGTTCCCAGCCTGCTGGAAGCCATCCCACACAACTGGATGGATGGATCCCTTCCCATCAGTGCTTTGGTATGCAAGTAATCAGAAGTAGCAGCTCTGAATGACTCCTCCTGCTGTGTTCTAACATCTGCATTTGTTTGCTTTTTGACTCGTGAGGTCAAGGGGAAGGCTACCAGGAAAATCTCCCAAATCTGGCCCCGAGCCACCTCTTGGGCCCCATCAGAGCCTCAGCCATCTCAGGCACAACTTGACTGAGCCAACACCTTGCCACGTGCTAAAACTCTTACCTCAAACCTGGTATTGCTTTTAACTCAGTGTCTGGCTATGAGAAGGCACGTGCCATTGCTAAATTCCATGCAAACCTTCCATCACTAACACAAATGCGCTCAGTTACAGACCTACCTCTGTTCAAATGCCATTCCAGATGCCTTTCTCACTGCAAAGCCTGTTGCTGATCTCTGCCACTCGTCAGGACAGAAACCCCGGGCAGACTCATCTAACAGACACCCAGAAGCATCCCGACAGGTATCCCCTGAAATGTGCGTGTCGGCTCAGAGCAATGGCACTGCCCAGCTGCTGTGCTCTTTGCAGAGTGCCAGGCAAAACTGAGAGAGATAGCCTGAACATAGACAACACTCAGGTGCTGAATTTTTCTGAACGTGGGATATAAATACAGCCTTGTCACCAGCTAAACTTCCAGCTCCAGCCAGACACAGGCACAGGCCAGCATACACTCCGGCTGGGAATTTGGATTAATGGCTCAGGCTGGCAGCACGTTGGTATTGAAAGCAAACAACTAATTTGAACCTTCCGGTTGGAGCCCTACACTTTGCATTTCGTGGTCAGGGAAGTCAACTAAGGAGCGGATTTAACAAGACTGTGGCTAAAACTGTCACCTTTCGCTGATGCCCTCAGCTCGGCTGTGCTCTCAGGAGAGCAGTGCAGCCCTCAGCCAGGTGCCTGCTGAAGGATCAGGATGCCCTGAGGTGACAGGATCTTGCCACCAGCCCACTCTGCGTGTGGTAACGGAGAGCTGCCAGCAGCTCCTCCTCCTGCTCTGCGCTCCCGGAGCGCCCTCACCTTTATCCCCTCGATCCTGAAGCCCAGCGTGGCGGTTGAACTGATGGTCTCCCTCCACTGCATGTAGCGGGGCTTGGTTACTGCCCGCAGCACGTTCTCCTCCTCCGTGGGAGCGTCAGGGTCCACCTCGATCATCTTCTGGTACATGTCCTTCCTCAGGCTCGGCTTCTTTCGGGCCTTTATCAGCTCCTCCTCCAAGTACGTTCTGCAAGGAGATGGGGGAGATTAGCAGAGCCACAGGGGCCGATGGCTGGGAGACCACTGAGCCACACCAAGGCTACGATGATCTTTAAAAGTCCCTTGAACCCAAACCATTCCATGATCCTATGATCCATCTTTCACCCTAGGTGCTGTGGTGGTTTTACCTTGCTGGGCAGCTGAACTCCACCACAGCTGCTCTCTCACCGTCCCTCCTCAGAAGAAGAGGGGAAGAAGAAAAGGAAAGAAACAATTCACAGGTTGAGATAATGGTAATTTAATTAAAGGAAAAATAATTAGTAAGGGAAAACTATTAGTAGTTAAATAATAATACTAAAGGGGAAGGGGGAAAGGGGAAAAACCACAAACAAAACCCAAGCAGAAGCCATGTGGAAGCACAGAAGAAAGAAATGACTCCCTACTTCCCACCAACGAGCAAAGCTTGACCACATCCTTGAAGCAGGGCCTCAATACACATAGCTTGTGTTCGGGAGGACAGACATCTTCACAGCCAGAGCCCATCCCTCCCCTCTCCTTCCTCTTTCCCACCTTTAGTGCTGAGTGTGACACCACAGGGCACGGGACATCCCTTTGGTCGGTTTAGGCCAGCTGCCCTGGCGGTGTCCCCTCCCCGCCTCTTACAGCCCTGCTGGCTCTGGGGGTCGGAGGCAGCCCTGATGCGGTGCCAGCACTGCTCGGCAGCGGGCACAGCACCGGTGTGGTACCAGGGCTGTTCTGGCTACACGTGCAGAGCACAGCCCTGTATGGGCTGCTGCAGGGAAAGGCAACTGCATCCCAGCCAGCCCCAGCACAGGTGCTTTACTTAATGAACCTACTTTAATTAGAACCCCATCACCAACACCTGTTGTTTTACCATTTTCTCAAGGAACCAAAACCAGCCTGGCAATGACAAGGGAGATTATTTCTTGCAGGTGCCCAGATTGTCGCTGCCCTACTGATATCCTCTTGTTGCCAACTGTTTGTGCTGGGACACCAAGGCACAGCGAATCTGGGCAGTGACTTACTCCCACAAACTAAATGCAGCTTTCACAGCGTGCTCAGGGAACTGCCTGATGGGCAGATGGAATAAAAGAGCGGAATAGAGAAGCAGTGTTCTCAGAAGGGCTGCTCACACTGCTCAGAAAGCTGGATTTCCTTTTGAATAGAGCAACAGATAGCCTTTGAGGTATTGGTACCCCCGCATTGCTCCAGACTTGAAACATAGCCAGGGCTTAAGCCTGACAAAACTTACTTCAGGGATGACTGCACTGCACCAAACCACTTTCTCCACGCACCAGATGGTCAACAAGCAGAGAAGAAAAGTCTGACATGTTCTTCCCAAACCCAGGCTTCCTCACATCCCTCTCCCTCGTGCTGTTGGCTTAGCTTTTCCTGGAGACAGGCGAACCCGGTATTCTCACTTGCAGGCTTCAAGGGTCTTAAGCTCTGCTTTCAGTATCCAATCTTAAAACTCAAACAGTGTCCCCAGAGCCACTCACCTGACCCCCATTTTGCAGTCCATTACACAGGGGGAGTCAAATTCAGCCAGCAGGTCCTCCATCTGGTTGTACCGCTCCCCATCCTTCACAATGTCCCCGTGGTAGGCAGGCACGTAGGGCTTCAGGACATCGTTCATCAGGCGGTCGAGGCAGCGCTGCTCTGATTCACAGTGCTTCTTCAGTATCCTGCCGTTGGCCGCTGCCTTGAAGCTACCTGAGGGTGGTAATGGGTGTGGGATGGCACGGTGCCTTCCCAGAACAAGAAGAGCAGCCCAACAACACCTTGGAAGCGTTCCCATGCCCAAAAGAGCCCCTGCAGACTGGGACATACAAGCTCCAGCTCCTGGATTCACGTATGGGGTCGGAGGTTTATGACCAGCAGTGTCACACCTCAGACAGAGCAGAGACCTGCCCAGCAGCTCCCGCAGAGCACATTTGTTTCCCATTCTTTGTGTACTTTATGTTAGGTCCACACCACATGGCTTCCTCTCTGTGCTCATGTGCGGGGCGTCTTCCTGCCAGGCAGTGTGACACACTTCCCTGTGGATCTGCGAGGGGGCTTGGGTCTCACCCAAAGGACCCAGCTGGCTGCTGCCGGAGAGAAATATGTGGGGCAGCAGCAGTAATACCCGCTGGCTTTGGGATACTGAAAGCACAGAGCACTGCAGTTCCTTGTTACCCCCCTGAACATTTAGAGAAGGCACTGTCCTGGGCTACGGACATGGGAGATGAAATCTGCGACATTCATGCAGCGGTCAGAAGCAATTCTGGCCAGAACAGCCCCTTAGCCTGACTGAACCAGACCCTCTCCACCACCCTGCACTTTCCCAGCTCCCACACCTGTGGCTGAGCTGCAAATGGGTCGGGATGGCCCCTGTGATGCTCTCTACCTGCATGTCCTGCTAGCTGAATCCAAGGGTACTTCTTCTTGAAGGACATCACAAATGGAGACCAGTGCACCATGTTCTTGATCTTCCTCCATGATTTGCTCTAAGGGAAAAAAAAAAAAACAACATGAAGTTGAATGCAAAGTTTTAAGCTTTTACTGTCCATAAAGTCACTCCATGCAGCACGTGGCTGTCTTGGACGATGCAGGAGGCACTGGAGCCAGCACAGGATGGAAAGCAAACAGAGAATCTGCTCTTTTCCCATTGCCCCATGCCAAGCCAGAGTCACTGGGCCTCATCTCCACATTCAAAATTCATGAGTAACCTCAATGAAGTGGACAGCCTCGCTGTTTTGTTCCAGCTGGCTGCTTCTGATGAAGAGAGCCCAGCCATTTGCAGCACCTCGTGTCCACTTCCATGTACCCCTCTGCAGGCAATGTGAGGACATTAACTCCTCTTTGGGTTAATTGCTGCATCAGATCATAGCAAACCGAGTGGGAAATTGAGCCCGGGATTACTCCTGGGCCACAAAACTCCACTGCAGACCCAGTGGTGGTAGGAAGAAACACTTGCAAACACGTGCGTGTGCTCACCGATGCATTTCTGCTCCCCACTAAAAGCCAGCTGCTTGGTTCATCACGTTTCCGATCCACCTGTGTCTGATCCACCTGCTTTGGCCAACCATTAACCACATTCTGGAGAACAATTCCTTCCTGACATGTTGTGCTTCTTGCCAGATAGATTGCACAAAACTATTTACATTACCTTAGCGAGAGCTGCATCGGATATGCAAAAGCCTCGCTTGAATACATGTTCCTTCCTGCACAGAGGTTTTCCCTGGATTGTTCTGGGGAACACACTGCTAACAAAAGGCAGCGGCAATGGAAAAATGCCTTCTCGCAGATGAGGAGACAAACAACAGGCTTTATCCTGGCCACAATTTGCTACTGGGTTCAGCTGGAAGCCCACAGAAAAATTATCCTCATTTGCTCCATGCCTAATGCATGCGGGGGAGCCTTCCAGAAAGCCCCAGTAATATCTTCCTCGTGTTTGGAGAATCGGCCTCTGTTCCAGTAACGCTTCACAGACAGGAGGAGAAGAGCCAGCAACCCCGACTTGCAGCTTGGACGCTTGTCTGGGCTGAACTCAGAGCACAGGAATCCGTGCTGGGAACTGCTGACATGTTTGAAAGAATAGGAAGGAGCCAAACAAGGATGTCAGTGTCTGCAGCGTGGAAACTGCGCCGTGTTGGACCACACCATGCGCTGCGTCCCGAGGGAGCAGGGCGCTGGGTGGGCAGGGGGCTGGAGGCGGGCAGTGAAGCCCATTCCCTCCTCTCCTTTCCCATCTCCCAGCCCAGGAGGTGAAGCTCCCCTGGACCACCGTGTGGGGCTGAGGGTGTCCCAGCGCACCCCGGCATTGGTGCAGGAGAAGAGCATTTTGGCAACGAGCTTTGAACAAGCGTGCAGTGACTCCGGGCATGCCCTTCAGCCAGGCTCCTCCACGTGGCAGGTTTGCACCACAGCATGGTTTGCTTGCTTTGGCAGGGGCTTGGGCAGTTCCCTACCTGACATGAGGGAGTGTTTTAATTCCCAAGTGCAGTGCCAGGACCGGTGCGCTGTAGCTGTTCTTTGTTCTCCTGTTGGCAGAGAGCAGGAGGGAAAGTGGAGGGGAGGTGAAAAGGGGGTGGAGGGGTGTCCCTGCTTTTGCTTTAAAATAGTAACAGGCAAGTCCAGACTGATGTTGTGAAGAAAGAGGGGAGAAAAAAACTCCATGGGAGTTTGCAACCCAGATGAGTGCAACGTGCCTCATCTTAAATGAGGTGTCCTACCCAGCATCCTAAGTCACACAGTCCCAGGAAAACAGCCAAGGCAATGCACCTTCCCAAGCCAAGGTTTTATTTTTCAGTGGTAAGAGCTTTGTAGCTAAGACCATGATGCACTTCAAAGTGCAGGCAGAATGACGCCAAGCGGTCCCCAGAGCAGTGCAGCCACCTCAGCCCCGCCTTCAGCAGAGCTCTCCGAGCAGAGAAGCACTCAGCTCCAGCACTGCTGGTCCCTGCTTGCCGTGCTGTTGCCCTTATGGTGCAGGTCGATGGCCCCGAGTCCCCAGGAAAAAGCAAAGAACACAAAATCCTTCTGCTGAGCTGAGCAAGGCAAAAGCCACTTACTGAGAGCATCCACACAGGGAACAGCCATTATGCTCCCGTTCCTTTACACCAGAGGGAAACATCTTCATCCCGCCTGTTTTCGTGCACAACTTTGGCTAGACATCTCCAACCCAAGTTTTAGGGATATGCCTAAGGACAGTGTTTTCGGCAGCACTGCACCCACACACACTGGGCCTTGGCTCAGCAGTCAGACCAAAGAGAGGAAGGTGAGAAAGAGATGCTGAAGCCTCACTGACTTGGCCTGCACGTTTGGTTACAGGTTTGTCTTGGCAGAACTCTGAAGATAAACCTAAACAAAGCAAAGCTGTGGAAGATGGTTCAGATCTGAACCGAGATCAGGCAGTGAACAAGCAAGGCCTTCCTATCCTTTCAGACAATTGCCAGAGGTTTTTACGGAGGTACTGGAGGTTGCTTTGCCCTCCTCAGGTCACTCCCAACCTGCTGGAAGTAGGCTGAGTTGTGGAGGGACAACACTGGCCAATGTCTCCAGTGATGCTGCAACCCTGTTCGTTTGAAGATAATGAAATTATCTGCCCAGGTAAGCAGTTTCTCTTAAAGTTCATCCTTTGTGCTTTCCCTACAGCTTAAGGGTGACTTCGGATGTCTGCGAGCCAGCACCAGGGTCCTTCCAGGCGCTGGGGACGGCCAAGAGCTTTAGCAAGCCTCAGCTGAAGATGCCTGTGTTTATTCACATGCCAGCGTGGGTTCACACAGAGGTGAATATCTCAAAACTGACAGCCTCGGATTCCTGTCATGCCAGCCCCGTGTCAGGCTGCTGTCGATGGCCACAGAAAATCACTGCCACGAGGTCCATGCTGCTCCACCCTTGCTTTGTGGCCACACACAGCACACAGCCCCTCCGAGTGCAGCAGGCTGGGCTCTCCCACCCTGCCCTGCTCTATTAATATGCAACGGGAGTAGTAAAGCCATGTACGGTAGTGATATCTCTTTTGCCTTCAATGAAGCGAGCAGGCAGCGCATCACGCCAAAAGCTGAGCATGTCCAAATGTTTTGTTTGGTTAAAGCCTGTGGCATACACCACTGGCACCTGCTTGTGGCTCCCTGGCACCCTGCTCTCCCCAGACTCCAGCTCGTGGCTGCTCTCCCTCCCACAAAACTCAAGGAGCTGTGCTGAGCTCTTACAGCCACTGCACGTAACCTACAGAAGCAGGGGATGTGCAGAAGGTGCCTGACGCAATCTGACACTTGTTTAAAACCTGTTTCAACATCAGCAAACGCGGACTGATTAGCAAATTATTTAATAACTCTAAAAATACGCGGAGCTTGTTGTCTGCCATGTGGAAACTAAGCTGAGCGACTGGCAGAACCAACTCTAAAAGCTGTTTCTTCAAGTGGGTTTCAGCAGTGCTTTGCTCCTGCCCCTGCCTTTTCCCAACTACTCACCGTGGAGCTGGCAGGGTGTGGGACTGGGGCCAGAAGAGCTGAGGCCTCCCAACAAGTACCCACAAGTGGTCAGTGGGAGAGGAGTGCTTGGAAAACAATTTTATCTGCTGTCTGTTTAACTTCACTTATCTGAAGCTTAAAGCAAATTCCAGGCTTTCCCCATCTGTCAATAGAGCTTCATATGGAAAGAACAACACGGAGAACGTAGCACCAACCCACAAGGTCAGAGGGTATGTGGTGTTTAATTAGATTAAACAGAAAGGGACTGATGAACTCGGTGCTCACTGCACATTTTCCCTGGAGCAGATGGCTTTCCTTTAATGCCTGCCTGGGGGAGGTGTGACATTTTGGGACTGCTGCTCCCCTCCCTCTCCCAGCATGAGTGTCGATGGGGTTTGGTCAGTGTCACGGGGAGCTGGGGGTGCTCTGCCCTTTCCATGCATTGAGCCGGAGAGATGGGCAGAAACCAATTTAATTTGCTGAAATTATTGTTTCCTGTTGCTTGACAGGACCAAACATCCTGAACATAGATGGAGTTGGACCTGTATTTCAGTTCTTTTTATTAGCCAGAGCATGCACCACTGGAGTCAAGATCACGTAGCTGGGGCAGGGAGGAGCAGGAGCAGCATTCAGTTAATGATTTGAGAAGAACTTCAGCCCATTTATCCCAGGAAGATCCTGAAATAAACTAGGAGCAGAAAATGGTGGAAAACTGAGAGGAGACAGCAGGGCCTTGCCTCTCTGCTTTCACTTCCAGCCCTTCCCAAGTGGGAATTGCAGCTGTGGCGCTGGCTGCCTCCTTGGGAAGGGGCTTTCAGCACGGCCCAGGTTGGTTCATTCATGAGCAGCAGGGCTGACAAGGCGCTCCTCGTGTCTGGAGCCTTGATGGGTTGAAAAACAACAACTCCAACAGCTGAGGGGAGCAGGCTTTGCACTGGAGAGGCCTCCCCTGTAATAAATAAGTGGGGTAGTGTTTGCCCAGAGAGTTCACTCTGTCAGCCTGCCTGGGGCCACGCACACACATGCCATATAGTTTTCCATGTTTAAAAGAATGAACGTGTTTTCTCATGGTCTGTAAAAAGTAGTTAAGCTTTTCTTAGTGATGGCTGTTTCCCTTCACTGGGAAAAACATCATGACAGTCGGTGAGGCCAGAAGGCCACCTTTGTTCTTTGGGCAGGATGCTGGGAGCAGCAGAGCAGCACCAGCAGGTACCCGTGTGCTGCTGGGTGCCTCCTCCAGCACCTCCCGGCATGCAGGATCCCAGCTGAAACAACTCCCACCGTGTGCTCCAGTCTGCTAACATGGAGCCGAGGTTATGCTCTGCTCTGCTGTGCCATCCCTTTGGAAGGAGAGCCCATCCAGCCCCCCCCAGTCTCTCCCTGTCTTTGCTCTTCCACTAGCAAACAGAGCGCCGTGTGACTGCATCAGTGTGCACGGGCTGCGACTGCTGCCCCGATGCCTTCGGCAGCCAGCAGCCCATTTCTTACAGTCTTCCTCTGATGCAAACTGCCCTCATCCTCACCGATGTATTTACTCCTATTCTGCACAGTGGCAAAATAGCCTTTTTTGGCCTGAGGATCCACTTGCAATGGGAGAACTTTGGACCAGAATGCGATTTCTGGTTTAGTCACATAGAGATGTCAGCAGCTCCCCAAAATATGGCAGGGCAATGCCCATCAGGTGCCTGTGGTGGTTGTTCAACAAACACAAAGAGACTCCCTCAGCAGACTGCACTGAAGTTAATAAATGGGATGACAATATTTTGGTAATTGAAACACTCTCTTCTGCGTGCCTAGAAATTGTAGTTTAAGCCCTCAAAACCTATTAGATTAGTTATTTGTGTGGCTGGGTCACAGTCACACAAATAATTAATCATAACCCCAGCCTGCCTCACCTTGAGCTTTGCAAGAATATGCTGAGTGCAGCCTGGAGGACTCAGAAGCAGGGACCCCATCACGTCTACAGAGAGAAAATCTCCTTGTGTATGTATTATTTATTTTACTTTCAATGATTTGTTTTTCAGAACAGTTTCATTTCAGCCAGCAAGGATTTTGGCTTTTGCAGGGGAGAAGCCAGTCCTGCCTGGCATGGTGAGGAATACCCTTTTCTCTAGTGCAACCAGGAGCCAGCTGCACCAAGAGCAAAAATCTGGGGCAGAGGGGCAGAGACAAAGTCACTGCCTTCTCTGCCGTCTGTGAGAGATCAGCACGAGCAACAGAGGAGCTTCAGTCAAAACGCAGAGAAGGCAGGAACATCCATGGCGATCGCTGAAAAAAATATTCCAGCATATTGGAAAAAAAAAAAAACAGGAGCTCATTGCAGACTCCCCCTTCCTGCTTACGATGCCAGAAAGGAGAGTTAGAAGCCAAATGCACAGACGGGTGGCAGTGGTGCTTCAGCTGGACCTCCCCTCTGACAATAGAAGGAAGCCCCGCGGCTGTGGGAGCGGGCTGCTCAGAAGGCACCCAGTGCACTGGGAATATTCCCAACCTTCCCCTGCCCGCCTGCAGGGCACGGGCAATTGGTGGGCACATGGCAGCCCCGCTGCCGGGGGACAGGTACACGGAGAAGAGGCAGCGACAAAGCATCGGCATTGAATTTGGCCAAGAAGGAGAGAAGCCCAAGTGGGAGCAAAGGCAGAACTGGCACTGGAGCTGTGGTTGTCTCCGCGTCTCTGTTTCTTCCCGGTTAGGAGCCTTCACTTCAATGAAGGTGAAAACTTCCTAATGCAGATTAGTCATTGCTGACTTCCCAGGAAAGCTGGATGAACTATTAATTGCATGCATTAGACAAGGCCAGCCTACTTTTCTGAGTGGGAACTGCTCCAGATCTCTGGAAATGTCTCGGGAAGAGCTGTTCACTTCTGGTGGACTGCTATGGAAGTCCCACGCTGCTTCTTGCCCAGCAAGCAGCCCACTTTTAAAATCCAGCAAACAATAAAAATGCTCACTAGTAGCCAAAAGCAGGCCTTGGTGAATGCGTTTGTAAGAAGAGCCCAGGAACACCGCAGCCCAGCTCCGAAACGTTAGTGCCCAGCGCTGGGGCAGCAGATCAGCTGTCCAGCTGGGAGAGGCAACGTGCTGTCCAGAGGCCTGACGTGCATCAGGGACCTGTCAGCAGCTTAGATGGAAACTGCTCCACTTCCATCTGGAGACCTGTGTTTGATCCCTTCAGCAGCTCGAGGCTGTTTGCCACTGTCTTTCTAGCTCAACATGCCTTTTCAGCTTGTCGGCTCCTCCAGCAGCGTGGCACACGTCGAGGAACCTCCCAGGGTGCCAGCTGCCAAACACCCTCTCCTACAATTTGAAGGCAAGTTTTCAGGGATTTAAACCAAGACGCTAAATTTCCAGCCTGCTTAGAGGCATTTAGGGTCTGAGGCACCAAGCACAGAAGCAACATCCATAAGTGGAACAAAGGAGCTTCTAATACCTATTTTTGGAGTCCTTATTTTTGGAGATTTCTTCCTATCTGCTTCTGGATGCAACCCAGGACCGCCTGGGACTGAATCAGCCTGCTCCTGGACATGTGATGTGAACTGAACTGAGATGGCCAGAGCGATGGTCCAAAACAAAGGTGGTTTAGGGGGATTTTCCCCCAGCTCGAGGCCCCCACGAGCACACAGTAAGAGATGAGGGCAGATCCACCACCCGTTCAGCCTGGTGTATTAACAGGTACATAGATGTATATAGATGCCGTAAAACAAAACTCCAGGAGCACAATGTCTACAGGCATTGACGCTGCACAAGCAAGATGATGCAGAACCGGTGCCATATCATGCGGCATTAATGAAGCAATCTGCAGGAGAAGCTGGATGTGGAAGACCGGCTTTTAGAGGTGAGCTCTTCTGTTGCAGAAACCCCCAGCAGCTCACGCTGCTCTTGGGCACCAGAAAACATTCCCACTGCCGTTCTCTTGCTCTGCCCACCCCTGGAGCTTGCCTGCCGCTCTGACACTATATAAACTGAATTTCACGCTATGAAATATGTGAGTGAGAAGCGCATCCCTCTTCCACAGCAGAGTGAAATGGTCGGATAGCAGCTTGAGTGCCTGAGGCTGGAGTGGGAAGGCAGGCAGAGAAGAGAAAAGGGCAGGGTGATGGCTGTGGTAATTTGTTTAGAATAAAGTTGTTTTATTCTATTTTTTTAATTAGTCATAAGCCTTGAACATACCCGCACTTACCGGGTACGTGGAGTGTAAAGAGCTGATTTAAAAGAGCAGTTATAAGTTTCATAAACATGACTAAACCCTAAAGCTGTGTTCCACAGGCACGACCTTTTAATTTGCCTCTAAATCAGTTTAGCACTTTCATTTGTGTTTGGATAGCACTTTGACAGTCTAAAGCACTCTGCAGAGTTTATTGTCTCTCCCGTGCTGAGCGGCTGGAGCAGTCTCTGCTTGCACAGGAGCTGCTGGGAGCCCCAGCCTGGCTCAGCCACGGCTCCATGCGCCTTCCTGGCACCACAACATGCTGCCACTGCACGTCCCGTTTGTACCACTAAATACCCCTAAATACCCCTGAGTACCCCTGAATATACCTGAAGGCAAAGAGAGGCAGGCACCGCACACCCGCTGTGCAGCACGGTGACGCTTCTGCAGCTCTCTCTCTCCTCCCCGCCGGCAGCGGGGCGCACGCACAAGAGGGCTGCTCCCCTTCCTGCAGCCATGGCTCGTGTGATGCTGATCTCCGTCCGCCAGAAAGGGACAGGCAAAAATTCGTTTGCCACACTTTGTTTCTCCATCGTGGAGGAAGATTAAACGCATCCCTGTGAACAGGGAGCGTGTCTCCTCCATATGCCCCAGCCAGGGTACCCCATTTGGGAGGACCCAGACCCTTCACGCAGCACGCCTGCCCTCACTGCTGACATGCTGCCCTTGCAGGGGCGATTTTCCGTGATTAATACTCAGAAGAAAGTCCTGCAGCAGAGTGTGGCTGCCAGGCACCTTCAAGAACTGGACAAAGGGAGAAACGCACCCAGCCACAGCAGGCGGCCTGAACGGCAAGCGGACCTCAGCCCTGCACCAGCAGCAAGTTATTCTCTGCCTAATTTTCAGGGTCAAAGCCCTACGCGCACCCCATCACCATTTCAGTTATGAGTCACAGGACGATGTCAGTTTTAGCGATGCAGCACGACTTGTGCAGGGCTGGGTACGTACCTCCACCAAAGCCAACATCCTGCCACGCGTGCTGGGTGCAAGAGCACTCAGTGCGCACGCTGCTGCCGTCGCCCCATGAGCACCCCAGGGGGGTGGCAGGGGAAGAGGCCATCACAGCAGGAGGCAGGGAGGTTTCTTGCTAGCGAGGAGCTGAGGGGCTCTCTCTCGCTGCCGCTTGGGTTCTGCCCTTGAAGCTGTGGTCGGTGAGCAGGGCTGACAAGGCTGCTGCACCCCCTAGAGCCCGCAGGGGAAGGGACAGGGTCCCAAGTGCTCCCTGAAGCACACCCGACTCTATATTCCAGCGCAACACCCGGGGTTGGGTTTTCCCACCCAAGCACACGCTCACACACAGGTGTGGGGCAGGGGAATTAAGAGAGTATGATGATGTGTGAGGCCATAGCCGGGGAGATCCCAGGTTTCTCGCGTGTGCAAGGTGAAAAAGAGGAACACAGATGCCAGCAAGGAAATTTGCTGCTTGGATGCATGCTTACCACCTTCCATAGGTGCTGGGAAGGAAGCAGTTTCTCTAACCCAAAGGGTAAACGCTCGTTTGAAACAGGAAAATGGAACTTTCTTCTGAGCATTAATGATGGAAAATTGCCTTGCAAGGGCTGCATATCAGGTCCCTGGGCACGTGGTGGGGAGAGGACATTCAGGCAGGAATGCCCTGACCCAGCCTTGGCCCAGAGCCTCCCTCGGGACCCCAAGTAACCCCGGAGGGCTGAGGCAGGCATAGGCGCATGGGGGGGACGCTGGGGCTCAGGACAGGGGGAACCTTGTATGAGGAGAGCTCCACCTCCTGAACATTGCCACCCCCTCCCCTGGATGCTGGGAGAGAGCAGCACAGTGGTGCTGTCACCGTGCCACACGCATGTCACCCACGGGTCACCCAGGCAATTTTTCATCATTTAGAGATCTGAAAAAGCAGATTGCTCCCCTTTTTTTTTTTTTTTTTCCTTAAATGAAATAGTTTCTAAAATAAATATTCCTCTTGAAAGAAGCTATTTCCGAGGGGAACTGCAGAAGCCAGACTCATGGCACGGCATGGTGGCTATGGACATAACTCCAGCACCAGTCTCTGGGCACTGGGTTAGCGAGGAGCTGGGTTACCCATGAGCTGTGGTGTCCTACGAGAAGCAGAAGTTAGAGTTTTTGTATTAAAATCCAGACAGCCTTTCCCAAAACAGCCCTGTTAAATTTGAAGAGGAGGCTCAAGCCATTTTCTGGTCAAAAAAAAAAAAAAAAAAAAAAAAAGAGAAGAAAACGAAGGGTAGGAGGCTGTTATATCTAGCCATATAATCACCAAGGCGCTGGCGGAAGCAATACAATGAACCCATTATAAACATGGGTGGAACAAAGACAGAGTTTAGCTCATTGTGTCTTGGTGTTGCTAATTATATTTTATCTTGAAGGAAGAGCAAGGGAGAAGAGAAATTAATGTAGGGAAGGCGCCTGGTTCTCCGTATGACTGGGGCTTTGCAAGCCCACGATCTCCGAGGCTGTGGCTGTAGGCAGCAGCGAAGTCCTCTTGCTGCAGATTATGTTTAGTGCTGAGGGAAGCAGAAGAGGAGGCAGAAAAATTTAGTCATCTCCCCTCAGACATCTTGTTTTACTCTTCGTTTAGCAGCACACGAAGGACTTAGTCACTAGATCTCCGACGGGGTATTTTTAGTATTTTTTTTCAGAAGAGAACGAGAGAAGAAGGAGGCTCCTTCCCAACGCAGTGGGGGTGAGTTGGGTGCAGTAAGAAGTTAAATGGCTGGGACTTCACCCGACAGCTCAGCACCTGCTGCAGACGCTCGGGGGAGTGTTTGTGGCCTGCAGGAGCCCACTGGCCCCTCCTTTCAACAATGAATTTTGCAAGAAACACAAATGCCGAATGCAAGCGTGATCAATAGCTGGCAACCACAGTTCCTTGAATTCCACGCCCAGTGCTCAGACCCAGCACCCATCTCCTTCCCCTGTCAGAGAACGAGCCTGCCAGCATGGAGGCAACCCGGTGCATTTTGCAACCAGTTCAGGAGGGGCTTTTTGGTGGGCTCAGAAGGCACCCAGGCGGCTCACGGCTTCCTATTGCTTAATCTTGACTACAGAGCAACATTAATAGGTCTTCATTATTTGTTGACATTTGGCGCTACAGCAAAACACACATTGTTAATGCAAAAATAGGAAACTGTGGCAGCTTTGAAGAAATTCAGTGTTTTTCCTGTACTGATACAAGCACAATGGCCAAGTGCCTGATGCATCTGCTCCTGCTTTGAAGACTGATGAAATTCCTTGCAGAGCTCCTAAGCTACTGCTTTGTTAGCACCCAGCAGGCTCCGGTGACACCAGCAAACCCTGCTATTTCCTTATTTTCCCTTGCCACATCGGTAAGGGCTGGGGGGAACGCTTAACACTACATTTCACCGCTGTGCAAGACGGACAGCCCCACACACCTATCACCGAGCCGAGTGCAGGCGGAGGTTGCCAAGACAGCCAGTGACGCACAGCTGGCCCCACTTCTACATTTTTCCATTACACAGAGTTGAAGCTTGCAGAACAGGAGGCGGCTTTCTTGAGCAAGCTATCAAGAGATCAGCAAGACGCAGCAGGATCCTGCAGGGCATGCTGCGCGCTCTTTGCGCTGCATCTAAATGAAGCAGCAGAGAGCGGAGCCAGAAATGAAGGGTAGGAGCATGCATGTGGTTCAGATCTCTCCTGGGAAGCGGTGCACCCACTGCTACACCCCTCAGAGAGCCCCAAAACGTAGCAAGGCATTGGTATGAAATGAGAAACCCATGGCTGTTCTCACTGGGGCAGCCCTGTGCCTCGCAGTGGGGGCAGAAAGCAGCACGCAGCACCCAAGGAACCACAGCGTGAGCAGAAACATGACCCGGAGACATGGCTCCAGAGCTGCCATTCGCGTCTCCCAGCTCCGTGACCGGTGGCCCTGGGTGGCAGGTCTCTCCAGGAGACGTTCGTCTTCATTGCCTGACTTACTGCAAAAGCCTGTTTTGTGACTCCCTGCGTGCAGAACTAGAAATATCACCATCTTGTCCCTGTGCAGGCATCTCCTGCCCCACAGTGCAAATCCCCCAACACCGCTGGGTACCATGAGGCTGCAGCCGCCACGGCTGGTCTCCACGCTCAGCAGCGTGCTGGCTCAACGCACAGCCTCCTCCCACTGCAGTCAGGGACCAGTGGAGAACCGATGCATTAGTTCAGTGGTATTGAATTAAGAGGCTTAAGAAACCTTTGCTTCCTGAGGGAAAACAGAAAACAACAAAACCAAGCCAAACCAATAAAAACAACAACAACCAAACCAAACCAAAACCAAAGGCATTTCCAAGGGGTAGTGTTGCTCCTGGCGTTGGCTGGGAATGGAAGGAAGCTACAGAAAGGCAATTTCACCTACGGGATGGATGCTAAAATCTCCACACGTCTCCCCCAGAGATTTCCTATCTGAAAAGCCAGCCCTATTCTCTACAGAAGGGTGCTGAGACTTGCACAGTCTCAGGCTGAGTAATACCAAGATCAATTAGAGCTCACGGTACCTGTCACTGCTTTACCTTGGGTCTAGATACCTTCTGGTGAGTTTGCCTCTGCTGCCCAGTGGGCTAGCACTGCTTGGCAGGTGGAAGAGAAGACTCTACAGGCTTAACGCAAACAAAGCCACAACCATGTGCAATAGTGCAGGGCTGCTGGGGCCCTGCCTCTCGGGGGATGCAATGTCCTAGGCTCCTCAACCTTACAAGGAGTAAGGAGTGGAGATGTGCAGAAAATAAGCTGTGCCACTTTGCAAATGTACTGTCCCTGTCACGCAGAAAGCTAGCAGTAACAGCAATGTTTGCATTTTTTTGCATGGAACCACTTTGGATTCACTGTTCCTTCACCTGCACAAACATCAGGACTCTCTGTGTTAAAAACAAGTCACAAAGCTACAAGAGCAAGTGGCACTCCAGACATGACAGGAATTACTGAAAATGCTTTTTTTTGCTCCCACAAAGCAAAGATCTCCCAGCTGTTGCCACCACAAGCAATTTGAGCCGCAGTGACAGCACCATCAACGGAGGGAGGAGGCTCACACGTCCTCAGCACTGCAGTGGCACTACGTGGCTGGGATGTACACCAGCATGTTCAAAGCTCTGTACAAGAGCTATGCAAATATTATGGCTAAATCCTTCCCGTTCTCAATCCCAAACGTGATTGCAAATGCAAAGACCATGCAGCTCCCGAACACACAGCTAGGGGCTGGCCGGCCACAGTCTGATCACCTCCATGTGGTGGGAAGGGAGGGACCCTCAGCACCCAGCAAGGCTAGCTGGGCAGCTGCAGCTCAGGAGGGCAGATTTAGAAACCTCGTGAGAGCTAAAGGTAGGTTTCAAAGTGCAAACGTTACTGCCCAGGCAGCGGTACGATGGATGCAGCCACAGAACCAAAAATCTGCAGACACAAGAATTTCATCTTGACCAGGAAAGGGCAGCACCGTGCAGTCCCTCTCACCCGGCGTGGGGGCACACGGCCATAAGCAGGTGGGAGGTGTCCTCCTTCATGCAGCTGATAAACAACAGTAGGTGTTTTAGGTAGTCACGGCCAGTCATTCTGGGACAGAAAAATGTACATTCTTTAAAAAGCGTCTTGCTAACGAAACAAGGTATTTCTAATAGCCAGGGTGTTAGAGGTCATACCAAAAATGTGCTGAAGAGGTGATTGTTTGGCACCTGGCCTGACACCAGCAAAGTAATCACAAGTCAGTGACTGGCACATCCCGGAGAGTGGCCGGATTTAGAAAGGATGGGGGAATTTTGGTTTGATGAGATGTCATTAAGAGGGCTTCATCTGGAGCATCTGGACAGTGGCAGCTATGGCAGGCAGCTAACAGTCTTATTTGGAAGACGCAGATCCCATTAAAGCATCGTTAATTTGTGTTCAAGCAGCTTCAAAGGCAAGGACCAGAGGAAATCACAGACTGGGGATCTGGACAAAATCACCCCGGGAGCTGCAGTGCAGCTGTGCTTTAACCACACTAACAAGGACTGGGACTTGGGATTAGCAGCAAACTTCACCCCATGGGCTCTCCTCTTCAAGCAGAAGGTTTTAAATGCTGGGGGACACATAATGGGGGACACACTCTTCTGCTTCCTTACGTCAAGAATACGACAATATAAAATCTTACTTATTCTGAGCTATTGGTCTCAGGAGCTGGATTTATTGAGTCAGTCGCGGGTCTGGTCTCCCATTGGAAAAATATATTTAAAAATGCTCTTCAGACAAGCATGCCCTTTGCACACTGGTGCCATGGGGAAAAACACACCGCTGCAGCCAGGACCAGAAGAGCAGCCTGCACATCGGAAAGCACGGGATAAATCTGACCCTGAATGAATCTCCTTTTGCAAAGCCCCGTTTGAACCACTCTCACAGGAGCGGTGCTATGTCTGCAGTGGTGTATTGCCTGAATATAATTTAACTTTGCAGTAGTTTCAACCCATTCAAATGGAAGCCATATAGGCAGCTTGTGCCTTTCAGCCCTGCAGGAGAGCAGCCGTGCCAGCAGAGCATCCCACGCCAGCGAGCATTCACGCCAGCCAAGCATCCTGTGCTCAAGAGCCATTAACACCCGAATAAGGGTTAGGAAGACAAAAAGCTCTGGAATAAAAAGCCTGAAATGGAAATATATCCTAAAGCTCAGGGTTTGAGAGACTGCTTTAGCCTTTGGGTGGCTGCAGACGACATTTGCTGTGTGTGTTTGTTGTGTATGGTGTTTGAACACAGCAGCTCTTCCTCATCTGCATGCAGTGTTGGCATGACTCAACACCAGAGTTGTGATTACTCAAATTAAAACAGCATTTCAAAGCCAAGCGGGAGCTACACCATGTGTGCACACATGCCTGAAGACATCTCCCTCCTTAACCCACTGCTGTCCTGCACACACAGCGTTTGCTCCCTTCCCCCAGTTCTCTGCCGGACGGTGGAGGCATGCCAGGGCCTTGCCCAGCACCACCTTTAGCAGCCAAGAGGGCCAAGAAAAAGCCACGCACTCAGCACAACCCTGTGCCCAAGCCCCATGTCCCACGGCACAGCCAGGGTCATGCCGGTGGCATGCCCAGCAGCTGGACCTGCCTCTGCTCTGCTAGCAGCCAGAACCCAATCGCTTTGGCACACTCCTTCCCTCCCTGGCAAGACAGGCCAGAGCTAAACTTTTCCATTGAGGCTGGTAAACAAAGACTTTGCTTTTTTTCCCAATAACAAAGTTTAGTCCAGAAAGTCACATGAACGCAGCTGCGTCCAGCATTTATACGCCAAACGGCTCAAGCGGCTGGTGGTATATGGATATTCAAAACTTGATTCAGGACAAAGCTCTGCCCTGGAAATGAACCTGGAAATGCCCTGGAAATGCACCAGAAAGAGCCTGACCCCCACGGCAAGCCTGAGGACCAAGGCTGGAAAATCACCCTGCAAAGTATCTATGCTCCAGAGTATGAATAAATGATGAGCAGTTTGCCTTGGAGGCAGCGAAAACACAGGGATTTACTGACGGTCATTCTCTGCTATTACAGCCATAAATCCATTCATCAGTCAGCCAAAATGCCAGAGCAAAGAATGTGAACTTAGGGAAAGCTGGAAAAAAAGAAAGGTGTGATTAGACCAAAGTATTTTCCAGCCATGTTTAGAGGCAGTTCTAAGCCCAGCACCAGAAAACCTGCTATTTCTGAACCGATGCCGGGCTCCCCCTGCAGCTATTGTGCTCTCCCTGGGCTTTCTCACCCTGCACAGAGCTTTGCAAGCCCCAAAACACTGGGAAATTCACCCAAAGCACCTGAAGAAGGTGGTATACGTGTGCCCTTCCCAGGGAGGAAGGCAGAGGCTCAAGGGCAGTGAGACAACAGCACGACGTTATGACTCGGCTCTCTGCTTGGCTGTGTCCAGCTGTCCCGAGCCTGCATTTTATTTGCTGATGAATAATTTCCATTAATGACCTCATTACTGCATCCCCACCTGCGTTCCTTCACTTACCTCTCTTCCTCTTTGCTCGGCTTTTCTGGATGTTTTCCAGTGGAGGACCTCATCCCAGTAACCTCAAACTTTTGGGAAAACGCAGTGCAAACCAGCTGATCTTTTCTGTCTCTGCTTCTCCTAAAGCAAAACCCCCGCCGCCAACTGGGGAGGTGCCTTCAGCGTAGGCACGGGGCACCTTCCCCAACTCCTGCAGAGTTCCTCCTTCCTCCTTTTTCATTGTTGGAAGGCACAGCCACCCAAAGCACCAGCCTGCCATGGGATGGGCAGCCCAGACAGAGCAGGTGGCTTATCCCACAGCAGGATGCTCATCTTGGAGAGGACGAGGTTTAGCAAAAGCTTTCCCAAGACATCTCCATGAAGAGTTTTTTTGGCACAGTTTCGGACCACCAGTCCATCCCTGCTTTCCAAATTCAAGGCCTCCCTACGATGCATACTTACATTTGTGCTGCAGTGCACTGGAAATAGGAAGCTGTGTGGGTGAGCCAGCCGTGGGGAGAGGAGGAATCAGCCCTGCTCTGCTTGGCCCTGTTGGCTCCTGCAGTCACTGAAGTGGCACTGCTTGTTGATGTAGCCAGGGCTGACTCAGTGGGAACAACCCTCCTGGGAAAGGTCCTTCTGAAGTATTTGTTCCTATTATTTACTCTGTGGCTTAATCAGGCATCTCTGCAGAAAAACCAGCAAGTAGCTCCGCTCCCCGCTTACTGAAAATGAGGTCATTGGCCCTCATTCATTTGCAAAGAGCTTCCCAGGAACCCAAGAAAGTTTGCCCTCATCTTTTGCATCCTGGGACTGTCATCACCTAAAGCACATATTTTAAGTGCCTGAGCCTGAAAAAGCAAGTTCTATTTTTTTTTTCCCTGGGACATACTTGTTCCAGCTGCAGCCAACAAACAGGGAGAGATAAGGACATACATGTTTTGCTGCATCTGCACGGGAAGTCAGGTGGGAGTGAACTGTGCATCCATATCACGTTCATTGCTGAGATTCACTGTCAGGCACAAAGCTCTGACAAGGAAATGTCAGGATTTGGCTTCATTCTTCCAGCCTGATGTAAAGCTTCCCTTGAACTTTAAGCTTCTGACTCCACAGTTGAGCAGTAACATCTGCTACTTCTACGGGATCCAGGGGAAACTTCGCAAGAGCAATCTAGGAGCCAGCCATTGAGCACAAACACATTTCTAAACGACAGAGCAACCGTATTAAAACAAGCTCCTTTCAACACACACACACACAGAGCTGAAGAACAGGAAAGGCAGAGGCCCCACCACCTAAGCTCTGAGTCTGAGATCAGTGCTTTGTGAGTTACCCAGAGCAGAACTGCAGTGCCTGGGCTCTGACAACAAGGGACGTTTTGAAGGAAAGCACTTCAGCCGACAGCCGAGCTATCAGCAGCTCAATTTCTGTAGGAGAAAGTTGCAGCTTCCCAGGGAAACAGCTCTTGAACGCAACTCTCACCTGACAGGTTTCTCATATTGCATAGCTCCCCTGAGCTCTGCCTTAGATTTTTGATAAGGCACTGGGAGTTTGCATACAAAAGAACTGTGATCTGCAAGAGCAGGGTGTACATGAACACGAGTAAGCCTCTGGATCGTGTGTTTCACAGGCAGCACACATGGCAGGTGGCAATCCCGGTTTGCAAGGATCCCCGCCGATCCCTGCCTCCTCCCTCTGCCCCTGTTTTGCTCTGGCAGAGCAGCCTCTGTGGAGCTGTGGCGGTGAACTTTTCATTTTCAGCCTTGCCTGTCCTTTCGGCATCATTTCTACCCAAACGCCTACCAAAGCTGAGGCCCCTTGTGCAGCAGAGCACAGTGCTACCTCTCCAGGAAGAGCCCTTCCATCTCGTGGGCTGCCGCAGCTGGGAGACGGGGCGTCCCTCCTCGCAGATCCCTCCGATTTCCCTCAAACTGTGACAAGTGCTCATCCCTCTGTTCTCCCCTTACTTCTAAAGAAATGACTGAATACAGCATCTGCCAATCCCGGATCATCCCGACGGTGTGGGATGTCCCCTTCTCTGCGGGCAGGCACGCAGCACCATCGGAGGCTCCAGGTTTGCGGTCTCTGCCACCATCAGAGCCCAGGGGTCGGCAGAGCGGACGTGGTCTTCTGCAGCCAGCAGCCTCGTCAGCTTGGGGAGTGTGGCAGCGTGTTTCTGGCGGTCTCTCCAAGCAAGGATGGTCCCTCGGGGGCAAAGAGGTGGCAAGGGATGAGGGGAAAGGGCTGGTGCTGGCAAGGATGCGAGGGGGAGGAAGGCAGGCAGAGCAGCCCTTTCCTGTTGGCAACAGAGCACACCCTCTCCTAAGTGAATGCCCTCCAACAGCCGCTTCTTTTGTACTGAGCTTCTTCCCTCCTTGCTGAACCCCGAAGAACCCTGCGCCAGCAAAACAGTGTCTTACAACACTCGCTTCAGCAAATCACAGCTGCTGCTCAGAACAAAAATATCTCCGAAGGTCAAGGAAAAGCTGAACTGAGGGGTGGTGGGGCTGCAGGGATACACTTTTGAGGATGCGAGTGCGTTAGGCAGACAGAAAGCCCAGACTGGAGTCTAATGGCAGCCAACAGCTATCGCAGCTCATGCTCAGAGACTTTTCCCTTTTATGATGGATGGGCTTTTTGTTGTAAGAAAAAGTGAAATCAAGTCAACGGCTTTGCCTCCTTATTCACAAGAGCGCTCTCTTCGTCCACATCTAGCCACTAGCCCACAATCTCCCGAAGCAAAACGCTACATTGCTGTGGGGATGAGCATCCTCGAGTCCTGCTGATTTTCTGGAAGCACAGGTACCCGGCACCCCTGAAACCAGAGCCCTGCCCTCCCACGGCACTCTGCTCGGAGGCGCTCGGCCACTTCATCCTCTGCCCTCTCCCATCTTTGTGGCAGAGGACCCGCAGTGCCTTGCCCGGTGCCTCTCGCTCCTCCCCACCTGTCCCCACAGCCCTACCTGAGACAGGCGCTCCCACAGCAGCTGCAGCAGCCCACCATCGGTGCTGGCTCGCCCCGGGCCACACTGCATCTCAATCCTTGCCCACTCAGGACGTGACGAGCTCCGGGAGATGCTCAGAAAGCTATAGGCTCTCTCCTGCCTCGTGGTGCACTCGTCAAGCTCTGAAAACAGGTCTGTGTTGTGCCCAGGAGGCTTTATAATCCCCAGGTGGCAATAAGCTATAGGCAGTTTTCCCAGAGGTTTCCCGGATCTTCTGTGCAAGGCTATTGCCATAAATCAATTAGGCTGCTTAGTCACCTGTTTGTCCCGCCAAGTGCCAAGCCAGAGCTGCTATTTCACAGCATGTACTGTACAGAGCACCAGTGCTTGAAAATCAGATGCACCGCGGCAAACTCAATCGCATATTGTTTTCTACACTGCCTTGCTCTCTGCTGGACTGGGTGAAACACACATTGCAGTCATAAATAAGAAAAAAAAATGAGCTAAGAAGTCATGTTAAAGGTTAGCAGGAGGTGCCTGACCCGGGGCTGTATGTGTCTGGGAGACTGAGGCCGAGTTTGTGAGCCAAGGAGCGAGTGAAGGGAGGTCTGACCCTCACTCCTGAACCCATCACGGGCAATGGACCCTCACTGAAGCCAGTGTTTTTGCCTCAGTGTCACTTATCTGGAGCGCCATCAGGTGAGGAGGGCTGAGGCCCTTTGGGCAATACACAAAACAATAGCTACTCTTCACCCCTGTCTGTCTCAAAACAGGTCCTAAAACAGAGGTACCCAAGTATCTACCCGGACTTGTGCAAAGTATTTGACGTTGTCCTGTACAACATCCTTGTCTCCACATTGGAGAGACGTGGATTTAACAGACGGAACATTTGGTGGATAAGGAATTGGCTGGATGGTCGCACTCAGAGAGGTGTGGTTCAAGGGCTCGATGTGCAAATGGAGACCAGTGACAAGCGTTTAAATCAGGTTTAGATTAGACATTAGGAAGAAATTCTTTACCGTGGTGATTATGAGGCCCTGGCACAGGCTGCCCAGAGAAGCTGTGGGTGCCCCATCCCTGGAGGTGCTCAAGGCCAGGCTGGATGGGGCTTTGGGCAGCCTGGTCTGGTGGGAGGTGTCCCTGCCCATGGCAAGGGGTTGGAATTAGATGGTCTTTAGGGTCCCTTCCAACCCAAACCATTTTGTGATTCTATGAAAGTGAACGAGTACTGAAGAAAATTCTGACCTCTCTGCTGAACCTCCTCAGTGCACTCTAACTGCATGCCGGGGAATTTGTCACAGATGCCCAGGACACAATTATTCCCGTGGAGCTGCGAGCCCTGGAAGCGAGGTGGTGTTTGCCACCCCCACCTCCGGGGCTGCACCCCGCAGCGCCCAGCGAAGGATCCCCTCACCAGTCCCAGATGCCCACCATGGCTGCAAACGTGCTCCCAAAAAAGTGCTGAGAGCTCGATGGGTCTCATCTAATCAAAAGAACAGAGGGGCCCCACGTCAGCTGGGGAGGATGCCAAGAAGCCACATCAAGCTCTTTCCCATTGGAAAGGTTTGTATTTCAACACTCCTTCCTACATTTATTATAAAATGTAATGTTTGACTAGCGTGACGTATAAGAAAGATGCATTTAAAATCCTGGAAGGCCTCTGGCAGAGGAGGAGGAATAATGAGGAAAGCACATGTAGTAATGTTCTGATAGCACTTAAAGTAAACAGGAATCAAGACCTGCTTGTGGTACATCCTGTACAACAAAAAAGATGTAAAGAAGATCCATTGCCACAAAGACTGTATGGTACGAATGCACAAAACCTATTAAAACATTAAAACAGAGGCAAAGAAACTGTCTGACTACTGGGAGATGCAAGTCATCTCTGGTGGCTGCAGGCAGAAGGGATCTCCAAAAACAGCCAAATCACTTCCACAGAAGGACAGGAGTTTAATAAGGAGGTTGCAGAGCCCTCAGGAGCCTGCCAATGACATCAGCACTGCCAGCACCCCTTGGGATTTGGTGAATGGGTTTAATGGCATTGACTTGTCAGGAGAGAGGAGAGGGAGAGTAATTCAGGAAGGGAGAGGAGAGGAGAGGAGAGGAGAGGAGAGGAGAGGAGAGGAGAGGAGAGGAGAGGAGAGGAGAGGAGAGGAGAGGAGAGGAGAGGAGAGGAGAGGAGAGGAGAGCAGAGCAGAGCAGAGCAGAGCAGAGGAGAGCAGAGGAGAGCAGAGCAGAGGAGAGCAGAGGAGAGCAGAGGAGATGGAGATTTCTTGCTGATAACAGAGAACCACAAGGGCACATGCTCACAGTGTCAGATGTCCCCTACTAATGCAGGTACAGCCTGAGCTTCCTCTGACAGGTCCTTGCAGTGGAGCATCCCAGTGTAGCAGCAAGTCAGCCAGCCTGGGCTACGGGAAGACATTAAGCAGAGCTGATCATCTGTGAAATAAAGTGACGATGCTGGGGACAGCTGCCTAGCTCTGGAGTTTGTAACGAATGCCACACATGCCTCTGCTAGGCTGGTCCTTGACTAGCCGTCTCAATGAGGAGGCTTTTTGTGTTATGTTTTGTTGTTGAGTGTCACACACAAGTGCTGTGGGTTTAAAGCTCCACCATCTCTGTCTTGCTCCCCCTCCAAAGCAGCTCGTTTCAATTTTGACCTCAATTACTAGAGCAACTAGGGATGCTTGTCATTTTTGTGAAGCTAAAAGCAAAGGCAACCCTCATACTGAAATCCTGAAGTCCTTTTTCATTTTTTTAGAGACTTTATTTGAAAAAAAAAAACTTAACTTCAGTGCAGTTTCATTGAGACCTTTGCTTTCCAGTAAGGACGGAGGGAAAATTGAAAGACAGTTTTGGAATCGGGTCCATGTGGCGTAAACATGATGCAGGCACTGCTAATGCACTGGTGGAAGCACTCACACAATAGTGCAGGAACTGACAGAGGAGGATTTCCCTTCTGGTCCCTCCCATGCAACAGCTCCTGTACCCATCCACACCCTGCACCACGACACAAAGGATGTGGCTCCCTGTAAAACCCTCCTCACGTCACGGTCCTCATCCCAGGATGCCATGATGGGGGCAATCGTGTTGCAGACGTGCTGCCTGCGTGTGCGTGTGTGCCACAGCACGCGTGTGCCACACACACGTGAGCTATTCCTGCCATCCCACGTGGCAGCAGCACACCGTGCAGCTGCATGGCGAGAGCAGCACCGCGCCGAGAAACAACGCTCGTCTCCTGTAACAGACCACAGGGGTTGCTTTCTGGGTTTTGTGTGGCTGTGTGTGCATGCTCATGCTTTCCTCTTCCTCCTCGGGTCACTTACACTCAGCCTCGCCTGAATGAAAGGGTTCTTCCACCTGCACCTCACTGCACCTCAGGTCAGCTGAAAGAGGCTGCAAGAGAAATGCAAATCCAAAGAGGAAACCCACGTGGCCCTGCTTGAGGGTTGCACAGAGCGGTGTTTCTGTCGGTGCTAACCTGCTCGCTTTAGCGTGCTGCCACCAGGAGAAGAAAACATACTGCTGCTCTCTTCTTGCACAAGAGGTTAAGGAATCCCTCCGTGCAAGGCAACATGCGTCTCTGCAGTCATACACCACTGTAACATCTGCTCTTGCATCCAGCTTCACCTGCTTGATCCTTCAGCAGATACTGTGGGATGTGAGCCTTGAAAAAGGTGGGGAGGCAAGGACCCAGTGCTAGCCAAATTACGGATTGCTGTAATTCATAGAGCTAATTGTTGCAAGGAGCTCCATAGATCCCTGGTTCAAACTAAGCAAGGAAAGAGATGAAACTCGTGCAGAACTAAAAATGCTGCTTCTCCCCAGAGCAAAGCCCAGGCCAGAAAGCAGCCAGTTGTCAGAGACAATGTCTATTGTCCCCCATAGGCAGCAGGGCCTGGCTGTGAGCTGGCAGAGCTCCCAGCACTGTGGGATGCTGAGAAGAGCCTGCCCTGCTGGCCAGAGGACAAAATCCTATCTCCACCCCATGAGCTCCCTGTTCTGCTCCCAGCACAACAGGTTCACCCTGAGAGCCCAGGACGAGTGCTGCTTAGTCTCTGAGCAAGGTCCACACAGCTCTGGGGAAACCTGGGGGACTCACGGCCACGCCAGCTTTGCTATAGCAGCGCTTGATGCAACTAGAATATGTACAGAACTCCCTCTTAGACTGAACCACAATTAAGGGCATAATAATTTTTAGATCTACTTCACTCCTTGCTTAAAAAAAAAATAATTTACAAGCACCTACTGAAGAAAGCATGCCTTCCCTCCCACCAAGACAAAAAGCTCAGCCGCATACTTTAAAACAAATATCCTGTTACCTTGCTTCTCTCTGATTCTCTTCGTTTTCTGTTGTGACAAAGCATCACAAGCAGCGCAACCTCTCGAGCTAAAACTGCAGGAAGAGGGTGGGGTTTCTAACACAGCCCAAGCCATATTATTTATGTAACCCCTTGAGACAGCGGCCAGACCCTCAGCTGGTGGAAATCCAAGAGCTGTGCTGAAACTAAGGCAGCACCAGGAGGAAGGGTTTGTCCACCCGTGGCTCCATTTACCTTGCAGGCTAAATAAGCCCACATAGATGCTTTTTGCATCTCCTTGCCTCAATCTTCTTTACCAGGACCTTTTCGCTTTCAGCCTGGGGGCTGACAGAGGAAAGCATGAAATAATGTTTCACACAGGCTTCTAAACAAAACAATATGAAAACTATTACAGCAATCAGAAACTGGGTTCTTGCCAGTCCCCTCTGAACACGCATAAGCAAACTTAGTGGCATGATACCCTACAGCTCTTGTGAGACATGTTTCAACAGTTGACATGGATGTGGAAATACAAGGACTGCACCCTCTGTGCTGCTCCTGTGAGCAGGGCCAGCAAGTGATCTCAGGATGGACATCAGCCCTCAGAAATCCTCATCTTCAGAGATCCCAAGACACAGAAGCAAATGAAAGCATAGATAAGAAAATTAATTGCATAAAAATAAGGTGTTTTTTTTTTAGTCCATCTCTTGCCTGAGAATGAATTCTGCCCCTTGCTAGCATTGGTTCTGACAAATACACATCTTCTCTTGACTTGTAAGATTAAGAGCTTCCAGGGAAAATCATCCAGGGGGCATAAATATTGAGAATAAGTAAATTTGGCATCCAAGCCTTTCTAAGTGCTTTTACAGGCAGAGGAAATGAACAGCATGACAATGTAGCAAGCTGCAACAAAGCACAGAGCAAAGGAGGAGTTCATTTATGACTGATCAGATCTAAGCACTGAAAGTGTTTGCCCGTGTCACCATCGCTAGATTTAAAACCTGTTCCACAGTGAAGACTGCTGACCAAGGTCAGATAGCACCAGAGGCCCTCAGATTCATGACCACCATAAGCAAACTGCCACTTCTTGGTGCACAAAGATGTGGGGCTGTTAGAGCAAGTCCAGAGGAGGGCTACAAAGATGATCAGAGGGCTGGAGCAACTCTCCTGTGAAGACAGGCTGAGAGAGCTGGGGATGTTCAGCCTGGAGAAAAGAAGGCTCTGGGGAGACCTCACTGCGACCTTTCAGTACTTAAAGAGATCTTTTGAAAAAGATGGAGAAACACTCTTTACTCGGGCAGATAATGATAGGACAAGGGGGAATAGTCTTAAACTAAAAGAGGATAGATTTAGACTAGACATTAGGAGGAAATTCTTCACTGTAAGGGTGGTGAGGCACTGGCACAGGTTGCCCAGAGAAGCTGTGGATGCCTCATTCCTGGAGGTGTTCAAGGCCAGGCTGGATGGGGCTCTGGCCAACCTGATGCCACCTGGGGGGCATACCTGCCTATGGCAGGGGGTTGGAGTTAGACGATCTTTAAGGTCCCTTCCAACCCAAGCCATTCTATGATTTTATGATGCTATGATATTCACAGGCTTTCCTATGAATAAGCGAGAGTCTTACCTACAGGCAGAATCAAACTGCATGCACCCCTCCTTGTGTACCCTTTGGGGGCATTTTTGGCCAGGGACATGCCTGTTCCTGTAACTGTGATGAGTGTTTTAACGATGAGCAGTGGGACTTGCAGACCTAACTGCAGGAATCTGGATGCACCCCTAGGTTGGGACAGGGAAGGAGCAGGGCTGCAGGGAACTGGCTGAGCAGCTACAGGGTGCTGCCAGCGCAGCCAGGCTCCGTCTCTGTGCCCTGATCAGCCCATCAGTGCCAGTACCATCCACGTGCGAGGGGGCCCATGAAATAAATAACTGTGCATGTGTGCGCCTGGGTTTCTCTTGGCACGTCCTATGGGTGTCCCTGCAGAGATGTGGTGTTATTCTTTCCAAACTGGCTCTCTCTCTCACCAGGGGAGAGAAACTGTTTCGATTTAAGGACAAGCAGTGAGGTGACATGGGGCAAATGGTATGCACATCAGCGGACAAAACATGTTTCCCCCGTGACACTGGCACTTGCTGGCATGAGTTAAAGCAAAGTAACCACCACACTGGGGGAGGCGGTCCCCCTAAGCCAGTAGCCCCATGCTGGTAAAGGCAGCGTGCAGAGCTGAGCTAAAACCACGTGAGGGTCTGGGTTAACCCTGCAGTCCCTTCCACGGAGATGTGGAGAGTTGTGAGGTCAGCAGCAGCCACCCCAACACTGCAGCACCCCTGCTCTTCCGCGACACTCTCAGGCACGAAGTAAGATACAAGCTGCAGGTGCCTGAGGAGCTACAGCCTGCTCCAGTGTCATGGCCCAGTTTTTCAGGGTTCAAGGTGCAGAGCACTTTTGCACAGAAGATACGAGACACCAGGGTCTCAGACACGTCTGTGCTGACCTCACATGCACAAGTCCCACACCGGGGTGCACGCCTCCACTGTGCACACATGGAGGAGGCATGAATGCACCCAGCTGTATAACGTGAGGCTGTTGGTGTCCATTTATTGTAACGTTTTGTCCTCGGGACTGCAACTCATCTCACCTATTTTTAGACACGTTCAGTGCAGATGACTGCATCAGTGCAAGCTAACTGCTTTTAGTCAGGGCATTGCTCAGCCACGGCTCCCCTCGTGCCGTGCCGGCCGGTCACACCAGCTGCGCTCTGCAGGGGCCTATTTCTCCCCACTAATGTCACAGCAAGATTGGCTCACACCTAGCTGTTTCTCACAAACCCCGCTACAGACGTCATTGAGAGCTTTTAAAATCCCCCTTTCACCAGCACTTCCACAACATGTTTTCCCACTACCTGCGTCTTTTCATATTACTTTTCCCTTCCGTTTCCTCCTTTCCCACCCCCTGACCATCTTCCTCACACAGCTCTCCCCGACCTCCCCCTTCTCCCCCCACCACATGCCGCTCCGCCTGCCCACAAGCCCAGTCCCTGCTGGGACTCCGCATGTGGCCAGAGCTCTGCCCGCACCCTTAGGGTGTCCTCCCACATCCCCTCATCCCAATCTCCCCTGCACCCGCCTGCCACCGTGCCCCCACAGCCGTGCGGGGCTAGGCCCCGCGCCCCCCGCCGCAGGCTGCCCTGCTGCCGGCCCCACGCAGGCTCACCCCACACAGCCGCACGCCGCCATCCCGGCTCTGCCCGGCCTCCTCTGGATGCCGGTGTGCTCTGTGCGGCAGGGGAGCCAAGCCACAGGCACGTCTGTGATTTACACGTGGCTAAAGCAGATTCCCAGATGGCTTCACAGCTTCCCCTGTATTCTCTTTAGTCTTCCTGGCCTCGGTGGTCATTTCCCTTTTCTACCTGCCTTTTCCCTTCCTGTCCGCCTTATCTCTTTCTTCTGACCCTGCACTCCCACGCCGCACCGCTCCCTCCCTGCAGCCACCCTGTGCAGCTTGCCACGGGCGCCCCTGCGGCCCCTCGTGCCCCGTGCACTCACGGCATCACCTCTGCTTTGCAGCTTGAGCCGGCCTTCACCCACCCGCAGCGCGAGTGTCACAGGCAGAGGACGGCTAAAAAGTCAGTCGGTGAAAAGCTGGGGAGTATCTGCAGCTAAACTTGACAAAATCCTGGAAAAATAAGGTCAGGAAAGAATCGTGCTCTATTTCCAGATGGAGCATGTGACAGGACTGAAAACTCTTTGTATGCCTCTGTGAGAAAGACGAATGGAAAAAAGGCTGAAGGAAATGGTGACATGATGAGACAGCAGAGAGGCAAACAGCATACGGGAGTAAGGGTGGGAAAGATAAAAAGGGAAAAAGGAAACAGGAAAAAACAGGTAGATTCTTAGATGTACTTCACATGCTTTTATAAAAGTTGCACTTCCTTTGAATTATCTGTGCCGGAGATATTTTCAGCCCATCTCCGCTTCCCTTGAAAGATTAATTTGGCATGCATTCAATTCTCAGATGAGCTTGCAAAACATGAAAGAAGCTGCAAGTGTCACTAAAATGTAGGACCAGACTCAGTTCTGAGATCAAGAACCGGGCATCTTCCTCTGAGAGCAAAATGGTGCCTCTTGTCCCCTCCCTCCCACCTCACATAGCCCCAACTCCCCACGCCCAACTCCCAGTGACAGCAAGTTTATTTCTCTTCTAAATGGCATGGAAGGTGTTGAAAAAATATGTAGGATTCTGATCACATTGAGAGATGAACTCATCTGGCACCTGATCCAAGGACACCAAGGGAAAGACTTATGCTTCACCCCTGGGTGCATATCGTGTATATATCATCAAAAACAAATGCTTTGTTTGCTTACAGATGTAGTAGTGGCAAATGTAAGTCCCCTCGGCATGAGCAACAGTCCTGATCTAGGAAGAGAAACTGCAGTAATTTCAAAATCGTTGGCTGTACTTTCACAAAATGTACTCATACCATTTTTTCCATTGATCTGACGACTCTGGTTACTCACACAGCTCCTCAGACTACTTCCTGTTCTGCTGGAGAGCTGAACAAGCCGCATTAAGAAACAGAAAAAAAAAAAAGTATCTAAATTTATTTTGAGGTCATCTGAAATAGCTCTGGTGGATGGTTCCTGGTTTTGCTCCAAAATGTATTTATAACTTTACTCCCATCGGAGGGTATGGCAATCTGGACCTGTCCTCTTCCTTGAGATGCCAACACGGTTTTATGTGTGCTGGGCTCCTACAACACTGACACGTTCCTCAGCTCTGGGCACAAAAAGACCTGCTTAGGGAAAAGATGGAAAACTTAATCTTTGTGGTACATTTTGCTGCTGCTCTGTCTGTGCTGTTTTCCGAAGGATCCCAAATCATACTAGCCGTGAGGGGGATTTTGCAACGCGGGCAGCTCTCCATGGTTTTACATAAACAGTGCATTAGCCTTGCCCATCTGTTTCATGTAATTCTTACTGAAATTTATTCCTGGTGTAAGCCCACCAGACTCAGTAGAGCTATGATAGAGTCAATTTGGCCCAATCTCGTTCCTGTCTTCAAATTTAAAAGAAGCAATGCTCTATATTGTCAGCTATTCTCAATAAAAAAGAGAGAGAAACATAGTTCAGGGAGTCAGTAAGCTTTGTTTGAAGCCCTGGTTCCTGCAGTAGCAAAGGAAGACAGCAAAGGACCAGCAGACAGCAGCAAATAAACACTTTGCAGTGAGATCAGCTGGAGTTGCTCCTGCAAAATCAACCACCAAGCCTACACCTGGAGTCTCCCTTGCTGTTCCAAAAAAAAAAAAAAGGCAGGATTTTTTCAAGATTAGTGGTTAAATCTTTGTCTTTCCATTATCCAATATGAAAATTAATACATCTTGGGGGTTTAAAGGGTTTAGCAGGTATTTTCAAAGTATTTTGTCTTTGGAAAAAAGACAAAAATTATTCCAAAAAACTATAATGTTAGCTGTGTTGCTTTACAGATGTTAAGTGCCATCACATCACTTTGTTAGTGTTCCCTGGGCCAAGGCTTGTTTCTCAAATCCCCACTCTGTTCAATAAACACTGACACCAAGTGAAAACATTCAGTATGTGTGTTGCAATGTGTGTTATTTTACAGCTGGCCATGCTGTTGAAACTGACTTGCAGTGTAATTCCCAAGCAAGTAACTTAATCGCACAGTATATAGAAAATGTTGCTGTTATGCAAGCCTATGTTTTCTGACAATAGCCAGTAAGGCTGCTTTCCGCATTTAATCTTAGATCCTAGAAATATTCTAATTCTGTTTATTAGGCCAGCAGTAAATTTATCTAGTTTTCCAGAAACAGCTGCTTTCCAGAAGAACATGTTCATGTTGTTTACAATCTTTAAAAGTGCCCTTGTGGTGTAATGTCACTGAAGTTAACCCTGCTGATGGGGCACCTAAAAAAAGTGAGCCCATCAGCTGGAAGTGGGATACAGCCAGCACTGATGCCTTTGCTTTGGGGATTATTCCCTTTAAACATATACCAGCTCAAAAGATGAACTAAAAAGAAGAATATATTTGCCTCGTTTCCCTTGGGGAAACGAAGTTACATACCTATAATCTGGAAAAAAAAAAATTGCGGTGTCTTAATTTCAGAGGAGACCTGGAGAACGTGTCAGTGTATGTGATGAGAGGAGGTTAAAATCCAAACACCCTCAGTGCTGCTAGAGAACAGAGAACTTGGCATCGTTTCAGGACCTTTGCACCATTCAATTACAAGGAAGTTTAGGAAGGATGGTTAAACAACCTTCCTCAGCCTTTTCTGACCACTGTATGAGCCTAATATTTCTTATTAAAACATCTGTACAGTCGTCAGTAGATCACTGTCTAAATGCAATCGTTTAGCTGAAAAATTGAGATTTTTGCTAAAATCTCATAATCTGCACAGAAGTTCTGGCCAGCAGGCTCTGCACTGTTTCCCATTTTAAGATTAACATAGTCAGAGCTGCTCTCCCATCTCCTGGCAGCTGCTTTTGTCAAGATCTCCGAATCTCCATTATCAGTAGAGAAAAAGTGCTTAGTTGTCAAATTTTATTTTACATAAAATTTGAGAGGGAAGAATCGTGGGTCTCCGATGTGCAGTTTGTATTGCCCTTGTTCTCCAGTCACCACTTTTCCCTTGTCTATGCTCTCACCTCCCATTTTTGCCTTGGAGATGATTCTTAATTTCCATGGAGATGTAAGAGCCAAATGCCACCTGCTGTCCTGGGCCCGTGACACACGTCCAAGCAGGAAGTCAGATTTTGCTTTACTCGAGTGTGGGCTTTTTGTTTCAGCTGGGGCAGGGAGGAGAGCTGGCTTTCTCAGTGTGTTATGGTAAAGCAGAATAAATTAAATGCTCTTCTGGCCTTTCTTTCCATTCACCAGATTTCTCAGCTGAGGGAAGAAGCTATCCCAATAGTGCATTTGCCCACCCTTGCAGCCTTACCGTGAGCCCTGCCTTGTTTTTGCAGCCCCCAGCTCTTGCAGACAGGTGGCTGAGACTCTGAACTTTCATTTTCAAAAAGAAAGCACATTTATAACCTTCTAGCTAAGGGAGATATGACTGTAAAATCAACCCAAGTGTAAGTAAAGGCACAGAAATCAGAAAAACAAACACAGCACTTGCCCCTGCCCACCCCACCAAAATAAATAAATAAATAAGTAAGTAAATAAATAAATAAATTGGTGGTTTTCAAGGCAATCCTCATTATTTTGAGAAGATCCATCCTTCAGTAACAACAAACTACAGCAGGACAGGAAAAAAGCTTACAAATCTTCCCACTGCAGGTAAAACCCAGGATTTTCCCAAGAACGGAAAAGCTATTTCCTACAGCTCCTGACCAAGAGAAGCTTCTGCTAATAGGTTTGCTGTCCTGCACCACAGCATCTGTTTTGCACCCAAACCCCCCCAATACATGGAAGTAAAGGGGTCAGAAGACAGTCACGGTAATTCCCAGCAAAGGCAGCTCCAATCCAGACACCAAGTGATTGATCCCTGCAGAGGAAACAGCACGAAATGTCCCAACAACACAGAAAAGCAGCAAGGGACAGAAAACTCGGTGATGGCTCAATATAGAAAATGTGCCCATTCCTTCCCTTCTGGCTGCAGCAAGGCATCTGCTAGCTGTTTGTTTGCTTCCCATTAATAAATCAGTTGAATGAGCCCAGTGTGACTGTCAGAGGAGTGAAAGTCTGCCATTCAGCTGTGTGTAAACTCCGGCTTTTCTGAAGATTTCTAGATCAGATTTCAGGGCCTCACGAGTTTGGGTAATTTTTCTAACTGAGGTTCCACATTACGTCTTCCGGAGAAGCTGCCAGTTATCTACAAAAGCTACAGCTCTTAATCATTTGATACCACAGGTTTCAGGTTGAATCACAGCAAAGTGTGGTTGACCTCAGATTATAGTGAAGTCCTCGCTCCATGGCATTGCACTTAAGGATTGGCGAGCACAAGAGCTGGAGGGAGCATGGCTTTCTTTACATCAGAGCTCAGCCAGAAACCTGGGGGAGAGGAGATGCTCAGGTCAGGCTGCACACAAATTAAATTGTGGGGCTGCGGAAAGAAAACTCTGAAATTTCTCATCTGGAGCCATTTGGTTTCATTTTGGGTTATGTAATTTCTAATAACCCTTTCTCTTTTCCTTTCTGAATACGTTTTGATGCCGAGGTCAACTTTTAAGTGAAAAATGCCATTTTGAATCAAATCTACATTTCAAATGCTTGCAAAACATAAACAAACCATTCCCAAAATGAAACATTTCATTCTGAAAGTGTCAGAATGACACACGTCGCTATTTTTAACATCCCACCCTCTTCCCCCACCTCTGTATTTTATTTCATTTTTTTTCTAGACCAGAAGTATTCAGGAAATGTGTTTGAATTTGTGAATCATTTTGACTCCCCCTCCCCCTTGACATTCACTGGAAAATTTACTCTTTGCCAAAATAACTGTTCTGCCAGCTCCAGCCAGCTCCTACGATCTCCTGTCCTGCTGGAGTTTTTCTGGACAGGACTGGTGGTCAAGATGTCTTAGGGAGGCACTACAGATGCTCCTGGGGTACAAGCAGAGCTGGAGGGCAAATCACAGCGTCTCTCCAGGCAGCTACAGGTTCTGTGCCATAAAGCAGCCCTGTCCCCCATGGCGATGCCTGAAAAAGCCCCGAGTCACCCTCTCCAGAGACCAAACGGGGAGTCAGCCTCTGAGAGAAGCCACCACACAGACGGAGTTCCTCAATGAGGCTGGGCTGGCTTCCGGATAGTGGGGGAGAGCGCAGAGTTTTGGTTCTCTTGGAAAAATTTTAAACTCAACACCAGGCCTCTGAGGGCGGATGGGGTGTGCCAGGGCTTGGAGATGCTTCCATGCAAGTTCACAGAAATTTAGGCTTCGAGGTAAGGGTGACTGCACTGTGGCTCGCAAGGCAATACAGACGCTTGATTTTTCACAGCCTAGTGATTTGCAGGACAATTTATGCCTTTGCAATGCGAGTGTAAATATTACTGCTCTCATTTGTGAGTGTTTCGCTCCTACCCTGAAACTTCTAGCAAGTGGAAAATTTGGATCGCTCTCTCTCTTATTCCTCACATCCAACCTATCTGCAAGCCTCCCAGCTTTTTCAGGATAATATCCCTGACAGAGCCTTTCCAACTTACACACCCAAGTAAAATTCACCTCCAGGGCTCATCATCTCAGCTCTGAATTTCACATCTCAATATAGCCCTGCAGACTTGCTCTGCAAAGATCCATCAAACCCATGGCTGAAAGATGGCTTTCTGAACCTGTCATCTGGCCCTTCTGCAGCTCTCTCCACCTTGACTCCTTCCCCCTAGGTGCATCAAGTCTCGGTTACTTGGCTTTTCTTTCCAAATGTGGTTTAATCTATTCCCATCACTAATTTCAGTGCTGAAAGGTCAGCTCCTGCGTACACTTAAGCATGAGATCAGCCTATACTCAACAGGCACCTCTGTGTGTTCCCCCCTTCTGGGAAGAGTTCCCATCCACGAGAACAAACCTGGGATGTGGAAGAGTTTTTAGGCTGGCCAAAAGCTCCAAGACCCAGTACCAGAGCTGGTCTGGCTCTAAAATACAGGAATGGCCAAAACCAGCACAGGTGGCACTGTGCTACCTCTGCATTGCCTTCATCACTGGCCTGTCCCCTGATCAATGTTATGGACACTTCTGATGAGCCAGACTCCCACGCTGCCTCCCTCAGCTCAGAAAAGCCATTCCAGCACCAGAGAGAAACACGAGAAAACAGAGACCCGAGGAGAGAGGCCAAACCTTTTCTCCTCAAATGAGATGTAGATGAAGGGATGCTAGCAGTGAAGGAGCAGAGCTATAGCCATTTGTTTCAACCTCCTGTGCAAGGAGGCTTCCACAAGAGCCAGATGATATTAGCTGCACGCTTCTCTGAGAGAGGGTCTGGCTCAGGTTGGAGCTGGTTTTCCACTCCTTTATCCTGAATGTATGAGCTTTAAGCAGACTTTTTTTTTTAGTGGTGGCACATCTAGGTCAAAAACTGTGATATACGGTTTTTGTGAAGGTGGCAATGTGACACCTGACAGGTAATTCTGTGGGCTTTGCAAAAAGAATAGATCAAGGTTAGATCTCACTCTGTTGAAAGTATGGAAGGAAAATGCAGGATTTGTCAAGCAGAAAGAGATAAACTGGACTGGGAACATTGTATATACAAATTCCTAGGAGAACATTAAAACAATGGAGCTGGGAGAGCACACTTGTCAGGGCTTCTTTTTCAAACAATTGGTTTCACATACACCGCCTTTTAAAATATAACAGTAATTCAGGTGGATAGAGATAAGATACAGTTCCAAGATCTCATTCCTTTGTTTCCCTTATGGACACCCTCATCTCTACCCCAGTAAGACATTCCTATCATGAAAGTGCAGGATGAAGGGCTCTCAGCTCTAAGTAAATAAGGCTGTGAAGAGACAAAAACTAAAAAACTTTTTTTTTTTGAGTCTGCTTGACAATTACATTTCTGAGTTCAAAGCTTATCTACTAGTGGCAGCTGAGACTACCCTACGCAGCAGGAATGGGCAAAGGGGAGAGGCTGCAAGGGGTGCAGCTGTGTGCTTGGAAAGGACTCGGAGGCCAGTGCAGTGCTGGCAGCTGTGAGAAGCACCAGCACCTCTGCCTGCCCCCAGTACCAGTAGCCACTACCTGGGCAGCACGCACTTGCTGCTGTCCCACACTCCCATCTGCAACAGCTCCCAGAGGTGGAAATACTACCCTGGCTCCCTCACGGTCACTTTGTCTGAGTACTGAGGACAGCAGAAGGTACGAGGCGATGCTGAATGAGCCCCAGTGGAGTTAAGCTGATGCTATACATGGATTGAAAAAAAATGTTTCAACCTATGGGGCCTTATTCAGGCTCATCTCTAATTATATCCTAGGATCAGGCTTTGAAACCAGTTCTGTAGTCCTCAGTAAGGGTAACTTTGCAGTTGTTATTTGAGTTCCTTGCCAATCTGTTGTTGGATTTTCCATTTGACATTATTAAGGGATTAAGTTGTTTGTCTCATCATTTTTATCTGTCCTGCCGAATTTCCTACAAACAGACTTTAGCCAGCCCAGAGCAGATAGAAAGTGGAAAGAAAAAAAAAACAATCAAACAAACAACACAAAAACTACAACCCACTTTCAAGATACAATCTTGGTTCAGGATTTGTTCTTATTGTTTAAATTTATTACTTTGGATATATAAACTTTGCTGACTCCTTAAATCTGGAATGTATTAAAGAAAGCATTAGGTGTTACAACACGTTATTGTATTATAATGTCCTGATTCAGCTACAGCTGTGGAAGAAATATATAACAGGAGATCCTGCAGAGTTATACATTTTCGACTAAGATCATCAGTTGACATAGAGAAGATAAAAACAAATGTAGCTGAGCCTGGAAAGAATGTTGCTAAAATTGGACAAACGTTTAATGTGAGTAGCCTAGGGGTGCAATAACTTTGCCTGAAACTTAACAAAACCCACCCATATAAAACATACCCAGGGAGACTGCAGATCGGACTTTGACCTGCAGTCAGCCAAAAAAGCAAACCTGACTTTTCCTCCCTTCCTACAGATGCAGGTTTGAATGGTCCCTGCAGTGTGTTAAATAGATATTGCCCATAACAGCGCACATAACACACACAGGCGTCCTGGACTATTGTATTTAAGTACCAGCTTACTAAAAATGCTTTGAAAACAGGTAGCTCAATGGGATAAAAGCTATTCTTCCCCCTCCCCACAACACCTTGTCAAAGGATGGCGGCAACAAACGAGGCCTAGCAGTGAGTCGAAGATGAGGCTCTGCTCCTGCCCTTTTAGCGAGCAGTGGGAATGGAGACCAGCAAGGAACAAGAAAAAAACATTCAGCCTTAAATACAGTTTCCAAAAAATCACCCTTCAGATTTCTGTTTATAAGGCTCCTGTCCCCAAAGGCTGTGTGCACCAGTGGACAGAGCCCGTGTGGGGCCTGCTTCTCTGCTTCGTGAGTTCAGTTTCACGTTGGACTCGGTGCAAGATGTAACTGGATACATGAAGGGGAGAGCAAGGGGAAAAGTGATAACGGACCGCATCTGCAGCACGCTCCTGCTGGCTTCAGCGGAGCTACAACAGCTTTTATCAGCTTTTTATCTGACCCTAACAAAAGGAGCGAATTGTTTAGCAAAGGAAGAGGGTTCTTTGATTCTATCTTGCTGCAGATGAATTGCCCAAGCAAGGGCAAAGGGACAGGAAGCGAAGGGGGAGGAGGGGTGATGCTGAAGGTAGGTGCTGCCGTTGTTGAGCTCTCTGCTAACCTCCACTCTCTGACACCTTTCTGCCTTCTCCCTGGCATTACGATCCTACCGAGAAGTTGTGCCGAGTGTTCCTGGCATTGGTCTTCATTCCAGCAACGCCCAAAGCATTCAGGCTGAAAGGAGTTTTGTAACAATAAAGACTGCAGGATAACTGCAACACACCCCCTCTGCTTCGCAGTCTGCAAGTCCTATCTTCCAAAATGCCAGGTACAAGAGTTAAAGCCAAGGATGAAAACCCAGAAGCCACCAACGAAACCCTTATCAATTCAATGAGGCCCACGCCACAGGAACTACAGGTGCTGTCCTCTCTGCAAACCAAATGCACGAAGCAAACAGTGAAGAGCATCTGATTCTGCACTTTGAACCAAACCTCATTAAAATGTCTGTCAGCATGGCACTTCAGAGCCCATGTAGGTCTCTCTGGGGGAGGACGGATGCTTTACTATTACTTAAGAACCGCAACAGTGCTAAATGCTAATGCAGTTCCTGTTGTGTACTGCTGATCAGATAATGCACTGTACTACAAGTCGTTTGAAGTGCTAAGCACTTACTGTTTTACCCCCTAGCTCTCCTCCCCAAAGCAATCGCTGTGTTTTGGCTAACAATGTATCACAGATCTGAAGGGAAGAATTGAAATCCTTCCGCCAGGTTGTGTCGTTTTACACTACATTAATGAAAAAAAATGTTCTTTCCTATTAAATAAATAAACAAACAAACAACTTTTCTTCTCATAGCTGAAATGTATGATAACATTGAAATAAATATTATAAGGAAGGATAAAGGCTAATATGGGTCTTAGCAGCCTGCAGCTGCTTCAGACTTTAATACTGCTGCTCAATGACAAACTACAGGCCGGAAAATTCCTTCTGCAGTCACCACAACCCACAGCTGACTGTGGCAGAAAGGGTCTCCCTCCACAGGCACAAAGCTGCAACAAAAGCTCTCCAGTGCTGAACTCCCACCACGGCTGGGAAAGAAGAAGCTGCGATCTGCATCTCTTAAAAGCACCCACCAAACCTGAGTGCGGACTGAAACTTGCAGCTGGAGACCCTGAGGTTATAAACATACCCACACCAACTTGTGCTGCTGGGCGATCATCCCTGTTACAGAGCAAATCACACATTTTGCTGCCTAAACACCGACTGAGGAGCCAAATCACAGGCACTTTCATTTGAGGCTGATAGACCTCAGACTGAAGCGGGTTTCTGATGTACTTGCAACTATTGTGCGGGTTATGCATGAGGTGGATTTTTACGTGTATGAATATGAATGAAATTCTGACAAATGTTATAAAACACATTTACGTGTATTTTAGGAACAAATTCCTGTCTTAAGCACACTCCTTGGCTAATCCTAAAGATACCATCAGAGTGAATAGAAAAGAAAGGTACCATAGGAGGGGATTTATCCCAAGGAGATATCCAATGTGGCTGAACATGATGAATTCTGTCAAAGGGCCACTGCAAGTGACCCAGCAGGTATTGAAGCACACGTTGCCCTAAAAGTCACATTTGAGGATACAAATTAGGCTGCTAAGTCACTTGGTGATTTGCAAATGTTAACATTCAGTTTTCACCGTCTGCTAAATATTAACTTGTCTTTCTTAGAAAGCTTGGCTGGGCTTCATTGGATGAAAGCAGGTCAAATTTACTGCACAAATTTTCCTACCGGTATAAACAAAAATAATCTCTAACAATTACAGAAGACTAATCTTAGCTGAAGCGACATTTAACATCATACATAGATGTCATTATTCCTCTAGTGAGTTAGAACAGATTTACATGTAAAGAAAACATTAGCTCAGCGCAGGCTTTCAGTCACTGCTTGGCATGCAAAAGTTCAGTGCTGCACTAATATTTTCTTCTTATGCAAACCCAACACATTATAGAAATCATATGGAAAACATGAGACAGCTGCTGACTATTGTTTTAATTGCTTTTTGTCTTTGCAAGGCTCTAAAAAGTTAAAGACAAAACTGTGAAGTTTTCACTGATCCAGGAACTTCATTCTGTGGACATTCAGCTTAATGCCCTAAGAGGTATTAAGGGGTAACCAGCAAAGCTCCTGACATCTGTGATTCCCATCAGAAGGGAACGAAAGGTGGCTGTTTCCAGAGCTGGAGACCCTAAGAATGATGAACATCATGCTTGTTCTTGTCTCTTTTTTCACCTCAGAAATGTTTTGGACTTTATTCCATTTTTATGAACTCTTTTAGTGTGAAATTGTTTTAAAAACAAAATATGCAAGAGACATCATCTGTGTTAGCAAGTAAGGCATCTGCTATGTGCCATGTCACTCCTGTGCTGTCAATCATGGAGAATGTTAGCAGAAAAGAAACCCTTCCCAATTAGCTTAAAAGTGTTGATGAAAATGGGTCTGAAATAGCACCGCTCATCTCCCACTGGGTTATTGCACCATCTTCACCTAGCCTCTGTGGGTGGGAGCCCATAAAAAAGCTGCTTATCTGCCGAGAAGGCCACATGAGTAGGTAGAAGATAAACTACCAAAGACAGAGCAGTGCTTTGTGAATTCCCAGGAGTGAACAGACTCAGTCTAAGAACAGCCTGAACCTCTGCCCAGCCTGCCAGGCACTGGGTGGTCCTGATCTTGTCCCATGCTGTGCCACCAAGCCTGCTGAATGTGTGGTGCTCTGAGCAAGGAGAAGCAGAGGTGCCCACCTTATTCTCCTCTTTCTCTGAGTCTTCCCAGAGCAGGGCTGAAAGAGGCTCCATCCTTTGGCACTTCACCTGGTGGGCTAAGCATCTTCCCCTGCCAGCCGCAATGCCGTGCACACTACTTAAAAGTACACATTACGAGACTAAGAATAACTTCAGAGCAAACAAGCAGGGCCCTAATATGCTAGACATTGTATTGATATTATATTGGTAATACCACTCAAGCTCATCACCTTAGGAGCTTTTAATATAACCATGGCAGGAGGAAGGAGCAAAGTATGTAAACAGAGTGAGCCTAAAGACATATATTCACAGGGCTTGCATGCATCACCATAGCCATGTGTTCATGGTTTCTCTTACACAGAGACTTCCTGATCATAGTCGCAGCTATGAAAGGGAATGAAAGCACATTTAATTTGATGGATTTTTATAGAAACAAGCCAGCAGTGTTGTTGTCAGCTTACACCTTGGAAGATCTGAAAGAGAAATAAGCATGGGTCCCACAGGCCCTTGGCTAATACTAATCCTATCTAAACTTGGCTCTTCAGAAAAATGCTACAGCCATTGTGAGTCAAACAAACAAATCAATAAAAAAATCATCTGTCAGCAGCAGTGCCATGAGCATTTTCCAAACACTCTCGTCATTTTGCACATGGTAATGGAAGTCTCTTATCCTAAGCAAGCTGTTCTGCCTGCTGAAAGGAACAGAGGTTTCACAATGTACCAGGAGTTTCTTGATTACTGTTCAGCATATATCCCTGTGTTTACACAGTGGTGGTGGGAAAACCAGAAAGAGGAACACTGCAGTATCTTCCATTATTTTTCCAGGAGTTTTGTTGTTGTTGTTTCCTATAGTACATACTGGCACAATTTCTGCATTTCTTTTGACTCTTCTTTTGCTTTGTTTCTAGCAGCTGAGGAATTGAAAAATAAGGGGATTTAGGGGATTTGGCTGAGCAAGGATCTGCTGCTCAAACTGAGGTGAAGATTGGAGGCAGTCTGGGCTGCAGCGATCATACCCTTGTTGAGTTTGTGACCTCGAGGAATATGGGCCTGACAAAGAGCAAAGTCAGGACCCTGAACTTTTGAAGAGTGAACTTCCAGCTGTTTAAAGACCTAGTGGATGAGATCCCCTGGAACACTGTCGTTAGGGACAAAGGAGCTGAACAGAGCTGGCAGCTCTTTAAGGATACTTCTCTTAGAGCACAAGAGCTCTCCATCCCCATGTGAAAGAAATTAAGCAGGGAAGGCAGCAAACTGGCATTGCTGAGCAAGGGCCTGCTGGGCAAACTGAGGCACAAAAAGGAAATTCACGGGCAGTGAAAGCAGGGACATGTGGCCTGGGAAGAGAACAGCCCTTCCAACCCAAGCCGTTCTATGATTCTATGACTCCCAGGGGATGACTGTGCCCACCTTGCCGAGCGTTCTAGAATCACAGAATATCCCAAGTTGGAAGGGACCCACAATGATCATCAAGTCCAACTCCTGGGTCCACACAGAACCACCCGAAAACCAAACCCTCATGTCTTAGAGTGTTGTCCAAATGCTTCCTGGGCTCTGCCAGGTTTCGTGCTGGGACCACTTCCCTGGGAAGCCCGTTCCAGTGCCCAACCACCCTCTCAGTGAAGAACATTTTCCTTATATCCAACCTGAACCTCCCTCATCACAGCTTCACGAAATTCCCTTGGGTCCTATCACGGGTCCCTAGGGAGCAGAGATCAGCGCCTGCCCCTCCACTCCCCTCGCGAGGAAGCTGTAGGCTGTGGTGATGTCTCCCCTCAGTCTCCTCTTCTCTAGGCCAAACAAACCAAGCAACTTCAGACGCTCCTCATATGTTTTCCACTCTAGACCCTTCACCATATTTGTAGCCCTCCTTTGGACATACTCTAATAGTTTTATATCTTTCTTAAACTGTGGTACCAAAAACTGCACACAGTGCTCAAGGTGGGACAATCTTGCCCCTCAACCAGCTACCAATGCCGTGCCTGATGTACCCCAAGATGTGGTTGTCCCTGCTGGCTGACAGGGCACACTGCTGGCTCTTGTTCAGCTTGCTCTTGACCAAAACCCCCAGACCCCTTTCTTCAGGGCTGCTGTCCAGCCTCTCATTCCCAGTCTACATATATAGCCAGGGTTGCCCCTTCCCAGGCGCACAAACCAGCACTTACTCGGGTTAAATGTCATATTGTTGGTGATTGACAAATCAGCTCTCTGATTTGTCAAGATCTTTCTGCAAGACCTCTCCACCCTTGATGGAGTCAAGAGCTCCTCCCAATTTAGTATCATCTACAAACTTAATGAAAACACCTTCTTGTCCTACATCCAAGTCATTTATGAAAACATAGAAAAAAAAATGGCCCTAAAATGGAGCCCTGCTGAACCCCACTGATGACTGGTCGCCAGCCTGATGTAACCCCATTTACCATAACCCTTTGAGCCCAATCCGTCAGCCAATTGTTCACCATCATATTATGTTTTTATCTAGCTGTATGCTGGACATTTTGTCCAGGATACTGTGAGAAACAGTATTGAAAGCTTTGCTAAAACCCAAAAAGATTCCTGGCTTTCCTTGGTCAGCTAGGTGGGTGACTTTGTTGTAAAGGAAATTAAAGTTTGTTAAGCAGGACCTTCCCCTCATGAACCTGTGTTGGCTAAGACCAATGATCACGTTGTCCTTCAGATGTTTTTCAGTAACTCCTAGAATAATTTTCCCCATAATTTTACTAGGCAATGAATGAGACTGACAAGCCTGTAATTACGAGGGTCTTCTTTCTTGCCTTCTTGAAAATTGGAGTGACTTTTGCCAGCTTCCAGTCAAGCGAGACCTCTCCAGATTCCCAAGACCATTGAAAAACAATTGAGAGAGGTCTCGTGACGACATCAGCCAGCTCTCCGAGTACCCTGGGATGAATCCCATCACGCCCCATTGACTTGTATGCATCAGATTAGATCACTGATGGTGACTTACTGTAATAACCATCATTTGAATATATTTTGCTAAAGGAGTACAGTCAGATTCCAAGACTGGGGCCAGTTGTCCTGCTGCTAAGTACACCTCGGTCTATCAGCTATCCCTTGGGAAGAGCAAAAAGGGTCCCCAGAAGCAGCCAAGCTCACAGATACAAATTTTTCCACTGAAGTTAGTCACAGTCATAGCTAGAATGGGGCTTCTTTTGCGTGTGAAATCCCTTTCTACTAGGCTGCCATCTTAGGCTATTTGTGCCACTTAAGAGTTGGGATGGGGAGCACCCTCTCACTTCCCTGCACATTCAACCTGCACAACCAGGCAAGAGGGAAGAAGCCCTCCCCCAGCACAATACATGCTGTGACAGAGACAGACATCCTTCCAAGAGCTGCTTTGCCTGGCTTGCAGTTAGAGAAACACGTACTTTCCTCAAGCTGCCCAGGTTGCTGTTGCAAGGATTTGCAGCAAGGGCTGCTCTGCAGCATGTCAAACCGTGGTGTCCTCATCCAAACACGCTGCCTGGACAGGCCATCCCTCCCACACAGCCCATGAAGTGTAATCCCTCAAGCATCATCGAAACCTTGCAAGCATCAATAAACAAGCATGGAGCTTCTCCATCACCAGCCCACAGCCCAGGGAAAGCCACAGCTGCAAAAGCTCTTACATGGAGGTTTACTCAGACCTTAAGTAGACTTGCAATTAAACATCAGCAAAACATCACACTGCTCTTATTGTCTGTGTACTTCACAAGTCCTTTATAATCATGGCATAGTCACTATTTTCTAATGCTTTATGGCCACCATGCACCAGAGAATGCACCAGGGACATGCAACGTACTGAATAAAGTGTTTCAACAAACTGGCATGGAGCCTGTATCAAATTGGGTTATGGGGTCAAAAAAAAGTGGCCACACTACCTCCCTTCCTTTCACTAAGCAACATCATTTTCCCCTGATGACTGTCCAGTTTGTGGACCCCACTGCAAATGCAGTTTCCTACCTGAAGTATAAACAGAGGACAAGTCAGCCGGAGGGATCTGCCTTTTCCCCGGGAACACCAGGAGGAACTACAATAGACAGCCGGACATCCCTAATAGACTGGCTAAGCTAGACGGCATCCAGAAAGGAAGGGCAGAAGCAAGCCTGCTGTTTATCAAATCTATAAACATGCAATAGGAGATGTGCAGTGCAGAACATATTTGCAGTGAGAATGGCTTTCCTGCAGCTCATCGTGACCTCTCCTCTAGGTACAACAGTCCTTCCCTGCACCAGCAGCAAACAGGGCAGACCAGCAGGGCTCTGCCCCTGCCCAGCATTTACCTACTCAGCTCAGAGGAACGATGTTGGTTTCTATTTTCTATTTGGGTCAGAGCAATCATAGACGTGAGTAGGGATTGGGTGAAGAACTCAATGAGAGCAGCCCTATACAGAAGGACTTGTGGGTTCTGGTGGACAGAAAGCTCGACATGAGCCAGCAGTGTGCGCTTGCAGCCCAGAAGGCCAACTGCATCCTGGGCTGCATCAACAGAGGAGTGGGCAGCAAATCGAGGGAGGTGATTGTCCCCCTCTGCTCTGCCCTTGTGAGGCCCCACCTGGAGTGCTGCAACCAGGTCTGGGGCCCCCAGCACAAGAAGGATGTGGATCTGTTAGAGGAGTTCAAGGCCAGGCTGGATGGGGCTTTGGGCAGCCTGATCTAGTGGAAGGTGTCCGTGCCCATGGCAGGGGGGTGGAATTAGATGATCTTTAAGTTCCCATCCAGCCCAAACCATTCTGTGATTCTATGGGCCAAGGTCTCCCGGAAGCACTTATTTTGACAGAAAAGCACAAGTTGTGGAGACAGCTTCTCACACATTCTGTCTCGTTACACAACTCATTTCCAGACAACATGTGTTGTTAAAAGGAAACAGTGAGTTCACAAAAACAAATGAGTGTGCAACCTGAGACTGCTTCGGTAGCTGTGTGTCATTATGGACTTAAGATGTTGCCAACCAGTACACACAGTTGGGTGTTATTTATATGAATCAGCTTTGAATTGCTTGGCATTCGCACACAGTCCTGCTGAGAAGTTGACTATAACCTGCCAAAGCCAGTGATCAGCCCTGCACGGGACCTTTGGAGCCCAGCGGAAAGCATCTTTGCTAAAAATTAGCCCAGCCGCTCCTTCTGAGACGACTCCAGCACTGAAATACTGAATCGAATGCACCTCCTCAGACTTCCTGACACATTTTGGACCAGTTCTTCATCGTGTTTAGCTTGTAGAAGTCCTACTGAGCCCAGCAGAGTTACTCAGGTCTTAGACCCGATCTGATCCAGGCCTACTGGTGATACAAACAAGCTCTGCCTGTCCGCTGCCGAGCCACTGGGCTGGCTGAGCTCACTGTAGGCCACAGGAGGCTGCACGGAGTCAGCCCGAGACCCCGGGAGGCTTTCCACAGTAGCATCAGGGATGATTCTGCTCATCGGCGAACTGTTTTCGGCAGAAAACCAGTGAGAACTGGCATAGGTAACATTCATTACTTAGTTCGGAGAATAGAGCAAAGATTACTACAGCTCGTGCACATAAAACCAGCAGCATTTATCAGCAGAGGGATTACAGCAGCTATGAAAGGGAGAGATCTGATTCATCTGTCAAGAGCCCCGAAGTACAAAACTGTCTGCAAACACGGTGAGCCACGGATTCCTAGCTTTGTTAACCATGCTTTTACTCAACTGCTGCTCCATCCTAAGCAGAACTGAGCCTGAGTTCTTGGAAAAGGACAAAGCAAATAGAAAAGCAAATATGTTTATTTCAGTCTGCTGAGTGTTTTATAAACCACAGCGTGTCAGTTCTTCATAAGTTTGATACCTCAACTTTACTTAGGTATTTCTCCGCTCTAGACTTCCTCGTGTAATTGAGCTTAGCAACTGAGTTTCACTATAATGTGTCTACGGAAAGTTAAACACAATGAACCACATCACTGAAAGCTGACGGGCCATTATCAATCGCTTTACAATTCAGGAGGCAGTGGGCTGCCCTGCATTTTTCGGAGTTTTCCAGCGTGATCTCAAGCTTCAGCACTGATCTCAAATCAACATAATATCTTGCATCCAGAATATGGGAGAGCCCACACTCTGATCAGAGAACCTCATGACTGCTGCCCTGCACTGGGATAAGGCAGTTCAAAGCCTTCCAGATAAACAGCATGACAGCTCAGAGCAAAGTATGCTCTGTATGGTGCGCTCAGACATGGAACGAATTCCCAAAGCGATGCAACAAACCCTGTGAGTGCCTGCCTTTAGAGAATGCCTCAAAGCCCTCTCCTCCACAGAGACCTCTTTGCTTTTGAGGGTAACATGGCACCGATGCTTTATCGCTGTTTTAGCCTCTGCGAGGACTGCACAGCAGGATGAGTGTCACTGCTCTCTCCCACGAGCTCGGCATTTTCAGACTTGCGACAGGGGTAAGTTTTTCATGTGAGAGAAAGCAAGCACCTCCAAGCAAATGCAAAGTTTCTCTGCAGACCTCTGCTGCAACCTTGGACCCCTGCAGTGGCCGTGCCTGGGCTGTGAGGCCATGCCCAGCACGGGGCAACTGCCAACACGTTCCCCACCTCCCCAAAAGTGGTCACTCACCACTCGAGGCTTCTGCTGGTCCAGGGTCTGCAGGAAGGCGGGCGTTTGGTCCAGGGTACGCTCGGGGTCACTGGAGATGTCCTCCTCTGACTCCTCCCAGGATGACGAGAAGCCAGTGGAAGAGGCTGAGGATGATGAGAGCTTCCGGACGGGCAGGTTGCTGGGGGGCACGGCACCTGCCTCCTCCTCCGGGCCCCCCAGGTCCGTGATGATGACGGCAGGGATGCTCCCACTGATGGCAGGGCATCGGCCCTCCAGTCCTGTGGGGGCCACTACCATGTCTCCTTGCTGCTGTCCAGGCCCTGATGGCTCCAGAGGGCTGCTACCCTCCGCCTGCCCCACGGCCTGCGCCTCCATCATCACTAGGCCCCCCAAGGACCCTTCAGTGCTCGGCTGCCTCAGCACCTCACCAGCATCGGGGTCCTTGCTCTCCCCATAGGCTCGCAGCCAGGGTCCTGTGCCAAGCCCCACCGCTGGTGCTGTGGGGCTGGCAGGCCGCGGTGAGGATGGCCAGGGCGAGGACGGCCGAGGAGAGGACGGCCCAGGGCTCCATAAGAGGTGGGCAGCAGAGCTGTGCGCCTGGATGTGTGCCTCGAAGAGCCCCACTTTCTGGTTCACTTGGACGTTGTGCAGCTCCCGCTGCAGGCAGCGTGCCACGGGGGAGCCTGGCTGCCCATCTCCGTCCCGGCTGCCCCTCCGTCCCCCAGGGCTGCCCAGCTGCTGCGGAGGCTCTTCAGGCGGTGGCAAGAAGAAAGCAGAGCCAAGGCACGGCGTGCGGGGCGGCACAGCGGCTGGGCTGAAGACAGGGAGTGAGTGGCAGCCGCCGGGTGTCTCCGGGCTCCTGGGCAGGACTTGTCTGGGAGGAGACGGTGTCTTGCTCCCACTGCTTGTCACCTCGCTGTTGCTATTCATCATCACCAAGCTATTGAACGCATAGCAGTACACAGCCATAGTAGTCAGCCAGGGTGCACAGGGAGGCCACCACCACCGCCTCGGCGCTCGGGCTCAGCGGGGCTGCCGGGGGTCTCTCCACACCGGGAGTGGCAGCATCACCAGCAGGCAGAAGGGGAGCTGGGCTGGCCCCGGCACACAGCTCCATAAAATGGAAAGCCTGGGGAGAGAGAGAGAGAGAAAAGTGGTGAGAGTGACTCTACTCCCCCCTGAGTTCGCCCTCTAGCTGTGTACACCGCTGGCTAAACCCTTCCCTTCCCGGGTGGCGCCTGCTGCCATGGATCCTGAGGATGCCTGCGTGCATCCCGGTGTGCTGCCTTCAGGAACATGGGCCACACTGGTCACCTGAAGGATATGAGCCAAGGGGAAATCAGTTTGGAGGCTGCTTCCCCTCCTTCCTGCCCTTCCTGACGCTTCCCTAGGCTGTCTGTTGATGAAGCCACAGAACTGGTGTCCAAGAAGATACCGCAGAGTCAGCAGCTAGTCCCACAACAGAATTGGGGAGTTACAGCCAACTAGTGCGAACTTTCGAGGTGGAAAAAAGTTGGAAGCTTCTGAGTATCTCTCTCAAAAGGTGTCATTTTCCGAATGAAAGAAAAAAACTCCAAAGAGCTCAAATTTGCTACCTTCTGGTTTGTCACCTGTGTCCAACCATGATCCAGTCTCGTGCACGGATTTCCGTTCAGTAACTGCCTGCCCAGTTTTGTACATTATGGGACCACGTCTCCACTAGCTCCGTACCTGCCCATGTACAACATCTTCACATATGCCCTGTCTAAGCGTGTTTCCCTTGCACACACCTGCCTTCTGGGATGCCGACTGCTGCAACCACCTCCAAGTTACAGCCTGGGTCCCACGTATGCACATGGCTGGCGGTGTTTGCCCTATTGTGAGAGAGTGCATGCATGTAAGAGAGGCTCTGCTTTTGTATGCGGCCATCTGTGCCCCTCTGTACTTTTGCGTGCCTTCCTCTGTGTCCGTTTATTCCATGTGCCGCTGGAGCCGCGATCCTCATGCTACGCCAGGGAATGAGGAGCCCATAAAAACGCAGGCTGACTGGGCGTGCGGGCTTGTTTACACACACGTGTGCTAACCCTGGCTGTGGCTGCACACTTCTTTGGAAGTACCTGTGTGTGATGCCGGCACCCCTGCGAGGACCCAGGCAGACAAACGCCGACAGGTCTAGGCGCAGTCCCCAGCGCCTCTGTAACCAAAGGCTCCCCATCGCTCCAGGCACCTCTCCGCGGCTCAGCAGAGCGCAGGCTGTGCAGAACCCCCCTCTCCGCACGGCCCCCCGGCACCGCGAGGCGCTGGGACACATTTGGGGGCCGGGACAGCCCGCCTGAGCCTCCCCCAGCCGGGGGGGGGGGGGGGAAGCATCCAGCCCCCGGTCCCCTCCACCCCTCCCGTCCCTCCCTCCCTCCCCACCACCGCCCCGTACCTGCCTGCAGGCTCCGCGCCCGCCTCAGTGCTCGGCGCCCGGCAGCGCCCGCAGGCGCCGGCGGCCGCAAGGCGCTGCTGGAGCCATCCCCGCGGGCACGGGGCGCGGGGCGCGGCCGGGAGCCTGGCTGTGCCCGCGGCTCCGCTCGGCTCTGCGGGGAGCTGGGGGAAGGGAAGGGAAAGGGAGGGAAGGGGGAGGCCGCCGGGCTCCCCGCTCCGCCGGCTCCCGAGGCTCCGCGCCCCGGCCAGGTCCGCGGGGCGGCCGCGGAGCCCGCTCCCGGTTGCGGCTTTGGAAACGCGGAGAGAGGAGG